>NC_080783.1:218134813-218734813 GCF_028018385.1 Neofelis nebulosa
GAGATCATGACCTGAGCTGAAATCAAAAGTCAGACGCTTAACTGACTGAGACACCCAGGCACCCCTGTTTAGTTGACTTTTAACAGGTTTAAGACTTGAGTTTTAAAGTAATCTCTGTACCCCATGTGGGGTTTGAACTGGTAACCCTGAGATCAGGAGTTTCACGCTCTATTGACTGAGCCAGCCAGGCATCCCTGTTTAGTTGACTTTTAAGAGAAGCAGATGATATATCAGGTTGCTGGATATGTTCTAGATTTAACAGACTTTTTGACAATGAGAATAAGTAGAGCATTCACGTTGCTTTTACAGTTTTATCGAAACTAATTGTTTGGACTTTGCTCTTTAGCTGGTTTCATTGTTACTTTGTTTCTTTTATGTTTTCCCCAGTGCATTTACTTTTCTTTTTTACCCCTTAATATTTCAGTAGGTGTTTCCCCAAACAAGGACACTCCGCTATATAATCCTAATGCAGCCACCAAATCAGAGCAGCTGAACTGGTGGAATACTGTCCCTCGTCCATCATCCAGCTGCCTGCCCCGGCCCAGCGTATATTTGCAAATCTTTAGTCCTCGGTCTGGAGCAGTTCCTCCAGCTTTCCTTATGGTTCATGACCTTGGCAATTTGGAAGAGTACCTGTCGAGTGCCCCTCATGGCTTGATTGACATGTGGTGCTGTGTTCTCAGTGCATCATTTCAGCAAGCTGTCAGTTGGCCCTGTCACCAGAGAGGTTGCCTCTGATCATTTGGTTAAGATAAGTGTTTGCCAGGGTTTTCCACTCTGTCTGTAACTAGGTGTATTATTTGTTACTTCTTCTGGGGTGTCACTGCTTGTAGATCCCCTCGGTGGACAGAGCTAGGAAATACATGCACGTTTAAACCCATACATGTATATTATGTGCATATGTATTCGTACATACGTATACACTACGTTTATGCTTCTGTGTACATATTTTCTATTTATTAAGAGCCACAAGTTTACTGCAGTCATTCTGATTCTGGTCTGACACCCTGGGTTTATTCTAGTTAGCCTTCCTCCTCCCGTATTTATAAGTTCCATATCTGATGATAACAACTCTGGCTGTGACTGTTGTCAGTGTATTTGCATATTTACTCAGTCTCTTTGTATTTGTTCAATCCCTCTGCTGTGCAGGCCACTTCCTCAGCTGTGGGCTGCCCCAAGTCCCCTTACTCCACCTTTGAGGGGAGCCTTGCCAGCCCTGTCCCAGGTGGCCTGGCACCAACCACATTAACCATGGCCCTCACCCTGCTGACCGTGGTGCCATGTGGTCCTGGTCACCAGCCAGATAAGGGAAGTAGGTCAGTTTTGATGGACTGGTGCTACAGTTAGGAATGTTTGCTCTGGGGGCACCTGGGTGGCTCAGTTGGTTAAGCAAGCGTCCAACTCTTGATTTCAGCTCAGGTCATGATCTCGCAGTTCATAGGTTCGAGCCCTGTGTGGGGCTGTGTTGACAGCACGGAGACTTGTTGGGTTTTTCTGTCTTCTCTCTATCTCTGCCCGTCCCCCATTCACGTTCTCCCTCTTCCTCTCCCTCTCTCTTTTTCTCAAAAAATAAATAAGTAAACATTAAAAAAAAAAAGAAAAAAGGAACGTTTTCTCTGGAGCTGAATCACCTGAGTTCAAGCGCAGTTGGTATCTACTAGCTGTATGACCTTGGTCAATTAATCTGTGTCCTCCTCTATAAAAATGGGCGTAGTAATACTACCTACGTCATAGGATTTTTATGAAAATTAGAGACTACTTGTCAAATACATGGGGCATAGGAAGTGCTGCATGCTAGTGAGTGATTGCTGCTTACTTGTCCGAGGATGGGGACATGGTTTTGTTCACACGTGTATCCTGAGTATCTAGAAAGATACTGACTTGGCTCACTGAGCATCAGTGTCTTGTCGGTGCTCAGTAAACGAATGGCCATATTAGGACATAATAAGAATTGGGATTGATTATATGTGACAATGAGGGGGTGTGCCTGGGTGGCTCCTTTGGGTAAGTATCCAACTTCAGCTCAGGTCATGATCTCACAGTTTGTGAGTTCGAGCCCCTGTCGGTCTCTGTGCTGACAGCTGGGAGCCTGGAGCCTGCTTTGGATTCTGTGTCTCCCTCTCTTTCTGCCCCTCCCCCACTTCCACTCTGTCTCTGTCTCTCTCAAAAATAAACATTAAAAGAACATGAAGATGTCTTTGTATTAAATTTAAAGTTAAGATTTTTTTTTTTTTTTTTTTTTTTTTAAGAGAGAAGGCACAAGTGAGCGAGGGGCAGAGAGGGAGAGAAAGAGAAGTGGGGCTCGTGTTCACCTGATGTAGGACTTGAACTCACTAACCCTGAGATCATGACCTTAATGACTGAGCCCCCCAGACGCCCTGAAAGCTTAGAATTCTGAAAACGAGATACAGCTATTCCTAGTGGTAGGATAATCTTTGACTTCTTGCGAATCTTTGTCACTGGCAATGGCCGACATGGAGCCCTCGCCTCTTTTTAAATAGTCCTGCAAACTCTCACCTTTATCTTCCTAGGACCACCTTTTACTCACCAGAGGACACCACAGAAAATGGTATATTATGGGAAACCTTCTTGTAAAAACAACTATGAGAATTATATTGAGATAATACAGTACGTGTTCAGCTCCTACAAGAGAGAGGCCCCTCTCATCGTCAACACGATGGGCTGGGTGTCAGGTAAGCCTGCCGAGGCGCATCTCGCAGCAAAGGGTGGGCGGTACGAGTAAGCTTTTGGCTTCAGGCCGTAACGTTGAAGCCCCATTCTTAGGAAATCGTTCTTACTGATCTTTCTGTGTCACAGACAGATGTACCGTTTTCTCGTAGAAATGTGTCCTTGCATTTTAGTGTGCTAACTGCTCGTGTCACTTTCCTCACAGACAAGGGGCTTCTGCTTCTCATCGATCTCATCCGGCTGCTGTCTCCCAGCCACGTGGTCCAGTTCAGTTCCGGGCGGAGTAAGTACATGCCAAACCTCACTCCTGACTATGTAGACGACATGGACGGCCTGTACACAAAGAGCAAGTCCAGAATCCGGAACAGAGGTTTCCAGCTGGCGGAGTTTACAGAGAGTTTGGAATTTGCCGATGAAGAAAAGGAGAGTCCCGTTGTGTTCACTGGACATAAGCTGATTTGCGTCCAGTCAGACTTTGCATTTAGAAAAACACCAAGAAATAGGTGAGTCAGCCACCGTGGATGGAGGATAGAGTTCTCTTCAGTGTAATAAGCCTCTCTGCTCTCATTTCCTTAAAGGGAAGAATTTCTCTACAAATGTTCAAATCTCTGCCACTGCTACATGTTTACGAAGGAGAATCGGCTATTTTCTGAGCCATTATTTTCCCGATGGAAATACAGACAGTCCCTGATTTAAGATGGTTTGATTTCCAAAAAAAATTTTAGGGGCGCCTGGGCGGCTCAGTCGGTTAAGTGTCCAACTTCGGCTCAGGTCATGATCTCACGGTTCGTGGCTTCAAGCCCCGCGTCGGGCTCTGTGCCGACAGCTCAGAGCCTGGAGCCTGCTTCAGATTCTGTGTCTCCCTCTCTCTCTGCCCCTCCCCTACTCATGCTCTGTTTCTCCTTCTCTCAAAAATAAACATTTAAAAATTTTAAAAAACTTTTTTAAATTTTTTTTTTTTTTTTAAGTTTATTTATTTATTTTTGAGAGAGACAGTACAAGCAGGGGAGGGGCAGAAAGGTAGGGAGACACAGAATCCGAAGCAGGCTCTGGGGTCTGACCTGTCAGTACAGAGCCCGATGCGGAGCTTGGACCCGTGAAGCCTGAGATCACGACCTGAGCCAAGTCAGATGCTCAACTGACTGAGCCCCTCAGTCGCCCCAGTGTGCGAGGTGTCTTAAAGGCGTTTTCATCCTTCCATATTTTCAGCTTCCGGTGGGTGTATGAGGATGAAACCACATCATAGGTTGAGGAAGACCCGTAGCCAGAAGCGGCCTCCAGCTCTGGTTGCCAAGAGCCTTTATTTAAAGGCGAGTCTTTAGGCATCATGTTTTTCCAGTGGGTTTACAGAAAGGCAGGGTGTGCCAATGTCAAGGTGGGAGTGTGTGCTCGTGTATGTATAATCTGTGTAATGACCAACGTACTGTGTTTCTGAGCGGGAGGTGGATGTGTAAGGTTAAATCTCTACTTCGTTCTGATTTACTTTTCAGAGAGTCGCATAACAAAGTTCTTCGTGATCTGGCGGTACTGGGTTACCTCGGCCAGCTGCAGCCCCCGGTGCCAAAACCACTTTATCCTTTACATGGTCTGACACCCTATCAGGTAACCTGAACTTGTACGAGGAATTGTCTTTGTTTACTTAGCCAACACTTGTATGGCTTCCTGTGAGCCGGGTGTTCTTCTGGCCTCTTACCCCCAGAACAGCCCTGTTCTGTGGCTTCTGTAACTGCCTCACTTTACAGATGGGAGGTTGAAAGCTCTAGCTTGAGAGTCCACGCTCTTAGCTGCTGCCCTGTATTGGGCATGACTGTGCTTCGTGCTGATTAAGAACGTTCTTCCTGGGGGTGCCTGGGTGGCTCAGTCATTTAAGTGACTCTTGATTTCGACTCAGGTCATGATCTCAAGGTTCATGAGTTCGAGCCCTTCATCAGGCTCTGCACTGACAGTACAGAGCCTGCTTGGGATATTTTCTCTCTCTCTCTCTCTGCCTCTCCCCTGCACACACTTGTGCTCGCTCGCTCTCTCTCTCTCTCTCAAGAATAAACATTAAAAAAAAAAAAAAAAAAAAAAAGAACGTTCTGCCTCATCCCAGAGGTGGCGCTGGGGAGCCCAGCTCTGCATTTCTACTTTTTTTTTTTTTTTTTTTTTTTAATTTTTTTTTAACGTTTATTTATTTTTGAGACAGAGAGAGACAGAGCATGAACGGGGGAGGGGCAGAGAGAGAGGGAGACACAGAACTGGAAGCAGGCTCCAGGCTCTGAGCCATCAGCCCAGAGCCCGACGCGGGGCTCGAACTCTCGGTCCGTGAGATCGTGACCTGAGCTGAAGTCGGACGCTCAACCGACTGAGCCACCCAGGCGCCCCTGCATTTCTACTTTTGAGCTGCGTGTTTTGGTATCTTAGGCGTAAAACAGAGGCTGGGCCAGACCTCCCGAGACGGTCATGTGGAAGCAGTGAGTCTTCACAGTGGTCAGAAGGGGAGGCTCACACCGCTTGCATTTGCGTCTTGGAATCCCCCTAGACTTCACCCCATTCAGGTTATCTTGAGACTTGCTTGCGTCTTGTGTGTCTGTTCAGACAAGAAAGTTCTAGACATCAGTTTAGGTGTCTAGCAAGTGTTGGCTGGCAAAGAACTTCTTTTGAATTTCTCTGTGTTAAATATTTAGCCAATGTTTGTTAGTGTTTCCACTCTGTTTAGATACTTTTTGGTAAGCACTTTGGCCGACATAACTAACTTACTAATCTCTCTCCCTACCTCCTTCCTCCTTTCCTTTCCTTTCCTTTCCTTTCCTTTCCTTTCCTTTCCTTTCCTTTCCTTTCCTTTCCTTTCCTTTCCTTTCCTTTCCTTTCCTTTCCTTTCTCTCTCTCTCTCTCTCTCTCTCTCTCTCTCTCTCTCTCTCTCTCTTTCTTTCTTTCTTTCTTTCTTTCTTTCTTTTTAATATTTATTTTTGAGAAAGTAAAAGAAGGGAGAGACAGAGAGAGGGCGGACAGAGGATCCAAAGCGGGCTCTGTGCTGACAGCAGCGAGCCTGATGTGAGACTTGAACTCACGAACCGCAAGATCATGACCTGAGCCAAAGTCAGATGCTCAACCGACTGAGCCACCCAGGTGCCTGTGGCCAACGTAACTTTAGATAGCTGGTTAGTCAACTTTTAAAAATTAACAGTAATCTTTCCAGTTGAATTAATTGAGGGAGATGCACATTTATTTTCCAGGTCCCTTTCAATGCAGTTGCTCTCCGAATTACTCACGCTGACGTCGCTCCTACCCATATATTGTATGCTGTGAATGCCAGCTGGGTTGGTCTTTGCAAGATCCTAGATGATGTTAGAGGGTACGCAAATGGACCAATCCTGCTCGCCCAGACTCCAATCTGTGATTGTTTGGGATTTGGTGAGTGAGAGTAAACCATGTCTGTATATCAACTGAAATTGATCCCCTTCTCCGCCTGTAGATGGCTGGTCTTGACCTTGTATCAGTTTCCAGCTGGAGTGGTCAGAGAGTGTCTCTGGCTTCTATACAGTGGGCCTGGGGGCTGGTGGGCAGGAAGGAAGCAGCATTTTCTCTGCTTCTCCTGCCAGCTCTACATCTAGGATTCTTGAGGGCCCGGTCATGACCTTCTTCTCACTTGACACATTTTCCCTAGGCCACCTGTCCCCATGCTGGGACCCTAGATCTACCTTTAGGCTGATCTCACTGGATCTCTGTAGCCTGACTGCGTGTCTGAGTTCCAAGCCCACGTTAGCAGTGTGTGTCTTCACTTGGGTATCTCACTGGCATCTGAGTCCTAGGTCCATGACTGAGGTCCTAATGTTCTCCCCAGAACCCCTCCCACCCGGCATCCTCTCCTGTTCCCAGGCCTGTGAAGAATCCTTGGAAGATTCACCCTGCCCTGGGTCCACCTGTCCTGGGTCCACCTCTGTTCACCACATTCAACCTGCTAGCAGGTTTTGGTAGCTCGTTTCCCAGGGACGTCAGATTCCTCCGTCCGTCTCATTTCTTCTTACTCTGCCAAGAGTCTGGGCCACCGTTTCCGTGCCGGACTTCACGGTCGGGTGGTCTGAGGACAGACATGATCATGTCACACCCTGGTGGTCCCCATCACATGGGCCCAGGACCATTGGCCTCGTACTGCTTCGGGGCCCTTCCTCCTTCGCCAGGCCTACCTCATGTGATTGTCCCCCTGGCTCACTGAGGTCAGTAAATGTCAGGGTATGATTCTAGAAGGGTGCTGGACTTATGTAACCCAAAATTAGCAAAACCCTTAAATAATTACAAATTTTTGCTTCATATACTGCTACTTCGCAGAAGTGTTTCCTCAGAAACTGTGTCGCCTGGTACCGACCCTGAAGGAGGAATTGGTGATGGGGAAAGATTGTGTCGTCTGTCTGTTCCTCATGGTGGCTTTTCTCCCTCTGGTCTGTGTGTGCCTTATTGAAGACAGTCTGGGACTCTGGCATATGGACCGCTTTGGTTCCTCACAGCTAAACAAGGAGAAGGGGACTAAGAGTCGTCAGATACTCCCGTCTCTTGGAACTTTGTATTTTCAAAGCAAAACACAGTTGAAATGGAAATTAGTTTTATTTTTTTTATTAAAAAAATTTTTTTTTAATGTTTATTTATTTTTGAGGGAGAGACAGAACACGAGCCGGGGAGGGGCAGAGAGAGGGAG
This sequence comes from Neofelis nebulosa, assembly GCF_028018385.1. Classification (NCBI taxonomy): domain Eukaryota; kingdom Metazoa; phylum Chordata; class Mammalia; order Carnivora; family Felidae; genus Neofelis; species Neofelis nebulosa. Next base: position 218,142,174 of record NC_080783.1, read on the forward strand.
ACACAGAATCTGAGCTGTGTCTCAGAATCCAGGCTCTGAGCTGTCAGCACGGAGCCCGACGCGGGGCTCGAACCCACGAACCGTGAGATCGTGACCTGAGGTCCGATGCTCAACCGATTGAGCCACCCGGGCCCCCCTGAAATTCTTATTTTAAAAGCCATTCTTTGATTCTCAGTGGTAGGGAGATTTAATATTTTCCAGAAAGGATATCTTAGTGTTTTGTGTGTCTTCAAGGAATTTGTAGAGGGATCGACATGGAGAAGCGGCTGTACCACATCCTCACTCCTGTGCCCCCAGAAGAGCTAAGAAATGTGAATTGCCTATTGGTCGGAGCCATTTCCATTCCGCAGTGTGTCTTCAAGAGCCAGGTGAGCACTCACACTCCCAGGGGCAGCCCTGAAAGTCGCTGGTCGTGTCCATGGCGAAGAGAGTCATGGGAACACGTTATTGTGTGGGAAACTCACACTTGGTTGTAGAAGCTGGATGAGGCAGATAGAGTGTCAGGGTGGCCTCAGAGGTCCAAGACCATGAATTGCCGCCATTTGTGGTCAGGGGTCCAGTGGTAGAGCCATCATCCCAGGAGTAGCTTGTGGGAAAAGAGAGCAGAGGTGATCTCTCCAGGGTTACCCCATCCTGAGGACAGTCTTTGGGCACATTGATGGGAAGGTCATGTTGGCCAAGGACATCTGTGTGGTGGCCTGAAAGCCAGACTGCAAGGCCTTCTGGCGGCCTGGGGAGGCCATGGACGTCCCACCCCTCCTAGCTGCTTGTCCTAACTTGTGTGAGAGAGAAACACACCCACGCCCACTTACTCTCGGTTAATGTGTTTGTGGAGTTGAATTGGACAGAAAGAAGGCAGTGACCTTTGTGACTGGGCCAGTTGCATCAAGTGAGCTGTCTGGGGGGAGGGGGACCAGAGGCCTTAGGAGTGTGAGGGCCTTTCTCAGACTCTCACTTTTAACAGTATTTTCTGGGGAAGAAAAGAAACACTACAAACTCTGACTGGCAGGACTTGGGACTTTCCCTCATCCTCCTTGTGTTTGTTTCTGTTCCAGCGTGGGCTTGAAGGGACAATACCTTACGTCACAACAGATTATAATTCTAAACTTCCTGGAGCATCAGAGAAAATTGGAGCAAGAGAAACCGAGGAGACACGTGAAGAGAAAGTACACCCAAAACCTAAGCTCTATCGAAAAATAAACTGATACTGATGTGGTCCATAGGGGCAGGAGCTTTTCTACCAGAAAACTCGTCTCGGTCTGCAGCCTGACGTCAGACTGACGGCGATGGCGGGAATTGTGCAGTGACGCAGCAAGCGAGCTCCCTGGGTAACTCGTGGATCTGTTGAGAGTAAATTTAACTCTTTTTTTTTTTTCCTTATGTTTTTCTTATTTATTTTTGAGACAGAGACAGAGCGTGAGCTGGGGAGGGGCAGAGAGAGAGGAAGGCACAGAACCTGAAGCAGGCTCCAGGCTCCCAGCTGTCAGCACAGAGCCTGATCTGGGGCTCGAACTCACAAACCTTAAGGTCGTGACCTGAGCCAGAGTCAGATACCCAACCAACTGAGCCACCCAGGCACCTCTAAATTGAACTCTTTTCCAAGCTACGTGATCTAGAGTTCTGCCCTAGTGTACTGTATGGTTCGTCGTACTTTTTTATTTTCTAAAGGGTTAAAGCAACAGGAAAAAGTTTGAGCATCATTAGAACAGAAAGAACACAGTTGATGCCTCAAAAAACTCTTTAACGTCCTGGTTTTGGGAATCTGAATAAAAATAGGGAAACTGGGGCCACAGAAATCTACCAAAGAGGAAGGAAGGCCGGCCAGCGGGGTCGCAAGCATAAAAGGATGTGGGGGCTCCCCTCGTCCTCGAGCAGCGATGGCAGACGGGCAGGAGGTCCAGCAGTGGGCTCCACTTGTGGACGGTCAGGGCCAGGCGGTCGTTCTCATCCCGTCATTTGGTGCTGTCCACGTTCTCTTCCATTCCTGTGGCGTGGTGTGTCCGGTGTTAAAAGATCATGTTTGGTCTGCTCAATTTAATCAAGGCTTAGTAGTTAACAAAGTTTGGACTCAAAAACCCTTTGTATTTTGGAGGTTTTTTTTTTGTTTTATCTGATGACTGTAAGCTGAAAAAGTTGCTTTGAAATCCAGGAAACCTTTCCTGTGGCCTCCTTACAACTCTGTCTATCCTAATTGACTTTTCATCTGAGGTTGAAGACCCACTGTGCACAGAGCTGCACACCAGGCTGTTGGAAGGACGGACAGGGCACCTGTGGGAAGCCCCATCTTGCCTTTGACAGCTGGACCTGAACTCGTATGTAAGGACGGACAACTCTGTGTCACGAGCGGTTTCTCCTAGGGGCACTGGAGGCCGGCGATGACGCCGTTCTCCCAGATGGCTTTGGGGAAGATGATGGGAATCCATCCTTTGCCTTCTTCCCGGTTATGCCAGTTCCTGATCCCCCAGGGTTGGAAGTGGTTTCAGTAAACAAGGGTGTCAGGTGGGATCATGTCATTTGTGCACTTAGATCAGTGAGAATCTGATGGAGGTAGCATTTCAAACTAGTCTTGTGAATTCCAGCTTCCTACGGCTCGTGTGGAAGGCTGGTTGTTCCGATGTGAGTTTTAACATCTGTGTTCATCTGTGTTCATCGGTTATCACCATCCTGGTGGCCCCTCGCATCTCGGAGACCCGCACTCACACATTCTCACTGGAACTCTGCCACCCTCCAGGATTGGTTTTGATTCCCTAGACTGTTTAAGGTCTAACTTAGTTGCCTCTTATTTGATTCTAAATTTACCTTGTGTGTGTTTTTCTATCTTGGCCTTGCCAAGAATTTTAACAATCTGCCATCATCAGCTTTCTGCCTCCCTCCCTACTTCCTTGTGTCTTCACGGTGGTCCCCGCTGTAGGTCATTGGCAGCAGGTGTCCAGAGGAAGGAAAGTGGGGCCCTGGCACTTGAGTTTTCATTCCATCTAGGCCTGCCTTTGGCCCGATTTCCCTTCTGCTCTTCAGGGCTGTCCACGAGTGACGTAAACAAGCGTTGCCGCTAGAGGGAGCTGCCAGCCACCGGTCAGATGGCCATCGGGCTAGCACGGGCCCAGGAACCTGCCTGGGACATTCTGGAGGCTGAGACCCTGGGGACTTGGCTCTCTGGCCAGCTCAGTGGGCCTGCTCAGACTGGCAGTGGTGCCATCCGCCCCAGATGTCAGTCCCTTTGTCAGTGTCAGCAGTATGGTAGGAAGTTCTGTACTAGAGTTATTCTCAACACAAACTCCGTGTGTGTGTGTGTGTGTGTGTGTGTGTGTGTGTGTGTGTGTGTGTGTGTGATTCCATGCTTATTTAAGAAAAAGAAATAATGTGACTCAGAACTTGAAACCCCTAGTTGCTCCTTTTGCGGTTTTAATGAGATTCCTCTACAGGAAAGATAGATGTGAAAATAGATAACAAGATTCTTGGATCCTGGGGTTTTATTTTATTTTATTTTATTTATTTATTTTTTTTTTTAAATTTTTTTTTTCAACGTTTTTTATTTATTTTTGGGACAGAGAGAGACAGAGCATGAACGGGGGAGGGGCAAAGAGAGAGGGAGACACAGAATCGGAAACAGGCTCCAGGCTCCGAGCCATCAGCCCAGAGCCTGACGCAGGGCTCGAACTCACGGACCGCGAGATCGTGACCTGGCTGAAGTCGGACGCTTAACCGACTGCGCCACCCAGGCGCCCCATCTGGGGTTTTATTTTGTAAACAAAGTTCAGCTCCCAGCTCTCCTCTGTTAGGCCTGGGGGCGGAAGCGGTGACCCCCCCCCCCCCCAGCCGGCCATGGAAACGAGGTCTGAGAAAGGGGAGAGGGCCAGTTGAGCTGGCCCTTCAGGTGCCTTGAATGTTTGCGAAATCGGTCTGGAAGAGGCCTGTGGGGGTGGGGGGCCCTGGGCTGGGTGGACGGAGCCCAGCCCTCTGCTGGGACCCCTGTGACAGGTGGCTGCTTACCTGCCGGACTCGGGTTTCTGCCCAGCCGCGTGAGCACCAGAGGACATGGGAGCAGGTTCCTTCCGTTGTGCCAGACGGTGATTTTTTTGTTTTTAATTGTCCGATTGCTAGCTTCCTTCCTTAGGCTTCGATGTGGCCGTATAGTGGGCAAGGCGGCAGGCTTTGATGTCCGAGCTGAGTTGGAATCCCAAGGGGCCACGGGCCAGCCGAGGAACTTTGCAAGAGATATTTGACCTCAGCCTGTTTACTTCTGAGGTGGGTTGGTGGCTGTTCCCTCGGGTGCCTGTGCGTGGGATGCATGAGACTTGTCTATACATGGCGGGGCAGTGTAGACAGGGACCAAGATCGTGTTCCTTACGGTCACACTGGGTCGAAGAAACTAAATGTTTAAATCCACAGCTGTCTTCCCTTTCTAGCCAAGTATACTGTTGTCACAACCAGGGACGTGGGTTCCATACCCTCCACTGAGTCCCCGTTCCTAGAAGTTCTTCATAGACTTCCACTGAACTGCTTTTCAAGTTGTATGAACACGTCACACGTGTGGAACGTGGCTTTAGCCACACCACGTGGGTGATCACTGTCTCGTCTGGTGTTTTTCTAAACGGCACGTGTGTTCTACAGAATTGGGTTCCTACCATATGTATGGTTTTCTATGCAGCTCTTTTCAGTTAACACGTGAACTTCTGTATCATTAAAGATTTTTGAGAACATGAGTTTAATTGTGTACTTTTATTACGTATGCACAGATAGACCATTTTACTCCAGGGAGTTATTTGAACGCAGGAGACGTTGTGACGAACACTGGGGAGAATAAAGCATTGGGACGTGGGATCTGGATGCCAGAGCAGGGAAGACAGGAAATCCTAGCAGATGCTGGTGCCCTTTTCCAGCACAATATTGAGCGCAGTGGGAGTTTAAGTTTTGTTTGGGCCCGAGGATGTGAGTTAAGAGAAAACGCTATGTCCTTTCCGCCCCATCTCCGAGAGTGTGTTGCTGCCGGAGAGGTTCGAAAAGAGGAAAACCAGCCTGAGCTGGGTCTGTGCCTGAGCGCAGTGATGCGAGCCCAGCAACTCCCAACTGTGTCCTCGCTGTCCCCACACTGGCCTGGCGGAGGGGAGGAGCCTGGGCCGACCAGCGGAGCCTGAACCAGGGAGCCAACTGCTGTAAGGGGGAAGGAGTCCTTTTCAGAGAGGCTTTGCCTGGGAAAGTGGGGCAGGGGGTAGCTGCGGGCAGTCATCAAGACCCACTTGGAGGTGAGGGGTGGCAGGTCCGATCTGGGAATGCCGGGAGCTGAGGAAGCAAAGTCTTGGGAGTCAGCAGATAGAGCTGAGCCGGCAGACAATGTGTTGGGCTGGGAAGCCAAGGGTTGCCATGGCGACGGGCCCTGATGCCACTGTGGTGCTCAGCCGACCGTGGTGTGGGTTTTCCCTAGGCTTTGGAAGGTGGGCTGTGAACGTCTGTCGGGCGGGGAGAGGCCACCAAACTGAGAATTTCCTCTCAAGGAGGCCGGCCAGCTGCTGGCTGTTGGGATTGCGAGATGAGGGTCTTCGTGGAGTTGCTTTCCAGGAAAGGAGGGAAGGCACCCGGCGAGGCAGCCGGCACCGCGAGAGCCCTTTTCCAGGGAGCAGATGCGTACTTGGGAATGGGAAGGGAGAAAACCAGCAAGGAGCCGGTGTGAACCATGGCCACAAAGTCCATACCATCAAATACGCAGCACCCAGGGGGCCTGCGTCCAAGGCGAAGCAGGTTGGCGGGGCTGAAAGCTCTGGTTTTCTGTGCAGACGATTCAGTTGGACAGATTCAGCCTGGGGCTGAGTCTGGGAGAAGCCCTCTGGTGTTGGGTCTAGGTGGGCAGAGACGTGTGTGTGTGTGTGTGTGTGTGTGTGTGTGTGTGCGCGCGCACGCGCATGTGTCTGACACGTGGCTCGAGGGCCAGGCAAGGTGCCACCAGAGGGCAAGTGTGAATCCAGTCCTGCCAGAACGTGGGTTCTGGCTCAGCCTCCGCCCAGGAAGTGGCGAGTGTTTTCTGCCTCTTTGTCCAACGAGGGTTGACGACCCAGAGCAAGAAGAGGAGGCTTTGAGGCTTTCCGGGTCTCAGAGGGGCCACCACCCCACGCTTGCGGAATTAGTCTGAGCCCTGGAAGAAGCTCTCGGGGCTGGGCACTTCTGTCCTTGTTAATTGGTGAGATGATGAACTGAGAACATGGAAGGCAGGGGTCGTCCAGCCAGTTTTAGCCGCCAGCTTTGATTTATGGCTGCAGGTAACGTCCTGTCTTCTGAGAAGGCAGGAAGGGGAGGCTTTCTGTCTCAGCCATCCAACTCCTGGCAGGGCTCCTGGGTGGCTCAGTCGGTCAAGCATCCGACTTTGGCTCAGGTCATGATCTCCTGGTTCGTGGGTTCGAGACCCCCGTCTGGCTCTGTGCTGACAGCTCAGAGCCTGGAGCCTGCTTCGGATTCTGTGCCTCCCTCTCTCTCTCTCTTTCTGCCCCTCCCCTGATCACACTATGTCTCTCTCTCTCAAAAATAAATAAACATTAAAAAAAAATTACTCTAGTAGTGGGGCGCCTGGGTGGCTCAGTCGGTTAAGTGTCCAGACTCTTGGTTTTGGCTCAGGTCATGATCTCACGGTTTGTGAGTTCGAGCCCCGCATCTGGCTCAGCGCTGACAGTGTAGAGCCTGGTTGGGATTCTCTCATCTCTCTCTGCCCCTCCCCTGCTCACTCGCTCTCTCTTTCTCAAAAATAAGTAAACATGAAAAAAAAAAATGCTCTTGTGGCAGAACTGACAATTTGCCTCAGAAGGGCCAACGGTGATAGATGGTTATCCAGCTTCCTCTGTGCGAGATGGAAGGTGGGGGGTAAATGTGCTCCAAGACCCTCCAAACTGCCACGTTTTGTGCATTACAGTTGTGTCCCCACTGCTAGAATGGTCTGGCCCAGGTTCCTGGGCCTGGTCTTTGAAGCTCTCAAGAAAGGCCTTGAAAGTCCTCTTAAACCATCAATATTTTTAAGTACTCTTTTGATACACACCGTAACACATTTTGGCAGCGGGGGTCAGGAATGTGAGCGTGGAATCAAATAGCATTCCAGCACCCCAGAGCCGGAGCCCTGGCCCGGGAAACACCCCGTTCCTGGCCAAAGAGAAATGGCCCGGGGATGCGTTGGCCACTGACTTCTGCGTGCTCAGATGAGAGCACCCATTCTGGCCCCCGACCCCTGTCACACCCTTGGCTGGCCCGAGGCAGGTTTATGAAGCAGGCGGTCGTGGACAATTGCCCCTAATACCTACGTAGGCCCTTCATCGCAGGGTATCCCCTACTAGGAAGGGGTCTGCACTGCTGACGTTTCCTTCGTCCGGCTCAACCCCGCAGCAAAACTCCCCTATCGTGGCTGGTGTCTCTGCTGGGGGGGCAGCCAGAGAATAAAATACAAGTGTGCCGGCCACGTTAGCAGGTCTATCATACTGATATACGAGTCCCGGTGACTGATGTCCAGTGAGCTCAAGGTCCATCACCGCTTTCTCATGAAGGAGATTATCTCCAGGCATGAGTGAAATGTAGGCTACAGGCCATATGCAGTGTCCCCCACATCATACCTGCCACACATGGACGGCAGAGAACGGCCCCCTTTTCTGCCTCAGGGTACTCTTGATCGTGCCTTTAAGCCCTTTAAAATTTTTTTCCCTTTGGGGAAACCCTTTGGGTCGCTCAGTCAGTTAAGCATCTGACTCTTGATTTTGGCTCAGGTCATGATCTCCTGGTTTGTGGGTTTGAGCCCCATGTCACACTCTGTGCTGACAGTGCAGAGCCTGCTTGGGATCCTCCCTGGCCCTCTCTCTCTCTCTCTACACCTCCCCTCCTGGAAATAAATTAACTTAAAAAAATGCTGATACATAAAAATTCTACCTCGTTCTTTTTAGTGGCGTCCTGATATATATTGGCTATACCTTGATTTTAATTTTTTTTATTTAAAAAAAATTTTTTTAACGTTTATTTATTTTTGAGACAGAGAGAGACAGAGCATGCATGGAGGAGGGTCACAGAGAGAGGGAGACACAGAATCTGAAACAGGCTCAAGGCTCTGAGCTGTCAGCACAGAGCCCGACGCGGGGCTCGAACTCACGGACCGCGAGATCATGACCTGAGCCGAAGTCGGACGCTTAACCAACCGAGCCACCCAGGCGCCCCTATACCTTGATTTTTAAACTGGCCTTTTGTGAGAGCACATTTGGAGTGGTTTCCAATGTTTCACCCTTGTAAATGACACCATAGTGGACGTCCTTCCACCTGTATCTCTGTGCGCTTGTGAAAGACTATAGCAGCTCCTGGAGGGGAATCGCTGGGTGGTAGGGTGTGAGCATTGGCACTGTAATGCCTGTTTCCAGACTGTCACCCAGAAAGCTACTTGTTCTCTCCTTGGTGGAGTATTTTGGTTCTTCATCTGCTCCCATGTGCGTTCATCATCCTCCAAGAACCTGTCCCTGACACGTGAGGGCAGGTGGCCGGGCAGGTGTCCCTTTGTGTGGTCCCGGGCACGTCTGTTCTTTGTTCCCTCCCATGATGGAGATGCTGTGGCTCTTAGCCGTGGCACAAGGTCAGCTTTAGACTCTGTCCTTGTGCCTCTAGGACTCTCTGAGGAGAGTGCAGAAGGCACATCGGGCATGATTCCTTTCTCCTCATTAGCTTTCCTTTCTTTTTTTTAAGATTTTATTTTAAAAAAATTTAATGTTTATTTATTTTTGAGAGAGAGAGAGACTGTGAGCAGGGGTGGGGGAGGGGTAGAGAGGAAAACAGAATCCAAAGCAGCTCCAGGCTCTGAGCTGTCAGCACAGAGCCCGATGCCGGGCTCGAACTCACGAACCCTGAGATCGTGACCTGAACCAAAGTCGGACCCTTCACAGACTGTGCCACCCAGGTGCCCCTAAGATTTTATTTTAAAATGATCTCTGCACCCAATGTGGGGCTTGAACCTACAACCCCAAGATCAAGAGTTGCAGGCTCCACCGACTGAGGCAGCCAGGCACCCCTCATTAGTTTTCCCTTCTAAGGACCCTCTGACATGGTGAGTTTTTAGGGACACAGATGAGAGGCAACTGACCTATGCTGAACTACACCCCTCTAGTGGGGTGATGACCTTCGGCAAGTCCCTAGCCTCCACACCTCCATTTCATGATCTTCAAAGTGGGGGTAATAGTTGTGTCTACCACCCAGAGCTATTGTGGAGATCAGATAAGGAGGTATTTGAGTCAGTGTCTGATAATTCCAGTATTTCGAGTTTTTGTGGGTTTCTGGTGGTTTTCAACCATGGAGCCTTTTTTCCTTCTGTGCCTCGTTACCCTTGATTCTGTATTGGACATTGTATTTTTAAAATTATTTGTAGAAAAAATTTGAGGTCTAGGCGGATAGAGGATTTTCGTGCAATTCTGCTATATGCCTGTGGACAACGCCAGTCTGGGATGCCCTTACTCTAAATTCAAGTTGAAGATTCTCTTCAACTTTGTTCCCCAGACCCCATATGGCCATTAAAAGTGAAGTGCAGGGGCGCCTGGGTGGCGCAGTCGGTTAAGCGTCCGACTTCAGCCAGGTCACGATCTCACGGTCCGTGAGTTCGAGCCCCGCGTCAGGCTCTGGGCTGATGGCTCAGAGCCTGGAGCCTGTTTCCGATTCTGTGTCTCCCTCTCTCTCTGTCCCTCCCCCGTTCATGCTCTGTCTCTCTGTCCCAAAAATAAATAAACGTTGAAAAAAAAAAAAAAAATTAAAAAAAAAAAAAAAAGTGAAGTGCAGTTCCCCAGCTTTTTTTTTTTTTTTTTCATAAATAACCTGAGGGTAAGACCATCTGATGTGACTTCCCTAGATCCTTCCTTCTCTTCTGAGTTTTAGCTGGGTTGATGTTTTTAAGATTAAAATATCTTAAAAAAAGTTTTTTTAATGTTTATTTTGTTTGAGAGAGAGAGAGAGAGAAACAGAGACAGAGCACGAGCAGGGAGGGGCAGAGAGACAGGGAGACACAGAATCCGAAGCAGGCTCCGGGCTCTGAGCTGTCAGCACAGAGCCCGACGTGGGGCTCGAACTCACGAATGGCAAGATCATAACCTGAGCCGAAGTCAGTTGCTTAACCGACTGCGCCACCCAGGCGCCCCTAAAATGTCTTTGTTTTAATTCACCTTTTTCTTTGTCCCGAGTGGGAAGGATGATCTAATTTATCTAATCCACTGTTGTAGGAAGCAGAGTCCCCCCTGTACCCCCTAGGGTCCCCACAATTACTTCTGTGACAACAGCTTTTTAACTAAGTCAGATCGCATCCCTCCTCTGTTAAAGAACAAAAACAACAACACAACTCTTATGGCTTTTGTCTCATAATAAAAGACAAAGTCCTCACGGGTCTTCATGGGACCTGATGCCCCGTCACGTGTCTGACTTTATCTCCTCCCCCCTCCCCTGCTCCAGCCACACTGGCCTCCCTGAGGCTCCCTAGCTAGGGTGACCAACTCATCCTGCTTTTGATACTCAAAGTGCAGGGAATCCTCTCCGCCTGGGGCGAACTGGAGGAGTTGGTCATTTTAGCTTGAACCCAGGATACGTCCCTACCTGGGGGCCTTTGGCTTGCTGTTCTCTCAGCCTGAGATGCTCCTTCCTCAATATCTGCATGGCTAGCTTGCTCATATCATTCCAATCTCTGCTCAAAGTCACCTTCCTCAGAGAGGGAGACTGTAAAATAAGGTGCATGTACCACCACCCCCACTCTCTCTGTTACCTGCTTTGTATTTCTTAGATACCAGTGAACAGGACCCAGGCAGAACCTCTCCAGCTCCATATGGAAGGCTCTTGAACACCAGCATCTGCTACAGAGCCAAGACAGCCTAAGACCCAGCAGCTGCCCTGCCCAGAAATTGCCTGTGTAGGCTGGGCTCGTATCCCGGGCTCGGAGGAAGGAGGGGTCCTTAGCCTCCATGAGCCAAAAAGGAGACAAGGCCTGTCCGAGGCAGCCTGAGTCACTGCTGGGGATGTGCAAGGGGGCAGTAATGATAGTTGCCAACCATCAGGATCGGTGTTTCAACGATGGACTAGATATTTTGAAATCCCAGCTGTCCTGGAAGTCTGGCCGGTCTTTTCTGCGGTTGGGAACCTGGCCCAGAAGCCTTTGTTCCTTGGACAGACTTGGCCCTTGAGAGGGCCCAGCCTCTCAGTCTGTCTGGCCAGGTTTAGCAGTCTGCAGTGGCCAGCGGCCGGCAGTGAGACTGGAATGTGGCCATCCTGCCAGCGCCACAGACAGCCCTGGCAATTCAGGCCCCCAGCTCCTCCTCTTCCCCCTTCCCAGGCCGGGAAAACCCTGGCACTCCAGCTGCCCGAGCTCCTGGGTCCAGCAGGGTCTCAGCTCCTCCCAGGGGGCAGCCGGATCTGACCCCAGGCTGGGTGTCCCAAGCCTGCAGGCTACCCTCTGAGCTGGGGTCTTCCTGTGAGGAGCCCTGCCGCCTTAACCTTGGAAGATGAGCTGGAGCCCAGCTGGACCAAACTTTGAGGAATTCAGATGTTGGCCCCAGAGAGAGATGGTTGACTGTGAATCGATCCAAGTCCCAATCAATAAGCATTTCCCTGGCACCTTTTCTGGGCCAGGCTGGGCCTGGGCCCTGCATTTGGGGGAGAAGGAAGCCAGTGGTTGCTTCAAGGGGCTCCCAGTCTAGATGGAGCCTGGTTTCCACCATTCTGGTGTGGTCACGTGCTACGGGGACAGGACTAGGAGCCAGCCCGGCAGCTGGGGGACGGTACCATCGGCTCGACAGGGAGCAGTGGGTGGGGTGGGTCTGGAGGGTCAGAGTGGCCATGTCAGGGAGGGTGGCCTCGCCCCACAGGTGAGAGGAGCAGGCTTTTAATCAAAGCAGTGGCATTTTCAGATCTGCGGCCTGTTCTCATCGTGACTGAAAGTCAGTGTCCACAGAGCCCATGCCAGGAATGGAGCCTGAGTGTGAAGGCCGCTCTCCTGGATTAACTCACTTAACGCCCACAGCACCCCCACGAGATAGTGCTATGAATACCCCTGCTATCTGGGTGAGGGAACTGAGGCCCAGAGAGGCTAAGCGACTTTCCCAACGTTCCACAGCTGCAGGAGCTGGGATCTGGAAGCCAACTAGGAGGGGGTAGAGTGAGGCAGGGAACCAAGACTGGATGGGGGGGCCTGAGCGGGGCCAGGGCATTCCAGGGGCAGAGCTTAGAGTGGTGTGGGCACCTGGTCCATGACCAGCCCGGACTGGGCTCGACGCCAGGCTACAGTGGGCGGACAAGTGGGTGGTGACGGTTGGGCCAGATGCTGGACAGTGACTGGACCTCCCCTCCCATCACCTCTGGGGAGCGGCCCGGGTCAGAGAAGCCTGTTGTCTGCCTGTCTCCCCCACACTTGGGAGCCGAGTGAGGGACCCGCCTCCGTTCAGGCCTGTGGCCAGTGGGCTCAAAGGTCAGGGAGGCTTGTCCCAGTCTGAGGTCCTCCCAGAGTCCCGAGGCAGGGTACATCCGGGGCAGGAAGGGCCTCAGGACTCAAGTCACCCAGGACAGGTCCACCGGAGTCCCCGTGGCTTGGGGCTTGGCCTAGGGCGCTGAGCAGCAGTGGGCAGGAGGGGCCGTTAACTAGATCCTGCCAGCACGTGGAAGTTGAATGTCCTGGCCGTGGAGGGAGCAGCAGGTGGCATGGAAGGTCATAGGGAAATGGGTGGCATCCCCCATGCAGCCCCTGGCTGACCTGGGCAGGTCTCTAGGCCCCTCTGAGCCTCGGCTTCTTGCTCTGCAAAATGGGTGTGATGTTGGCACAATGACAGGATCCTTAGGCAGATTGAGGGGCACCCAGCCCCCGTGGCTCTCGTCCAGAGAGCCTACCACACAGGTGTTCGCCAGGTGTTCGTGTCCCTGTGTGAGCTGGGCCCGGAGCTGGAGACAGAGGGACTGAAAGAGGGGCTCCAGCTGAGCAGGAGCCTCTGCCTCTGAGGGGTCTGTGTGGAGCACCTGAGCGAGAGCAGCACAGGCTTCCCTGGTCCTGGCCACGCGGGTCCAGCCTCTCCCGTGCCTGGCACGGGGCTCCCTGACAGCAGAATCTGTCCCCAGGCTGTGGCGATGGGTCACGCCCATTCACATCCCTGAGTGTCAGGGCCGCCCGGCTCAGGGGGTAGTGTTGACCATCAGCAGCCTGCCGTGCCCACCCTGGGGACGGAGTGGAGACCCCCTGCATTGTTCTGCCCGTCTCGGTGCTGGGCTCTGCAAACCCTCCTGGGCCTGGACAGCATCTCATGTGTCACAGTCCCAGCTGCTGGGTTCCCCGGGGATTGGAGAAAGGGGTGTGTGGGCAGCAAAAGAGGGTGGCGGTCACCTCTTAGAGCCCTCCTGTCATGGTGAGGGCAGAGTGCCCTGGTGGGCAGTGTCCCACGAGGCTGTGGGCCACAAGAAGGTGTTCTGGGAGAGGGCATGGGGCTGGGGCCGGGTCGAGGCTCAAGGGCAGGACTGGCTTGTGGCCAGGTGGCCGTGCCCCAGCTTTCCACCAGAACCTCCCACATCGATGGGACATGGACGACTGAAGCTTCAGGCACACGTGTCCAGGCTTCGGAATGGTTTACTCTGCAGGGGAGAGTATATGCCGCTCATGCCAGAGACCCCACTGTTTCACCCCTCCTGCAGCTGCCAGACTGGATGACGGGGCGGGGGGGGGCACTGCCTCCTGGCCAGGGGTTGGCTTCCATCATACCCTGGGGCCACCCCACCAGGGAGTGGTCCTGAAGGGTCCTTGGCCTGGGCCACCGGCAAGCGTGGACAGATTCTTGTCTTTACCTGGAGCTGGAGGTCCAGTGGGGGGGGGAGGGTGGTCATGCGAAGCATCTCCTCTCAGAGCTGGCTGATGGGGCAGAAACAGAATGGCGGAGGGCCGGGAGGTGGCGAGCGCCAGCCCCCCACTGGGTTATGTAATGGGCCTCCGGCTGGCTGGCCTGACTTAATTCCTAACAGGCTCTGCAGCCCGAACTGAGAGCACTTATGCAGGACACGGCCCACGAGGCCACTTCTCACGAGAGCCGGGTGGCTGGCCCTGGCACGGCCCCGGGGCACTAGCTCTATTCCCGGCCACCTCCACCAGCCCACACATCTGGCACTCACTCCTGGGCTGCCCTGGGGGTCCAGAGAGGCCTCCCCAAATGCCAGAGGAGGAGGGAGGGATGTGATCCCCTGCTTCTGGGGGGGGCTTAAGGGACTACAGAGTGTCATAATGGATCTTGCCTGGGAAGGGGGAGAGGCAGGGCCCGTCGGCAGAATGCAGGGACCCTCCATCCCTGTGGGGCTCTGTGCCAGACTCCTTGCTTAGTCCTATGCGGGCAGGATGTCATGGAGACAACACTGTGGGGGCCTCTTTCCTTAACCCATTTCACAGATGTGGAATCTCAGGAAGTGTGTCTGGGGCTGCCTGGCTCTTGAGGCAGAGGCGGGACCTTGAACCAGTCCTACCTCTTAGGGAGCCGCCCTCAGGGAGCTGCAGGGCCTAGCACAGCGGGGAAAGGGATCAGCCAGGGTGGCTGAGGGGGAGGGGACATCTAGGGCCCAGGGACCACCCCTCTGCCCCCAGTCTGCTAGCTGAGGGAGGGAAGATAACTCCAAAGCCAAGGTCTCTGTTTGGCCAGGGCCTGCTGGGAGGTGGCCAGGGGGGGAGCTGATGGCTTGTTTGGGCCACCTGCCCCTCTTCCTCTTTCACTCCCTTACTCAGCGGGCCTGCGGGCCACTCAGGGTTCCCGCTTGGATCCTCACGTGGCACTTCTGCTCTCCAGGAAACGGCTGCAGTTTGCAGAGGGCTTAACCCTTTCCCACATCCAAGGCCATTGCCAGGCACTGGATGGAGCAGCCCCCAAACGAGCAACTTGTCCCTCTGTCCATCCTGGCCCCCGCCCTTGGCCACGGGAGCCTCCCAGTGGTGGGGACAAGAGGTACACCTCTGGGTTCTCCCTGCCTGGGGCTGAGGCTCCAGCCCCAACGGGGCATCTTGAGAGAAGAGCATGAACCATTGGTCTCCTGGCTCTCCTCGGACTGTCCTGCCCAGAGGTCGTGAGGTTCCCGCAGGGTGGGCCTGGAGAGGTGGGCCTGGGACTTCGGGAGGACAGGCTTCCAGCTTGGGACTGTCCTGCCTCCCTCCGGGCCTCGGGCTGCCTGCCTATAACGTGCGGTAACCGTGTTGCCAAGGGCCAGGCCGAGCAGCCCAGGGGTGAGATGACAGCTCTGGGGTTCGTCCCCCTCCCACTTGACCTCTTCCAGCTCCGTGTGACCCCTGGGCAAGTTACTGGCCCCTGGCCTCAGCTTCTCCAGCCCCATTGTGGTGACAATGGCACCTGCCTCATGGGCGGCCGGGAGACCTAGGGGAGAGAGCATATGAGGGATGCTCAGCTCAGCATCTGGCCTACGGTCAGTGTGGCCATCCCCACTCCTGACCTTCCTCGGGCTGGAACACAGCAGCATGCAAGACAGACGTGCCGTACCCCAGCTGTTTTGGAAGCCACGGCAAACCCCCCACATTTATAAGCAGCGTCACCAGCCATCTATTGTCTTGGCTGCCCCCAGACTGAGTAACAGGCCCAGATGTGTTGGTCCACTGCTGCCACTGACATCGACTGCCCCTCGGAGGTGGGGGCTGGTGCGGCGCCTGGAACACTGTGGGGGCTCTCTCCCCAGCCCAGGGCTCCCTCGTGCCCTCCTGCTTGGGGAGGATGGACGTGAGGCTGGGGATGCGGGCCTCTGGCCTGGACAGAAAGGGTGTCGATGGGGTGATGCTCCATGGGAGCCAGAGAGGACATCCAGGTGGAGAGGTGCGAAGCATGGACACATCTGGGGACAGAGAGAACCTGGAGAATGATGTTGAATGTGCCCTGGACAGCGGGAGAGGGAGGCCCAATCTCTCTGCAGCATCAGAGGCCTGAACACAAACAGCCGCCCAGTGGGGCCTCTGCAGGGAGTGGGGACTCCTTGAGCTGAGGGTGGCAAGAAATCCCCCCACCCTGCCGGGTAGGGCCACTTTGAGGCTGCCTGTTCTGAAACCAGAACCAAGTGTGGCCCCCGCCAGGCCCGAAAGCAGAGGGATCTGGACCGGGTAACTGCTCCATGACCATCCCCACTCTGTAGCCCTGGCCTCTGCCGGGTGGTCCCTGAGACCCGCCATGGCTGCCGGGGACAGGTTGTTTCACTCCCCTGAGCTTGACCTGATACCCCACACCGGCCACCTGCTCGTCAACACGAGCTGGGCCGGGCGCCCCCAACCTCCTGTGCGCCCAGGCCTGGTGGGTGCCAGTGATAGAGGACCAAGGGGACCCAGATTTGTCTGTCCCTGGCCCTTTGCCAGAGGAGGAGGAGGGGAGGGGGGGCAGGCGGGCAAGCATATGGTTTGAATTACTAGAGCTGCCTCTTGGCACCTCAGCCCTCAGCTGGGGGCGTGCGGGCTGCTCGGACGGCCACCCCTACCACCGTCTCACCAGACACAGCCCTGGAGTGACACCCCCCACCCTCGAAAGCAGAGCCTTCTGCTGACAGCTGTGTTCCAGCTCTGCAACCCCCCGGGGCTAGCTCCTTCTCCATCCTGGCGGCCTGGGGAGCCAGGGGAGGCTCAGAAAGGGAGGCTCGGCAACACGGCAGAGGCAGGCGGGGGGACCCAGCACCGTGTCCTTCCCTCTCCCGTCGGGATTTCCGAGGGGCTGCCCCACCCCCCCAGGTGGCCGTCCAGGTCCCTAAGCTGGCTCTGAAGCCATACAGTCCTGGGTTCAAATCCAAGTTCTGCACCTTGTTAGCTGAGTCCCAGTCTCCTCATCTGGACCACGGGGTTTAATCCCACCTCCACGGGGAGAACCGAAATGACCAGGCAGGCACGGCTTTCCTGGATATGAGGGCAGAGGACTCTCCCCAGGAGGGCGACCATAGGTTTTGGTTTTGATTTTCTAACTAGATAAAAATGTACAAGTTTCACGGGGCTCCAGAATAACTGGGCCGGGGACCTTCATCTTCTGCGTAGCTGGTTTTTTCTCCTTCTCATGGTTCTCCTTGCGGGTGGCTCGGTGCCCCCAGCTCCTCCGCCCCCCCCACATCCCCACCCTTCCAACCTCCTCGATGCACCCACCCCGGAGCCCACCTGTGTCGGGGGCAGTGAAGCTCCGTGATGACAGCAAAGCCTCTTCGGGTTTGGCCCACCCAGGGCTCTATGCGTGGTGCTGCCATTAGCGTGGGTGACCGACACATAGTCCAAGAAGGGAGTCGGGGTGGGTAGGCAGCCTGGTGAAGTGTGGCCAGCCCAAGGAAGGGAGAGGCCCTTGGGGAGAGCCCAGAGGGCAGAGTTTGGGCCTCACTGGCACCCTGGGGCTCAGGCTTGCCCAGCGGCTCCTGCCCTCTGGCCCCTGGATGCCCCCTTCAGGCCTTTGCTTGGTGGAGCTGGGAGACAGGCCTGGAGCTTCCTGGGGGAGGGGACCCAGTCGGGCAGCTGAAGCAGCTCTGGGAGCCGTCCCATAGCACCCCCATGGGTGCTTGCACTCCTCATTGAGAGATCCTACGGGCCCCAGCTAGGGCTGGGGGCTGGGGTCAGAAGTCAGGGGTGGGGGGGCTGGAATTGCTTCTGGGGCAGCACATTTTTCTCCTCTGAAAATTTATCTTCGCAAAGAGACCACGGAACAATTGCAGTCTTTTCCGGGCTTCTGCCGTCCCCAGACGGCCTGCCCATCCCCTTGGTGGGGGCTCCGAGGGGGCCGGGAAGTTGAAATTTGTAAAATGTCTGTAGGAGGGGAAGAAAGGCGCTTTGTGTGGGGCCGGGGCCCTGGCCATTGGTCAGCTCCAAGGCCCCCAGATGCTCCCAGCATGCTCCCTTCCCAGGGGAGGGCCGTGCTTGCCGGCCCAAGGCCAGCCCAGGGTCCCTGCAGCCCCTCCACAGCCCCTGTACTCGCCGTGTCCAGGCCTCGGGGACCTGGGTCCCCGGGGCCACCCAGCCTCTGAGGGCACGGGCCTGGTGGGGGAGCCCCCTCGGGCCTCAGCATGTTTCTCTACTGGAAGAAGCGGGGTGCCTACGAGCTGGAGGCCCTGCCTGGTGCCCTGGCCGAGCTGGAGCTGGGGGCCGTGGAGCGTTTCTCCTGGAGCTCCACCCTGGACATCATTGAAGACCTCGGGGGTAGGTACGGGCCCCCACTTTCCCGGGAGGGCTTTCGGGAGCCTCTGACACCCGATCCACCTGGCCACCTCCCTCTGGTCAGGGCCTGTGGCCCGCTTACCACGTACATGTTACTCTTGGTCACGTACTCGGCAGTGGTGTGGAGGCCAGAGCCCCTCCTGAGAGCCGCCGCTGGTGGAGGAGAGGGGCCCGAGGACCCTGGGAGCCATAGGAGAGGTGAGGGCGGGCCAAGGAGCTTCTCCTTCCTGGGGGCTTGCCTGACAGGCACGTGGGCCCCACGCCTGGGCCTGGAGCAGGGCAGCTAGAGCTGAGGACAGCAGTGACCAGTGCCGGCCTTCGAGCCTGGGTTCTGCTTCTGTCCTCTGCCTCCGAGATCAAGGCCATGTGGTAGGATGAATCCTTCTGGAATTTGTATGGTCAAGGCCCCAGGACATGTGTCCACGCAGACGAGGAAAAGAAGCAGAGAGAGATTAAGCTTCCCAAGAGACAGGACAGGTAGTGGGGGTGCTGGGCCCCACAGCCTGCGCTTGGATGCCCACATGGCCACTTCCTTTCTCAGAAATGAGGTGTCAAGAAAGCCCTATGAGTGGGATGATGACGCC
Organism: Neofelis nebulosa; assembly: GCF_028018385.1. Lineage (NCBI taxonomy): Eukaryota > Metazoa > Chordata > Mammalia > Carnivora > Felidae > Neofelis > Neofelis nebulosa. Next base: position 218,160,915 of record NC_080783.1, read on the forward strand.
AGTGGCACCGTGGAGTGGCCGACGGGTGGTACACACGGAGCACTTCAAAGCTCCGTGTGGCCCAGGTCAAGGGCACCGTTACCTGCTGTTATTATTGCCCTTGTTTTATCAGAGCTCAACTAATCAGAGGTCCAGAAGAATATTCAGCTTCCGGGTGGCGACTCCAGTTCTGTAGGGTCTGGCCTACAAAAGCCGGGCCTCATCTCGGGCCCCACGTGGTGGCCTCCCCAGACCACGGGCCCAGAGGAGCATGGGGAGTGATGGGCAGGCCTGTGGTCCACTGCAGAAGACCACATGGGGCGTGGGTTCCACAAAGTTCGCTGGGAAATGCTCCTCCCAGAGAACGGATGTCTGGTGGGTATACATGACAGGTGTCCCGTGTGTTATCAGCCCCCTTACTGCTTCCAGTCCCACCAGCCGAAATGGATAGTGGCAGCTTGGAGGGGAGGGGCAAGGACTGCCCACCCAGACCCCGGGAGCACCGGGTACCTTCGGGGCACGTGCAGGAGACCGAGGGGGCAGGACAGTGTGAGGGAGAGCTTGTGCCACGAGGCAGGGTGTGGAACAGGAGGTGGGGCAGGCAGTGTGTGGTTGTGGGCCAGCCTAGAGGCAAGCCCCCCTTTTCTTTCAGTCAGGCACTGTTCTGGAGCCAGAGGGTAGGCTGGGGGGTGGGGTGCGGAGTGAGCCTGGGGCGTGGGCTGTGGGAGTCCTGTCTGCTTGTACTGACTCACCTGGCAAGTTCCCATCCACCTGAGGCAGGTAAAGTGGCCGAGGTCCCAACAAGGGCTGGAGATGTGCCTGAGCTCAAACCGCCTGTTCCGGGCACAAGCCAGGCAAACCCAGCAGGGACTGTGTCCCCCACTCCTATTTGTTCCCTCTGTCCCCGTCTTAGAGAGGAGCCCAGACTTTGCTGCTGCTGGGGACCTCTGCCTGGGATGCCCTCGCCACTCAGCGTGGCTCCGCGGCACCGTCTGCGAAGCCCGCCCTCCCCGTGCCCGCCCCAGGCAGACCACCCCTCCCGCTTCTGGGATTCCATAGCCCACCGCAGCGCCCATCTGCTTCCAGCTCTGAGCCCCAGCAGCTAACACTTAGAGGGGACCTGCTCCTGGCATCTTCATGAGTACCCTTTGGGGCAGGGATGATTCTTTTTTTTTTTTTTTTTTAACATTTATTTTTGAGAGACAGAGAGAGGCAGAGCATGAGCAGGGGAGGGAGAGAGAGACACACACAGAGAATCCGAAGGAGGCTCCAGGCTCTGAGCTGTTTGTTAGCACAGAGCCCGACACGGGGCCCGAACTCACGAACCGAACCGCGAGATCATGACCTGAGCCGAAGTCGGACGCTCAACCACCCAGGGGCCCCAGGGCAGGGATGATTCTTGATGTCCCCTTTACTCTGGAAGCAGGGTCCTGAGTGGCGGGGGGTGGGGAGGGGTGGGGGGGGCGGGCACACAAGTCCCGCCCTCACACAAGGCCTGCTCACAGCTGGGAGGGCGGCCCTGGCACACAGTGGGTGGTTCGAGGCGCGTGAGCAGACGTCGGGAGTGAGCCGAGGCAGGCTGGGTGGGTGAGCGGGCACACAGCTGTCTGTGTGGGCTCTGTCCTCTGCAGCCAGCTGGCCCCTGGCCTGAGCCCATCAGGGTGGGTGGTGAGCCGGGCGCCAGAACCGCCCCGTGATGGGGGTGGGGCTCAGGCACGGAGTGTGACCGTCCTGAATTGGAACCTCAAACGGGGTTCTGCAGCCCCGCTCAGATTTCTCCTTGGTCGCTCTCGGTTCCTCCAAGTCCGTGGTGGGCAAATGGGCAGGTGCCCACAGCAGCCTCAGCCGGAGGAAGTGGCTGGTGGCTCCAGGCCTGCGTGTTCTGTCCACATGGTTTCTCTGGCCCCAGAAAGGAATTCTGAGTGGGTCCTCCCACCCCTTCTCACTGAGCCTGAGGAGTGTGGGCGCGCCCGACAATGGTTGGGGTCTCCGGACTCCAGGAGATGAGGCCATCGATGGTTCTGGGCTTCAGGCAGGGACAGCGTCGGAGGCCACGGTCCATGCTCCTTCCTCCAGCTGGGTCCCCACTTGACCGCCCGACACCAAAATGCTCCACGGGGCTTTGGGGAGGACACCACATGTCTTTCCTGGGCCACCTGTGATGCTCTGACCAGGGTAGGGAGTGACAGATGGTTTCTGGGGCCAGAAGCCAGGTGCCCGGGACATGCCCTCTGGCTCTAAGCCAGCTTTGGGCCAGATCAGGCCCTTCCACAGGCTGCCTGGTGAGGGGGCTTTATGCAGCCTATGGCGGCTGCCCCAGCAAGGACAGGTTCCCAAGAGGGCTGGGTCTGCGTGGGAGCGGGCATTTAAGGTCACAGCTGCTTCCTGGGAGGGGCAGCCTCTGCAGGGCCAGGCCTGGGTTTGGGAGGTGGTGAGCAGGAAAGGCATGGCCTCCTCGGGGCCGAAGGGTTCATTGAAGTGGGGGCTCACAGTGAGGGGTGTCTCTGAGGAATGAAAAAAAGGTGGTTTCTCATATCCTCAGGTCAGCCTGGGGCCAGCTGGGAAAGGGGGCACTTATGTGACAATGGGGGCATGAATTCATGTGTGCCAGGTGCCATGGGGGCACCCTGGGGCAGTGCTGCCTAATGGTTAGAAGTCAAGACTTTGAGTCTTGAGCCTTACCACCCACACAGCTGTGTGACCTTGGGCGAGTCTCCCGATCCTCTGAGCCTCAGTTGCCCCATCTGTAAAACGGGCAAATGATCGTGCCTCCCTCTCCATTGTTTAAAACGGTGCTCTCCAGGGGCGCCTGATGGCTCAGTCCGTTAAGCGTCCAACTTCGGCTCAGGTCATGATCTCGCAGTTTGTGAGTTCAAGCCCCTTGTTGGGCTCTGTGCTGACAGCCGGGAGGAGCCTGGAGCCTGCTTCAGATTCGGTGTCTCCTTCCCTCTCTGCCCCTCCCCGACTCGTGCTCTCTCTCTCTCTCTCAAAAATAAATGAACATTAAAAAATTAAAAAAAAAAAAAGAGCAGTGCTCTCCAATAGAACTTCCATTGTTGCAAGTTTCTTTTTTTATTAAAAAAACCTCTTTTAACATTTATTTATTTTTGAGAGAGAAAGAGAGACAGAGTGCGAGTAAGGGAGGGGCAGAGAGAGAGGGAGACACAGAACCCAAAGCAGGCTCCAGGCTCTGAGCTGTCCGCACAGAGCCCGATGTGGGGCTCGAACCCACGAACCGCGAGATCATGACCTGAGTCAAAGTTAGACACTTAACGGAGTGAGCCACAGAGGCGCCCCATCATCACAGTTTTCTAATAGCCACGCTAAAAAGCAAAACAAAGACTAAAAACCAACAACCAAAATTAAGTTTAATGATCTTTTCATTTAACCCGGTGCATTCCAAACATTACCATCACAGCTTGTAATCAACGTAAAAAATCATCAATGAGATTTTACACTCTTTTTCTTCCCCCCGTGGAGTCTTCCAAGTCTGGTGTGTTTCACACGTACAGCGCATCTCGACCTGGACTGGCCTCGTTGCAGGTGCCCAGGAGGCACAGACCGTGTGGCTGCCATTTGGGGTTAGATCACACCGCAGAGGGCTGGACAGTGAAAGGAGACCAGGTCTGGAAAGCCAAGAGCGCTGAGCAAGTCAGAGAGCCCTGTGTGGGCAGTTGCTCCTAAAGCCATCGGGTGGGGAGGAGAGGTCAAAAGTAATAGGTCATTTCAGAAGCCCATCCCAGGATTGTAGGATCTAGCAGGCAGAGAGTCATCTGGAATTTGGATATGTTGAGACACAGAGGCCTTGGAGAGTGGGGGGGACATCAGTAGACAGTGATGTGAAGGACGTGGCAGGGGGCAGAGGGAAAGAACCAGGAAGGGCCGGGCTGGGGTCAAAGCTCAGTTCCCTTGGGGTGGGGGGTGGGGGGCGCTGCTGTGAGGTCATAGGGAGTGGTAGCGGTGGGGGTGGGGGGTGGAAGGGTGGGTGCCTGTTTAAGGCACACGCAGCTCGGGTCCTGGAGCCGTCAGGGATATGGGTCCAGAGCTGCCAGACTCCTCTGGTTTGTCCATAGAAGCCAGAAATCCGGATTTTTATGTGAAATCTGACTTTTCAAAGCTGGCAACCAATTCAAATTCTTTTGAGGCACCGTGCTTGGCCAAACAAAACATGTCTGCCGGCCGGCTTCTGCCCAGGCGCCCTGTCGGCCAGTTGTGGTAGAGATCATGTTGGGAGAGACGCAAAGGCGGCATCTCATGACTAAGATAGGAGGTGGGGGGAGGGCTGGAGGGTGGGCCTGTCTGCCTGGCCGAGGGGGCCCCTGGCTTTCCAGGACGGAGGGAGCTGGAGGGGCCAGGAGGGCTGCTGGGCTGTCTCACACCCAGGGGGGCAGCCTCTGGCACCCTGGGTGTGGGGGGCAAGTTCAGGGCTCCACGTCTGCCTGAGGTTTGGCTCAGGAATCGCAGCCAGACACCCACTCAGGTTAACTCAGATCAGAGGGGGTCCTACAGGAGCAGGCGGTGGAGACAGGCCCCCGGGAGCTGTCCCACGGTCACAGGGCTGTCTTCTCCCCTCTCTTTCTGCTTTAGGGTCCTCCCCACTGACCAGCTGCTTCTATGGGTCCCCTCATTCTTGCTCTTTAACAATTACAGGGCTCTGCACCCATGCACACTGACTTCCCATGATCGCAGGGCTGCAGGGCTGCAGGGCCCCATGGGTATTGCCCGTCTCGATTCAAATTCTCAAGAGAGCAAATCCAATTGAATGGGCTAGGCCAGGTGGCCACCTCTGGCCTGATCTATGTCCAGGGTATGATGTTACCTGGTACAGTGTCCCCCTCACCAGGCCCACCCTTCCTCCAGGCTGTAAATGGGCTGGCTTGCTGGGAGAGGAGCTCCCGGCAAGCCTGTGGTGGGGATGGCCTATGCCCGTGCTGAGCCCTCCCTGGGCCCCAGAAGCCCCTCTTACCGGGACCTTCACTGATTTTCCTGTGTTTGGGGTCTCTGGGAGAGAGAAGCACACCCACAGACCCCAGGAGGTTGCAGCTTTAGCACAGAGAAAGCTAGCCCCCAGGGGGGTGAAGAGCAAGCAGTCCAGAGAGGGGGTCTAGAAAACAGATGGAGCATCTCAAGAGAGCTGAAACTGGGGGCTCAGAGGCTAGAGAGTTCAGCCAGGTAGAGCCCCAGCGCCTGGAAGAACCAGGACAAAGAACTCCAGAACCACAAGTCAACAACTCAGCGGCAGCTGCGGGCGGATCAGGCTGTGCAGGGGCTGTGGCCTGACCCAGTCATGGCAGGACATAGAGAGCTGGGAAAGCAGTTCCAGAACGTTGTGGTGGAGGAAATAGCCCAGATCCCCCAGAATTTAGAGCCAGAACCCAGAAGTCTTGGGGCAAAAGGTGTTAGAGCCTGACCCCAGGCCTAGAGTTAGACCCAGGGGACCTGAATTTGAGAACTCCCTTACAGGGCACAGGGGAAATAACCCCCAGTCCCCAATATGGCTGAGGGCCCCAGGTCCCCATGGAAACCCAGAGGGCAGAGGGGGGTGGGCAGGGCCCTCGGGACCCCTGACCCCCAGGGACCCTGTCAGGACAGGCCTTACTGGCCCTTTGTACAGCTGAGGCCACAGAGCTTCTGATGGGGAGACCAGAACTGTGTGCTTCTGGGAATGGAGTGAGCAGCACAGGCCTCAGCGCCCTGAGAATTACGGCAGGCGGGCCTGGCCCTCCTCAGAAGCCCCAGCTTCAACTGCACCAAGAGGAAACTGAGGCCCGTGTGTCATTGGCGCCCTCACCCAAAAGCCTCAGGGCACCAGTTAAGCCCTCAGGATAGATGCTTCCCGACGTAATCCCTCAGCCTCTTCCGGGAGAGCCCCCTCCCCACTGCATGCAGATGTACTATCCCTCAAAGGGCCCACGGGAGCTCCCCAAGGCTTGTCAGGGTCACTGATGGGTCCCCAGTGCCCAGCCTGGGGCTTGGCATGTGGTGGCCCCTCAGGGGACTCTCGATGTGTATTTGCTGAGTGAATCTAGAGAACCCAGAAGACCTGGACCAATCACACTTCCCTCTGCCAGGAGTCCTCGAGGGCAGGGGCTGGGTTCTGGTCACCTGTGGGTCCCCAGGGCTGGCCCACGTAAGGGATACATGCAGGAAGGCAGTACCCCACTCTGGCTGAGATGAGATGAGATGAGATGAGACGAGACCAGAGGCCAGGGGAGCCTTTGGGAGAGGGAATCCCAGCCCCACCAGAAACCGGATCTTCCACTCCTGGGTCGCATCCACGGAGGGCCTCCTGGGACTATCTAGCCCATGGGGTGGGGTCTAGACAGGCTTGGGAGCACCTTCAGTCCCTCGGGGCAGTGCTGGCCACCTCCCAAGGCTCCATTTCTGTAGTGCAAAGTGTTTTGTAACCATTAAAGTGCTGTCCAGGTATCGAGTGATGCCATTTACATAAAGTACAAGACCAGGCAAAACTAACCGATGCAGCTAGAAGTCAGGACAGTGTCCTCCCCTTGTGGGGAGTTCCTGGCAGCCCCGCGGGGTGGGGGGTTGGGGGAAGGGATGGGACGTCTGGGGGGCTGGTGATGCTCTGCTTCTTGAGCTGGGTATTGGTTATTTTGTGAAAATACATCCATCTTTGACACCCCGCGTGGCAGGGTGCAGGCGCGGCTCAGCCAGGCGCGGAGTAAGCATCGCAGGGCGGGAGACGCGGGAGGCGGGGCGCGGCGCACAGGGGCGGGACGGCCCGCGGAGCCACGCCCCACGTAGGCGGGGTCTCCCGTCGGGCTCCTCCTGCCGCCCACCTGCCCCGCCCCGCCTCCCGCCGCCGAGGGTCCCGCGGCGGCGGCGCTCCGGCCTTTCCCCCGGCACCCGGCTGGCGCCCGTCCCCCGCCGCCGTCGCCCGCCCCGCCGGCCGGCCCGTGGCGCCCCCCGCCCCACCCGCCTCCCCGGCCGCTCGGCGCCTCCTCCATGGGTGAGTGCGGGGCCCCGGCCCGGCCCCGCCGGGCAGGCCTGCCGGTCGGCTGCCTCCGCGCCGGCTCGAGGAGGGGCGCGGGCGGGGGGCGCCGCGCGCAGGCGGGCCGGGCGGGGGGAGCCGGGGGGGGGGGCAGGGCGCGCTCCTTCCCCTGCTCTGGGTAAAGCCTGCTCCCGGTGGGAGGTGGACGCCGGCCTCGGAATCAGGGCGGTGGGGTTCCAAACTCTGTCCCCTTGTTGGGGCCCGCTTTAGCAGCACCCCTTCCCCTGGCCCTGCACGCTGGCTGGCGCGGGCAGCCTGTCTGCCCCTTCCCTGCCCCCTCCGCTGCTGCACCCCAGCCCCTAGGAAGAGAGGCAGCTTGGAGGGGGCCAAATTCTGGGTCAAAGATGGACCGCGGGGTAAAGGGGACACCCCGGGCCTTTGAAGAGGAGTCCATCCACAGAGGCAGTGATGTGGAGGTCAGGGGGTCAGAAGGGACCGCGGACCCGGCAGCCCTCTGGGGATCCCCCAGGAAATCTGGAGCCCCGCAAGGTCACTGAGCTACCCCGCCCCCCACTAGTGGGACAGAGGGAGGGAGCAGCTCATTTCCAAAGACGTTTTCTCCCCGTGGAATCTGGATAATTTCCCTGGGGAACTGCAACAAGAAAAGGGCTCTGCAAACAGATTCCCGTACAGATAAGTTGGCATTTAAAAGAGAAAGGGACACTGACCTCCTTTGAAGGGAGGATTGAGGAGACAGCTCCACCCATCCTCTAGTCTGGAGGCCACTGGGGCCCCAGGGCCCTCCTGGGTGCCCTGGCCTGGGGCGCAGCCTCCCTGGACCCCACCCGACTGATAACCCTCTGCTTCTCTCCTCTGCAGATGACCAGAGCCTGGCGGAGGAAAAGGGACTGCGCTGTCAGAACCCCAACTGCATGGACAAGGGGCGGGCAGCCAAGGTAGGGAGGCTGGAGGGCCTGGGTTGCCGGGGGCAGAGAGGACAGGGCTCCAACCCTCTCTCTATTCAGGCATGGATACCCACAGTGTCCTCTGGGTTCAAGGGTGGGCAGGGCCGCAGGGCGGCTTGTTTAAGAGGCCAAGGGGCCGCCCTTGGCTCAGAAACAGCAAAATGGAGGGGACTTCTGTAAGAACAGGGAGCAGGGGTACACCAAAGCCCTTTCCTGCACTGCAGTCCTTGTGGCCACCCTGAGGTGACAGGAGCTGTGGCCCCATGTCACAGAAGAGGAAGCTGAGACCCAGGAAGAGAAAGGACGCCCCCCCCCCCCCCCCAGCTCAGGCTGTGTTCCAGTGCCCAGCTGGCCCCCTTCCTGGAGCACTGGATCACTCTTCAGGCCTGGGCATGGGTCAGGGACACTTTGGGACTTGGTGAGAGTGAGGGTGCCATGGGAATGACAGAGGGAAGAAGGGACAAATTGGTCTGAAGCGCCAGGCCTTGGGAGCCAGCAGCAGGGCAGAACAAGAGGGAGAATGATAAATATCGTCGCCGGGCACCTCTGTCCATTATGCGCCGGGCTTTGTGCCACATGCTCTCTGTGCCTTATGTGCTGTTTGTGGCAGCTCTGTTGGGCCGGCCTGCGTGCCCCCTTTTCCAGATGAAGATACCAAGGTTCAGAGAGGTCCTGTGACTTGGCTGAGGCCCCACAGCTCATGAGAGACCAAGCCAGGGCTCAAACCCAAGCGTGGCCCCTTCCAGCACGCATTTGAGTGACCATGGTAATGACTGCCAGCTCTTACTGTGTCAAGCTGGGGAGCTGAGGACTCGCTGTCTCCTCCTTCTGGCCTGAGATCTGTCCTGTCGTTATTATTTATAGATGAGGAAACTGAGGCTCAGGGAGCTAATGGCTCACCCAAGGACACATGGCCAGGATATAGTAGAGCTGGGATTCGAACCCAGAGCCCAGCTCTGTGTAACGTCGGAACCTGTGTTCCTAACCACCGTGTAGCTCAGCTCTGCCAGCTGCAGGAAATTAAAAATGCCACCCTCCCACCCCCCCCCCCCCAGCTCCCTCTCCCACCCCCCTCCGCCCAGACACATGCTCATACATTCTGCACAGGAAGACCAGGTTAGAAGGAACACGGAGGACTGTTCTGGGGGCGGAGACAGGAGGGGGAGGCTTTCAGTTGCCGTGGTCACCGGGCAGGGGGGTGGCTGTGATGTCAGACACAATCTGCTGGCACGGATGGTGCCTGGCATTGGGGCTCTGGTGTTGGCTGGTTGCCTCTTTCCCAGATGGGGGCTCCTGGCAACAAACTGGCCTCAGCTACCCCCAACATACATCCTGCCAGGGGCCTGCAGAGCCCTGGGGCCCCTCCTTGGGTAGTTGCTCCTGGGGCAAGTCCCCAGGCTGCTGCAGGCAGGGGCAAGGGTAGGAGGGCTCGGCCCACGCAGAGGTGAGGCCTATGAGTTGAGAGCTGGTCTCAGCAAGTGGGGGCCCTCTGCAGCCTCCCGGTCCTAGCTCCAGCCCAGCCCCGGCCTGCCTGGAACTCAGCATGACTGCCATGGGCCAGAGGGTCACCCAGACTGCCGTGGGAGACACCAGGCCCTGGCACTCATAGGACCCACTTTAGGACAAATGGCACAGACTCACTTTGGGGCCAGGGATGCCTGAGTGATCAGAGAGGCAGGGGGGCCAGTCTTGCCAAGGGGTCGAGCAGGCTGAAGCAGAGAGCGAGAGAAGAGGCAAATGACATCCCGCTTTGCCGAGGAAGAGGAACAAAGAATGTCCTTGATGGTGACAATCACCACCACCGACCAAACGCACTTGTGCCCTAGGTGGGGTGTCAGGCCCTGATGCTTGTGTCACTGAACCCTCGAGAGGTCAGGAGGAAAGCGTTATTCTCGCATGACGTGAGGGAAATGAGGCTCAGGGAGGAAAGAGCTTTTGCCCACCTTGCACAGCATGGCCGGCAGAGCTGTTTCCGGAGGGGGATCAAGGGCCTCATTCTTGTTCCTCCCCAGCCACGCTCAGAAGGCTAGCAGGATAGGACTAGCTTGCTATTTATTTATTTATTTATTTTATTTTATTTTATTTTTAAATTTTTTTGATGTTTTTATTTATTTCTGAGACAGAGAGAGACAGAGCATGAGCAGGGGAGGGGCAGAGAGAGAGGGAGACACAGAATCCGAAGCAGGCTCCAGGCTCTGAGTTGTTGGCACAGAGCCCGACGTGGGGCTCGAACTCACGAGCTGTGAGATCATGACCTGAGCTGATGTCGGACGCCCAACCAACTGAGCCACCCAGGTGTCCCAGGACTAGCTTTTTAAAGGAGATGATGTCATTCATTCGTTCACCAAATGAGCTTGTAGCGTCTGCTGTGCAGGGCCCACTTCTAGGCCCAGGACCTCCTGGAGCGGACATCCTAGGAGGGGAGAAGTCAGCACTTGGGTTTGACAAGCCCGTCTCCAGGCTTTTTAAATTTCAGCCTGTCGTGGGTGCTGGGGCTTCTGAGATGAAGCAGCCGCCCCGCCCCTACCTCCTGCCCTGGGGGTTCTGGGGCACAGGCTCCTGGAGGAGGCTGCTGGCGTCCTGAGGAACGAGGAGGTGTGGAGATGGAGGGAAGCTGAGTGAGCAGAGGGGCAGGAGCCCCCCGAAGTCAGGGCCTCGGAGATCACAGGAGAGAAGTTGTACCCCTGCCCCTGCTCTGGATGAGGATGTGTAGAGTGGCTCCAAGGTCAAAGCCTACTCCTTTCCAGCTGTGTGACCCTGGGCAAGTCACTATACCTTTCTGATCTCCGTTTCTTCATCTGCAGACTGAGGCTTCTTGAGTTGTGGGTAGGATTAAACAGGGCTCAGATGTGAAGTGCTTGGCGTGGAGTGTGGCATGATGTAGGTTCAAGAGAATGCTAGCTGTTCATCCGCCATGGAAGGGGAGAGAAACCCCTAGGCTTTGGGCGTGCCCTCCTTCCCCTCCCTGAGATCTGAGACCTCCCCAGATTCCAGCCCAGACCCCAGCCAACCCCACCCAGCATGGCAAATGTTTATGGCACATCTGTCCTTTCCCCAGGGCAGGTGGAGCTTGGAGTCTTGGGAGGGGTGGAGATGAAGGGAGTGTTTGTTCCCTCTCTCAAGGGGGACCTGGTGATGATATAGTGAGTATCCAGCCCTCCTGCAGAGTCACCACAGGACAGATGGTGTCCGGACTCCCCAACTCCTCGCCGGGCCCCCTTGAGCCGGGTGATCTGGTCAAAGTCTGCAGGGCACTCCAGGTCACAAGGGGACATGGTGGAGGGCTTTCGCTGGCCCAGGGGACATTGGACCATCACTTCAGAGGGAACTGAAGACTCAAGGGTATTTATCCTGGAGATGGGACCCTCAGGGCATCATTCTCAAAGGTGATGCTTCTAGCAGCCACCACTCATGTATTCAGCACCTACTGTGTGCCAGGCCCTGCTTTCTATGCCTCCCCAAAGGGACCTCCTCTGTCCTCACACCCTCCCTATGCCATAGGGACCACCCCATCTCCACATGAGCGATAGGATCCCATGAAGCAGGGGGGTAAGTGACTCACCAAGGCAAGGCCAGGACTTAAACCAGATCTGTCTGTCCTCAGAGCCTCCCATTTCTAAGGAGCTATCAGGAGGAAAGGGAGGTGACTTTTTCTGCTTGGCTCCAAGGGCCCAGGCAGGATGGGAAGTTTCCAACAGCTGAAGCTGCTCCCCAGTGTACAGGTTGTGAGCACCCCGTTCCTGTAAGTATTCAAGCAGAGTGGACGTTGGATTTGATGACCTTAGAGTTCCCTGCCGGTTTAACAACAGGTTGTGAGGTGGCAGGGATGAGTCAGGGGGAGGTGTGTCTAGGGGAGTGGTGGCCAGCTGAAGACCAGCGGACACAGGGCAGAGGAAGGGGCGGATGTGAGATCCTTGTGGGGAAAGAATGGGCAGGATGTAGTGAATAATGGGAGAGGGAGTCACCTATTCTCCAGGGTGGTGCTCTGGGAGTGAGAGGTGGGAGGCCAGGGTGCCCTTGAGAATGGCCAGATTCTGGGGATTTCTGGGCGTGACTTTTAGATGCTGGTCAGCTGTAGGCAGGTGGCAGTCCAGTCTGCAGCTGGAGGAAGTGGCAGAACCAGAGCAGCAGGGCAAACGGAAGTCCTGGGCTTTGGCTAAGTAATTCCGGGGGCAGCGGGTGACGGCATGGGGCGCCGGGCCCAAGAGGCAGGGACAGAGGATCCACCATGTGTGCTGTGGCCAAGATGAGCCGTCCTGGAGTGGACCCAGCCCCAGTGAGGTCAGTGCTGCCAAAGAGGGCAGAGCCTGCTAGGAAAGAGAACCGGCAGCCTAGAGGCCTTGGCCTGGCGACGGGCTTGTGGGAGGGGGTTCTAGGTTCGGAAAAACGCTGGTGGGCCTGAGCCCAAGATCGGGCCCAGGCCCACCCCGTAGTGATAATTAGGGAAGGGGGTTGGTGTGCGGGGGCCAGTTCCTCTCGCAATACTCCTGTATCCTCGCCGGTATCCTCGTGCACTCCCCGCAACCCCCGTGCCCAGCGCGGAGTTATTCTGAACTTAGGCAGCCGGGAGAGGGAAGCTGGGAAGCACCAAAGGGCCGAATGGCCCCCTTTTCAGCCATGCCAGGCACGGGCTAGGGACAAGGAGGGGGCACAGAGATAGGCGGGCCCGTTTCTCAGGCGCCGTGGACGGCACAGTTCAGAATCCAGCGGAAGCGAGCCTGGCTTGGGGCGATGCCCGGCAGGGCTCGGCCTGCGGGTCTCTGCGCCTGGACCCCCCGGGGCCTCCCTCTCTCAGGCCGGGACTGCTTCCCGCCGCGGGCCCTCGCCGGGGACCGGCGACCTCCCGTCTTCAAGCCCAGGTTAAAGCCTAGGGACTTGGAACTTCCCGCACATTTGTGAAGAGCCAGCCCCCTCGGGGACAGTGACGACCCCTCCCTCCCGGCCCCGCAGCCCGGACCCTAGATTACCCCCCAGCGCCGGCCGCGCTTCCTTCCCGGGCTCCGCGCGCTCCCCCTCGCCAGCCGGGCGCGCCGATGGTACGTCCCGGCCCGCCCAGGTGGTAGCGCCCGCGCCGGCCTACCGTAATTCCCCTACGTCCCGCGCCCCACGCCGGCTCAGAGCCGACTGAGCCCGCCCCGCGGCTCCGGTCCCCCTGGCTCTGCGCGCCCCTCGGGGCTTTGGCAGCCTTGGCCCGAGCCCCAGCCACAGGGGAGGAGACTCATGTCCCTAAGGTGAGTCTCAAGGGGAAGCTGGGGACGAGACGGGGCTGGGATCGGGACGGCTGTGGTTCCGGCGTCCAGGACTCCCCCCGAATTAATGGACAGAACCGGGAGGAAAGGGACCGACGCAGTCCCAGGGCTGCGGGGGTGGGGGGTGGGTATCGATGGGCTCCACCGGCTCTACCTCCATTTACTTGAGGGTGGAATGGGCTCAAGCTCCCGCCCCCACCCCAGTGATTCTAGGGTGGGGTTGGCTCGGCGCTAGGGCAGTGTGGAGCCAATGGGGACCCCTCTCCGGTGTGAGGATTGTTGACTGGGCGAGAGGATCCTGGAGTGGGGCTTGGCGCGGGGTGGCTGGGAGGCTCGGGCGACCCTGCCCGATCTGGGCGTCCGAGAGTTGGTCCGAGGCGGAAAGTCGTTTCGAGGCCGGCAGGGGGCGCGCGAGTCCGAGCCTCAGGCAGTCTGGGCCGGCTGGGACCCGATTGGGGGAGGGGAGAGGGAGAAGACCCATGAACCTGGAGAGGCCTTGGCTTGCCGTGATGAAAGACGAAGAAATGGAGACCGAGGGGGTCCTGGGCCCTACAAATTCCCCAGTAACCTTCCCCAGGTTTGTGGGGCTGTAGGAGGATTTTACTGTTCTTGTGCCCCTTGGCCAGGGTCCAGGCACATATTAAGGCCCAGGAGCCATCCCTAGGTAGAATATTCTAGAGAACTGGCCAGTGCCCTCTTTGCACAGATGGGCAAGGGCAGGGGTAGGTGGGACCCAGAAGCAGGTCTTCTGTAGCCCAGGCATGTGCCTTCTTCCTCATTCCCTCCCAGGGAGACTTTTATACAGTGCTGGAGAGAGAGGTATCAGGAGAAGACACTGGCTTCGATGCTGGCATCTGGGGCTCCAGGACCTGGCACATTCGTGCAGGGACTGGGCAGGAGGTGAGGTTCACTGACCACAGCCTCTGCCTCTGTCCCTAAAACTGGGTCCCAGCTGGACTGCTCCCTGGGGTGGTAGGGGCCTTGCTGACTTCTGGGGCCCACGTGGTTAGCCGGGCCTGCAGAGAGGTTCCCTGCATCCATCCAGCACAGGGCAGGGCCTCAGGGCAGGCTCTGCCTCCAGGTGGGCCCCAGAATCCAAGGACAAGGGGTGAGGCCCAGGCCTAGGGGAAGGGAGGGGCTGGGTGGGCTGTTTGGAGAGCAGCCTGGCAGAGTTGGCCCCACCCTGGCCGGCCTGCTCAAACATGCAGCCTCCACCCTTGGATTTCCAAGGAGCTAGATGGGGCCTTGGGGCCAGTAGGCTCCCAGGGGAGCTCAGCCCTGATGGGGAGCCCCTGGGCAGTGGTGTCCCTCTAGCCAAGGTGCTCCAGGCTGGTTGTTGTGGGCAGAACATGGAGCTGGCCCCAGATCTATGGTCTCTCCTCCTAGACAGGGAGCTCCTCTGTCTCACCAAAGACCAGGCCGGGTCCCCCACCTGCTGTGGGGGTGGACTGCCCACAGTCCCCTGCTTTTCTGGGTTTGGGAGATGGTGCTGTGGCGGGGGAGCGGAAGGGGGGCTTCTGCCTTGGAGACTCCATTATTCATCAGCCCCAGCATCTGGTTTCTGGGTATCAGTTTCAACAAGCCAGTCCTGACTCATGAGCCTGGAGCTGGGGCTGGGCTGGAGAGGGGCCCCCTCCCCAGGGAGCCAGGGCCGAGGACTTCTTTGTCCTGGGCATGGGCTATTTCAGCTCCCTCCTCTAGAGGAAGTGGGGACCCAGGAGACTGCTGAGGCCTTCTCCCTCTCCTGGCGCGAGGGCCAGGGGCTCCTTTCCTCCCCTGACTCTGCAGCTTCCTTGACCCTCCTTCCCTCTCGGCCCTGGGGCACTAGGGCCCTGGCCTTCTGAGGAGCAGGCCCTCTGCCGTGGCTGGAGGAAGCAAGCAGCAGCATGACTGGGGAATGGCCAGGGCCTGGTCACTCAGGTGACCTCCGGTGACCTACCTGGCCCAGCCCCCGAGGTTTCTGCTTGATGTGACCTGCTAACCCCAGGCCAGTAGGATCCCCCTGAACTCGTTTGGGACCTGCCCTGTTCCCAAGCCGGTAGAACTCAAGGCCCTGCTGTTAAACCACCACTTAGCTGGTCTCCATGCCCCCCAGCCTGCCTGAGGCCCCTGGATAGTGGTCCAAAGCACAGGCATTCTTCTGTTTCCCCACTTTGCACCTGGGGCAAGCCACTTAACTTTTCCAAGCCTCAGTGTCCCCATCTGTTAAGTGGAGATGGTAACTGTGCCTCTTCCTTTGAGAGTAGTGAACAGGATACTGGCACAGGCCTGGCATTTGGGAGTGCTCAGCTGTCAGCCTGTAGGGCAGCAAGAACAGAGAATTTGTGGTAGAAACCACCGCCCAGGCCAGCAGGCCCGAGGTCACGTTTGCTAGCAAAAAGAAGCAATCCTACGGTCAGGCAGTGGGGAGGGTTTTGTCGACCACTGGCAGCAGGAAGGGACACCCTGGCAGAGATCTTCCCTGCCCTCGTGGCCTTCTCTGGCATGAAGACCCTTCCTCTGCTTTCATCCATTTGTTCTCCTAGTCTACACTGAGCACCTGCTGGGTGGAAGGCGCTGTGTGGGCCAGACAGCTAAGGACCCTGGGCTCTGGAGAGGATATTCAAGTGGGGAGGGGTGGTCATCAAGAAGTGAACAAGGAAGTCAAACAATTTCAGGTAGTTTTAAATGCTTAGGAGGAAAGAGTTTAGTTTAAGAGGATTGGAAGTGAGACATGTAAGGGGCTACTTATTTTGAGAGGAGGTTAAAGCCTTGTTGAGGAGGTGGCATTGAAGCCGGGATCCAGTGCCAGCCGTGGCAAGATCAGGGGCACAGGGTTCCAGACAGAGAACACAGAGGTGCGGGTGCTGAGCTTGGTGAGTCGTGGGGACGGACGAGGCAGGCTAGCATGGAGACCACCATGAGGGACCTGCCGGGAGGTGAGGTCGGGGCTAGCCATGTTGGGATTTTATTCCAAATTCCTGGAAGGTTTTAAGGGAGGAGCGAGGTGTTCGGGTTTTAGTTTTCAAAAGATCTATCTGCCTGTGGTGTGGACAGTGGATGGCTTGGGCTTTGGGAGTGGAGGTGGTCCTTGAAACCTCCTGATTGGAGTAAACTGCTACCTCCTCAGAGCCATCTTCAGAGACCCTGCCCTGTTCCCCTCCCCCCCCCCCATGGAGGAGGAGCTGTGTAGGGGATGGGTAGGGTGATGACATCATGTCCCCCCTGCAGCACCAGAGGTACTGAGATGCGGTCCCAAGGAGGCCATTCCAGAACAACAGAGTCAGGACTGGGTTTCAGTCCTGCCTGTAGACTTTTGAGTCACTCCATAGTTGTGCCCGCCCCCCACCTCTTGGGAGTGAGTGTAATCTACAGTGGGGACCCCACCATCACCCTCCCCCCCAATCCTGGTGCCTCTAATCTAGGGCTCTGAAGAGCGCCTCCCTGGCCGTGGGGCTGGTGGAAGGGACCCAGCCTGGAGCAGCAGAGATCTGGGGGGAAAGCCGAGTTGGGCTCCCAGGTTTTCCCGATGCTCCGTCTCACCCAACTCCTGGGGGCTCCGGAAGATCTACCGTCACTGCCCTTTCCACCCACGTGCCTGCCTATCGCCTGCCGCCTCCACCAGTGGTCGCCTGGAGCCCTCCGCTCCTCTGCCTTCACCGCTGGCCTGGGCAGTGGGAGCAGGGTCCCCCAGGCCCAGGCTCTGAGGCTGGGGTCTCGAGGACTGTGCGCGGGCGCCAGGGTGACGCTCCGGAGAGGCTCTGAGCGCTGGATGTGTGGCCCGGCCAGTTGGAGGTCAGAGCAGAGACAGGTGTCCCCGTTCTGCCCCCCACCCCCTTCTGCCACCAGCTTTCGGAGGGCTCCCTTGGGAGAGGGAGAAAGGGTCCCGGAGTTGAGGTTCTGAGGTGGGGTCTCCAGGACTGAAGGGAGGGGCCTTTGGGCCCCAGACGTCGGCGTTGGGGGTGGGGTGGAGGGCCGGGCGGAGCGGGGCGCCCGCGGGGCTGGGCGGGGGGGGGGGGGGGGCGGTCGGGGCTCCGCAGCCCGGGGCGGGCCCGGCCCGGGCACCCTCGTCCTGGGAGCTCCCCGAGGCCCAGAGCAGGTCCGACGGGGACGCCCGAGCCCCGAACCTTTGCGCCGGGGGCGGGGCTGGGGTCGCAGCGGAGCCGCCCCGGGATGACCGAGGCGGGCGGGGGCCCCGGGGTCCCGGCGCGCTCGGCCGGGGGCGGGCGCGGCCGCACAATGGCAGGAAGCGGAGCCCCGCGCTTTGTCCGGCGGGCGGCGCAGACCGCCGCTTCCTCCGGCCGCCATGGGGACGGGCCCCGGCGTCTCCGGGCGCCGCGCGGCCTCCAGGCCGGGCCCCGGGCTGCCCTGTCCGGCGGAGGGTCGCGCCCGCGACGGCGAAGGCCAGGTACGGGGTGTGGGCGGCGGGGCGGGGGTGCGCGCGACCGCCCGCCCCTGGGGATGTTTCCTCACCCTGCGACCGAAGGGCCCGGGGCGGCGAGGTGGCCCGCCAGCCCTTAGCCTTTTGTGTCTGGGGCTGCCTCCCGACTCACCTGTGGGTGCCAGGCCCTGCGCTGGGGCCCCAGCTCCCTGTCCTTCCTCCGTCCGGGCCCTGCCCACCCTCCCCCCATCCCCGCTCCAGCCTCTGGCTGGTGTGTGAGTGGGGAAGTCTGACTTCTGGTGCCCCATCCCCACCGTGTTCCCCAACGGGCCCCCGCTGTTATTCGTAAAGCTGGGGTCCATTCGCTGCCTTTGGAGGTGCTGGGTGATCTGGCTGTTCCATCCGGTGGGCTCTCCTCTCGGTGGGTTGAGTCCCGGGAACTTTTTTCCTTGGACCCTGCTGCCCCTCCCCCACTGGCAGGGGTGGTGCGCTCTCAGAGGGTGGCCGTGGTGGGCAACAAGGAGGTGGAGAATAGGCACCTCGGTCTGAGAGAAGGTCCAAGAGTCTGGCTTTGGGAAGGGGCTGCCCTGTTTTAGCGCAGGGGAGACCCTCGCTCCCAGAGGGAGCTGCGGACATCCAGCAGTTTGGTGGGGATGGAGGTACGAGAAGGGGTGGGGGAGCAGATTCAGAGCAAGGGGCCTCTGCTCACCCCAGTCTGAGCCTCCCAGTTGGGCTTGTGGTTCTCTCTGGGGGCTCCTGGAAGCCGTCATCAACCAGACTCGTTGAATTAAGTAAAGAAACACCCACCTGGTTCAGATCCTGGGCCTGACCCTCACATGCCCCTGGTGTCCCTGAGCCTGGGGGCTGCTGGGGGGATGGAAGCAGAACAGATCACCATGGCGGAGGGGCACTGGCTCCCATCACCATTAGTAGTGGTAGTAGTTAGTAGTAACGGGAGGAGGAGCGGTGGCGGTGTTCACCAGAGCCCGGCACAGAGCTGGGAAGTGAATCCTCCTGAGCCTCAGGGAGACCAGTGCCTCCACAGGGCGGGCGCCTAGTAGGTGCTCAGTAAATGTTTGTGGAATGCTGAATCTGCTATCGGGAGTGACTCTGTGTACAATCTGCCGCCCGTACGTTAGATTGGTTTAAAAACAGGATTGTGGCAGAGAGCCAGGGACTTGGGCTGGAGGGGTCCCGGAGGCCCTCCGCAGGACTCTTCGAACCTCGCATGGCCCCTGCCATGTCACCTCCCACCCACTATGAGACTAGGGCCTGGGTAACCCGCAGGTCCGCAGTCCCACAGCTCTGTGCCTGGGCGCCAGCAAAATGAAGCCAGCGGGGAAATCACAAGAGGCCTGGAAGGGGTGGGAGGGGCCATCTGTGCCAGGCCGGCTGCCAGGCTGGATGCAGAGGCGGGGGATGGCCGCCTGGCTGGCAGACTGCGGGGCTCCTCGGGAAGAAGGGGCTGAAGTGGGGTGGGTGCCTTCCCCCCCCCCCCCAGTCATTGTCAAGAGGAGATGCTTGCAGCTGGTGGGGGGGGGGGAGGGGCGGGGGGAGGGGGGTCCAGAATCTGCAAAGCCAGGGCTGATGTCTGTCAGCCGTGCAGGCAGAGCCATGGCGGAGGATAGCGGTTTTCACACTGTTTGGGAGTAGGTGAAGTGAAGGTAGAAACAGCTGCGCTGGCTGAGGGGCGCCCCTCACCCCTGCCCAAAGCCCCACGGACACACTTGAAGACCTCTGAGAAGGATGTGGGAGTTGGGCGCATGTGGCGCTCAGGCTGCCTTCGGGAGTCTGGGCCATCATGTCCACGCCCCGCCGCTCACCCAGGGCCCAGGCCTGGAAACGTCAGACCCCCTGGAGCCAGAGGAGTCCCCAGTCTGCCCCCTGCTGGCTGTCGTTTCTCTGCCCACGTTTTTGGGTGTTCTTGTTTTGTTTTGTTTTGTTTTCTCTCTGACGGAGGCCTAGGAGGACACAGGAGCCCAAGCAGGCAGCATCAAACTGTGACCGCTTCCCTCTTCTCTCTGTAGCACTCCCCCACCGGCCGCCCGACTGCTGCCCCCGGGCCGGCTTTCCCCGCTCCTCTCTCCCTTCGTAGCCACCCAAGAGATAGACGGTATGAATATGCTGGACATCTAGGCGCTGGAGCTACACACGCTGGGCTCAAGTCCCGGCTCCGCTGGCTGTGTGACGCCCAACAAGTTACTCGCAACCTCCCTGAGTCCCACTTTCCTCCTCTGTAAAATAGGGCAGTCGTAGCTCCTGCCTCCTCGGGTGAGGGGCCCTCTGTGCGGCCCCAGGCACACGGTGACCCCGAGTTACAGCGATCAGACTTGTTCTTCCTCCCTTTGATTACTTTCTCTGCTGTCTGTCCTCACCCTGTCTGTCACCTTGAAAATCTCTGATGGGGCTCTCCCCAGACAAAACTCTTCAGTGATCCTGCATCACCCTGATTAGTAGACCGAACGAGTATTCACTGAGTGGCTAGGACCTGAGCTAGGGCAGTGAGTCGGACAGACTAAAATCACTGTCCTTGCAGGGCTGGCGAGCTGGAGAGGCACCAAAGTGAAACAGGCTGGTCCACCGCGGAAAGGACACCGAGGGGACAGAGAGTGTGGAGGGGCATTGACTTTAAAGCACTGCTGTTGTTTCTTAAGTTTATTTATTTATTTTTGAGAGAGAGAGAGCGAGAGCATTCCAGCCGAGGGAGTGGCAGATGGTCAGGGCTCAGGGGCAGCGAGTCGGGGTCGCCAGGGGGCGGTGGGGAGCAGGGTGAGCCAGGACGGGAGGGCAGGGCAGGAGGGCCCCTGCAGTCACCATACGGGACTCTGCCCTTTCCTGGAGTGAGATGGGAAGCCATCGAGGGTTCTGAGGAGGTGAATGTGACTCCTGGTTGAGCAGGGGCCACTCTGGCTGCTCACGGAGATGATGCTCAGGGCAGGTGGAAGCAGGGAGACCGGTTATGAGGTCACTGTTGGAATCCCACTGGGAGGTGACCGGGACGGCCACCGGGGGCAGCAGTGGGCTAATGAGCCTGGCCGGGTTGAAGCCACAGCTATTGAAGGGAGAGCCGCAAGCGTCGTCCTGTCGTCCCATCGACTGGATGGGGGATGTAACAGAACGGTCAGAGGTGACCCCAGGGATTTGGGCCTAATGTATTCATTCCCTAGGGCTGCGGTGACAGTGAACCCTGATTGCGTGGGAAGCTTATTCTCCACATATGGAGAGCCACACAGTGTAGTCTAAGCCAGTTGCCTCATTCCCACGTGTCCCTGTTTCTGTCTCTCCTCTTCTTGTGTGAGGACCCCAGTCACAGGATTACCCCATACGCCACTTGGTGACAGACTCCAGCATGACCTCATCTTAACCAAAGGCATCTGCAATAACCCTATTTCTAAATAAGGTCACATTCTGAGGGACCCGGGGTTAGGCCTTGACCTGTTTGAGGGACGCAATTCAGCCCATACTCCCATGCAGCTGGAAGGCACTGCCATTGACTGAGGTGCAGGGAGCTGCAGGTGGCAGTGTGGCAGCACACGAGAGGACGTGGGCAGTGGGAGGCGCTTCTCGGAACCCAAGGGGGGCGTGGAGAAGGTTGGTCTGGTGTCCTGGGTGAGGACCTGACTGAAGATTTACCTCCAGGAGCCCTCGGCACGTAGATGGCTTTTCGGGTCACGAGACTGGCTGAGTCCCCAGGGGTGTGGGATGCGGATAAACGTGAGCAGGAGGCAGGCAAGGGAGCCGAATGCTGCGGGGGAAGCCGCAGAACATGGGGTCCTGGGGCCCGCGGAGGAGACGGTGTGCAGGAGACCACCTGTGGCAGTGCTGGGTCCTATGCGTGGACTTAGAAACATGGTGGGGGGGAGGGAGCGCTCCTGGGTGTTGGTTAAGTGTCCAACTTCAGCTCAGGTCATGATCTCACGGTGTGTGGGTTTGAGCCCCACATCAGGCTCTGCGCCTGCTTGGGGTTCTCTCTCAATCTCTCTCTCTCTCCCCCCACCCCAAATAAATAAATAAACTAAAAAAAACCAAACAAACGAAAAAAACAGTTATTAAAAAAAAAGAAAACATGGTGGGGGCCCAAGATGGGAGAGGGTCTGAGAGAGAAGGGAAGAATTAGAAAATCTTCAGTTGCAACCGTCGTAGTCATGTTTGATTTAGGCAGACGTCACCAGTGGATGTGAAAACCCTGGAGTGTGAGATTGCCGGGAACAGGATGTCTCGAAGTTATCTCCCCACGGGCTACTTATTCATTACAGAGAGAAAAAGGGCCTTTACGCAGTACCGCGAGGCCCCCAAGGGATCCAGCCACACTGATGGGCACACTGACGAGGGCACAGTCCACTCTCTCGTGTCGTTGCCCCAAATGCTCAGCCCGAAACCATCCAAAGACCTCCAGAAAGATCCCCGTGGAGGGGCTTTCTCCCAGACTGCTGGCTTGAATGCTTCAAAAACGTCAGTGTGATGAAAGAAAAAACAAAAAGGACAGAGAATCCTTTCTTAAAGGGATAAACAGATACAAACGAACGCATGCGCGAATCTTGAATTGGCTCCCGTATGGGGAAAAAAGCTATAAAGGCCATTGTTCAGACAGCGGACCTTAGACGGATCATATACCAGCGTTCAGTTTCCCGAGGGTGCCCATTGTTTTGGGGGTTTGTAGGAGAACGCCCACGCCCTTCGCCAGGGGAGAGGTAGGTGACAGAGAAGGCCAGTGTGACAAAATGTTCGTGACGGGGGAAGGTAGAAGGGTGTGTGGATGTCATTGTACCGTTCTTACAGTTTTCTGTAGGTTTGAAACATTTAAAAATGGAATGTCAGGGAAAATAAGGTAACAAGTACTGGGAGGGAAAAGTAGGAAGTGGTCAGGACGGAGACCTGTTTCACCGGGCTTCGCAGAAAGGGAACGGGGAAAGGGAGCCGCAGATGGGAAGGAACCTGTCTTGAGCCAATAGACGGGGAGCCTGACACTATAGGGGAGGGGAGGGCTCGCTGGGAGGTGGCTGGGACCGGAGCATGGTGACGCCCCCAGTGTGGGACAGGCGGGTGGACGTGTTGGGCTGGGGTGGGAGCAGGGGACAAGGAAAGTAGGAAGCGGAGGGGTCAGAGGTAGGCTGTGGGAGCCGGAGGGCAGAGGAGAAAATGGGACAGTTATCCACAGGGATGGGGGAGAACGTGTACAGGGTGATACGGTAAATACAGTAAATACTGGTGTGTGCGGGGGGAAGGGTACTGCCTGATCACCCAGACTGCCAGCACCTGTCCCTAAGTCCCCCAGAACCCCCTTCGTCCCATGTGAGGTTGGCCATGCAGGGACCAGACAGGTCACAGAACTTAGAGCAGAGGGTCTGGAGGGGAGGACAGGAAGGGCTTGCCGGTTCCAACACTGAGCTGGCAGAAGCAAATGGCAGCCTTGAGCATTTTGGGGTGCCCTTCCTGCCTGCACCCCAGGAAGAGACCCTGGTAGCAACAGCCTCGTGGTTCCTTACAGGAAGTCTCCCCTCCACGATCTGTTCCTCGAGGGCAGGGATCTGCTCTTCTCTGCACCCCTCAGAATGGAACCACGGTGGAGTTTGGGAAAGGTCTGCAGAGTGAATTCGTCAGCACAGGGCACCCTGTGGGGGATGGACGGTTGGAAAATGAAGAGCAGCCCTCGGACGGACCACAACCCCACTTGTGCACTGCAGTGGTCGGGCCACGGGCCCGCCTGCCTGACCCTCTAAGGGGGCCCAGCCCGACCCACCTTTCCCTCCTTCCCCACAAGGTATGCCACCACGCTGACTGCCAGCAGCTGCACCGCCGGGGGCCCCTCAACCTCTGCGAGGCCTGTGACAGCAAGTTCCACAGCGCCATGCATTATGATGGGCACGTCCGCTTCGACCTGCCTCCCCAAGGTGAGCGTGGGTAGGGACTCCAGCCGGGCGCGTAGGGTTCCCAGAGCAGCCCTGAACTCCCTGTTTAGGGACACGGTGTCTTGGTAGCTGTTGGAGCTGTGACAGGCCATCAGAAGGACAAGAGTTGGGGCACCTGGGTGGCTCAGTTGGTTAAGCGGCCGATTTGACTCAGGTCATGACCTCACGGCCTGTGAGTTTGAGCCCCGCGTCGGGCTCTGTGGTGATGGCTCAGAGTCTGGTGCCTGCTTTGGATTCTGTGCCTCCCTCTCTCTCCACACCTCCCCTGCTCGCACTCTCTCTCTCTCGGAAATAAATAAACATAAGAAAAAGAAGAACAAGAGTTAACTGTAAATCATGAAACCCAAGTACGTTGTGGCTCCTTCTGTGCTACAAGTCTTTAAACAAGAGAAAAGGTTGGGGACTGTGCCCCATGTTGAGAGCAGGCCTGTCTCTTCCGGGTTCTGGGTCCTTGTTGTTGGGTCTGCACATCCCATACCTGCTCCTGCCTTTCGCCCCAGGCCAGCATGGAAAAGGCCCCTTTCTTTTCCTCAGGGTAGGGGACTGCTGGGCAAATCCTCCAGCCAGGCTGCTGGCGAGCAGGGGCCGTGGGGGTGGGTATGGGCAGGTCAGAAGGAGCTTGTAGAAAGGAACCAGAAACCCTCCTGCTGAGTGGGGACCTGGCCCAGGCCCAGCACCAACTGGCTGTGCTGGGGTGACTTACAGGCATCTGAGCCTGGCCAGAAATGCCAACCCTGTGTCTCCATTTTTAGCTGGTCAGATGGACAGAAGGACTCTCCCCCTCTGCCAAGGCCCCCTGGGACTCTGGGTGTGTTCACAGTGGTGGGGAGGTTGTGTGGAGAGGAG
Source organism: Neofelis nebulosa (assembly GCF_028018385.1). Classification (NCBI taxonomy): domain Eukaryota; kingdom Metazoa; phylum Chordata; class Mammalia; order Carnivora; family Felidae; genus Neofelis; species Neofelis nebulosa. The sequence continues at coordinate 218,185,175 of NC_080783.1, forward strand.
GCCTGAGAGAAGGAGCCATAGACTTTGGTTCCTTCCTGCCACAATCCCAGAGGCAGAGCTTCCTTATCCCTATTTTATAGAAGGGTAGACTGAGGCCACAGGTTTGGGGGCAGGGCATCACCTGGGGTGTCATCCCAGGGTGCTTGTGTCTTTTTGAGTCTAGGGATGGATGGGTGATCAGCAGTGACTGAGCCCCTCTCTGCACAGACCTGAAGGGCCCTAGTTTGTTGGGGGTGGGGGGTTCCCAGGACTGGTAGCAGGCTAAGAAGGCAGCCAGGGAGGGAATAGGCATGACCTTTCCTCCCACTTTACCCCAAAGGCTCTGTTCTGGCCAGAAACGTGTCTACCCGGTCATGCCCCCCACGCACCAGCCCTGCAGCGGACTTGGAGGAGGAAGAGGAAAGCTCTCCGGATGGCAAAGGGTAGGTGGGCAAAGCGGACACCTGAGGGATCCCAAGGCTGGATCTCAGATCAGAGGTCCAGGGACAAGAGGCTTCAGAACACCCGACTGGAGACCCCTCCATGCCCCTGTGGATGCCCTGATTCCTGGAGGAAGCTGCCCAGCCTGGGCCGGCCTCCAGCCTGGCACAGGCAGACTCCTGTCTAGGTACCACTGGGTGTGGCTCCTGGGTTGACCACCAGAGGGCACTCAGCCCCTTGTGGGCCCTGGCCTGCCTGAGCTGCACCTGAGTTAGTTATCTGATCGCCTGGGGTGAGCAGAGAGTGGGCAGCCGGGGCCTGTTCACATCCCGCCCTGGTGAGGGCCTACCCGTGCCTCCAACCTCTGCCCTCTGTCCTGCAGGGACCGGAAGAGCACAGGCCTGAAACTCTCCAAGAAGGCAAGGAGGAGACACACGGATGTAAGGAGCCCCCGGGCTGTCAGGGGGGTTCCTGTCAGCCCCTGCCCTTCCTGGGCCCTTTCCTTTCCATCCCCAAGACTGGGCCTGTCTGCTCTGAGCTCCAGGACCAGGAACGGGGCCTGGAGTGAGTGGGTTCCTCCCTGCCCACCCTGCCCTGCCGCCCACTACTATCCACCTTAGCTGGATGGGAGATGCCACAGGAACACCTCCCTTGGGCAAGAGGGACACTGGGCACCTCCTTGGGACCGAGGCAGGCTGGGGAGATCCCTGGGTTCACTCCCATGCTGGGGTTCCCATCCTGCACCCTGGTAGCGGGGGAGGCGCCGAGACAAGGGATGCGGAAGCTGAGACCCACACCCTTTCAGGACCCCAGTAAGGAGTGCTTCACCCTGAAGTTTGACCTGAATGTAGACATTGAGACAGAGATCGTACCAGCCATGAAGAAGAAGTCGCTGGGGTAGGGCTTGGTGGGGCCGAGGCAGGGGGAGTGGGGCCGGGGGTGCGGGTGGCTCCCTGCAGGCATAACTGCGTGTGTCTGTGTGGTGGCCGGTGAGTGAGTGGACCCACCCATGGATTTCAACACGTGTGCGCATGGCCCAGTTCCTGGATGTGGACCAGCACGTGACAGTGTCCACCCTGGTGGCAGACACGGAAGCGGGAGGGCATGGGAGCACTGGTTTGTGTGTCGACCCATGTGGGAGCGTGCGAACCTCTGTAGGCAGCTGTGTGTGCACGCACACCTGTGTGTCCTCGTACCTGTGTGTGATCCTGCGGGTGGCTCCCTTTCCCACTGGTAAGGTGGGGTGGAGCTGGAGCTGGGCATAGGGTGGGGGTTCGTGTGCCTGCCCCCTAACGGCCACCCCTCCCATCCTGGGGCAGGGAGGTGCTGCTGCCGGTATTTGAAAGGAAGGGCATCACGCTGGGCAAGGTGGATATCTACCTGGACCAATCCAACACGCCCCTGTCCCTCACCTTTGAGGCCTACAGGTTCGGGGGACACTACCTGCGGGTCAAAGGTGAGCAGTTAACCTGGCAGGTGGGGCGCCTGGGGCCTGACTGGGCCTCCCGGAGATGGCTGCTTCTTCCCAGGCTCAGATTCCCATTGGCCATGGCCCTGAGCTGGCTCATTACCATACAGGTGTCTCTGCTGGGCCCTGGCAATGGGTGCTGGCAGGGCGGGGCCTCAGGGGAGGGCAGCTAGGCCTTGGTTGGGATCCAGGAGAGAGAGGTCTTGGGTTCCCTTCTCCACCGGGCCTGGATGCTGAGGACCTCTCCTTGCCCCCTACTGCTGCCCCAGCCAAACCGGGGGACGAGGGGAAGGTGGAACAGGGAGTGAAGGACTCCAAATCCCTGAGTCTGCCAATCCTGCGGCCAGCCAGGGCTGGGCCCCCCTCCTTGGAGCGCGTGGAACCCCAGAGCCGCCGGGAGAGCCTGGATATCCTGGTGAGGGGCTGTGTCAGGGCTGGGGGCAGGGAGGGACCTTAGAGGGGAGGTCAGCTGGGCCCCTCACCTCTTGGGATTTAATTTCCCCTTCTAGAAAATAGGGGTGGCTCTGAGGATAGGGAGCCCCAAGAGAATGGGTCTTGTCTCTGAGAGTCTGCTAATGCCTGAGGAGTGTGTGTGTGTGTGTGTGTGTGTGTGTGTGTGTGTGTGTGTATCCATTTGGAGCTGTGTTTATAAGCTGTGCATCTAAGTGTGCCTGTGACTGTGTGGTGCTTGGGGCTGGGGGCTGGGGGCTGGGCGGTGGTCCAGCTACACCTGTGCCTGGATCTTCAGCCCCCAGAGCATCTACGGGTCCTAGAAGAGGTGGCATCCCAGGGCGGGGGTGCAGAGACCCTCCCACGTCTCAGCTTCCCTGAGGCCCAGGAAACCCACCGTGGGGTAGGGGGGTGTGAGGGTCAGGGGGGCCCTGGCCTTGATCGCCCTCTCCCGGCCAGGCCCCTGGCCGCCGCCGAAAGAACATGTCGGAGTTCCTGGGGGAGACGAGCATCCCTGGGCAGGAGGCCCCCATGCCTTCCAGCTGCTCTCTGCCCAGTGGTAGCAGTGGTGGCAGCGACAGCTGGAAGAACCGGGCGGCCAGTCGCTTCAGTGGCTTCTTCAGCTCGGGCCCCAGCACCAGCGCTTTGGGCCGGGTATGTGGTCCCGTGGGCCCTGGGGCAGGGTGGCTGGCGAGCCCGTCCCCTGACCCCAGCTGTGGGTCTCCTTCCAGGAGGTAGACAAGATGGAGCAGCTGGAGGGCAAGCTGCACGCCTACAGCCTCTTTGGGCTGCCGCGGCTGCCCCGCAGGCTGCGCTTCGACCACGACTCATGGGAGGAGGAGGGGGACGAGGAGGAGGAGGAGGAGGAGGAGGAGGACGCCTGTCTGCGGCTGGAAGACAGCTGGCGGGAGCTCATTGATGGGCCTGAGGTGGGTACAGCCGTGGCCCTTCCTTCCCTTCAGGGCAAGGGGACACTTCCAAGGACCCAGTGACACGGTGCTCTACAAGGTGTTCCCCACCAGGCTGTGGGGAAACTGAGGCGAGGAACATGCGGTGTGCCGCTTGGCTGTTTTAGTGGTGGAGGAGGGTGCAGAACTTGGGGGACCTCATGTTTCCACGGGGAAAAGGAGGTTGCCTGCAAGGTGGCTCACCCCCTCCCGGGTCATCCGGGCACACTCTGGGACTCCTGGCCAACCTCCTGCACTTCCCACAGAAGCTGTCCCGGAGGCAGTGCCACCAGCAGGAGGCGGTGTGGGAGCTCCTGCACACAGAAGCCTCCTACATTAAGAAACTGAGGGTGATCACCAATGTGAGTGTGGGTCCGCACCCTGCCTCCCTGCCCCCCAGGGCCTCCCTCTGGGGGCCCCTGAACAGAGTTTGGGGCTTTGCAGAAGAACAGGGGAAAGAAAGCTTTGGGCAAGTTTGCCAAGTTAGCTGAGCACTAGGCTCACTCTTGCACTCGTTCATTCAGCCACTGTCTCTGAACACCTGCTGTGTGCCAGGTGCCCAGCAGCCCACACCCGGCCTGTGGAAGTGGAGTGTGAGAGAGAGAGAGAGTGTGTGTGTGTGTGTGTGTGTGTGTGTGTGTGTGTGTGTACTTCACCCTGGGGAGAGCACCTATCTTTGGCTTGGGGTTCAGGAAGAACTCCTTAGCTGAAACTTGGGGCCGAGCCAGGACAGAGCTGGAGGAGAGAGTTCCAGGTGTCACTGCAAGGCCAGTCTCCCAGAGCTTTCCCTCCAGGTGGGGACGAGGCAGGATGAACCCCCGGTGGGCCGTGGAGGTTGGGCCTTTTCTGAAGGGGTGAACCGTCTCTGTCCCAAGCTGTTTCAGGGCTTCCTGGGAGGGGTAAGGGGTGGAGGGGAGCCTAACAGCCTGGGGGCAGGGGGGCGTCGGGACTGGGACGCCCCCCCAGCTGCAGCGCCCCCTGCCCCCACAGCTGTTCCTCTGCTGCCTCCTGAACCTGCAAGAATCCGGGCTGCTGTGTGAGGTGAGGTGCGGCCCCGGGGGGCGGGGCCTGCCGCTGGGGGCGGGGCGGGGGCGGGACATAAGGATGGAGCCGGAGGGGCGGGGCCCGGCCCGGGGCGTGGCCGAGCACACCTCCTGCCCCTTCAGGTGGAGGCCGAGCGCCTGTTCAGCAACATCCCCGAGATCGTGCGGCTGCACCGCGGACTGTGGGGCAGCGTGATGGTGCCGGTGCTGGAGAAGGCGCGGCGCACGCGGGCGCTGCTGCAGCCCGGGGACTTCCTCAGAGGCTTCAAGATGGTACGGGCCGGGCCGGACACAGGGGGGGACACCGCGGCAGGGCTAGGGCGCCGATCCCGTCTGCCCACCACCCCAGCCTCCCCGCGACCCTGGCGCCACGTGACCCCTAGTGGTCGGAGGCAAGGAATTCCGAGGCGGTCGCCCGGGTTTGAACCCCACCTGGCCATCTGCCCTTTCTGTCTAGCGGAAGTTCAGCCTGGGGTGGTCGCGAAAGTGCGGTGAGGGAGGGCTTGTGAGGCTCCCGGCGCAGGGCCTGGCCGCGGAGAGCGCGCAGTAACCGTGCCTGTTCCATCCCGGGCCAGTTCGGCTCCCTCTTCAAGCCCTACATCCGATACTGCATGGAGGAGGAGGGCTGCATGGAGTACATGCGCGGCCTGCTGCGCGACAACGACCTCTTCCGGGCATACGTCACGGTGAGGAAGGGCCGGGGCGCAGGACGGTTGGGCCCACCGGAGCAGCAGGTGCACTGGGGGCGGGCGGCGGGCGTGGCCTGGGACCCGGGGGCGGGGCGCGCCCTGAGCCGCGTCCCCGCCTGCGCCGCAGTGGGCCGAGAAGCATCAGCAGTGCCAGCGGCTGAAGCTGAGCGACATGCTGGCCAAGCCCCACCAGCGGCTCACCAAGTACCCGCTGCTGCTCAAGTCAGTGTTGAGGAAGACCGACGAGCCGCGCGCCAAGGAGGCCGTCGTCACCATGGTAACCGGGGAGGCGCGCGGGGTCCCTCCACAGCTCGCGGCCGCCCCCAGACCCTGGCCCTGAACCTGCCATCGCCTGCCCGCCCTGCAGATCGACTCGGTGGAGCGCTTCATCCACCACGTGAACGCGTGCATGCGGCAGCGGCAAGAGCGGCAGCGGCTGGCGGCCGTGGTGAGCCGCATCGACGCCTACGAGGTGGTGGAGGGCAGCAACGACGAGGTGGACAAGGTGGGAGGCTGCCTGTGCGGGGGACCCTGGCCCCGCGGGAATGGAGGAGGGGCCACCCTGGCAGACAGGCGCCTAGGCCGGGAATCTTTCGCGCGGACTTCCAGTGGAGAAGGGGAGTCAGACCGTGACCTCCCTACACGTGCCCCCCCCCCGCCCCGCCCCCAATCACCAGCTCCTGAAGGAATTTCTGCATCTGGACCTGACAGCACCCATCCCTGGCGCCTCCCCCGAGGAGACACGACAGCTGCTGCTGGAGGGGAGCCTGAGGATGAAGGAGGGGAAGGACAGCAAGGTGAGTCTAGGGACCACCTCACGCCCGGGGCCCCTTCCGCACCCCCTCTTCCCCTGTGCGTTTGGACCACCCTTTCCTGGGGACCTTCTGGGCCCTATTTAGTGGTTCCCAGCTGCCCTGGCAGTTGGGTGGCGATTCAAGAAAGGATGACTTTGTGGTCACACGAGGGCTGATGATCTGCCTGCCATTTACTCTTTACAGATATGGCAGCAACCACACAGCCCGTGGGGTGCTGGTCTTGCCCACTTGCTGGTGCCATGTGGGTTCCTGGTGGGAGGGAGGGGGCCCATTCCAAGAGCAGGCCAGGAACAACCCGGAGCCTCGCTCCTGAGCTATTAATCCCAGGTGCTTAACCCAGAGCCTGCAAATTGTGGTTTTAAAATCACTTCCCTCTTTCTCTTTAATGTAAACCTTTTTTTTTTTTTTTATAACTAAGGTACAGTTTATTGTAATAACACCTATAAACAAAAATAACAGGCACATAGTATTGTTTTTGAGAACAAACTGAACTAATCTCTGAAAATACTTACAATCTAAAACTACTACCATAGGAGATTCTAGAAAGTACAAAAATACACAAGCAGAAGTCCATTAGCCATCACAATGATATCATCACATGTCCTGTAGCCTCTGGAAAGCTCTGCTTTTTCACTTCTGAGGGGATCAAAGTAAAAAATACAAATAATATCTTAATATTGTAAACATAATTTTTTTTAAAGGAATTATTTGGTACACCTGAGTGGCTCAGTCGGTTGAGCATCTGACTCTTGATTTCAGCTCAGATCTTGATCCCCGAGTTGTGAGATCGAGCCCTGCACGAGACTCTGTGCTGACCCTGGAGCCTGCTTGGGATCCTCTCTCTTCCTCTGCCCCTCCCTGTTTTCTCTCACACAGGCACGCACTTTTTCTCTAAAATAATAATTAATTAAAACAAAATAATTTGTTTTTATTACATTTGTTTATTTTTGAGAGGCAGAGAGAAATGGAGCGTGAGCGGGAGAGGGGCAGAGAGAGAGGGAGACACAGAATCTGAAGCAGGTTCCAGGCTCTGACCCGTTGGCACAGAGCCCGATGCGGGGCTCAAACCCACAGACCACGAGATCATGACCTGAGCTGAAGTCGGACGCTCAACCGACTGAGCCACCCAGGCGCCCCTTAAAAAGAATAATTCTTATACTGTGGACTATCTAAAAGTGAACACTTTCAGCACTGCTGCCCTGGACCCCTTAATTGTTGGCTGATAGTCACTTAAGCCTCAAAATCTTCAGACATGCTTTGAACCACCCAAATGGAAGCAGTCTTTGAGCCTCGTTCAGTTATTCTCTATCATTTTAGAATATTATAATTTCTTGTGGTTTACCAATTTCTGGAATTATTTTTAAATTATAATGTAAACCTCTAATTGAAATAAATGACAAGTATGTTAGCTCCACCTTGCTTTTCATCTTAATTGTATTCCCAGATTCATGGGGGGCAGGGAGCAGGGAAGGCGTTTGACCAAACCCGGGTGCCCCCAGCAACATCACCAAAGCGCAGGCAGGAAGGGGCCCAGCCCAGGAGAGGGCGTCGCGGCAGATAGGCTGAGGTCCCAAGACCCTGGCCCTGATCCCGGGCCTGGCCTGCTCCCCTTGCTCCCCCCACCCCCACTCCAGATGGACGTGTACTGCTTCCTCTTCACGGACCTACTCTTGGTGACCAAGGCGGTGAAGAAGGCCGAGAGGACCAAGGTCATCCGGCCGCCACTGCTGGTGGACAAGATTGTGTGCCGAGAGCTTCGAGACCCCGGTGCGGAGGCCGGCCCTGCTCCCGGTGGGGTGGGGACGGGGCCCTGATGGACAGGGGCTGTGGTCCTAGCTGGCGCTGATGGGAGCCCCTCCTCACCAGGCTCCTTTCTCCTCATCTACCTGAACGAGTTCCACAGCGCTGTGGGGGCCTACACGTTCCAGGCCAGCGGCCAGGCTCTGTGCCGTGGCTGGGTGGACGCCATTCACAACGCCCAGGTGAGAGCCGGGTGGTGGGCGGGTGGCTGGCCAGGGTGGCCCGTCGGGGGGAGCCGCTCACCGCCCCCTCCCCCACCTGCAGAACCAACTGCAGCAGCTGTGCGCCCAGGAGCAGCCAGGCAGCCAGCCGCACCTGCAGAGCCTGGAAGAGGAGGAGGACGAAGAGGACGAGGACGAGGACGAGGAGGAAGCGGGGCAGAGTAGCGCTTCTGCCGCCAGCTCCCCCACCACCCTGCGCAGGAGCAGCAACAGTCTCAACTCCCAGCACTGGTATGCTCGCCCGGGGCCGCTCTGCGAGCCAGAGCAGGGCAGGCGCCGCGGCCCAGCCCTCCTGACCCCGAGCGGGGCCCTCCTGACCCCGAGCGGGGCCCTCCTGACCCCAGGGCCGCTGGCCCTGAGCGGGGCCCAGACTCCCCACCTTCCTCCGAATGGCTTCGCGCTGCGACCACAACGTGAGGGAGAGGGGTCTGTCTCCCACCAGAGTCCCGGCGGGGATGGCAAAAGGTTTTGACCTTGAGCGCGGACTCTGATCCCCCAGCGCCAGTGGGGTGGAGCTGAGCGGAAGATTCTTTTTTTTTTTTTTTTTTTTAATGTTTGTTTATTCTTGAGAGAGAGAGAGAGAGAGAGAGAGAGCGTGAGCAAGCAAGTGGGGGAGAGGCAGAGAGAGATGAAGACAGAGAATCCCAAGCAGGCTCCGCGCTGCCAGCGCAGAGCCTGACACGGGGCTCAAACTCACGAGCCATGAGGTCACGACCTCAGCCGAGATCAAGAGTCAGACGCTCAACCAACTGACCCACCCGGGCATCCCTGAGCTGAGGATTGTTGCACTGTGTCCAGCTGGAGGGAGGAGTGTGGTGGTGACAGACACCATTATGGGTATCTGTGTTGTAGGCCCAGGTTGGGAGCTCTGGCTCACGGGCCACATGCTTTTGCCATCTCTGAGCCTCAGGTCGGGAGGGTTGAGGCTGTGGACCTCTGCGTTGCCAAGCACTGGCTGTACCAGGCCATCTGGGCTTCCTGAGGCTGGGCTGACTGTCCTCTCCCGGCCCCACAGTGCCTCAGACGGCTCCACGGAGACCCTGGCCATGGTTGTGGTGGAGCCTGGGGAGCCGCTGTCCTCTCCCGAGTTCGAGGGTGGCCCCTTCAGCTCCCAGTCGGACGAGACCTCTCTCAGCACCACTGCCTCATCTGTCACGCCCACCAGCGAGCTGCTGCCCCTGGGGCCCGTGGACGGCCGCTCCTGCTCCATGGACTCTGCCTATGGCACCCTGTCCCCCACCTCCCTGCAAGACTTTGTGGCCCCAGCCCCTGTGGTGGAGCCAGCGCCCCGGCCCCCAGAATTACCACAGGCCCCTTCACCCCCACCCTCACCCCGTCTCCGCCGCCGCACCCCTGTCCAGCTGCTGCCCCGCCCGCCCCACCTGCTCAAGTCCAAATCTGAGGCTAGCCTCCTCCAGCTGCTGTCAGGGGCCACTGCCCGTGGAGCGCCCCCGGCCCCCAGCCGCAGTCTGTCAGAACTCTGCTTGGCCGTTACGGTCTCTGGCACGAGGACTCAGGGCTCCCCTCAGGAAGCCGGGCCCAGCTGGGTTCACCGGGGGGCACCCAGCCCCGGCAGTGGCCCCAAGCCATCAGAGCTGGAGGGCAGAACCAGGTGCCCAGCTGAGGCGCCCGAAAGACCCACCAGGAGGAGCAGAGAGCTGTCCTTGGGGGCCTCACCCAGGGTGCAGCCTGAGCCCCACCCAGGGATCTCTGCCCAGCACCGGAAGCTGACTCTGGCCCAACTGTACCGAATCAGGACCACCCTGCTGCTTAACTCCACGCTCACTGCCTCGTGAGTGGCCTGGGGAAGAGGGCTTATGGCCCAGTGTGTTGGCCTTGGGGGCACTGAGCCCTGGGAATGGGTAGGGGCACTGTCATGACTGGGAGCAGATGGCATTAGGAGGTGGGGATGGGAGAAGGGAGCCTGAGACCTGCTTCAGAGCCTGAATGGCAGTGTCTACAGAGGGTGGTGGGGAAGGGGCCTAAGGAGTCTGGTGGGGCAGGAAGGGTGACCAGAGCCCCCTCTGGAAGTGGCGTCAGCCAAGGAAGGACTGTCTGTCCCTTCCCTTCTCTTGCAGGGAGGTCTGAGCAGACGGAGGCCCCCGAGGGTGCCACTGACCAAGAGACAGCGAACAGCATGCCTCCTGGGGCATCCGGGTCCCTGCTCCGGCTGCTGCCTGCACAGTAGCCAGAGCGCCGGGCAGGACCCCCGATTTGCACTTTGCCAGACTGGATGGAAGTGGAGGAGGGCTCAGCAGAGCTCCAGGCCCAGGCCGCAGTACTTCCTCAGGACTCCCCCCAAGGCCACCCCCACTAACCTGTCCACCCGACCCCTGCAGGGTCCCTTGTTCGCTGCTCCCTGAAGTCACCAGCTCCAATCCTGGGGTGGGCTCCAGGGCGGCCTTTCCCACCTCCACCCTCATCCGGCCCCAAACGGGATGTTTGCTCTCCTGTCCTTGCCTCCCTCTCTCCCAGGCCCACTGGCCACCCCAGGCTCGGGTTGGGCTCTGTGTAAAGTTGCATATTTATTGAGCTTTTGATTCTTTTATAAAGACTTGTATATACTACCAGAAGAAGTTCTTTGCTTTTGGAACCAGCCCCTTTCCTGACTCAGGTGCACTTGAGCCGGGGGGGCAGGGGCCTCTCACTCCTGTCGCCCTCTGTCTGTGGTAGGGCACCCCCGGAGGAGACTGTGGAGAAGCATTAGTGAATTAACAGGACAGAGGTGACCAGACCAGCACCCCCGAGATCACCCCCCATCCCCTGCCTCAGCCACGAGGGCTACCCAGGAGCCCCCCATGAAGTTCTCCCTCCCACGAGGTGCCTCACGGGCCCTGCCCTGGGTGGTCCCCGTAAACTTATGCCAGGGCGGGTGATGCGTCGCAGGCTCTACTGAGAATGCCCGCTGGGACTCCCCTGCAGGGGCGGGGCCCCTGTACCCACACCCAGGCAGTATTGGGGAGGCTGGGTCTCCCAGCTGCGTCGCTGTCGCTGTGGCCCAACCTCTCATGGCTGAGGGAGGGCTCTGAGGCCCAAAGGAGGGAAGTCACTTCACCTGGAAGTTGTAGTCTCAGGGCTGGGGCCAGAACCCAGGCGGGGGGACCTGGATGCTGCCCTGTCCTGTGTACACCTTGCTGCCCCCAGGCCACCTCAGGTGAGCTCAGGTGCGCAGGGGCAGGCTGCGTGGGCTGGGGGCCCCGCCCTGGCCCCCACCCCTGAGGCGGGCTCCCCCGGGGCTGGCTTGGGGCAGAGCGGGCGGAGCGGGGGAAGCCCCCGGGCTGGCGCACGCCTGTCAATCCGAGGGCCCAGCAAGGCGCCAGGAGCCATGGAGTTGCGGCTGGGGGGCTGCACGGCAGCGGTGGCTGCGGTGAGTGGGAGCACGATGGAGGGGGGCGGGCAGCCTGGAGCCTGACCTCAGGCCTGTGTCGCTGCGCTAAGAACCATGGGGCCCCACTTCGCGGGGAAGTGTGCCAGCACCACCACCAACCCCTCTCCACTTAGAGACTCCGCTAGTTAGAGCCTCAGCCGGGCGGGGCCCTTCCGCTGAGAGGAAACCCCCGCCCCGGGGGCCAGAAGGGTCTAGGGGCCCCAGGCAGAGAAGGATCCGGGTCCTCCACCTTACACAAATCAGGAGTGGGGACGGGGCCCCCCGGTGCCTGCCCTGGTGCCCTGGCAGAGGGAAACGTGTGTGGGGGGCCAGCTGGAGACCTCGCTCTGCCTCTCCTGAGCCTGCTCTGTGCACGGGGGGAGGGAAGCTCGTCTTACCCCACATCCATGGCACCTCCCGCCCAAGAACCTGAGAAGAGGGCCTCTCTGAGGGCAAACGCGGTGGGGGGCTCGGAAGGGGGAGAGGCCGGGGAGGGCCCGCATGGCCAGCCCTGTCACAACCAACAGCCACCTGTCTTCCAGGTCCTGCTCCTTGCGCTGCTGGGCGCCCAGGGCCAGGGCGGCACACCCAGTCCAAAGTGTGACTGTGCCTCCAACTTCCAGAAGAGGAGTGGTCTGTTCTGTTGCAAGGGCTGTCCAGCCGGTGAGCAGCCGAAGGGGTGGGAGGGATGTGGAGGGGAAGTGAGGGCAGACAGAGGGAGATGGGGTTCAGGCGGGGTCAGGAGACAGGGGAGGTGGGCAGGGCTGGGGAGGAAGTAGGGAGCCAGAGATAGGAGAGGAGGGAGGGGAAAGAGGGAACCCCCTTTGACTGTCTGACCCGGGTCTGGTTTCCACAGGGCACTACCTGAAGGCCCCCTGCCCAAAGCCTTGTGGTGCCTCTACCTGCCTCCCGTGCCCCCGCGGCACCTTCCTGGCCCGGGAGAACCACCATGAGACCCGCTGTACCCGCTGCCAGGCCTGTGATGAAGAGGGTGAGGGGCCTAGTGCTCAGTTGGGGGACTCCTGAGGACAGGCCATGGCCAGGCTGTTTCTGAAGGAGGTGGCTGGCTTGGGCTTAACCTCTGGTGTGACAGCCCTGTGTCCACCCATCCCAGGCCCCTCCCCCCTCGATCCCACCCTAGGATTCCCTTGCCCCCTCACTTCCTGATGACCCTCCCATCTCTATATATGCCTCAGCCTCTGATCTGGAGCTATCTCCATGCTCCTCTCCCTTTGGGGGTGGCCCCGTCTTTGGCTGCCCCCATCTCCATTCTCCAGGGGATCTGCCCAGGGTCCCCGCGGGGGGGTCTCTGGCCCTGATGGCCTCCACTCTCCCCATCTCCCTGAACACTCTTGCCAGTTTCCCAGGTGGCCCTGACGAACTGCTCAGCAGTGGCAGATGCCCACTGTGGCTGTGACCCGGGCTGGTTCCCCGAGTGCTTGGTCAAGTCCTGCAGGGACGGCTCCCCCTTCCGTTGCCACCCGTGCTCAGACTGCAGGGCCCTGCACCGCCACACACGGGTGCCCTGTGAGTACTCCCGCTCTGGGCTGTCTACCCCTCCACACCCCACCCCTCCCCAACTCCCGCTCTCCCTTCCTGACACACAAGCCATCTCCTGGACTGCAGGTTCCGTCAGAGACACCGACTGTGGGACCTGCCTGCCTGGCTTCTATGAATATGGCAACAGCTGTGTGTCCTGCCCCACGTAATGTCCTGGCTGCCCTGGGACAGGGAGGGGGTTCTGGGAGCAGAGTGGGGATCCCGGGAAGGTGGAGGGAGCTCGGTCCTGTGGTGGGTGGGCGCCATTTCAGGCAGACATTGGATACTGAAGGGAAATCTGCATTCACCTTATGCCAGATAAATAAGGGGTTGTGTCCTTTAGTAATCTTTCCAGCTGTAGGTTAAGGAAGCATAGGATTTGGCCGTTTATAGAGAGTCAAGTTGATACAATTTCAAAACTATGATCTGCCACTCATTCTCTGGGAGATCTTGGGCAAGTGACGTCACCACTCTGACCTGTGGCTTCTCCATGTGCCGATGTTAGCAGGTTCTGCCCCCCCACCCCTGGGGCACAGGTTAAGGGGTAAAACACTTTATCCATTCATTTGCTCTGCAAGTGTTTATTAAGCATCTACTATTTTCCAGAGATGTTCTAGGTGCTGGGGATCCAACAGGGAACAATGTAGGCAAATCCTGGTCCTCATGGAGCTGACATTCTAGTGACCCTCAATCTAGTCTAGAAAAAGCTCCATAAACAGCGGTTGTTGCTGTTGTTTCTGGGGACACCAGTGAAGTTTCAGCAGTCCTTTGGGAACATTCCAGGGTACTGTGGTGCCCAGGGAAGAGACCTGGGGAGGGCAGGGCCTCCAGGATGGAGAGGACGGGGAACCTCTCCTGGTGTCTACTCCCTCACGCCCCCCACCCCACCCCACCCCCTCTTCTTGCAGGAGCACCCTCGGGAGCTGTCCTGAGCCCTGTGTGACTGTTTGTGGCTGGAGGCAGAGTAGGTGGTGTGCTGGGAATTTGGGCAGGATTATTGGGATGGTTGGGGAGGCTGGGGTGTGGCTCCTATCCACCACCCACCGGCTGTTCTTTCAGTGTTCTGGGTGCAGGTGCTCCTGGCTGGCCTGGTGGTGCCACTCCTGCTCGGTGCCACCCTGACCTACACGTACCACCGCTGCCAGCCGTGCAAGCCCACGGTTCCTAGTAAGTACACGCACGCGCACACACGCACATTTCTAGGGGCATCGGGTCTGCACGGGTAGCCCAGAGCCCACTCACCCCTGATGCAGAGGGGGGAAACTGAGGGAGAGAGTGCTGGGGGCAGGGGTGGCACAGGAACCCAAGAGGAGCTGGACCAGCACCCAGGTCTAGGAGTCTTGCCTGGTTGTTAACGAGATGCTCTTGTCTCTCAGCAGATGAAGCTGGGTTGGAGGCCCTGACTCCCCTGCAGGTAAGAATATTAGTAATATTCAGGGAAGAGAGTGAGCAAGAACCCAGGCCTCAGCCTTCTGGAGCTGAGAGGCTGGGCCGTATTATAACTCATGGTCCCCCACACGGGGCACGGTGGCTGGCAGGCACAGAGTAGGCCTAATGAACACATGTGAATTCCCTGAGTAGTCGGTGAATGAGAGCAGCAAGGCACCTGTCTCTTAAGTGGCTTTCAGTCTGGTGGGATCCAGACAGGTAAACAGAAGACAGCTCAGTGGGATGAGTGTCACCATAGGGAGGCCTCCGGCAGGGTTGGGGCCACAGGGGAGGGCAGCCAGGACAGGGTTATTTCAGGCAGAGGAAATGGTTCTTCTGGGCCACCCAGTGAGAGATGAGGGGGGACTTCGGGAGGCAGCCTTGAACAACGTTTGCTGACTGATCCAGGGAATGGCCACTCCCGGCCAGAGACCCCAGGAAGGAGTGACCCCAGGCTGACCTGGGGCCTCTCTTGGCTTCCAGGCCACCCACCTCTCACCCAGGGACAGCACCCTTCTAGCTCCAGCCAGCAGTATCGAGAAGGTCCGTGCTACCCATTTGGTAGGCAATGGCTGGGCCCTTGGCTCCCCTCAGATCCAGGAGGCGCCCTGCGCGGAGGTGATGTGGTCCTGGGACCAGCTGCGCAGCAGAGCCCTCGGTAAGAGACCTCACTGGCCTTGACCCCATTCTCCTGAGCCTGAGATGAGAAGTAATGGTTTCCTGAGGCACCACCTGCCCACTTCCCGTCCCCAGGCGGACGGGGTGCACCCCCCTGGTCCCCCGCTCTGCCCGTGGTCCCACCTCTGGCCTCCGTTCTTGTTCCCCACCGACTCTCTCTGGCCCGTCCCCAGACCCGCCGCCGCCCACGCCCACGCCTTCGCCAGCGCCCCCTGCGGGCTCCGAGGCAGCCACGCTCCAGCCGGGCCCGCAGCTCTACGATGTGATGGACGCGGTGCCCGCGCGGCGCTGGAAGGAGTTCGTGCGCACACTGGGGCTGCGCGAAGCGGAGATCGAGGCCGTGGAGGTGGAGGTCGGCCGCTTCCGCGACCAGCAGTACGAGATGCTCAAGCGCTGGCGTCAGCAACAGCCCGCCGGCTTGGGCGCCGTCTACGCGGCGCTGGAGCGCATGGGGCTGGACGGCTGCGCCGAGGACCTGCGCAGCCGCCTGCAGCGCGGCCCGTGACGCGGGGGCGGGGGCCCACACCGGGCGCCTCTGGGCTCTGGCGGCCCTTGCAGAAGCCCTAAGTACGGTTACTTATGCGTGTAGACATCTTATGTCACTTAATAAGCTCCTGGCACGGCCCTGCGTAGCAGCGCCTGCCGCGCGCCCCCTGGGGTTCTGGTTGAGGCCAAGCGGCATCGACAGATATCGGGAGGGGGCAGGAGATGGCTCAGCAGTGTCTCGGCCCGACTTTGGCCGAGGCCTGGGTATTAAATCTGTGAAGAAAAGCTACTGCTTGGTGCTTCCGAGGGGCTGTGGTATTAAGTGGCCCCGGCTTCGTTTCCTGGGGGGCGTCGTCGAAAGGCCCGGAAGTCTTAGCGCCCCTGGGTCGGGGACCCACGGTGGAACCTAGTGTGGCCCCTGGCGCCCAGGCCGCCCCCGCGCCCCGCTCCCGCCCGGCCGCGGCCTAGTTACCCGACGGAGAGAGGAAGTCGTGGCGACAGCGCGAGAGAGTGCACGTCAGCCGCGGCGGCTGAGAGAGCTTTAATGGGGGTGCGGGATGGCGGGGACCAGGAGGAAGCAGGTGGAGACACAAGCGCAGGGACCCTTGCCTCGCACTCACGCCACCAGCGTCGTGAAAGGGTCTGGGAATCGTGGGACCCGGGGGGAGGGGGGCGCGGACTTCACCAGGGGGAGGGAGAGGGGGGAGGCAGAGGTTGGGCCCCCGGAGCGGCAACTTGGTCCCGACGGGCAGGTTGCCGGTTTCATCGTTTCTGGTAAACAAATGACTGAGAGGAAACCCTCGGCGGGGATGGGAAATGCGGGCCGGGTGCAGATCTGGGTCACGACGGGAGGAAAACCCCTTCCCCAAGCGCGGGGCCTGCCTCCACCCAGGATGCGCCCGCCGCGTGGGTTCCGGGGTGCGGGGGAGGGGGCTGCGGCCGGGCGCGCGCCCCGCAGGAAAACAAGGTCGCCACCCACGGGGCTGGGGAGCACTCTGCGCGACCCTCCACCGAACATGCAAATATATGTAAATGGGCATGCAAATAAGCAGCATCTTTTTTGCGTCAACAGCTTGCTTGGGCACTTTTCCTGGGCGACGGCGGCGGGTGCGTTCCAGCGGCGCCCCGGGCTGGGCATGCGGGGGCCGGAGCGGGGTCAGGGAGAGGTTCCAGCGCGGGAGGGGAAAGGCAGCGCGGCTCCCAGCCCTTTCCGCCGGAGCCGGGCAGGCCGGGGCGAGACTGGGGCCCCCAGAGCTCACGAGGCTGCGAGCAGGAGGGCAGCACCTAGTACTTAGCGATGTCCCCCTTCTTCAGGATGATCTGTCGCTGCCAGGGCGCCAGCTTGCTCTCGTCGTAGCCCAGCGTCCGCAGCTTCTCCGACTGCTCTTTCTCTCGCTGCAACTCCTCCTGCTTCTGTCGCTCCTCCTCTTTCCTAGGCATGGGGCAGGGGGGGGTGGGCAGAGCCGCGGGCAAGCGTGAGACGGTGGGCCAGGCACCGTAAGGGGCAAGTAAGGCGTTCCTGGGGGCAGGAGCTGGGTGGCCAGGGCAATGGGTTCTAGGGGCAGAAGGGCTAGGGGGACTGGGGACTGGGGTCGGGTCAGGAGCCACAAGGATAGGGTGGGAACAGGGAGGGGCTTGGTTGGGGGCAGACTGGAGTCACGGGGACACACACAGGAGCTGGGTGAGGGAGAGGCTGTGGCTGAGTTATTTCTGGCTGGGGTATTACTGGAAACAGGGGTGCTGGGTCAGGAGTGTGGCAGAGGGTGAGCGGGGAGTGTCCTGGGGGCAGGACCCAAGTAGGAGGGACCACATTAGTGGGAGGCAGTGGTGGCTAATTAGGGACGGTTATTATAAAATAGGGGCTAGAGGGGCGCCTGGGTGGCTCAGTCGGTTAAGCGTCTGACTTCGGCTCAGGTCACGATCTCACGGTCTGTGAGTTCGAGCCCCGCGTCGGGCTCTGTGCTGACAGCTCAGAGCCTGGAGCCTGTTTCAGATTCTGTGTCTCCCTCTCTCTCTGACCCTCCCCCGTTCATGCTCTGTCTCTCTCTGTCTCAAAAATAAATAAAAACGTTAAAAAAAATAAAATAAAATAGGGGCTAGAGCTGTGCTGACAAGGCAGCCACTAAACTCAGGTGGTTACTAAGCATCTGAAGTGTCAGAACTGAGACGTAGGATACGTGTACAATGCGCACGGCATCACGAAGACTGCTTTTTAAAAGACTGTAACACATCTCGCTAATGACTTTTACACTGGTTACGTGTTGAAATAATATTTGGATATTTTGGGCTAAGTAAAATGTAAATGTTAAATTCACCTTTACCTTTTTATTTTTCCAAAGTGCCTTCTAGAAAACTTTACACAGTGGCTCGTGTTATATTTCTGTAAGCACTGGGCTAGATTACTGGGCAGAAACCACACTTTGAGGGACAGAGGTCAAGGTTATTGATACTGAAGTTGGGTTATAACTGAAGGCTAGGTTAGTGGGACACGAGGGGCTCGGTAATCCAGGCCGAGGTTATCAAGCCATAAGATCTAGACTTTGGGGCAGGGGCTAAGTTGCTGGGGGGGGGGGGGGAAGAGTCTGGTGGCATTAGTGGGAGCAGAGAGATTGTGCTACAAACCAGACAAGGGGGTGTGCTCAAGATGGGGCTGGATGAAGGGGCAAAAGGACTGTGCCTAAGCCAGGGAGGGGCAGCAGGTCGGCCCGCACTCACCGCTTCTGCTCCCTAGAGGAAAAAGAGACAGCATTATTTGGTGCCACCACCTCAGGGGCATGATCAAGACACCCTACCAGGCCCTGAAGCTTCCGGTCCCCCGGCTCACCTCTCCTCTTCTAGCTTCTTCCGCAGGAGGTCTCGCCTCCAGGCAGGCATGCTGGCCAGCCGGGCCTCCTCCTCTTCCTCCTGAAACACAAGCACAGAACCTCAGGACCAGCATGCGCTGGGAGGTGGGGTTTGGGGGGAGGTGCACCCCCAACCCCGGGAGACCCACGCTAGTCAGGGACAATGGGATATAGACGTCCTTCTACAGAGCAAATAGATGAAGGCGCCTGGCCACAACCCCCTTAGAGGGGGCCTCCTGTGCTCTACCCCCTCATAACTCAGGCCCCCTGTGTTCTAGAGGTGGTGCCAGACAGGTCAGAGCTAAGGTGCAGGAGAGGAGCAGAGAATGAGATTTCCCACTAGGGCAGGCTGACGGATGGCTCCAGGGCCCTGACCTCGACTCTCTGGGCAGACCCATACTTGGGCCCCCACAGACCCAGACCCAGCCAGCCCGGAGGGGCTCAAGCTGGCCTCCACTGCGAAGGACCTTCTGGCCTCTGCACGTCCTGTTCCCAAGCGGAGTAGGCACTACCTCTACAACTGTGTGGCTGCATCGACTTGGCAGGGGCGGAGGCGGGCATCCAACACAGGCAGCTTACAGCAAAGAGTTTTATTACGTGGATGTTACACAGGAGAACACGTCACACGGAACCCTACACATGTGGCTCCCTTGACCTCAAAGAAGTAGCTGTGAATTCCAGTGCGAAACCAAAGAGAGGAGAGCCACACTGCCCCGGGGGGGACCCACGGTCCCTCCCTCCGAGGGGCGGCTGCTTCTACCTGCCTACCATGCAGAGCCGGGCAAGACTGTAGGCCCAGAGAGGAACACCTGGTTTGCCCTGTGCCCTGCCCACCGCAGCCACTGCCCCCCATCTGGTCACAGTGGGCTTCAAAGGCTCTGGCAGCCTGGCCCTGGATACTCTGGGTTTTCCAAGGCCACCCTGCTGGCTTCTGGGTTTTTCCTGTGGGCTTCTGGCCTCCAGAGGGCATCAGACGGGCATCCAAGCCTGGGTTAAGATGCTTGAGGGGGGAAATTCCGATTTCTGCTGCTCAGATGTCAAAAAGCTCTGCCTCCTTCTCCTTCCAGAAGGAGAAGCTGCGGTCGATGTAGCGGCAGATGTCCTCGTTGCTGAACTCGCCCATCTCAGACACCAGCTCCAGGGGGTCTTCGACAGGGGCTTCGGAACCAGGAGGGTCCCACGTCGGGGGAGGCGCGGCTGGCGGAGGGGGGCTGGGGGGCTGCGGCGCAGGAGCTGGGGCCTCGGGCTGCCCCTCTGGCCAGCCCACCGTTTGACCCGGAGGGACCTTTTCTGCCGGCTCTCCCTCCTCCGCCGCCGCCTCCTCCCCCTCCTCCCCTTCCTCTTCTTTTTTCTCTTCTTGCTCCTTCTCCGCTTCTTCTTCCCGGGCTGGCTCAGCCTCCGGGCTGTCTCCAAAGAACTGGCGCCTGAGGTCCTCGAAGCCATCGCTCCAGGTCCGTCGGCCAGCCTCCACCTCCTCGAGCACCACGCGGTGGAAGAGGCGGATGAGCTCCCACGGGTGGCTGCCCAGCCGGTCGAACATCTCGTAGCACAGCAGGTGGCGGAACTTGCGCTCCTCGCGGCTCAGGCCCATCTCCAGCAGCTGGAAGTAGCCGAGCATGAAGAGGTCGAGCGTGAGGCTGTCGTAGCGCGGGGGCGCGCCGCCGTCCAGGGGCGGCAGAAAGTGTTCGGGCCAGTACAGGCCGTGAGCCAGGCCCGAGCCACACGGCGGGCGTACTGGCACCTGCCGCAGCAGGCTCCGCCAGTGGCCCAGCAGCTTGCCCACCACCTGCCGCTGCTTCAGCAGGCGCAGCAGCCGCGCATCCGGGCCGTCGCCGGCCAGCGGCTGGAGAGCGTCGGCGGCCTCGGGGCCCGGGCCCGTGCCGGCGGCCACCACGCGGGGCAGCAGCCTGCGCAGGCGCGCCTGGGCGTGGCGCCGGGGGCCGCGGAAGGTCCACTTGCGCCAGTGCTCCAGGAAGAGGTAGACGATGCGCTCCTTGCGCATATCTATGTAGTCCCGGACGCCGCGCAGCTCGGTGGAGAGCGACGGCTGGCGCGCCGGCTGCTGGGGCTCGGGCAGCGCCGCCTGGTGGTCCGGCGCGTCGGGCGGGCCCAGCGCGCCCACGGAGTCCCAGGGGGCCGGCAAGCCGTTGGCTACCGGGGCGCTTGGCTCCCCGGTGCCGGCCGCCACGTAGTCCTCCTCGAGGATGGGCTCTCGGCCCGAGGCGGCGGCGGGAAGCGAGAGCTTGCGGCGCGAGCCGCGCGAGGGCGCCGAGCCCTGGGCGCGCAGCTCGTAGACGGCGCGGAGATGCTGCACGGAGACGCCGCACTCGAGGATCTCGCGCGCCACCGCCTCGCGACACCAGCTGAGCGAGTGCGAGCGGCCGAGGCAGAGCGGGCCCGGCCTCCAGGGCGCGTCGGGCAGCGGTGCCAGCGGCTGGCCGGTGTCGGCGGCCAGCAGCTCGGCCAGGTGCGCGGGCCGGCCGCCCAGCGCGGCCAGCAGCGTGGCCATGCTCTTGAGCAGCGTGGAGATCTTGCTGCACCAGGCAGGTAGACTGGCTGCGCGGCCGTGCATGCGGCGCGGATCGACGGTGAAGCGCGGCGCGGAAAGGGCGGCCGAAATCGGCAGCAGCTGCTCCAACTCCAGCTCCAGCTGCTCCAGGCGCGCCTCCAGCTTCTGCGCCTTGTGCAACACCTGCAGGTTCTCGATTTGCTGCTCGATGCGGAGGATGTCGGCTTCGGTCATGAGCTCGCCGAAGGGCCCGAGGATGGCGTTGTGCGCGCTGGAGTACCTCCAGCCCTCGCGGGGGTAGCAGCATGAGCTGGCGGACGTCAGCTAAGGCGGGGAAGACAAGAGAGGGGAGGGAGGCGCGTCTCCCTCTGGCCCGGCTCCCGCAGCGGCCGCCGGGGGGCGCCCTTTGCATGTCCTGGGTGGTGTAATGGCTCCGCGGGGCTCTGTTGGCAGGGATGGGCCACGCCCGGCCGGCGGGTGATTACACTGGGGCGAGACTTCGGCCCAGGCCGCTACTCCGGGCGCTGGGCAGTGTCCACTTTGGTCGCTGGCGGGGTCGTTGGGCGCTGTTGCAGAGACTGAGCGGGCAGAGGGAGTCTCCACACCTGGCTTGGTTGCTCATTACACCACCGAAGGAACATGCAAAAGGCGTTGAAGCTGCGACGCCAGGCTGCCCTTTCCCACCCCATCTCAGGGCTGCTGTTTGGAGGCCACATCCCAGAGGGACCTCGCGCATACTGATGACCTCTTGTCAGCTGTCCCCGCAGCCCGAGCCCTCCCTGTGCACGCTGTCAGTGTTTTACTGCTGAACCAGCTTGAAGCCTCAGCTCTCACCCCTTGTCCCCGGCACTAGGGATGATAATCAATTTTATGAGCTAGGTGTGCCAGGAACTTCTGAGAGTTTCGTTCATTCCTCACTTTAGGGCTGGGCTTCTGCAGCCTGGGCTGGGGGGGGCGTCGTCCTCACATCCTCCCGGTTCATCTTGACCCACTACAATCAATCCGTTCCCTCACAGACACATAGGATGATGCTAATTCCCTCACTTAAACCCTCTCCCAGGCTCCCTACCGCTGCAGGAGAAAGTCCATTTTCTTCAAGGCTAGGGCTTGGTGATCTGCCCCCACTGATCTCTCCAGCTCCGCCCCTGTACTGACAGGACAGTCACTGAGCCTGCTCTTTGCCCCACTCTGTTCCCAGCCCACCTCTTGCTCATCTTCCAAGTCCACCTTGGACTTCACTTCCTCCTTCATAACACTGGCCCCACCCCAAATAGGACGGTGGGTGCAGGGCAGCCCCAGGCCTCTGCATGCCCCATCCCAGTGAGGGCAGCGTTGTTAACAGCCCCGTCACTGGCTTCCCTGCTCACTCGGGCTCTCATGTTACCGTGTTTTGTATTCTTGGGGGCACTTATCTCTCTACCAAGATGCTGTGTTTGCTTGTTGGTTGACCCCCTCCCGCCCCACTCCCCAAAGCCACCTTGAAAAGGCCTTGAGATATTCATCGCAAATCCCTAGAGGCTACAACAGTGCACAGAACACAGCACCCAGGACACACGTGCTGAGCCGGTCGGTGGCAAACCACCCTGCCAGCCAAAGACGGTCAATCATCTGACAGATAAGAAAACTGAGGCTGGATGAGGCTCAGTCTCGAAGGCTGGAAAGTGGCGGTGCAGGAAAGGGCCCAGGCCAGTCTGACTGCAGCCCAAAGCCTGCTGGCCACGCAGAGGGCGGTCCCTGGACCAGCAGGTCAGTCTCACCAGGAGCTTCCCAGACACGCAGAATCTCAGCCCCACCCACAGCTCCTGAATCAGAATCGGCATTTTTACAAGATCCCGGGCGACGTGAAGCACGTTCGCGTTTGATGAGCTTTGCCCGTCTCACGGAAGGACAGTCCCCAGGGCAGGGGAGGTCCTCCAACCCTGCTTCCCTCCCCCCCCCCCCACCCCCGCCCCCCAAGGACAATGGGAGCCGCCTGTGGTGGAAAGGCCCCCCGCAGGCCGGCCGGCGATGTGGGGGATGGGCCCGGGTGCAGAAGCCCCGCCCCACCCACCTTCCGTCTCTGCTCCTCCTCCTCCTGAATCTTCAGCTGCAGCTTGCGCACCATCACCTGGCGCTTCCACTCGGGGATGGGCCGGCCCTGCTCATCGTGCGTGGGGATGAGCGCCTCCACGTCGAGCTGCACGCCTGGCGCCGGGGTGGCGGGCGGCGCCGGCGCCACGCTGCCGTTGAGCAGTGGCTGGGGCCCCACGGCCGGCGGGGTGGGGCTGCGGGCCCGAGACGGCGCGGGCGACGCCTGCGGCAGCGGCGCTTCGGGCTGCGGGGAGAAGCGGCGAGGCTGAGTGACCGGCCGGCACGGGGGAGGGGGGCCGGGGCGGGGTACCCGTCGAGCCGCCTACCTGGGAGATCGGCTGCCCGCTGCCCGAGAACACCGTGGTCAGCCCCTTGCTCTGCGGCGTCGGCTTCAGACTCTTGCCGGCCTTGATCTCCGCCAGTAGCTCCGAGTTGTCACCCGTCGGGGACATCATGTTGAAAGACTTGGTGCCTGCACGGAGGCAGGAGAGGAGGTGCTGGCCAAGCGGGGGGTGGGGGGGGTGGGGGGTGGGGGGGGTGCGAGGTCTGCATCCCCG
Source organism: Neofelis nebulosa (assembly GCF_028018385.1). Classification (NCBI taxonomy): domain Eukaryota; kingdom Metazoa; phylum Chordata; class Mammalia; order Carnivora; family Felidae; genus Neofelis; species Neofelis nebulosa. Next base: position 218,208,505 of record NC_080783.1, read on the forward strand.
CCGCCCCTAGCCTGCCCCTCTGCCTCCCCCTCCCCAAGTCGGGAAGGGCCGGGCCCCAGATGACAGCTCTCCAGATCCCAGGCCCTGGGGGCGGCTCTTGGGTACCCCAGAGGCCGGCTCCCCCGCTGACAGCTCACAGAGCCCCACCGTCTTCCCGGCCCTACTCACGGGGCATGGGGGCCCTGCCTGGAGGCCCCTGGGAGTTCATGCTGGCTCTTGGGCCGGCCCTGGGGACTCCAGCGAATGTCTCCACCCAGGACACTGACTGACCAGCTCTAAGACACTACCTGTCTGAGGCCAGCCACCCGACCTTTGTCCTGGGTTCCCTGGCTCTGCCAGCCAGGGTGGAGTCTCCCTCCAGCCCTCTCTGCATCAGCAAAGCTCAGTGACCCTTGGACTGAGTTGCCTGGGGCCTCCGTGGCTATATGGGCTCAGGACCCTGGATACCACAACCAAGCCAGTCCCCTCCCCACCTCCCACACAGACAGACAGACAGACAGACAGACATGGACGCAGACACACTGGTTGCAAGCCCGTCGTGTAGCAAAGCGCTGCTCAGCCCTGGGGGACCTAGGAAAGCGGAGCCTTTACTAAGGATACGGGGTGAAGTCACCCAGGAAGAAGGGCCAGGTGAAAAGCATGCAAATAGGCAGGTGCACAGAGTTTGCATTTTCTGACAAGGCCCGCGGAGGCGGCTGGGGTTTGGGAAGGGCTGTCTTTAGAGACCCAGGGAGGGGTGAGGGCTGGGTGAGGGGAACAAAACAGGCCAACAGCTCTTGGGTTCCCCAGGTTGGGGATCCCTGAGCGAGCAGCAGGAGGGGTAAAAGGGAAAGCTGCCAGGCAGGCACTGGCAACAGGCTCATTTATTTGGGCAAAACTGAAAGCCATGGGTAGAATTTGTGTGTGTGTGTGTGTGTGTGTGTGGTGGAGGTAGGAAGGTAGCTGTGGGGCCAGTGGCCCCACCTGTAGTGTGGAGGACCCCTGGCCTGCCGGCCCCTGGCCCTGCCCCCTCCTTTTTTTTTTTTTTTTTTTAAAGCCCCAGGTCCTTGGCCTTGCTTCCCCTGAGCGTGCCTTGTTCCCCGCCCCGCACCTCAGCCAGGAGCCCCGCACGCAGCTACTCACTCTTCCTGTGTCTCAGGACTCTCACTTCTAGGGATTGAGAGGAGAGAAGTGACAGCAAAGTTAGGACAAGGAGGAGGCCGGGGTGAGGCTAGGACAGTGGGGGGGGGGGTGTGGATAGAGAAGGGAGGGCAGGAAGAGGGGAGGGAGACACGCAGAGGAGGGGAGACAGGAGAGGAGGAATTTTCCAGCTCATCTGACCCTGGCTCAGGCTGCTCTGGGGCTCCACAAGGGTGGTCCACCCAGTTCCGGGCTTTACTGCTGTCCCTGAGGACTGGGCAGGGCTGCCACTGGCCCTGGTTCCCCCAGCAAGGGCCTCAAACTTGGCATTGGGTTGGGATAGGGCACCCAGCCCAGGCTCTGCTGAGAAGGGGTTTCTGGAGAAGCCCAAAGTCTATTTTTCTTCCATTCCTAGCATCAGCCTTGCTCCAGAAGGAAAAAGCTAACCCCAGAGCTAGGGCCCTTTCTGGAGGCTCAGTTGGTGGTGGACAAGCTACGATGGGCCCTGGTCAGCAGGGGCTGAGGCTCCACAGGGATCTGAAGGGAGCCCAGGCTGGCCGTACCCTGGACCCGGTTATACCCTTGCATGCCTAGTGAGGGACATGAAGCTTTGGATGTCACTAAACATGGTCCCTGCACTGAGTGGCTGGGTGAAGAAGGCGTGCGCGCGCGCGCACACACACACACACACACACACACACACACACACACACGAGGCACCACCTCCTGGGCCTTGCAGGAGCCCTGGCATGCAAGAGACTGCCCCACCTCACAGAAGAGAAGCCAGGAATCTTGTTCACCAGCCTAGACCTTAAAAGGATGCCCATGGGGGTCATCAGGAGGGAAAGGGCAGAGCATGATGGGTCACTGGCCTCGTCCCCATAGCCGGGTCGTAGCTGGCCTGGGGCCTCTGGGGTATCTGGCCAGCAAGAGCCCTTGAAGCGTCTGAGAAAAGCTAGCTAGCTTGGAGGAACAAGAGATAGGGGTGAGGAGCAGAAGAGAAGCTCAGGATAGAGAAGGGGCAGGACGAAGGTTGGCCCTGCCTCTTTGAGTCCAGTTCTACTTGGAGCTGCCCAGTTAGCACCAGCCCATTAGAAACACCAGCCGCCAGAGCTGGGAGGCCTTCCCTGCTGCATGGGACGTGGGCCCAGAGAGGTCACTGAGGTGCGCTGAGATCACACTGAGGCAACCCAGAGCCTCCTCTTAGGGTTAGGTCCTCACTGGGGTAGGGGCTTGCCGCAGGAAGAACGGGTCGGAAAAGAGGGAGCAGCACGGCGGCAGCAGCAGCTGGGGAACGAGCGATGTCTAGGCTTCCCTCCCCTTCAGGGCTGGCACCGCCCCCCACCCCTCAACCCGCCCCTACTCACTGCCAGTGGACGAGGAGGAGCGACGCTGCCCGCAGCCAGGGCCAGCGCCCTCCAAGGGCAGAGGTGGAGCCGGCGGCGGCGAGCTATGGGCCTCCGGCAGGGGCGGCGGCGGCGGCGGGGGCGGCGGGGGCAGCTCCCTGGACGCCTTGGGGTCCGCGGCGCAGCCGTTATGCACGTGGTTCCCGGGGAGCAGCGCCGCCTGCGGGGGAGCGGAGGGGCTGGCGAGTGAGAAGCGGGCGGCCGGGCCGGGTCCCGGGCGGCCGGCGGGCGCGGGCTGGCAGGCACGCACCTCCTCGCTGTGCGCCATGCCCGGGCGTGTGGCCAGCGGCTCCCCGGGACAGCGGCCCAGCTGGCGGTAGTAGTCCCCCGTGCTGGGCTGCTTGCTGAAAGCGCGGGGCTTGCGGCTGGAGTCCTGCCTCCGCAGCCCGTTGTGGCCGTCGCGGGAGCTCAGCTGCGGGAAGACAGCGGCGGAGGGGCTTCAGGCGCTGGTCCTCGGGGCCTCCCGCGCCCCGCCCCCCCAGCTCTTCACTTTCCCGGGGCTCATGGCCAGCGGCCGTCGAGGGGTGCAGGCAGCCGGGTTCCCAGGCCCTCCGGTCCTCCGAGCGGGGATGGGGCGAGGGTCCCGGGGAAGGGCAGGCTCGGTCGCCCCCCCAGGGAGGGGTTCTGGGCGCAGGCCAAGGGCCACAAGGGCCCCCACTGAGGCTAGAAGGGGCGGGACCAGGGGCGGGTTGACCCAGCCCTGTCGCCAGGGGGAGCCGGAGAAGGGGCAGCTCGCAGTTTAAGCCAGCGCGAAGGCCTCTGCCTCACCCCACGCCTGGCTACCCGGCCGTCCCGCGCGTCCCCAAGGCTCTGCCGAACCCTCTCTTTCAGGGACCCCGACCCCGAGGGAGCCCTCTCAGAGCCCTTGTCCTGTTAGGCTCCTGGTTGCCCAAGGCTCTAAGCCGCGCGGTCCCGGGGCTGCTCCTACCTGCGCCAGTGCCGGTGGCCCCCGCTGTGCACCTGGCGGCGGGGGCGGCATGGACCCGACACCTGCGCCACCTGATCCTTCCTCTCGGGTTACAGCCCAGCCCTTGCCCGCCCGCGCCCAAGAGCGCCTATGAGCTCTGTCGCCCTGACATCACCCAGGGCCAGCCAATCCCGCGCCGACCCACTCCCAGCAAGGGGGGATGCCACGGGGGCTCCACCTGCGTCGCCACGACCGGCCGCAGCGCCTCGCCTGCCCCGTAAGCCAGATGTGGCCCCGCCCCTGCTCCGCTCTCCCTCTGCTAGATGTCGAGCACCCCAGCCCCCACCCCCCTCCTCCAACTTGTCCCCTCCATACCCCGTGGACGGAGTGCAGGAGCCACCCGATCAGTGGAGCCCCGGGTGTTTGGTACCCCCGGGTTCCGGGTCACGCCCCCGCCCTTCCCCTCCCGCACCTGGAAACCATCGACATCCGCGTAAGCGACACCGACACCCGCGCCTAAGCCTCGGGTTTCAGGGGCGGCAAGGCGGGCTCGGATGACAGCGCGGTGGCCCGCCCCATCGCAGCTGCCCCCTGCTAAGCCTAGCCCAGGGAAAAGGACATGGGGCGGCGGGGCCAAAGGCCGAGTCCCTGTGCGGGGGCTGTCCCCTGATCCACCCCCCCCCCACCCCCCGCCCGTGCGTCCCCGCGGTGGCCCCGGACCTCCAAGCCCCACCCGAACCGGCTCTCGTTGCAGGAAACCCGACACCACAGGATTTGTTTTCTGGGCCAGCCCGCCCCTCGGCGCCCCCTGCAGCCCCAAGGCGCGGATGCCGCGACCCTGCTCCCGCTGCGGTCAAGCAACGGCCAGGCCCAGGGGGCGGAGGCGGGGGCGCCAGGCGCAGTGGGCACACAAAGGGCCCTTTGTGGAGCTGCCTGTCGCCTGCGGCCCTGCACGCACACAGCGGGTAGGGGCACGGGACCTCAAGATCCTGGGGCTCAGGGGAGTGGAGGGGGCACAGGCTGTGCTTTGGCCAGAGCCCACACAGCCGGCCAGGAAAGTCCGCCCGCCCTTGGCCCTCTGCAGTCCTCTCCTGGGCCCTCTCCACCTCACAGAGATGAAAGGGGAACCCGATTGACAGCCTGGCCACAGATGGCATGAGGGGAGGGTGGAGTCGCTGTGGAAATTGCCCCTCCCCTCCCCCACCCAGTGGCCTTGTGACCTGGGACACCTGTGGGCAAATTGGTTACTCAGCTTGGCTCTGGAGTGGTTTGCCTTGGGCTTGAGGGAGAACTACAGGTCAGGGCTCCCACAGGACCCTCCGGAGCCTAGACCCCATACTCAGCCACCTGTGGTCTCAGGCTGCCCGCCATGTCCCAGACCAGCGGGCTCTGCCCTGTTGGCCAGCACCCCGGGGGCCCCCTGGGGGGGGCTCCCCGACTAGCATTCTCAGCCACTGAGACTAGCCCTCTGGCTCCAGAGCCTCAGCCAGGACCCCAGAGGCCCTGACATCCTGGGCACCTCACACTCAATGTGCCCACACTGGACACAGCCCCCCTCCCCACAGGCTGGCTTGTCCCCCACACCTCGCATCTCAGGACTGGCCCTTCCATCAGCCTGGGCACTCAAGCCTCAGACTGGGTAGTCAACCTCAGCTTTACCCTCCCTCAGCCCCCACTGAGTGCTGAGTCCCTCTCTCCCTTCCTCCACCCTCCTCCTGGCCCTCACCTTCCCTGCCCCCTCATCTCCCACCTGGAAGACAGCCCCTTGGGAGCCATTCCCCACCTGAGCCTGGGGCTCTGGGCGCAGGTAGGTCTGCGGAGGGGGCAGTCTCTGCCAATTCCGTGACCACCCCACCACGCTGTGCGAGAGGTCGGGGAGGACCCAGCTCCCTGAGAGGCCCGGCTGTCTGATTATATGTTCCTTCACCCATCACCAGTTCCCGAGAGGGTAGTGCCTTCGTCTGACTCATCTCCCTGTCCCCAGTGCCCAGCCCTGAGTCCCCCACGGGGCTAGCCATGAGTTTATACTCTTGAATAGGCCACTGGCCCGGGCCCCCCCCCCTCCCCCCCCCCGCCCTGTGTCCAGGACCCAGGCAGTCTCTTGGCCTCAGCCCAGCGCTGGGAGGCAGGCAGCTGGGAGAAGGTTCACTACCTCCTTCTTGAAGGCCTCCTTCTCCACATGGCGGAGTTTGCTCTTGGTCTGCACGTAGATGTCCGCGGCATGTGGCTCCACAGGGGGCTTGGGAGCCGGATAGCCTGGTGGGGGTGGGGGCAGTTGGGTGCTTGGGGGTGGGGGCGGCGGAGGAAAGCTGGGTGGTGGTGGTGGTGTGGTTCTCCCCATCTTGCCCTGGGGTCGGCCCAGCTCGGGGCTCAGCATGTCCATGTAGCTTTGTATGTCTGCAGCTCTGGAGCTGGCAAGGCCTGGGGAGGGAGGGAAGGCGGGGTGTGGGAGTTTGCAGAGTCCCCAAGACTGAGACCCCCTTGCACCCAGAAGCAATGCGCCAAGGGGTGAGGTGGGCTTAGGGATACGGCTTCTACGGCTCACTGGGAGCCCCAGCAGCGCAGGACCCAACCGGAGGGTGAAGGCGTAGCTCCTGAGCTCAGACCTGACAGGGCCGGGCGGCAGGAGTCCGCATGGCCATGCCCCAAACTGCCGGGCCACCCCACCATCTCTGCGGCCACCACCTGGCAGCAGGAAGCAGGTATCACAGGTGGATGGCCACCTAGGCTCAGCGTGTGGTCAGCGCGTGAATGCTCGCGTGCCCGCCTCTGCCTAACATTTGCGCGTTGGTGTGTGCAGGTGTGCAAGCATCTGCGCATTTCTTTGTATTTACAGATGTGTTTGCATCGGTCTGTGGACGTGGGGTGTGCGTGTGTTAACGTGCACACGTGCCCGGATATGGGGACGGAAGGTTGTGTGTCTGTGCTGTAGCGCAGGTGCATGCGTGCATCTGCACGGTGTGTGTGCGCGTCCCTGTGTGCTGTGCAGACACGTGGGCCCTCTTGAGGGCGCACAGGTGTGTGTCACGTCTGGGGAACATCTGTGTGTGTGAGCGAGTGAGTCATCTGCAGGGGGCTCGTGGGGTTTGTCCCAGGGAGAGTACGTGTGGGTGCACAGGTGTGCTTGCGAGCAGCACATACCAGGACAAGTGTCACCGGCCTCTCACCAGGACCAGCAGCCCTTCCTGGTGACCTGGGCAGCCTCCGGCGTCAGCTGTGGGCAGAGTGGGCCTGGGGCTGGCCCTCAGGGCCCCGGTGGTCTGTCCCGGTCTGCGCCCCCTCCTCCCTCCTCCCGGCCTGGCCCGCTCACCACGTGGGGGGCGCCGGCCCTTGATGCTGGAGTGGCTGGAGGAGCAGGAGTCGTAGTTGGAGAGGGTGCTGGTGGGTGAGCTGAGGTCAAAGTTCAGCGGCTGGACCGACACGGTGGTATCGGGTGAAGACATGCCCGAGTCGGGCTGTTTGGTCTCCAGCTCGGCAGACGGATCCCGGGACAGCACGCGGTGCTCCACACTCTGAACAGGAGGGAAGGCAATGAGGTCAACAATGAAGACCGGTGCGCTCGGGCCAGGGTCCTGCTCCGGCATGTCCTTGCTGTGTGACCCGGGCCGAGCCGCTTCCCTTTCTGGGCTCCCACCCCATAATGAGAATGTCTGTCGGGGTTTTTCCCAGGCTAAGATTCAAGCCCAGCCCCCTCGCAGCAGGACCTGGGGTTCCTGGGAAACTCCCACCCCAGCCCCTCTTTGCTCAAGGGGGTGGAGAGATGGCCAGAAGAGGGGGCCCTGGTCTGGACCCCAAGGGCAAGACTGCCATGGCACCAGCCAGAGGGGTGGGCTCCAGTGTATCTGCGGGGAGGGGCTCAGGAGCTGCAGCTGATGGGAACACCTGGGGCAGGTGGGGTAGGGGAGGCGGGTGGGGCCCCATAACTTGCAGGGAAGACTGATTCCCCATTACCCGGCCAGCAGCCCTGGTCTCTCCCTGCCCTACTGGGGCAAATCCCAACACCAGCCCAGCCTGTCTCCTGATGGGGCCCTTGGAGAAAGGGCAGGGCTTGGGGTGGCCCGGCTGAGTCTGGAGGGCAGCCGGGCTCAGGCCACAGGCATGCTTTCCCCACCACTGTCTATGCCCTGCCCATGGGCCTGACCCTCCCATGGGACGGGAGTGGGCTGGGGTGGGGGCTCGCTTACATTGCCCATGCTGGCCTTGCTGCTGGCAAGCCCGCTGGCTGGCTCCGTCTGCTGCCTCCTGCCCAGGCCTGCTCCTCCCTGCCCCGCGCCCCCTCCCCTGCCTGAGAAGTGTCACAGGCCCCCTGGGAGCGGGAGGCAAGCCTCGCACCAGGTAACAGCTCAGCAGCCCTGCTCATTGGCCCTGTAATTAGGGGCTCTGTGGGAGTGTTTGCCTTTTCTGGGCCAGCATTCTGCATGGCTTGGATCTGTCTCTGCTGCACCTGGGCCTGTCTGGGTGAGGGGGCCAAGGGGCCCACAGCCCACCCAGTTGAGCGGGGCCGGGTCGGGCCCTGCTGCCTCTTCCATGAGCCAAGGGGAAGCATAGAGGCTGGGCTTCTGGTAGGGGGCAGATGAAAATGCTCTTTTCTTGGCCGTCAGCAGTGGGCAATGGGGGTGCCCAGTCCTGACCCCACGGATAGCAGAGGTTAAGGGCCCAGGCTCTGCAGCTCGGAACACTGGCTTCAAATTTCACCTCTCCCACCTACTAGCCAAGTGACTTCGGGCAAGTCACTTATCTTTCCTGTCAGTGGGGATAACAGTATCTCTTGCCCCATTAAGGTATGAGGAAGATTTTAACAGTTAGTGAAGGGCCAGGGTATGGTAGCCAGTACATGCTACACAATGTCAGCTGTTAGTATTAATTTACTGTGGAGGCTGAGATTACGCTAGAAAGCGCTGGCAGGCTGCGTGCCGGAGTGAGGATTCAAGGGATGGTGTTTATTGCTTATTTATTGCTTACTTAGAGACAGAAGGGCTGGGGCTTTGTGCCTCCTGCCATCCCACCCTCCAAACAGAATCGTACCCTCTCTCCGTGGGAAAGAGCCACCTGTGGTGCAGAAATGCCCCTCACAGCATCCACCCCTGTTTGTATACCCTGGTGACAGGGTGCTCACTGTCTCTTGGACCGTTACTCTCTCTGGGCGGCCCTTTTGGGGGGACAGTCTTCCTTGGGTCCAGCTGTAGTTTCTGACCACTGGGCCTAGCTGTGCTCTGGAGTACCCAGCACCAGGGTGCCCTTGTGTGCTTGCAGACAGGGCAGACGGTGCTGTGGGCAAAAGGCCATCCCACCTTCTCCCCTCCAGACCTCATTTCCTAGTCCCTCTTCTGGCCAGGCTGCCCCCTGGAGCTGAAAGGCACCTGGGAGGCCCAACCTCTGTCTTCCCTCCTGTCCCAAAGGCATTACACCAGATGAGGCAGTGCCCTGAACTTGGAACCAACCGCACCTGAGCTCAAGTCCCAGTAGGTTACTTCCCAGCTGCGCAACCATAATAAAATAATTTAAACAGAGTAACAGAAGTTTCGTTATGAAGCAGCCATGAAGTGAGCAAACATACGCTGTCGCGGTCAAGAGCAGTGGCTCCAGGCCATGCCTCTCAGACTCCACCACTTAACAGCTGTGTGACCTTGGGTGAGATGGGGACATTAACACCACCCACCTTAGAGGTGGTGGAGAGTTAAATGAGCTACTACTTGTGGGCTGTGGGCAGGTGAATGGACTTGACCATTCCCATTGGTATGTAAGTGTCTTGCGATTTCTCCAAGCCTTCCTTCTTACCAGGAGGACGCTGGTCCTCTTCCCCTTGACCCTTTTCCTTCACCCCCTCCCTCCTCAATGGTCAGTGGCTCTGGGCTGGGAAGGGTAATGGTCTAGGACACTTCCTCATTGTGTGACCTCGGACAACGTACAAGGGGCTTCATGTCTGCGAACCTCAGCTTCCTCCACGGTAAAGGGGTAACAACACCTACCTCTGGGGGCAGGGAGAGGCGGGGTGGGGGACGAGATTAAGCAGGGGGCAGCGCCAAGGTCGTACCAGGTTCTCCACGGTGCGCAGGTAGCGGGTGCAGTGGCTGTGGCCATTATAGTCCGAGAGGTCGGCCGCCGTGTATCCGTCACGGTCGCGGACGTCCAGCTCCGCGCCGTTCACTACCAGGATCTGGCAGCACTGCGGGGGTCGAGTACTGAGGACCCCGGTCGCCAGCCCGGACCCCCCGCCCCCCCTCACCGCCCGGCGCCGGGGCAGGGTTGCGCTGAGAGCTCGGCGCCAGCAGAGGGCGCCCGTCCCACCCCCGTCCGCTCCGGCCCCGCCCCCACCTCCAGCTCCCCGTTTTCAGCGGCGTCGTGCAGAGGGGTCCCGCCCCACAGGTCGGCCGTGATCTCGCCGCCGTGCAGCAGGAGCCAGCTGAGCACTTTGGCGTGGCCGCGGCTGGCCGCGAAGTGCATGGCCGTGGCGCCGTCATTGTCCTGCTCCGAGAGGCTCACGTCGGTGCAGCTCACCTGGGCGGGAGGGGGCGGGGGAAAGACGGGCGGGGGCTGGGCGCCGGGCCCCTCCAGGCCCCGCCCCCGTCGGTGTCGGCGGCCGGGCGTGCAGACCCCGCCCTTCCCCGGGCCCCGCCCCGCCCCGGAGCTCACCAGCCACACGATGACCGGGCAGTGGCCCATCTGCGCCGCGGCATGCAGCGGGGTCATGCCGTCTTGGGCTCTCACGTGCGGGTCCGCGCCGCACTCCTGCACCAGGTACTGCGTCACCTCCAGGTGGCCCTCCTGGCACGCCAGGTACAGGGGCGTGGCACCGTTCTTGGTTTGCGCATTCACTCCCCTGCGGAGACACAGCACCCACCTCGGGCTCTCAGCGCCCACCTGCCTCCAGAGCTTCTTAACGTCCCCTCGCGCTCTTTTGGGGAGCTCTGGAGGGCCGGGGGCGTGGGTTGGAGAAGGTTTAGTTACCGGGTCGTGCTATACCTGACTCCCTCTGGACTCTCGGTCCTGTGCCAGCCTCCCTCAGGGTGGCGCCTCTGGCCTGGCCACTCCCCTCCAGCAGCCTCCCTGCTTCCGTGTACATCTGACCGAGTTAGTCCCTGTCCTCAGTAAATAGCTCAACCTCTTCACCAAGGTCTACAAGGATGTGGTGAGCTGGCCTCTTCTTACCTTTTCAGCCACACTGAACCACTGTCACCGTGAGCCCCCAAGTCCCCAAACCTTCTGTCTTATCTTTATGCCTTTGATCAGGTCCCTCTCTATCTGGAATGCACTTCCTTCCTCCTCCCTAGGACTCAGTCCAGATCCCTCCTCAGTGAGGCCTGCCCTGATTTCCCCAGGCAGAGCCTGCCTTTCCTACCTCTGTGCCCTGTACGGCCCTGGGCTCACTCCACCGACTGCCTATCATGCTTGATTGAACGTAACTGATTTTGGCCTCTGCCTCCCCTGGAAGACTTAATTCCCAGAGGGCAGAGTAGTAGGGTTGCCAGGTAAAACACAAGATGCCCTGTTAATTCTGAATTGCGAAACAAGAAATCATCTTCTAGCATAAGTATATCCCAAACAAAGCATGGGGCATACTTATACTAACACATTATTTGCCGTGTATCTAAAGTTAAACTGGATATCCTGTTGTTAATCTGGCAACTGTACAGGAGGCCACTATTCACCAAGCACCTCTGGTGTGCTATATATTGGTGGGCGGGCTGGACTTCAAGCTGTATGACAAAGCTGTCATCATCAAGACAGTATGGGACCGGCACAAGAACAGACACTCAGATCGATGGAACAGAATAGAGAACCCAGAAATGGACCCACAGACGTATGGCCAACTAATCTTTGACAAAGGAGGAAAGACTATTCAATGGAATAAAGAGTCTCTTCAGCAAGGAAGAGGGAAAACCTGACAGCTACATGCAGAAGAATGAACCTGGACCACCTTCTTACACCATACACAAAAATAAACTCAAAATGGATGAAGGACCTAAATGTGCGACAGGAAGCCGTCAAAATCCTCAAGGAGACAGCAGGTCAACCTCTTTGACCTTGGCCGCAGCAACTTCTTACTCAACACGATGTTGGTGGGCAGGTTCTCATCGAATGCCCCAGCTTAGGTCCTATTGTCATTCCCATTTTGCAGAGGGGCAATTGAGGCTCAGGGGCTTTGACTTGCCAAAGGTCACATAACTGGTAAATGGCATTGGAGCGTATGTTTGTGATGCAGAGCCTGGTGCGTGCAGTAGGCACACGGGGAGTGAAGAGGCCGCTCCCTGTGCTCACTCCTGGGGCTTCCCTGAGGCTCAGCTTGCGGGTGTCATTGCTCCTCGTGCCCGTTCCCCAGCTGCTGAAGAAGAGTCGTGACCGGGGAACTGGGAGTCAACCCCATGAAGTGGAGTGCTGCTGGGAAAAAGGGAAGCTGACCCTGCCGCTGACGGAGTCTGGGTGTGGACAGCCCAGAGCACAGTTACCACAGTTGGGCACTAGGTGGAGCCACAATCCAGGACCAGACACAGGAGCTGTGTGCCCACCACCCTCCGCCCCGAGTCTCAGAAGCTCCCTAGGGGCTGAGCCCCCCTGTGCTGGGTCAGCCCTCTGTGCCCCAGGAAGTGCAGTTCTTACCTGACTTCACATCTTCCCGCCCATCTGCCTCCCCAATCTATCTGCTGGCGACATCAGTCACACACTCCGCCAGTGTCCGACCACGCCCTCCCTCCCTCATCCAAGTGCTCGCCCGCCCAGCTGTCCGTCAACATGGGCACCAGGCCACCCAGTCCTCTTCTCTCTGCCCTCTCACCCACCCTGTCATGACATGACTTGGTCCCTTTCCCAGCTGACTTCTCCCTGCCCCTAAAACCCTGGTCCCTGTCCACTTCCCAGACCCCTAACCCCACGCCACCTGCAGCCCCACACTGGGCGCCTCCCTGCTCTCTCCTCACTCCTGACCCGGGCACCTCCTCCCTAGACACCAGATCCCTAGACACAGATCTGCCATTTTCTAGGGCTGATGCGGAGTGTGGCACTTCACACATTTGGGGTGGGACAGAGACCATGCCTGGCTGCCCTCCGTGACCCAACCCGTGCCAGGGCAATGGTGCTCACGAGCCGACAGGGCACACGGTGACAGAGACTCATCCACACGCTTCTCCCCAGGAACAGTCTGGCTTGCGGCCACCAGCCTCCACGCCCCAGTGCCATCGTCACCCCCCACACATGCATTCACATACTGATGTGACAGTAACAGCCTGTTTAATATTTCATGACTGACACTCAGTGGCCTGAATTATTCACCCCGTAACCAAGGCACAGTGAGTGCTGGGGTCCTGGGGGTCAGAGGCTGAGGGGGCCACCACCCAGGACCCACTGAGACCTCTCTGGGGAGGTCTGAGGCAATGGCGACACCATGGGGCGCCAGATACGCCTGGAGCCCTGCCCTCCCAGCACCCCCTGCTTGGCAGGTGTCCACGATCCAGGGGTGGCCAGCCAGCCTGGGAAGGTCTGAGAAGGTCTGAGAAGCTGGCACAGAGCAGGACCTGAGCAGGAGGGGGCAGTCCTGCGCACAACCTCCTGCCAGGCCAGTGGCCCACACTCCCCGCTGGAGTCCCTGGGCCAGAGTAAACACTCAATAAACATTCCTGCCTACCAGCCTTCCAATTAGCATTTCAGCCTCTCCCGTCCTGGAGCCACAGCCTCCAGCCCAGGAGGCCCCAGCACAATGAGGCAGATATGCTGATGGGCGAGGGTGAGGGCCGGGAAAGGGGGTCCCTGGCCTAGTCACCTTCTACTTTGGCCTGGAGGCAAGAAGGGCGGGGGCACCCTCATGCTCACTGGGGGAAATCAGAAAAATATGGAGGAGCACAAGGAGCAAACTTAATTAATTTCAACGGAGAGCTGAATATATCATAGTAGCGACGATAATCGATACCAGTGAAAGCAGGTCTGTTTCAGGCACCGTGATGAGCACAGAGCTTTCTCACCACGTCCTCTCAGCGACGGATGGGGGAGGTGCTGGCATTGTTCCCATTTTCCAGATACTGTGCAAAGAAGCCTAGGACCGCTCGATGAGAGACAGGCAGAGAAAGACCTGGGCACAAGAGGGACTTAGGGGGACGCCTGGGTGGCTCAGTCGATCAAGCGTGTGACTTCGGCCCCCCCCGTCAGGCACGGAGCCTGATTGGGATTCTCTCTCTCCCCCACTCTCTGCCCCTCCCCCACTCACACTGTCTCTGTCTTTTTCAAAATAAATAAATAAACTTTTAAAAATTAAAAAAAAAAAAAAGAGGAACTTGGGGTATGAACCCTGCCAAGCTGTGTCAGCGCCTTGCCTCTTGTCTCTTTGATCTCAAAGCTGTCTGCAGAGGGGGCAGTAATCGCCCAGGAAACATGCTTGGAGACCCCTTAGCACAGGCCTGTCACCTGGCATGAGCCTGAAACCGTTGTTATATTTTGGGATCCCTCCTCCCTGTACCTCTGTGGGGACACTGCTGGGCTGGGGTGTCTGGGCTCAGCCCAGCACAGGTCAGGCCAGGCATTGTTTCTGTTGTGGAGGGTCACCCAGAGGACGGGGCTAGGGTCTTGCGGGGGTACTTCTGGTCTCAGGTCCCACCTGCTCTAACCCATCGGGTTCTAGCCAAAGTGACACGAAGGGTAACCATTCCAGTCCCAGCCCCTGCCCTTGGCCCTGGCCTCCAGCCGCCACCCTGACTCTGTAGCTCACTGGGTAGGACCCTAGTGGGTTATTAAGCTCCTGAGCCTCAGTTTCCAAATATGGCAAATGGGCATCATAATTGTCCGGCATCTCCTTGCCTCTTATGAGGGTACGGAAGAGGAAGCTTTGGAAGGTTGCACATTTCCTTGGAGGGAAGGCGGCTCTTTGCCTCCTGGTGCAGCAGCCGTATCCTGACCAGTCAACCCCCTCCCCCACCCACTGGGTCTCAACTGTCACTCCCTGTGACCAACCCCAGGGGTTTCCCCATGCTCCTCTGACTTGGCCATTCCCTAGCACGTGCCCCTCCCCCTTCTCCGGAACACCTGCTCCTCCTGGCTTCCTACACCCGCAGCCGACTCTCACGTCAAGCCTCCTAAGCCTTCTTTGCTGGGCCCTGGCCTTCACCTGACCTCCAAATGTGGGGATACCCCAGGGCCTCCTTTCTGAACACAGTCTCCCCCCCAGTAAGGTCATCCACTTCCCAGGGTCAAAGGCCACCTGCACCCCCATGCTGCTCCTCTCTCTAGCTTGGACCTGGAGTCTCTATCTGGCCCTCACCTCCGCCCACCGGTCCTTGTGTGCATTGCCCAGGCCTCTGGAACCTTACGTGCCTAGAGCAGATCTCTTGCCTTTCTCCCTCAAACCCTCCCCGACCTGCCAACCCCATTTTGGCAAAGGACACCACACTACCCTCCCTTGAGCCCAAGCTCTAGGAGTCTTTGGAGACCCCCAACCCTTGACCTCTTTATACGCCTGAAACTCCCTAGCAACAATCACACGAACCATATTTTTCTCCCTCTTTGGAAAAAAGAGGACACGAGTGAACTGCGACAACACAGAAAAAGTGGAATGCTTGCTGGAAATCTCCGTCCAGGACCGGTGCCGGCTTGCTGTTGCCACTGCTGTGGGCAGCAAGGAGCGACCTGCCCACAGAACCAGATTCAGGTCAAAGAACAGCATTTCCGGTGGCCAACAATTTCTGCTCCAAGGGAGGTTGGGAAGGAGCTGATCCTATGAGGATCAGGGGTAAGGCCGCCTTGGATACAATCATGGATCCTTTGCTGGCCCTACGTCTCTTTGCCTCCACTCACGCCTCCTGGCTTATTTGAAAAGATCCCAAATTCGGCTTGATGCAGGGAAGAAATGCAGTGATGATTTCAGGGGGGTTCTAGGACAGCTTTACGCCCAATCCATCCGGGCTGAATACCCTTCCCTGCAACTCCCCCAGCCTCCCAGGCCTTCCTTCTGGTCCTCAGCAAAGCCAAACTTGATCCCACCTCAGCACCTGCCTCTGCTGGTTCTTCTCCCTGCGATGCTGCCACGCCAGGTTTCTGCAGGGCCGGCCCTTCTTTTTATCCAGGACTCCGATGAGCTCTCACCTGCTCTAGGAGGCCTTCCTTGACTCCCTCAATTTATTTCTCGTGTGTGTGTGTGTGTGTGTGTGTGTGTGTTCTGAGATTTTTGTCTTTAAGTAATCTCTATTCCCAACGTGGGGGCTCAAACTCACAACCGAGATCAAGAGTCACACACTCCACCGACTGAGCCAGCCAGGTGCCCCTTGACCCCTGAATTTAAAGAAAACCCCATTGGTTTCTACCAAACTACCCTGTTTTGCTTCATGGCACTGTTCACTGGAGACGTCTTGTGTGCCTATTTGGTTCACTCCAGGGACACATGTCACCAGGCTGCCACACGCCAGGATGGGGCAGCGCCACGCAAAGAGCAGACCCCTGCCGTCAGAGTTTGGTTCCCCTGCAGCTCCCAGACGGCAAGCCAACACACATGCAAATAAATTTCTGTGAATGAGGCACGTGCTGTCCATCTGTCCCCTTGTTTGCCCTGGAGCCTCCCGGAAAGTGGGCTCCAAGAAGCTGCGAGGGCTCATGACACCCCAAGCTCTGACGGTGTGCCCAGTTGCTCGTTGTTGAGTAACCGTGGGGGGTGAGTGAGACGGGCAGTCAGACGGGGAGCTCTGTGATGTCCCCTCGCACAGGGCCTCAGCTGGTCTGTTTGCCAGGTGGGCCCAGGGAGGCCCAGCTCGGGGTGCCATCTGAGGTCACTCAGTGAGCTGCACGCGGGGCCGGACAAGCCCCAGGGCTTCCGGCCTCCTCATGCTTTCGACCAATGTTTAGTGCGCGTCAGGCACTGGGCCTCCAGGATGGGGAAGACAAGGTCCGCTCTCCCTGGCTGGGGAGCTGCGGCAAGAGAATGCCCCCAGATGCACAGAACGTAATGTCAGGTGGTTACGAGGGTGCGAGGGAAAATAAAGCAGGCGAGGAATATGCTGCTGGGCAAGTGACAACCTAAAGGAGGCCGTGGGCAGGCCTTGCGGAGGAGTGGGGGTGGAGGAGAGACTCCAAGTTAGGGAGAGGGTTCCAGGCGGCAGGAACAGACAGCGCGAGGCTGGAGCGTACCAGCCTGCTGGAGGAGCAGCAAGGAGGCCCGGGAGGTGGAACGGGGTGTGGAGGGGGGAGCGGCTGGCGGTGGGGCGTGCGGGCTGGGCCAGGGTGAGGAGGGCCCCTGGGCCGTTGTGGGGAAATGGCCTTCTCTATCCGTGATCAGGGAGACTGTGGCCAGTCCGGGCATCTGACTTGCATTCCCAAAGGCAGAAGAGTTGGACAGCAAGAGGGCCAGGGTGGGGAGACCTGAGAGATTAGGGACTGGACCAGGAGTGGGAGACAGACCTGGAAAGGGGACGTGGTTTGATCATGGCCATACAGGGAACCGGGGAACTGGTGGGGCCTCGGCTGCTCAATTAGCCTCTCTGAGACACCATGTCTGATTCTGTCAACACTGTGTAGCAGGGACATTTGTTTAATTCACTGATGTATCCCTGGCACGTTAAAATATTACCTCGCACGGGGGCCCTGGGTGGCTCAGTCGGTTGAGCATCCAACTCTTGATTTAGGCTTAGGTCATGACCTCATGGTTCGTGGGATCGAGCCCTGTGTTGGGCTCCATGCTGAACATGGACTTTGCTTAGGATCCTCTGTCTCTCTCTCTCTCTTTCTCCGTCTGCCCCTCTCCTCCACTTGCATTCCCTCTCACTCTAGAAAGAAAGAGAGAGAGGGAGGGAGAGGGAGAGGGAGAGGGAGAAAGGGAGGGAGAAAGAATGACGAAAGAAAGAAAGAAAGAAAGAAAGAAAGAAAGAAAGAAAGAAAGAAAGAAAGAAAGAAAGAAAGAAAGAAGTAAGGAGGGAAGGAAGTAAGGAGGGAAGAAGAAAGAGAAAGAAAGAAAGAGAAAGAGGAATGAAGGGAGGGAGGAAAGAAGAAAGAAAGAAAGAAAGAAAGAAAGAAAGAAAGAAAGAAAGAAAGAAAGAAAGAAAGAGAAAGAAAGAAAAGAAAGGAGGAGAGAAGGGAGGAAGGAGAAAGAGGAATGAAGGGAGGGAGGAAGGAAGGAAGAAAAGAAAAGAAAGAAAGAAAGAAGGAAAGAAAGAGAGAAAGAAAGAGAGGGAGGGAGGGAGGAAGGAAGGAAGGAAGGAAGGAAGGAAGGAAGGAAAGAAGGAAGGAAAGAAGAAAGGAAAGAAGGAAGGAAGGAAAGGATATTGCCTGGCACAGAGTAGATACTCAATGAACATTAGCTGAATAACTCAATCTGCAGTCAAATGCTCTACCACTGAGCTCAATCTGAATCTCAATCTACCCCTGAATAACTCAATCTGTAAACTGGGCTGTTTATAGAGCTATTGCCTGGGGTGGTTATAAGGCTCAGACTACCGGTGGGGGGGGGGGGGGGCGGTGCTAGGCACTTAGTAAGCACTCAGCAGGCCGGAGCTCATCCGGGTTTATCCTGACCCCTGGCCAGGGCACTTCCAATCTCTGCCCCGGGGCAGGGGAGGCCTCAGGCAAAGGAGATACTTGCAAGGAGGTGGAATTGATGCAAATCTTTGGACAGACTGACTTTCCAGTTTGCTACGTCTGGCAGAGCATGGGGCCCCAAAGGAAGGAAGAGCCCAGAGCCCCGCCACCCTCCACTATTCTCCCCAGCCTCAAAACTCAAGCCCAAGGGTCCGAGCTGAGCCTGGGGCTCCTCTCCAGCTGCACAGACCCCAGGTGAGCAGATGGTTGAGGCCAAGCAAGCATGAGGTAGTTCCCGGGCCCCAGCACCCCGCTGGCAAGGTGGTCAGGAGCTCTGAGGCGACATATTGTCTGCCCCGACCGGAGGCCTGGATACCTGGTTCCTCTCTACCAACCACTAGTGCTCCTGGCCAGGAGGGTCGGTGCTCCTGGCCATCGCCCTCAGACCCAGTTCCTGCCAGCCTCCATGCTGCCAGCTTAGGGACCCTCCTTCTGCGGGGAGGATCCCCACGGGAAAACAGCCCCAGAGGCCACTGTAGCAATTCCTTCACCTCTGGGAAGAATTCGCCCAATGGACTGGGATACCCTGGAGGAGAGGCAGGTGGGCGCGGGGTGTCCCTGCAATCTGAAGCCTTTTCTAACACCGTAAGGTGCAGCCTGGCTCTAGCAAGGCCTCCCCCGAGGCTGTCCAGCCCGCCCGCTTCCCCGCAGCTCGGCACGGCCATGGCCCGCTGCTGCCCACAGCCTCCTTGGGCGGGATCGAGTTTCTCACTGGTAGGTCTGGGAGCCCTTCCTCCCTCACCAACCGCCAGGGAGAGCTGAGCCCTTGTGAATAATTCACTGTGCTTCACAGCAGGCCCGGGAGGCTCACGAGAGTGAAAAGCGTGGAGTCACAGCCTCCACAGCCAGGCTGCCAGGGTCCCGGGTTAAGCCCTGTGGCCTGGGGGACAGCCTGGGCCTCTGCCCTCTCCATGCCCCGCCTTGGAGAGCAGGAGTCTCTACCCCGGAGATAGGAGTCTAAATGGGCATTGACCTCCAACCCCCAGCAGGCCTCCCAATTCCCAGCCGCCCCCTCCTGCCTGAGGCAAGCACATAAAAGCATTTTCTTATCAGCCAGGTCACACGCTGCTGCAGGGAACGGGAACAGACCCAAGTCCTCTGACGGCCTCTGAGAGATTTGTAGAGGCCTCTGAGGGGCTGATGGCTCATCAGCCCAGGACACCTGGCCTCCAAGTTGGCCCCAGGACCCAATCACAGCCAGCATCTGGCATGGCCTGGGAGGGGTCAGCGTTCCCAAGGCCCGGAGGCCACGATGGTGCTCCATGGCCCGGCCAGTCTTCCCGAGGCTGGGATCGCAGCCCATGGAGGGCTCCAGCTCATCCCAGGCCCCAGGCTTTTCGGTGAGGAGGGGTTCAAGGGCCAGCCTGGGGCTCCACCCCTACCCCTCCCGCCCACGTTCCTCACCAGCGCTGCCAGGGCTGGGCTTGGAGCCCTCTCTCAGTTTACACCATTTGGGCTAAGTTGGCATTGCCATTAGCCTGGCTTTTGGGGGCCCATTACGTGTGCTGAGGGAGGCTTATGGGTGCAGAAGGGTGGCCATGGCCCACTCGTCCCCTTCTAGGGCCTCAGCGTCCTCTGTGTCACGTGACAGGGTAGAACAGAAGTGTCGGGACCAGGTCCCCCAGGGGTATTGCTGATGGTGCCAGGTGGGGAGCACTCGAGGGTCTCTGGGGCCCTCCTCTAAATCCCAAGGACTCTGATGTGACCCAAGCCTTAGCTTGTCCAGAGCAGAGAATTCATGCCGAAGTGACACCAGGCCGCCTCTGGCAGGGACGGCGGTGGGAAGTCCCGGCCCGTGCACCTGCTGGGCTCCCACCCACCAAACCAGGCCATGCCTGCTTAGCAAGGCGACTGCAGGCTGACCTGGGGGGTCTTAGGACTGCCCAACGTCACCCCGATGGGGCCAGCCTGCCATGGGGCCATGGGTCCGGGCAGCCCTCCTGCCTCCTCTCTGGCAGCCAGCCACCCTGCAGGCTCCCTTGGGTGTGGAACCAGTGGTAAGGATCGACCCTCTGACTTCAGGGCTGCTCTCCTCCTGAGACTCGGTCCTCTGTCACTGCTTACACCACAGGCACCCACTTGGACTGACAAAGGCCACTGATCAGAGCCCCCATTTGTCAGGTCCCTGGGGCCACTGTTGTCCCACTCTCCTGAGACAATCCTCTAGGACCCCTGCTTCCCTCCAGATCCACCTAATACTGGCTCCCTCCCTTCCCCCAGGGACCTCCCAGGACTCCCCTGCTCTGCACTGAGCCCCATTCTTCCTCATGCTCCCACCCCTCCCTGGGGAGCTCCCAGCTCACTGCTCAGCAGCTCTCTCAGAACTGCCACTCAGGCTGAGGACCCTGGGAGGATTGGGGGCCCCACCTCCCATGGTGGTGGGAATGGGCTGAGGGGCCACAGGAAGTGACAGGTTGCTCTGTGGATGGCCTAATCAGGGGGCAGGAGGAGGCTCCTCCTCCTTCTTGAGTAGGGGTCTAGGAAGCTCTCCCATATCTTCACCCCTGCCCCCATCCCCCCATTAGAATAGTCTCGCAAACTGGCACAGGCCAGAGCTCAAGAGAGCCACACGCGTAGGCTCCCTGGAGAGGAGCATGTGACCTTGGCCCACGTGCCCAGCCCCCCAGGGGCAGCTGTGCTGGGGGACACCTGCTTGCAAAGCTCTGGGGCAAGTGGCTGTGGGCGGCCCGCCAGGAAGGGAAACATTGCAGCCTGGGTAGGAGCTGTCTCCGGCCTGGCCCTCTAGCCACTGGAGTGGCCCAGAAGCGGTCACTCCCCTGGAAAGCTGGAGGGGCAGATTCCAGGCAGTCCCTGGAGGCCTCGCCCACCCGCAGCACCCAGAAGACGGGCGAGGAGGGTTGTCCTTACTCAGGATAGTGCCCGATGAGGAGCCTCAGGGAGGGGAAGTCTCCTTTGGCGGCAGCATAGTGGATGGCCAGGGCGCCTGTGTCTGTGGTCGCGGTGGCCTCCCCACCGCCATGGCGCAGGAGCCATTCCACCAACTCGGGGTGGCCGAAGCGGGCGGCCAGGTGCAGGACTGTGGCACCAGAATTGTCTCTGTCCTGTGGGAGAAGAGCGCATTAGTCCCGACGCCTTGTCCTGCCCCACATCCCGCCGGCCACAGGGGCCGTTCTGTCCTCGGGCACCTAACCGGCCCCAGTTCATAAGTGGCACCCATCCGTGCCGGGCTTCCTGAGGCTGCAGGTCATGGCTGGGAACTGCTTGCATATAGTAGACTTTGAGGACGTAGCACTCTCGTTCTCCCTGCCGAGAAACTGTCCCCCAGATGCTCTGGGGACACCTGAAGGAGTGAGCAAGGGTGGCTGGGGCAGGAAGGGTGGGCTGTTGGGGTTCTACCAAGTTAGCATCAGGACTGTGGGGGGCAGCCCCTGCATCTAACCCTTGGTCCCTCCATTTCCCTCTCCCCAAGTGTCACATGAGAAAAGGCCTCCAGCTTGGTGTACCTTCAATACCCCAACATCAGTGCAGAGAACTGTCCCTCCCGGCCCCCCAGCAGACTCCCTGCTCCTGGCCCAGGGAACAGGCTGTGTTCTTGCTCTATGGAGGAGGAAGCTTCTGGGTACCGGTGGCAGGGCCTGGACAGTCAGCCAACAGTGGTAGGTGTGGGCTCGAGGCAGCCCCTGGGAGGGGCTTGGGTAGGACACCTTCCCGGGCACCCCCGAGGGGGCAGGCTGATGATCACGGCCCGGAAGTACTAAATGTGTCATCCATGAACACCCAGGTGTGTGCGTCTCTGTGGCGGGAGGGGGTTGGCAGGTGCCGCTGATGTTCACCTGGGCTGGAGGAGGAGAATCACAGAGAACCCAGAAGTCTGGACTCAAAGGCCGGAGAGTTTGGGAGCGTGGGCACTGGTTCGAGAACAGCATGAGCTCCCGGCACCAAGCACGTGGGATGATGGAGAAGCAGGCAGGGAGGGGGTGCAGAAGCAGTGAGAGGTGGGCATGGTTTACTAGGATCAAGGAAGGGAAGCCCCTCTGCCCAGAGAGAGGCCCTGTGGGGACAGGTGTGTCCAAGGAGGCTTGAGGAAGGTGAATCTCAGAGGCTCTTATAAAACAGGCACAAGGAAAAGAGGGCACAGAGGGGACAGGGGCCACCACCAGTAAGTCACCAGTCAGCTTCTGGGGGTGGCTGTGGGGCTAGGAAGGAGGCAGGAGGAAGGTGAGGGGGACCAGGCGGCACAGAGGCGGCTGAGCACAACACTGAGAGCCGCCCTCTGTGTGCTGGACCACCCAGGCAGGGGCTGAAGATTGCTTCAGTCTGTCCCCCTGAGCCCGGACCTCTGCATGGGGAGGGGTGGGGGTGGACAGTAAGGAGAGAGCCCGGGCCTATGGGCTCTGGCCTGTCCCCAAGCCTCCAACAGCTGCTTAGGCCCCAGGAGCCTCATGTACTGCGGCCTGCACCCTAAAGCTGCTTATCTCTCTGGGCTGAGGAGGGCCAGGGATCGAGGTCATCCTCCCCCCCCCCCCCCTTCCATCCTCAGCACCCAAGCTGGCTGGGGCTCGAGGGAGGGAGACTTGATAAGCCAGGCACAAGGCCACTTGTTCCTCTACCTCCTCTGCAGTGGCCAGGGAGGCTTCCGGCCAAGGCTGGACCCTGGGATGAGGGAGGCGTACCACCTCCCAAAAGAGTGGGTGTGGACCATGTGCCAGGAAGTCCTGATAACAGAGCCAGCCAGCAGATAAGCAATCCGTCCATCTCCCAGGAAGGGTAGGAAGGGGGGGTCTTGCCATCCTGAAGTTGGGGGGGGGTTGGTCATCCTTAGGGCACAACCAGCCAGCTCTGGGCCACCCCTGCCTTCTCTCCTTCTACATTCAGTTAACCCAGTGGTCTTGCTAAGTGGGAAATCAGTTCTGGGTCCTCTCTCCAGTGGCTTTTCCCCACAGCTAGAATATCATCCAAATTCCTAGCCCCGGCCTATGGTGGCTTCTCCCAGCACCCTCCCCTGCCCCCCACGCCCCAAACATGCCCTCCTCCTGGCTGTTTCTGCAACAGGATGAGAATGTGTGTGCCTGAGGGCTTTGCACTCCTTGTTCCTTGCACTTAGAACTCTCTGATCGGCACCTGCTCACCTCCTTCTCATCATCCAGGACTCCCTGCAGAGGCCACTCACTCCTAGCCACCTCGCCCAAGCAGCTAGCTCCCTGACACCCCACTGCATGGCCCATTGCCCCAATGGACTGGCAGTTCCAGGAGATCAGGAGCGTGTCTGAATCCCCAAGCCCGGTACCTGCTGGATGCTCTAATGCCAGCAGGAGCGAAATACAGAGATACACTTAGGGCCCGGAGCTGCCTCCTCCTCCAGCCCAGGAGGGGCCAGGCTTATATCCGCCTGAGGGCCACTGAGTGAGACCAACCAGGTGGGGTCTTGGGGCAGGAAGACTCAGGCTGGGCTGGAGAAGCAACTCGAAGCTGGAAGGGAGGAAGGCGCTGGTGTCCCAGGGTCAGCTAAGGCCCTGGGGAGGCCCCATTTACCATGCCCATCACCCCTCCCCCACGCCCTGGCCTTGGGGACACCTGCATCTCTGCCTTGGGTGGCCTGCCGGGGGGTGGCACTTTGCCCACCCTCTTCCAGACCTGCTCCCAGGAGACCTGGGCTGCTGATTCCGTGCCCCACCTACACTCCAGGACTCCCCTGGATCAGTGCTTTGCTCTCCTCCCCATCCTCCCCAGCCTTGTCCCAGATTATATACTGGCCCAGGTAAGCCCAATTCCCTCTGGCTCCCCATTACCCAGTGCTCTTCTAGGCAGTGGCCCTAGCCTGCCGGGGCGTCTGTCTTCCCGGCGCGCTCTCCATCTGGGGAGCCCATCCCACCCCAAGCCCTCTGGAAGGAACTCAGGAGCAAGTTCAGTCGGTAGGTGCCCAATCTCACCCACCCTGGAGCCAAGGCGGCTCTGCGCCAGAGCTCCCCCCCTGGGGAGGAAGCCCCCAGGGCGCCCAGGGAGCCGCGCGGACCCACCTGCACTCCGCAGCCGCCCTGCGAGAGCAGCCACTGCAGGCAGGCGAGGTGGCCGGTGGCGGCGGCGTCGTGGGCCGGCGTGGCTCCGTTGCGCGCGCGGGCCGTGGCGGGCAGGGCGGCCTCCTCCACCAGGAAGCGCAGACAGTGCAGCTTGCCCGCGCGGGCAGCGTGGTGCACCGGCAGCGCGTCCAGCGGGTCCCGCTGCGAGGGTCTCAGCTGGCCGGCGGCGTGCAGGGACCTCAGCACTTCCAGTTCGCCCTGCCGCGCCGCCTGCAGCGCCAGCGCCAGGGCCATGGTGCCGCCCGCGGCGCCGCGACCCGCTCAGCGCGTTCCCCCGGACGCCATGCACCTGTCCTGCCCGCGGCGCGGCCGTCGGGGCCCTGCGGCTCCGGGGGGGGGTGGGGGGGGCGGAGCGGCTGCCGGCCGGGTCTCGTCCCGCACTGCCTCGCCCGCTCCGCTCCGCCTCCGCCGCCGCCGCGCTTTGGGGCTGCGGGGCCCCCCGCGGGCGCCCGGCGTAAGGCTGGGGCCCGCCCCCCGCGCCGCCTCGCCCCGCCTCCGCCGCGCCGCCCCGCGGGCTGGCGACAAGGGCCAGTGCGCCCGGGGACTTCTCTCCTGATTTGGCTCACGTATAAATAGAGACCCCCGGAGGGCGGCCAAACTGGGTTCGAATCTGAGAGCCGTCCAGGCGCTGGCGAACAGAGCCCCCAAACGAATTAATTCATCAACCCAGTGCCCACTACCTGCTGTTCCAAGCGCTGGAGACACAAGCCAGCAAATAATTACCACCATTCCAGAGAGTGACGAGTGTCGCCAGCACGGAAATATGGGGTTGGAGAGCGAGTTGTAGGGGCTACGTGGGTGGTCAGGGAAAGGTCCGTCTGAAGAGGTATGGTGGGCTGGGTTTTGAATGATAAGAAGGGGCATTCCAGGCAGGGATGGCTGCCAGGGCAAAGATCCTGCAGCAGGAACAGGCCATACGATCCTTGGGGGGCTCTGGGTCTGTTTCAAAGTGGGTGCAACAGGTGCTGGGCCCTCCAGGCCCCAAGAATTGTCCTCAGAGCCTCCTGGAGGCAGAAGAAAGAAGAGGAAGGGGCACGAATGCCCGGTACATTCAGGTTTCCGGGTCTGGAGGCTGTGGGCTTAGAGAGCCCCCAGAGCCTCTGTCTGGGGTGTGTGTCGGGGGGTGGGGGCGGGTGGTCAACAGTGAGCTTGGGGGCCTGGGGCTGCCAAATGGGGAGAAAGGAAAGTAGGAATGCAAGGGCTGGCGGCAGTGGGGAGATCAGAGCAGTCACCTGGGGAGCAGGGCCAGGACACTTCCCCGAGGGCTCAGGAAAGTTCCAGGAGGCAGGGGGCCAGAACACACGTGTGCCAAACCAGCCTGCCTGCATAGCCGGAAGCCTTTCGTGGGAGCTGGAGGGAGGCGTAGCCCCCTGGACAGGAGGACAAGCTGCCAGAAGGCGGGGGCTGCATAGTTGTGGGAGCGCAGTCAGCACGTCTTGTGAAGTTGAAACAGCCTGTGCCCTTCTTTTCCCAGCCCTCCCCCCCCACCCCCTCCCCCTCCCCCACCCCCCACTGGAGCCCTGTGAGGGTTTGCTTCGCCCAGCACCTAGCTAGGACCAGCTCAGGGATGCCCCGAGCTGCAGACATGCCGTAGAATGAACCTGCTTCCAGGAACAGTGGGAGTCCTCGTGTGGGACTCTGGGGCTGACACCTGGTGGCGCTGTGCACCATTACCTGCAGGGCTCCGAGGTGGCACGGGAAACCAGAGCTGCTGGGCCTGAATGGCCTGGTGGGTTTCCACTCGTTTCCAAACGGCCAGGACGACCTCACTCCCTCCATGGGACCTGTGACAACTGGGGCCTGGGACCCCTACCCAGTGGTTTGCAGACAAGGGGAGGGAGGGAGGAGTCTTATCCTGGCATCCTCCATGCTTCAGCTGACTCGATGCCCACTAGAGCTGCCTTTCTCTAGCACACCCAGTGGCAGGCACACCGTGGGGCCTGCAAGTGGCAGGGGGTGCTGTGAAGAGAGAGAGCTAAAACGGCTGGTCTTTGGGGCCCCCCACCCCGAACCTCCTCCATGACTAAAAATCCCTACCGTTCATGTTCTTCACTCCCAAGGTGGCTCCCCTGGTGCTGAACACCCTCGCGTCTCACACGGTTTTGTCATTTGGGGGCCAGATGGGGGTGACGTGCTGTCGCCATGGCAGCAAGGGAGAGGACACACCCTGAGCCTCTCTCACCGTGGACAGGGACAACTCCATAAAGGTCGCCTGTGAGCAGCCGTCCTCGCTGGCCATCTCCTCAGACCCCTCTCAGAACACCGCCCAAACTCAGGCTGAGACCCAGGCCTTCCCTGTCCTTTCCGGGCTCCACCAGGTCCCGCCCGGCAGCCCCAGGGAGCCCACGCCAACAGGAACACATTTGTGGAAGCCCTTCTGCTTCCCAGGCACTACGCTAAGCTCCGCCTATGCATATGAACTTTAACACAGAGACATTGATAGTTAGAAGGGACGAATCTTACCCTCAAATTGGTTTTAACATAAACGCATCAGAACAGAGATGCACTCGCCCCCACAGGTCTTTGGCTCCCTCCAGCGCAGGGCTCAGTTACACTGCTTTCAGGCACCACCGGTCCCTCTTCTGCGCAAGAGAAGTTCAAGTTCCTCCCTGTCACCCAGCAGCTGGAGGGGACAGAGTATGACAGACTCTGGAATGCCGCCTGCCTGAGCCCCACCTATTCTCTAAGCTTCAGGGAAACTGGCAAGTGCATTTTCTGAAAAAGCCGGAGGGAGTTATGTGACATTCCTTTGCTTAACAAGCAAAACAAAAGCGATGGGTTTGGGGAGTTGATGCCCCAGCAGGATCTTGCAAGGGGCTGGGAGTCTTCCTGGGGAATCGGGGGGCACCGACAAAGCGCCAGGCACGGAAGACCACCTCAGAACCTCTGCTCAGAAGTTGAGGAGGCAGAGGGGGGCCAAGCCAGCCAGAGAGCGGGGTCCCTCCCCGGTTGCCTTAGGACTGTCTCTGGTCTCCAGGCCCCAGAGAGGCCTCCCTCCTTGGTCACAGGTGAGGGAATGAGCTGCAGCTGCGAGTTCTCATTCTGGAAGGTGCTGTTAAAAGCCAGTTGGGGAGCCTCCGAACAGCCCTATAGCTCCCACTGCTGTGATGCTGGGAGAGTTCTGTGGGGAGAACCCGCCAGGAACTTCCTTGGTAGAGATGGCCAAGCTGATCAAATGCTTGGGTTTGGGCATTTGGGTCCAGAAAACGTTCTGAGGCTGCCTTCTTAACAGCAGGATCTGCTTTGGGTGATAACAGATGGAGGCATATATTTACCTGTGATGGGGTTCTCCTTCCCTTTTTATTTTTTTAAAGCAATTTGGTAGGAATTCTTTACTGTTTATTTATTTATGGGGGGGGGGACAGGCAGAGAGGGAGGGAGACAGAGAATCTCAAGAAGCCTCTGCACCGTGAGTGTGGAGCCCGATGTGGGGCTCCAGCTCACTAACCATGAGATCACGACCTGAGCCAAAAGCAACAGTCGGACACTCCAATGACTGACCACCCAGGCTCCCCTGTTCTTCCCTTTTTTTTTTGTTAATTTTTTTTAACGTTTATTTATTTTTGAGACAGAGAGAGACAGAGCATGAATGGAGGAGGGCCAGAGAGAGAGGGAGACACAGAATCGGAAGCAGGATCCAGGCTCCGAGCCATCAGCCCAGAGCCCGACGTGGGGCTCGAACTTGCGGACCGTGAGATCGTGACCTGAGCTGAAGTCGGACGCTTAGCCGACTGAGCCACGCAGGCGCCCCATGTTCTTCCCTTTTTAATTTCAGATGAATTTTCACTTAATTTCCCTATTTTGTGGTTTGAGCTGCATGTGTAGTGTGCCCATCTTGTGCACCCCATGGTTTTTGTGGGCCACACTTTGTTTGGCAGACAGGATGGGTGATATAAATGGCCACGGCGAAAGGTGGTCATTTCACCTTCACCTGTACACCTAATCTCCACAGCGACACTTATGAGAGAGGTACAACCACTATCCCCATTTTACAGCTAGGGAAACTGAGGCACCAGGAGATTATTGTTGTTTTTTCTTTTTTATGTATCTTGCCTGGGGTAACACAAATGCTCAGAGCACCTCCACTATGCCCTTCAGATGTCAGCTCCCTCCCCACCAGGAGGCTTTTTCTCATCCCCCTTCTGGGCTCAGGCCAACACCCACCCTGTTCACACCTCTCCCCCAGCCCAAGGGCAGGGAGCCAGGGCAGAGTGTGACCCCACTGTACCCTCCCCTAAAGCCTGCACCCCCATACTCTGCCTACTCAGTTGTCTTACCTGTTCCCCTGGTCATAAATAACTCCTGGCTCTAGGTAGCCAGCGAAATCTCCAGAATCCTTTGGTTGAAGGGAACGGTGGGCCAACCTGGCCAAAGTCCATCACAGCAATGGGAGAATGGAGAAAAAAACCTTAAAATCTGGAGTAGCTGAAAAGGGAGTTTTCTCCCCCACCTTCAGTCTTCCAGTGGTGATCCACAGGCATGGAGGGGGGTGTTCTAGGAGCAATCTTCCTACTTTGTCCCCCCCAGGAGCTACTATCAGGGTCTGTCAGCAAAGATACAAATGTTGGGGTGGGGTGGGCTTGTGGGCACAGAGCTGAGTCAGGCAGTGTGTGTGTGGAGGGGTGTGTGTGGGGGGGTGGGACACGTGAGGCGTCAGTGATCCACTAAGTGATCCACAAAATCATTTTCTGAGCCCTTAAAGAACAATTCATTAACTTGGAAGGGGCTGGTCCATAGATACCCTGGGCTCAATGATGCCAGGAGGACAGGGGCTCAGGCATTCCCAGGCCTTGCTGGGAATTTTGTCCTCATAATTACGACTGCTATGGAGGTTAATGGAGGGGGGGCTAACAGGTGCTTGGCACACAGCACGTGGTCCATGAATGGTGACCAGTTGGTCCTTTGAGTGTCACAGATGAGGATGGGTGACCTGAGCTCCCCGGTCACCCCGACTGCTCCAGGCCCCTTCCTGATAGCCAAGTCGGTCTTCTCAGGCCCTGCTGGGGGGGATGGGCGGGGGGGGGACTTGGAGGGAGCAGCGGGGGGTAGGGGACAGAGATGGGGTTTGGGCAGCGAGGGAGGACATCCGTCTAGTACCCTGGACAGCGCCTGTCGGTCCAGCCCAGGCGTACCTCTTCTTGGCCCTTGGTCTGTGGGTCTCGCCCCCCACTCGCCCACAGGTCGGCCGGCAGTCCCAGTCCGCAAGGCTGTCCGTTGCCCCGCCAGCCGGCTGGGGGAGGGCAGCCCCGAGCAGATGGGCGGGGGACGCCCAGCCAGTTTGGCACAGCAACGGCCACGCGGCGCGGAGGCGGGCCCGGCGGACCGCTGGGGCCGAGGCGGACAGCGGGCAGGGGGCACCCAGGACCGCCCCGCCCCGCTCGTCACGTGAACTCCGACCGTCTCGCGGGTAGGAACCCGCCGCTGGAGCCAATTGAAATGAAAACGAGCCCAGGGCTCCTGGATTGCCTCGTCTTCTCCGGGCCTCAGTTTACCCATCCAAATCCGAGCACGGGAGAACCCAATGATCCCTAAGTTGGTGAGCCGTTGGAAGATTCTGTGAGGTCGTTAGAGCCAGGGCAGGCCTCCAGCGACCGGCCAGTTCCCAGAGGCTAGGGCCCGAGCAAGCTGACACTTTACTCTGGGCCTCGGTTTCCCCTTCCAGCTCAGCCCTTCAGTCGGCAGAGCTACTCGTGGGGGGAGTCCCTCCCCTTGTTTCGAAACCTACGTGGGAACTCCTGCCGCCGCTAGGTCCCCCGCCCCGGCCTGGGGCGGGGCTCACAGGAGGTGCTGGGCGCGAATGAAGGAGCAAGCTCAGGACCGCGAAGGTTCCGATGGCGCCCACATACCCCCTGCAGGTGCTCGGGTGCGCCCCCCGCCCGGGACCGCGCCGCAGATGGGATGCGAAGGCCGCACGAGGGCAGCACCTTGGGGGGCTCTGCAGTCACCCGCTCGCCCCTACCCTGCGAGGGAACAAAGACGGGAGGTGGGACCCCGGGCCGCCAGACTCCTTGGGGCGGGGCGGGGCGGGGCGGGGCGGGCGACACCGCCTCCTTAAAGCCGGGCGGCGGGCTCGGTGCGCCACCCTCCCGGGACTGCCCCCGCTGCGCGCTGCTCTTTTCCTCCCGGCTCGGTCTGCGCGCCGCTTCTCCGCCGAGCATGGGGCTGCCTCGGAGGGCGGGGGACCCGGCGGAGCTGCGCAAGGTAGGGGGGCTGGGGACTGAGGGCTGGGCGGCCGGGGCGGGGACCTTGATGCGACCCGCCTGACCTCGGCCTGGGCGCCCGTCCGCAGAGCCTGAAGCCGCTGCTGGAGAAGCGCCGCCGCGCGCGCATCAACGCGAGCCTGAGGCAACTCAAGGGGCTCATCCTGCCGCTGCTGGGCAGGGAGGTGGGTGCCGGGGCTCTCGGGGGCCGGGGGTGGGGACTCCCGGGGCGCAGAGCGAGGAGGGTGGGTGGGCCGAGGGGCCCTTGTCCCCGGAGCCGGCGAGGGGCCTCCGCGCGGCGCCCGAGGCCGAGCCCGAGCGTGGCTGGCGCCGAGGGGCCGACCCACCCCCGGCCACGCGCGCCCCACACCCCGGCGCTCACGGCAGTCGGCCGGAGATGTGTCTCGTTTGTCCGTGTCTCTGCCCCTCTCCCTCGTGGCCGGGCGCAGAGCTCCCACTGCTCGAAGCTGGAGAAGGCGGACATCCTGGAGATGACCGTGCGCTTCCTGCAGGAGCTGCCCGCGTCCTCCGGCCCCGCGGCAGCACCCGGTGAGTGACCCGCCCCGCCCCGCCGCAGCCCTGCCCCACGCCCCACCGCGTGCCTCACGCCTCTCTCGGTCCGCAGCGCCCTCCGACAGCTACGGTGAGGGCTACCGCGCCTGCCTGGCGCGTCTGGCCCGTGTGCTGCCCGCCTGCCGCGTCCTGGAGCCCGCCGTGAGCGCTCGCCTGCTGGAGCACCTGCGGCGGAGGGCGGCCGGCACCACCCCCGACGGGGGGCGCGCTGGGGACTCCTGCGGCCCTCCCGCGCCTTCCCCGCCGGCCGCGCCTGCGCCCGCGCCCCCTGAACCTCCCCGCGGCCTCTGGAGGCCCTGGTAGCCCCCTAGCCAGTCCCCGGACCCTGCTGGCTGCAAGAGACCTGGGGCGCTGGGCAGACAGAGGAAACCCGTGGTGCCAGCTGCCGTTCCCGTCACGAGGTAGCAGCCCAGCATCCACAGGCCGCAACCTGGATGTTTGGGATCCGTGTGGCGACTGAAGGCCATGCTGGCTCAGCTTAAGGCAATCAGTGGAGCAGCCCAGCCTCACCCCAACTTGGGTGCGTCTAGGTGGAGGTGAAGGGGGCAGGTGGCTGCAGAGGGAGGAAGGAGCCCCCCACCGCAGCGACTGGAGGTGGGCCCTGGTACTGCGCCAGCCATGCTTGGGCAGCTGGCACCAGCCCAAAGACTGGGCCAGGAGCTCACGTCTATTCTGACTGGTCACTGCCCTCCCAGTTGGGCCTGGCTCCTTAACAGCTCAGCTTTGGAACCTCTGGACACACAATAGCAATGGCCTGAGGGGCTCTATGGGCCGGCAGCCATCACCTCTGCTCCTGGGCTCTCCTGTCCCATGCTTTCAGTTATAGGGACCGGGTGCAGCCAAGGCTCTGTGTTGCTGGGGTTGGGGGCATTGTAACAGGGCCTTGGACTTACTTGGACTTACTTCCCCAGCGTTAAGTTACCTCTAGGGGGTCTTGGGGTGTGAGGAAGGGGTGGGATAAGGAGGGTGCCCTGTGGCCTCAAGGAAGCTTGTCGCTTGGAGGGCCTGGGCCCAGCAGAGTCCATGCCAATGTGAGGTGAGCAGGGCCTGTGTGTCACCCAGAGCGGCAGAAATTCAGGGGATAAGAACAAATAAAGGAGCAGGGAAACACCTTTCCTCATTTTCTCTTGCAAACTGCTCCCTGCTACTCCTTAGGACAAGTTACTGGAAGCAACTTGTTCTTCGGACTTCTTTTCCCTCTGCATGGAAACAAGGGGAGCCTGAGAAGACTCAGGGAGGGGACTGCGGTCCCCAGTCCTGCGTGCCCAGGAGGGGGGGTGCAGCTGCAGCCTGCTGGGCATGTTCCTGTTTTACGAGGATTCACTGGGCATTCGAGGGAGGTTGGCAGTCCTCCCGGCCATCCCCAGTCCAACATCCCGAGCAAGGGACCAGGGCACTAGGGACAAGAGGAGCTGACTTGGCAGGCATGTTAACTAAGTCCAACTATGTCACAAACCCATGGTGGCCTGGGCACTGATTTGGGTGGGACGCTGTGGGCATTTTCGGAGGAGTCAGTGTTAAGACAACAGGTGAGGGGCGCCTGGGTGGCTCAGTCAGTTGAGTGTCCAACTTCGGCTCAGGCCATCATCTCACCATCTGTGGGTTCGAGCCCCGCATCGGGCTCTGTGCTGACAGCTCAGAGCCTGGAGCCTGCTTTGGATTCTGTGTCTCCCTCTCTCTCTCTCTCTCTCTCTGCACCTCCCCCACTCGTGCTCTCTCTCAAAAATAAAAACATTAAAAAAATGTTTTTTAATTAAAAAAAAGACAACAGGTGCGCCCCCAGCCAGGAGTGTTGTCCTGCCACCTGTCAGGCCCAGCTGGCTAGACTGTAAGTTCCTAGAGGGCAGGGCGAGGGCTGAGTGTGCCTCTGTGACCCCCAGGAACTCAGCACGTGGTGGCTGCCTAATAAACATCGCGAGCTAACGAACAGGCAGTGTGACTGGACCCCAGCTGTACGGAGTCCTTTTGCCCCGACTCCCACCCCTAGTCCCTAATGTCACTTTGCATATCGGCTCCACCAAAACTTGTGCGTCCCGGGGGAAAAACGTGGGGGAGGGTGGGAGAACCAAAAGAGCAGTTTCTGCTGGTTTTCCCTGTTCCTGAGAATGTAAGCCTGTTTTCCCGAGTCTCCAGGAGCAGGTGGATAAGGAGGGGCAGCCCACACCCACCACATGATGTCAGGTTTCCTCCTTGGGTTGAGGACTCCGCGCTGGGTGCACACTGAGCAGGGTCCTTGTTCCCAACACGTAATATCTTTTGACACAGGTTTGAAGACAGTAAGAACTGGCCGACCAGAGGCCCCTTTCCCTCTTTGGGTCATATTTGCCACTTCTCGCTTCTGAGCCCCACCTGGGTCCTCAACCCTGTGACTCCCATTGACTTGACGCCAATCAAACTATAAGACAAGCAGCCGGGAAGGAGGGGAGTGTAGACAGGCCTGTGACTCACGGGATCAGGCGTTCCGGGGAGCCTGGACCGGGTGGCTACCCCGGCCCTGGCAAGGAGCTGAGGCGTGCCCAGGCAGGTGAGGTTCTGGGCCTGCAGTGAGAAGCCGGTTTCCCAGTCGGAATAGGCAACAGCTGCCCACAAGTTCTCAGCTGGTCCTCTGAACTGGGCTTGTTGAAACAGGGATGATACCAGCCTCCTCCACAGGACCCCCTCAGGTTCCTCCCCAGGTGTTCCTAAAGGTGAACGAAGGGCAGTGCAGCCTTTTTCTACGTGGGGGAGGCTGCCTCACTCAGAGGGGCATTTAATGATCTTTAACAAGGCCCACATTGTGTCCGGTGACCAGCACTTATGATGTCCTCTCTGCTATGATCCCATGACTGAATCTAACTGTCTGGTTATCACGCTTGGTTGGACAAAAGTCTCCTGTGTCTCTCATAAACCAGTGGGTGAAATGATCCAATGGCCCAAGGATAACCAGAGCACTGAGCTGTCTGGGAAACTCGGGCCAAACCCCACACATCCCCCCTCCCCAGCACCAGTTACTTTGGAGAGGTCAAATCTCATTTCCATGAGGGAGGATAAAGAGCACGTTGCCAAGGAGGGATCTTCTAATAAACATTTACAAATTGCTCTGCTCTGCCTGTGAAGCCCAGACTCTGCCAATGAGTCTCCCACTGGTTTATCTGTAACAGGATCAGAATGAACATAGCCTGCGGGAATGTCTGGAAAAAATCTACGGCTCTGCAGAACCTCCCCCCACCATGCTTTGGGGTGACCACTCTGGAGACAGCAGCAAGACAGAGGGGGGCTTCCCCATCATGGGCAACTATCTCCTATTTGAAACATCCATATGTGGCCATATTTTAAAATTTTTTTAATGTTTATTTATTTTTGAGAGAGGGAGAGGCAGAGAGAGAGGGAGGCACAGAATCCAAAGCAGGCTCCAGGCTCTGAGCTGTCAGCACAGAGCCCGATTAGGGGCTTGAACTCATAGACTGAGAGATCCTGACCTGAGTTGAAGTCGGAGGCTTAACCAACTGAGCCATGCAGGAGTCCCTTTATGTGGCTATATATATATATATATATATATATATATATATGTATATTTATATTTAATATAATTTATTGTCAAATTGGTTTCCATACAACACCCAGTGCTCTTCCCAACAAGTGCCCTCCTCCCTGCCCATCACCCACTTTCCCCTCTCCCCCACCCCCATCTACCCTTAGTTTGTTCTCAGTCCTCAAGAGTCTCTTATGGTTTGCCTCCCTCCCTCTCTGTAACTTTTTTTCTCCCTCCCCCTCCCCCATGGTCTTTGTTAAGTTTCTCAGGATCCACATATGAGTGAAAGCATATGGTATCTGTCTTTCTCTGCCTGGCTTATTTCACTTAGCATAATACCCTCCAGTTCCATCCACGTTGTTGCAAATTATGTGGCCTTTTTAAAAAAAACAAAACAGGGGCGCCTGGGTGGCGCAGTCGGTTAAGCGTCCGACTTCAGCCAGGTCACGATCTCGCGGTCCGTGAGTTCGAGCCCCGCGTCGGGCTCTGGGCTGATGGCTCAGAGCCTGGAGCCTGTTTCCGATTCTGTGTCTCCCTCTCTCTCTGCCCCTCCCCCGTTCATGCTATGTCTCTCTCTGTCCCAAAAATAAATAAAAAACGTTGAAAAAAAAAATTTAAAAAAAAACAAAACAAAACATACTAGGTTGCTATAGACATCCCAGAAAAGAACTAACCCAGCCAATGGTGTTTTTTCCCTTGGTTTTACTTCTGGCCTGGCCGCTTACCAGTGTGGCTGTGTCTCTGGGGTACTGACTGCATATGTGTGTGTGTGTGTGTGTGTGTGTGTGTGTGTGTGTGTGTATCCCTCTGCACAGCCAAGTGACCGCCCTGCAGGGAGCTGCCAGGGCATGTGATGTGCGGGAGAAGGCTGCCACCCACTGAGAGTTCCCAGTGAGCAACCAGTTTCGCTCTGGGTTTTGAGAGGCCCTGGCAAAGCCCCAGGCACTTTCAGCGGCGTGAGAAAGGCACTTAGTGGGCACACCCAGTGTACAGGTGGTGTCTAGTCACCTGAGATCCACTGGGGGGCAGTAGGGAGCAGGGGCCCCAGGGGCTGGTCACAGCTTTGTGAGGCTGGGTTCCCTGGTGAAGGAAGGAGATTCCCAGCCGAGTATGTGCTCACTGCTCGTTCTGTTGCGGAGGGTGGGCCCAGACCACCTGCCTTGGTGCTTGGCATACTACGAGCCTCAGGGAGAATGGGACCAAGTTATTAAAGAACAAAGAACCATTCTAGACCTCAGAAATCAGAGGCAGACCTAGGTTTTGTGGGGCTACATTCCAATATAAAATTGTAAATACAGACACAGTATGAAAATACTCAGTGAAAAAATAAATCACATCAGACGAGTGGCGCTTGCAGACTGATGTCTATGCTTTTGGTTTCTCTTCAAGCAATTTGTCAGGCACACTTCCACAGAAAACCTCCCTGGTGACAACCCAGGCCTTTCCTCCGTTCCAGAACATTCTACTAGGTTATGCCCTTCCTTGGGAGCAGATCCAAGCTTGAGCTTCATCAGCTTCCTGCTAAATCCAGAGTAGACACTCCATGGTCAAATGTAAGAGTCCAGAATGCTCAATGACAATAACACGGTAAATGTCTTCCATTCACTGCATCCATTCATTATGGGCTATTATGTTACAAGCTATA
The DNA here is from genome assembly GCF_028018385.1 of Neofelis nebulosa. Classification (NCBI taxonomy): domain Eukaryota; kingdom Metazoa; phylum Chordata; class Mammalia; order Carnivora; family Felidae; genus Neofelis; species Neofelis nebulosa. The sequence goes on from NC_080783.1 coordinate 218,244,445, forward strand.
TATTTACACGAACAGTTACAGTATTTACGGCATTTTTTTTTCCTTTACACCTTTCTGGGAAGCTTGTGAAATGCAGATTTCCAGCTCCTGCGTCCAGGAGTTCGGATGCCCTGTGTCTGAGTCACCAGCCTCACACCATACACACCCGAGGCCAGGTTAGTCTGCTCGGGCAAAGACACCGCGTCTGAGGACTGTGGGTTCCCAGGGCTGGGGGGAAGGACAGAAGACGGAGTTAGTGTTCGGGGGAGACAGGGCTCCAGGATTGCAAGATGAAACGAGTCCCGGGGACGGATGGTGATGCTGGTTGGCTAATAACGTGAATGTGCTTCCATGCCACTGGACCGCACACTTAAAGACGGTTAAGAGGGTGAATTTTCTGGGTATTTTACCGCCAAAAACAAGAATGAAAAGAAACGGTATCTGAAACTGGGGCTGCCCCTTGATTGAGTTTGCAGAAGATCTGTCCGGTTCTCATAGGAAGTAGACTGGTTAAATTAAGCTGTGATAAACACGGCACCTGGCTGGCTCAGTCCATAAAGCTCATGGCTCTTGATCTCAGGGTTGTGAGTTTGAACCTCGCATGGGGCATCCTGGAGATGACTGAAATTAAGCTATGATGCACACTTTAGGCCTTTTAAGAGTGGCATCAATGTTTGCCACTTTGGGAATCTACACTGTTTTGATTTACTAGCCTATCCTGCTTGGGGACAGAGCTTTGCACTTTTTTTCTTTTCTTTCCTTTTTTTTTTTAACCATTTTTAAAAATTGAAGTATAATTGACCTACCGTGATCTGTTAGTTTCAGGTGCACAATACACTGATTCAAAAATTCTATACGTTATACAGTGTTCCCCATAAACTCTTAATCCCCTTTCTCTCACATCCCCCACCCACCTCCCCTCTGGCGATCACCAGTTTATTCTCTGTATTTAAGAGTGTGTGGGGTTTTTTTGTCTCTTTTATTCTTTGTTTATTCATTTATTTTGTTTTTAAGTTATTTTTAATGTTTATTTATTTTTTAAAGAGAGAGAGAGAGAGAGAGAGAGAGAGACAAAGCGTGAGCAAAGGAGGGGCAGAGAGAGGGAGACACAGAATTCGAAGCAGGCTCCGGGCTCCGAGCTGTCAGCACAGAGCCCGACGCAGGGCTCGAACTCACGAACCTCGAGATTATGACCTGAGCCGAAGTCGGACGCTTAACTGATTGACTGAGCCACCCAGGTGTGCCTCATTTGTTTTGTTTTTTTTAGATTCTACATTATGAGTGAAATCATATTTGTCTTTCTCTGAGTGACTTATTTTGCTTAGCATGATACCTTCTCGGTCCACCCATGTCATCACCAATGGCAAGATCTCATTCTTTCTTATGGCTGAATAATATTCCATTTATATATATATATGTGATATATCTCACATCTCCTTTATCCTTCTTTGTCGTCTTTATCTATGGGCACTTGGGTTGCTTCCTTATCTTTGCTATTGCAAATAATGCTGTGATAAACATAGGGGTGCCTATGTCTTTTCAAATTAGAGTTTTGTTTTCTTTGGGTAGATCCCAGTAATGGAATCACTGGGTCATAATTCTATTTTTAATTTTTTGAGGAACATCCGTACTCGTTTCCGCAGTGGCTGCACCAGTTTGCGTTCCCACCAACAGGGCAAGAAGGTTCCTTTCTCTCCACATCCTCACCGACACCTGTTGTTTCTGGGGTTGTTGATTTTAGCCGATCTGACAGGTGTGGGGTGATGCCTCGTCGTTTTGATTTGCATTTCCCTGCTGATGAGTGATGTTGAGCATCTTTTCATGCATCTGTGGTCTTCTTTGGATAGATAGCTATTCATGTCTTCTGCCCATTTTAATCGAATTATTTGGCCTTTTGGTGTTGAGTTGTATAAGTTCTTTGTATATTTTGGATATTAATCCCTTATCACATATGCTGTTTGCAAATACCTTTTCCCATCTAGTACATTTCCGAGTCGTTTTGTTAATGGTTTCCTTAACCGAGCAAAAGCTTTTTATTTTGATGTAATCCCAAGAGTTTAATTTTGCTTTTGTTTCCCTTGCCTGAGGAGAATGTCGAGAAAGATGTTACGACTGATGTCAGAGAGATTACTGCTTGTGTTTTCTTCAAGGAGTTTTATGGTTTTAAGTGTCACATGTAGGTCTTTAATCCGTTGTGAGTTTATGTGTGTGTGTGGTGAGAAAGTGGTCCAGTCTCATTTTTTTCATGTGGCCGTCCAATTTTCTCAGAGGTTTGCATTAAAAAAAAAATAATTAAAGGGATGCCTGGGTGGCTCAGTCAGTTAGGCGTCCAACTTCAGCTGAGGTCACGATCTCGAGGTTCCCGAAATCAAGACCAGCATTGGGCTCCTTGCTGACAGTGCAGAGCCTGCTTGGGATTCTCTCTCTCCTCTCTGACCCTCCCCCACTTGTGCGTGCTCTCTCTCTCAAACAAACTTAAAAAAAAAGGAAGAAAGGGGGCGCGGGGTGACTCAGTCAGTTGAGCGTCTGCATTACCCTCAGGTCATGACCTCGCGGTTAGTGAGTTCGAGCCCCGCATTGGGCTCTGTGCTGACAGCTCGGAGCCTGGAGCCTGCTTTGGATTCTGTGTCTCCCTCTCTCTCTCTCTCTCTGTCCCTCCCCTGCTCACTCTCTGTGTGTCTCTCTCTCAAAAGTAAATAAACATTTAAAAAAATTTAAAAAAGAAAGAATTCGTTAGTAACTTAATGATAAGTTTAGTAACTTATTAGTATACATACTGTTAACAGATGCTAACTATCCTTCGATTCCAAAATTAACACCCTACTTAAGAAAATGATGTGAGCGCGCACACACACACACAGACACACACACACCGTAGTGCTTCACTTCTAAACAAAGAATTGTGTGGGAGGGGTTTAAATTAAGGGACAGATATTTTCCCACTATGCTTTCATTCATCTTTTTTTTTTTTAATGTTTATTTATTTTTGATAGAGAGAGAGAACACGAGCAGGGGAGGGGAGAGAGACAGGGAGAAACAGGCTCCAGGCTCGGAGCTGTCAGCCCGGAGCCCAACGTGGGGCTTGAACCCACGAACCACGAGATCATGACCTGAGCGAAGTTGGACGTTCAACCTACAGAGCCACCGAGGCCCCCCAGTCTTGGTTGTCTCTGTTTCAGGTTTTTCTTTAGTTCCAGCTTAAAAGCATACTCTGCTGAGTCCTTCACTTTCCCAGTCTCGTTAATATGACTTTGTCAAGTTTGGCTCAGGCACAGAGGATGCTATAATGTGTATATAGTTGTGCAAACAAAACCACAGTGACTAACTGTCCCGTGTCTCACCATTCTATAACCATTAAATAAACTTAAATTTAAAAAAAGAATATAGAATGCCGTTTATCATGTTTGTCACTTTGATTTTGTTTGCAGCAGGGGAGGGCCAGAGAGAGAGAGGGAGGGAGAATCCCAAGCAGGCTCCACTGTCAGCGAATTCACGTGCCCGATGTGGGGCTCGATCCCACGAACCGTGAGATCCTGGCCTGAGCTGAAACCAAGAGTCATATGCTTAAGTGACTGAGCCACCCAGATGCCCCTCATCATTCTATATTCTTTCTTTATTTTAATGTGTATTTAGTTTTGAGAGAGACAGCGTGTGAGCAGGGGAGGGGCAGAGAGAGGGGGGAACAGAGGATCTGAAGTGGGTTCCGTGCTGACAGCAACGAGCCCGATTTGGGGTTCAAACTCATGAACCGAGGGATCACGACACGAGCCGAAGTCGGACAATCAACTGACTGAGCCACCTAGGCACCCCTCACCATTCTATATTCTCCTAACCCACCCATCATAATACTGCTCCCTCCTAGATTAGAGGTAATTTCCTAAAGCCCAGGAAGTTTCTGATTGAGAGGTTTACACCCGACCTTCTCCTCTATGATAGGTCTTACCCCACAAACCACAGAATTAATGTGGGGGTGGTGCCAAATATCAAGTTTCTGTATTCCAATTATACTTTGGGGGACCAGAGAAATGACACATGTGTGAAATGTTCACACATGTGTGAAATGTTCACACACTCGGTGGACCCACTGTGAGCCCGACAGGACCAGGAAGGGCTCCATTAATGACCTGGCCTCCGTCACTCACGTTCCCATTCGAAGAGGGTATGTGACGACACTTTGGATCTTCAAGGATCCTTATGAACTTGGACTCTGTGTCCAATGGCCCAGGAAATGTTCACACATGCTACCTCCCCTAGGGCACAGTTAGCCACGTAAGGGCCATTGGTTCTTGGGGGGAAATCCAGGAGGAATCAGTATTATATACATTTACTTCGTGTTGCAAAGTCCTGGGGGCCCAGCCTTCCTTCAGTCGGTGGGTTCCACGCCCAAAAATTGTCTCAGGTAATGGAAGACAGGCAAGGAATCATTGCTTTTTATTGGGGCCGATGCCATAGGCCCCGGTAAGCATTCTTTATTTCCTCTAACTATACAGACGGAGCCACGCCCATGTTGGGACGCTGGGACGCTGTTTTCATGGCCATCACAACTCTCTGTGGCCCAGGCCTCCCTGGTGGCCACCTTGTCTCTGCCACTCAGTACAATCATCCTGAGCTCCCGGCTTCTGACGGTTAAGCGCTGCCATCTGGCCTCTCCTGTTTTGGAGTCCATCATCCTGGGATGACAGTGGTCCTGCTCCTGAAACGGCGTCTTCTGCTGTTGCCCGCTGCTCTGCCTCTTCGTGACGCAGGTGCACCTTCACTGTGCCTTCCTTACGAATGTGTGTCCTCCGGGTACTCCCAAGTAGCCTTCTCATCTGGGGGCTTGACCAGCCTTACATGGCACGTCCGTGGTAGCAGGGCCCCTCCTCTGAGCCTTTCAGGCGCGGCCGGCCTCCCTTAGAGCGGGCCATCACCTCGTCATGCCACCGAGAGCCACCTTAGCCACGTGACCGCACCATCTCAAGGGGTAAATGCCGGTGTGATACAGCCAGTGTCCTGGGATGATGCTCCCAAAGCAATACACGCTCCCTTAACCAACTCTATTTTCCAACTCTTCGAGCAACCTCCGAATCCGGTCCTGTGTGTTCTCTCCAGGACCTGCAGCTCCTTGGGGGGGTGGGGGGGGGGTGGTCCCTGTCCTCTGTCACCAGGTCCAGCACAGCCCAGCTAGGCTCTGTAATAACTTAATCCTAGTTATTAACCTCATGGCCAGGTGGGGAGGTGGGCCGGGTCCTGAGGGGCTCCCGTCCCGCAGTGGTGAGGCCAGTTCCACCCTCCATCATTTCTAGTCCCCCCTCCCCCATATGACTTTACTTCCTGATATATCACTCTGCTCAGGGCATTTCTTTTCAGTAGTAAACTATTTGGAGTGGGGTCAGTAAAAATAGACTAAAAATTCACATCTATCTGGAACCTCAGAATGTGACCTTATTTGGAAATAGGATCTTTGCTGATGGAATTAATTGAAGATGATGTCACACTGGATTAAGGTGGGCTCTACATCCAAACATTGCTAGGGGCACCTGGGTGGCTCAGTCAGTTGAGCTTCTGGTCATGATCTCACAGCTCAAGAGCTCAAGAGTTCGAGCCCCGCATTGGGCTCTGTGCTGACAGCCCAGAGCCTGAAGCCTACTTTGGATTCCGTGTCTCCCTCTCTCTGCCCCTCTACTGCTTGTGCTCTCTCTGTCTCTGTCTCTCTCTTTCTCTCTCTCGAAATAAATAAACATTAAAAAAAATTTAAATCCAAGGATCGGTGCCCTTATGAGAAGAGGAGAGGACAGGGGCGCCTGCGTGGCTCAGCTGTTTAAGTGTCCAACTCTTGATCTCAGCTCAGGCCTTGTTCTCAGGGTTGTGAGTTCAAGCCCTGTGTTGGGCATGAAGCCTACTTAAAGGAAAAAGAAAAAGAGGAGAGGACAAGAGGACACTAGGGCAGAGAGAAGATGGCCCTGTGAAGATGAGGCAGAGATTGGGGTGATGCAGCTTCAAGCCAAGGAGCACCAGGGGTCACCCGAAGCAAGAGGGGAAGGAAGGATTCTTCCCTATGGCCTTTAGAGGGAGCGTGGCCCTGCTGACATCTTACTTTGGGACTTCTGGCTTCAGAACTGTGAGAAAATAAATGTCTATTGTTTTAAGCCATTCAGTTTGTGGTACTTTGTTATAGAAGTCCTGGAAAGTTCATCCACTTGTGTTGTTAGCTGAGCCAAAGTGAGACACTCAATTTTATTTTATTTTATTTTATTTTATTTTATTTTATTTTATTTTATTGTTTATTTTTGAGAGGGGGAGGGGCAGAGAGAGAGGGAGACACAGAATCTGAAGCAGGGTCCAGGCTCCGAGCTGTCAGCACAGAGCCCGATGTAGGACTGGAACCCACGAGCTGTGAGATCATGACCTGAGCCAAAGTCGGACACTTAACCGACTGAGCCACCCACGCACCCCTGGAAGACGTTTTAAACTCAACTTTATGTAGATTATATCTATCGATATCTACTCTAGTAGAGATTAAAAAGAAGTTTTAAAGCTTTATGTGTTAATTCACTAGAAACAACAATACGTGCATTACTTGTCAGCATATGCATCTTTTCAATAATACATTTTTTCAAAACGAAATTTTTTGGAGACAAGCGCGGTATGGTTTTTTATAGCTTTGCAAATCTCTTTGCTATCTGCATTACTAGAAGACAGCTAGATTCTCCTATCTCTTGCACTCCGCATGTTCTGATATGTTGTTCCCATGGAAGCGTATGAAAACACACACAAATATATCGTTGGGAAAAGGAGAAGTATTTAAAAAAATTTTTTTTCATACTTATTTGTTTTGGAGACGGCGCAAGCAGGGGAAGAGCAGAGAGGGGGGACAGAGGGTCTGAAGCGGGCTCTACACTGTTAGGCTGACAGCAGCGAGCCTGATGTGGGGCTCGAACCCACAGACCACGAGATCACCACGGACCATCTGAGCCAAAGTTGGACGCTCAACCGACTGAGCCACCCAGGTGCCCCAAAGGAGGAGTATTTTAATGTTTTAATAGTCTTTTCAGAAATTTGTGGATACTTTTCTTTGCTACGACATCAAAACCCAACAGGTGCTAACTCCTTCAAGGTCAGCTGCAATGCAGAATCCAAAACCATATGGGTATACTGCTTCGTCATGCTCTGTTACGTTAATTCCACTGATCTATCTGGCACTTTTTAATTACTGTATTTATTTTTAAAATTTTTGATGTTTATTTTCGAGGGAGACAGAGACAGAGCACCAGCTGTGAAGGGGCAGAGAGAGAGAGGGAGACACAGAATTAGAAGCAGGCTCCAGGCTCCGAGCTGTCAGCACAGAGCCTGATGCGGGGCTTGCACCCACGGACCGCGGGATCATGACCTGAGCCGAAGTCAGAGGCTTAACCAACTGAGCCACCCAGACGCCCCTATCTGGCACTTTTTAAAAAAGTAAGCTTTATGTCCAATGTGGGGTTCGAACTCACCACCCCGAAATCAAGACTCTCACGTTCCAGCCACTCAGCCAGCCAGGCGCCCTATCTGGCATTTTGAATGGGTCTTTTACCCACGTGTGATTATGTAACATCATGCGTTAGTCATCTGAAAAATATCGCTTCCCTGAGTTATGCAGATCTTCGAAATACCGACTGATTTCATGATATAGTCTCGCCACACATCAGGAAGCTTCTGAGAAAACCCTGTATATTTGTTAGACACGGGGACCACCAGGGGTCCACGGAGCACGCACTGGGAACAGGCACAGTTAAGAAGACACGATGGGGAGATGATGTGGAACCATAAAAAACCCACAACCCGAAAGAGGGCAGGAAAAGAGGGCAAAAAGAGCAGAGGACACACGGAACGTGGGAGAATAAACGGTGCGGGGGCAGCTGAGCATTTTGACAAGGAATGTGGGGCCATGACCTCTCCGTGACCGGAAGACTACCACAGGGCAGTGATGGCCGGCAGGCTCAGAGGACTTGAGAGCCAGAGAACAGTGCTCTAGCAAGAGTGAGGAGTAAGGACACCGCTTTTGGAAACGCTGGGTCGGAAATGTAACGAAGGCTTATGCTCATGCGATGGATGCTATGCAGTGACAAAAGCAAGCAGACCACTGCTCCCGGCAGCAGCCACGGCCACCTGTCACACCGACGTTGTACACAGCGATCGTCTGTACCAGGGAGGGGTGCCGTTTCTGGGAGAGCACAGGCGGGAGCCTTCTGGGGTGTTGGCGATGTCATCATTCGCGGTCTGGGGGGCTAATGGGTGTATTTATTTTGTGATAATCAACTGTACGATTATGATTGTGCATTTTCCTGCACGTATAAATATCTGGATGGTTTCTGGGGCGCCTGGGTGGCTCGGTAGGTTAAGCTTCCAACTCTTCATCTCAGCTCATGTCATGATCTCACGGTTTGTGAGTTCAAGCCCTGCGTCAGGCTTCTGTGCTGACACCACGGAGCCTACTTACAATTCTCTCTCTCTCTCTCTGTCTCTCTCTCTCCCTCTCTCTCTGCCCCTCCCCTGTTAGTGCACACGCTCTCTCAAAATAAATCAGCTGAAAAAAATATCTAGACGGTTTCTGTGTGGTGTCATAGGCATGATGGTGGTGCCCAGTACATGGCCTGGCATGTATAAAATGCTCAATAAATTTTTGTTAAATGCATGACAATAATCTTCATTAACTAGTCGTACTGTCAACTACCATTTATTGAGCCCTCCCTATGCACCAGGCACTGCTCTCAACGACTTTTATGTATTAACTCACTGATACCTCATAAAAATCCTATGAGGTGTATACTGTTATTCTCCTTTTGTAGATGAGGAGACTGAAGCACAGAGAGGTCAAGGAACTTACCTGAAGCCACACAGCTAGGTGTGCCTGAAGGTGGGGCCCTGCTGCAGGGCTCTGCATCCTTCCCCCCTCTTTCTTTTTTAATGTTTTATTTTATTTTTTGAGAGACAGAGCATGAGCAGGGGAGGGGCAGAGAGAGAGGGAGACACAGAATCCGAAGCAGGCCCCGGGCTCCTAGCTGTCAGCACAGAGCCCTATGCCAGGCTCGAACCCATGAATGCGCGATCATGATCATCCAGGCGCCCCTGGATCCCTCCCTTTAACCTCTTCACCCAACTAGTCAGCCTTCCCAAGACCAATTATGAAATGAACCCTCTTAAGGACACGAACACCAAATCCAACCTGTGTTACTGGACCGCTGAGGCATAAAAGCGGTTCTGTTCCCTCAGTGACCTGAGCATTTAGATGAGCATTTGGAGGGGTCACCCAAAGCTCTCGCCAGGCAAGGGTTTGGTTACACAGCAGTCGCTTCTCTGGGGAGCCTGTCACAGGCAGAGAACAGGGGGTGGGGCTGGGAGCCTGGGAGCTGTGCCCTCCAGGGTTCTTCGCGACTCACACAACCATGTGGGATCTGATTTAAGTATCTCTAGCAAATTAGGGCCCTTTGACTCTTCAAACAGCAATTACTTGATGCATGAAACCAGCATAATTTTTCCCCCAGGGCCTTTGAGAAACTGTAATTATACCCCAGTTTTTTTAATTATCACGTGTGTGGGGAAAAAAAATAGAATTTCTCTCACTCTGAGTGGTTTTTGTTGTAATCACAGGGTTCCTGGTATAAGTTTTAGTAAGGGGAAGTTTATTTTGATTTTTAGCAGGATCTGAAGGCGGGTGGAGCCCAGGCTGGGGCCAGGGCCTAGGGAAGGATGCAGCGGTTTGGGGGCTCGGCCCCTAGGTGGAGCCACAGAGCTTCAGACACAGCGCCCAAGGGCCACCGGGCTTACAAAGGAAGGGAACTCTCACCTCTAAAGGCACTTTGAAGATCATCTCTCACCAACACTCTAATGCAGGCACCCGGACAAGGCTATAATTCTAGATTTACAGTTTGACCTACTTACGAGTCGAAGGGATGATTTCTAAATGCTTCACTTGGAAAGTGCATCTCTTGTCTATTCTAAACCCTTGGGTGTTTTTCTTCTCCGTGTAAGGACCAATTTGTTCTTTGCTTGCCCTCTTGGATTATGGGTCCTGCTTTCAAACCGGTGGTTTATCAGGTCTGGGTTTCCTCAGAGTGGCTCACTGTGGGGTCAGAGCCCCAGGGCTTGATCTTACAGGTGTTAGGAGTGGGCTGGGTACCAGTGAGGTCTCTAAGCAGCCTCTGTAGTCCTCCCTGAGACGGAGGCCATGCTCAGCCTTTGTAGGTTTCCTGCTGGCAACAGATGGAGGGGCTTGTCCACTCAATGCAGTAGACAAGATGCTACTGAATAGAGACAAGTTGCTGAATAGAGACAAGTTGCTAGAATCACGAAGGGTCCAGCATCTCTTAGGAGGAAAAGCAAATCTTTAGTAAAACAGCTAAATATTGGGGCACCTGGGTGGCCCAGTCGATTGAGTGTCTCACTTTGGCTCAGGTCATGAACTCGAGGTTCGTGAGTTCGAGCCCTGCTTCATATCCTTTTTTCTTCTCTCTCTGCCCCTCCCCCGCGTGTACTCTCTTTCTCAAAAATAAATAAACATTAAGACAACAACAGCAGCAGCTAGATGTCATTGACATCAGAAGGAGACAGAGGGCGCAGAGGGGCCAGGTGGCCCCTTCCAGGCTGCATCTGGTGCCTGACACCCAAAAGGACATGGTGAGCCCTGGAGAATCCAGCACTGTCCTTTTCTTGTACTGGTGCCTGCTTGAACTAATCGGGGTCTTCTTCTGGGACCCCAGTTAGAGTGCTCTGGCACAAGGCAGACGGCATCCCATCTGGTCAAATCATCCCCAGAGCCCCCAGGACCTCAGGACAACTGGGCTTCACAAGCTGGTTCACGAAAACTTAAGCTGACCTTTTCTCTTGTGCCGCATCCTATTCCAAGTGCCTTATGATATCAACTTATTTCTTCCGTCCAACAACCAGCGGGGCAGTTGCTGTCGTTTCCCCGTGTCTCCTAACAAGAGAGCCAGGGCACAGATGCATCAGGAGACAATGCGAGGCCGCACGGGGCTCATGTAGCACGGCCTGGGGCCCTCGCTCCTAAGCCTACATCCCTCTCTCTCTGATCGGCCTCCCTCCTCTGTCTGCGACTCATCTCCCACCCAGTCACAGAAGGTCCCTTGACTCTGGCAGTCTGCTGGGGCTCCCCAAGGGTGAGCTTCATGTGACTTCTGGACAAAGGCTCGCAGAAAGGTCTCTGCATTTACTCAGAGGGCCTGCTCTCCCATGTGAAGGAGGCAACGGCAGTGACACCGATACGTGGTGCTAAGTGCACTTCCCGGGAGCCCTTCTCTGGGGGTCTACAGCCAGCCCCCAGCCTGTTACCCCGCCTCTGCCTCACCCCTTTCCAGGCATGGGTCAGGTGAATGGTGCTCAAGGACACACGGGCAGTTTCAGGGGCATGCACCCGGTGTTTCTTTGGCCCCTTCTCTTTCACAGCTCTGAGTGATAAATTCATGCTTACGCCAGAGTCAAATCTTCAGTTTAAGACACGGTATTCAGGGGCACCTAGGCGGCTCAGTCGCTTAAGCGTCTGACTCTTGACTTCTGCTCAGGTCACGATCTCACAGTTCCTGTGATGGAGCCCTACATCGGGCTCTGTGCTGGCTGTGCAGAGCCTGCTTGGGATTCTCTCTCTCTGCCTCTCCCCAACTTGTGCTGTCTCTGTCTCTCTCAAGGTAAATAAATACATATTAAAAACAAAATATAAAACTTACATTTACAGCATAAAAAAATAATGATCCCGTATACCATCACCCCGGTCAGGAGAAGAAACGTGAATACCGCTCCCACTCACCTCGTTCCCTGTGACCCTCCTTTTTTTTTTTTTTTTTTTTTAATTTTTTTTTTTCAACGTTTTTTATTTATTTTTGGGACAGAGAGAGACAGAGCATGAACGGAGGAGGGGCAGAGAGAGAGGGAGACACAGAATCAGAAACAGGCTCCAGGCTCCGAGCCATCAGCCCAGAGCCTGATGCGGGGCTCGAACTCACGGACCGCGAGATCGTGACCTGGCTGAAGTCGGACGCTCAACCGACTGCGCCACCCAGGCGCCCCTCCTGTGACCCTCCTTGATGACAACACTCTTTTACCACCTGTTTATATTTTCCTAACAGAGTTGTTTATTTATTCTTAGCAAATTCCCGTTATGCAATACAGCGTTTTCAACTATAGTTACCACATTACGCATTAGATTCTGAGACCTTATTCATCTTACGGATAAAAGCTTGCACCATTTTACCAACCTCTTCCCATTTCCCCTAAGCCCCAGCCCTGGCAACCACATTTCTACTCTCTGTTCCTAAGAGTTCAACATTTTTTTTTTTTTTTTTTTTTTTTTTTTTTACAGGATTCTACCTGAATCGTACTGTGCGGTATTTATATTTCTCTGTCTGGCTTATTTCACTTAGCATAATGCTCTCCAGGCTCATCTATGTTGTTGCCAATGGCAAGATTTCCTTCATTTTAAAGACTGAATAGTATCCCATCATGTGTGTGTGTGTGTGTGTGTGTGTGTGTGTGTATAAAATTATAATATATAATTTATATATATTGAATTTTCCTGATCCTGTCCATCCATTGATGGACACTTAGGCTGTTTCAATGTGAATCATGCTACAATGAGCACTACAACACAGATACCTTTTCGAGATGGTGGTCTCATTTCCTTTGGACATATACCCAGAAGTGGGCTTGCTGGATTATAAGGTAGTTCTCTTTTTCACTTCTTGAGGAGTTGCCATATGGTTTTCCACAGTGGCTGTACCCATTTGCATTCCTAGTAACAGTGTCAAAGACTTCCCTTTTCTCCACATCTTCGCCAACCCTTACCCTTTTGGGACTGGCACGAATAGAGTATTCGCTGTTTGCATGCATGGCTTGATCCTACACGTTCTTTGGGATCTTTCTTCTTTCCCCCCACATTGTGATTCGTCGTGTGCAACTGGAGTTCGTGGGTTTCCACGGCTACTCAGTATGGCGCTGATGAGCGTGCTGCAATCCACTGATCTGGTGCACTGCCGACGGGCATTTGAGTTCCGGTTTGGGGTTATCACAAACAGTGCCGCTGTGAATCCTTTTGGAAGCCCTTCTGGGTGACCTCACGCTCAATACACTGGAGATGTACCCAGCAGTAGAGTTTCTGGGTCAAAGACTATGGCAGTTTCAAGCTTTAGCAATTATTTTTGGTTGTTATTCTCCAAAGGGTCCACCTAACTCACGTTTCCACCATTGGTGTATGAGGGTCCCCATTGCTTCATATCCAATACTCCCTACTGACTTGAAAAAAATAATAAAACAGTCGCGGGGCGCCTGGGTGGCTCAGTCGGTTAAGCATCCGACTTCGGCTCAGGTCGTGATCTCGCGGTCCGTGAGTTCGAGCCCCGCGTCGGGCTCTGGGCTGACGGCTCAGAGCCTGGAGCCTGTTTCAGATTCTGTGTCTCCCTCTCTCTGACCCTCCCCTGTTCATGCTCTGTCTCTCCCTGTCTCAAAAAGAAATAAATGTTAAAAAAAATTAAAAAAAAAAAAGAAAAAAATAATAAAGCAGTCGAGAGGTTAGATGGTAATAGTACAAAAATACATCAATGGAAAGCGAAGGTCTAACCCCCCTTTCCCCAAAAGTTACCAGTGTCAATAGTTTCCTAAATATCTTTCCATAAAAATTTTCAGAAATTATTTAAATAATATATGTAAGGTTTTTTTATTAAAAATTTTTAAGTGTTTATTTTTGAGAGAGAGAGAGAGAGAGGACCAGCGGGGGAGGGGGCAGAGAGAGAGAGGGAGACACAGAATCTGAAGCAGGCTCCAGGCTCTGAGCTGTCAGCCCAACGTGGACTCGCACTCACAAACTGTGAGATCGTGACCTGAGCCAAAGTCAGACGCTTAACCCACTGAGCCACTCAGGCACCCCTGTAAGTTTTTTTTTTAAATGACAATTTGTGGATACTATTTCTAGTCCAAAGAAAGAGTGGGGAAATTAAATAGAATTAATTAAATACCTGAGGTAGTTCAACTCGTTGCTGTTGGTAAACCTCTGTTGAGTCAATCATCTGTAAAATATTTCCTGAGCACCTGTTATGTGCTAAGCACTCTTCTAGGAGCTTGGGATACAGCAATGAAAAACATGGTTGGCAGAGACAGAATAAATAGATGAGTAAATTGGGGTGACGGGGTGGCTCGGTCGGTTAAGTGTCTGACTTTGGCTTGGGTCATGATCTTGCAGTCTGCGAGCCCAAGCCCCGCGTCGGGCTCTGTGCTGACAGCTCGGAGCCTGGAGCCTGTTTCAGATTCTGTGTCTCCCTCTCTCTCTCACCCTCCCCTGTTCATGCTCTGTCTCTCTCTGTCTCACAAATAAATAAAACGTTAAAAAAAATTTAAAAAAACCTGTCTTACTCACTTATTAAAAAAAATAGATGAGTAAAATATATACTAAGTGGCATTAAGAGCTAAGGGGAAAATTAAGCCAGGGAGAGATTAGGGACTACTGAGGAACTCAGCTTTTGACAGGTGGTCAGGGAAGGCCTTATTTACAGGTGATATTTTAGTAAAGACCCAAGGAAGTGAGGGCTGAAGCTTGGGGGTGCCTGAGGAAAGAGGTGTTAGTTGTAGTCAAGGACCCTCTGAGGGGTCATGGCGGTGGGGACCACGCAAGCACGGGGAGAGCGGAGATGAGGACATCTGGACAGAGGTGTGGACGATGCTTGGAATGCTACAGGGAGACAGGGCACATTCTAGACTTACTTTCCTTGTTTAATGTTTTCTAATGTTTATTTATTTTTGAGGCGAGACAGAGTGTGAGCAGGGGAGGGGCAGGAAGAATCTGAAGCAGGCTCCACGCTCCGAGCTGTCAGCACAGAGCCCGATACGGGGCTCGAACTCACTAACCATGAAATCATGACCTAAGACGAAGTCAGACGCTTAACTGGCTTGCCTAGACTTACTCTGGATGCAGAGCTGGCAGGATTTGCAGATGGGTTGGATGAGGGATGGGAGAGAAATGAGTCACAGGTGACTCCCCAGTTGTTAGCTTGAACAATTGGAAAAAAGAAACTGTAATGGGGAAGACTGGGAGAAGCAGTCTCAGGGGGAGTGGGAGATGCCTAGAACACCACTGGGGTGATGTGAGGTCCAGGCATGAGGAGTCTAGTGAGTCTAGGAGTCTAGGCGAGAGTCTAGAATTCGGGGGAGAGTTCTGGGCATCCCACATGGCAAAACTCGCAGAGCAGACCCAGCAAAGTGGCCAGAAAAGTAGTTCACGTTTCGAGAGAGATGACTT
This sequence comes from Neofelis nebulosa, assembly GCF_028018385.1. Lineage (NCBI taxonomy): Eukaryota > Metazoa > Chordata > Mammalia > Carnivora > Felidae > Neofelis > Neofelis nebulosa. The sequence goes on from NC_080783.1 coordinate 218,259,680, forward strand.
CTGACAACAGATTACTGGATTTAGCAACTTGGGAAGGAATTAGTGACCTTGACAAACTGAGCTGTAGAGACAAAACCCAGGGATGGAATGGGTTCAGAAGAGAATGGGAGGGGGGTACAGAGGACAGAGGGTGTATATATAAACAGCTTTTCTGAGAAGTTTTGCCCCGAAAGACAGGGACGGAAATGGCTCAACAGCTTGAGAAAATAGGGAAAAACCTGACGTGGGAAGGAGGGAGGCTGTAAGGTGAAAGACCAGTGTAAATCCACCAGCACTGTAGTGAAGCTAACTGGTAATGGCTTTGCTAAGGGATTGCCCCCCCCCCCCCCCCCCCGCCACGCCACTGCTGACCTTGAACACTGGGCAACAGTATAAACAACTGGCAATGACATACAAGTGGTTAATCCTGGAGCACCATTTTCTCTACAGAAGCAGGACACAACAATATCTGGGCTGAAAGGTCATGTTCCCTGGCTCCCTCTGCTACAAGAAGAGCTGTCACATGGAGAGTGTTGACAGATGATGTCTTTGGGCCAAAGCTTAGCCACACCCTTTTCCAAAGGTACAGATGTTGTCCCAGATCTCTTTTTTTGTCTCCCTCTGGGAGGGACCAGTCTATTTAATCCTGAACCATTCAGCCCATTCCCTAGTCTAGGAATATGGTTCAGCAGGTGGTCACAGTCAGGTTTCTTGTGTCCCGGATTTGTCTCCAAATCAGATTTTTTGAGGTTTTCGAAGAACAAAAGGTATCCAACTTCATGGGAATGCTCTCACCTATACAAAAAGGGCAGGGCCCCAGTAAAGACTTGTTCCATTGCATTGACTGTCTGGGAAGACTGTTTGGAGAGACAGGACATTTGAGTAAGAAAGGTGAGAACAAAAAGGAAGGAAGGCCCTAAATTATTGATGTGTTGGGCCCCTTACATTCATTACCTCATTTCTCCTGGGGAAGGTCAGGTAAATATTACCCCCAATTAACCGGTAAGGAAACTGCCTTGCCTAAGGCTCCAAATCTGGTTTATTGCTGCTGGGTCCCATCCTAAGAAATCTATTCCCTTTGGGACCCATCCTGGGATGACGTGGTGGTTAAATAGGCTTGGTGACCCTTGGTGCTTGCATCAATTTAACTCTCGCTAGAAAACAAAATTTCTAATGCAATCGTCTTAAAACATAGATGTGATCCGGACTGTCCCCTCTATTCCAAGGACTTAGACATGAGCTGGGCTGCCTCTAGGGTCTGATAATGCGGGACTGACCAGGATGAGACAGGATTCCTTCAGAGCTATTTAGTTTAGCATAAATGGGTTTTCAAATCTCACTGAAGAGCCTATTTTGTGGGTTTTATTTGATTTTTAAAAATCTGACTACAAAAGCAATTTATGTTCGCGGTAACAAATGTGGAAAAGGCACATCTTATACGGAGTAAAAAGCTCTCTGCAATTCTGGCACACAGATGTAATCACCTTTTCCCTCTTTGGTGTGTGTTAAGCCTATTTTGCAACCCAGACTTGACCTGGGCTGTGCAACAGAACAGCTCACCATCTTTAGGGCGCCCTACCGCCGCCCGCACGCACACCCCCAAGCAAAAGCTCAGGGCTTCCAGGAAATCCTGCACGAAGCTCGAGGCGGTCTGCAGCGGACCGCGTAGGCAGATTCCCTGCCTGCAGCCGGCGGTGTAGGCCATCCCGGGTCCCTGGTCGTCTGCAGCCCAGCTCGCCGGCTCCTGACTCCGGGTTCTGCGCACCCACGTGCCTTCCCAGCACAATACCCAGCAGCTCCGCCATAAATGCTCGTTTACGGGGGGGTGGGGGGACCTCCAATTTCCCGTCAGGGGCTGATTCGAGAGTGCAAGCCCCGGAGGCGGACCCCCGCAGGCCTTCCTGCCGCACTCCAGCCCCAGGGCCTCCGAGCCCGGGCTCGCCCACCTCCCGGGGCGCTGTATCCGCAACCGCCCAGCGTCGGCTGCCGGGACGGCCCCTCCCCCCCCGCGGACACGCGCGGCGCGGGGCGAGGCTGATCCACGCGGCTGCCGCGCTCGGCACCGCCCAACAGTCGCCGAACCTTCTGGAAGCGGCTCCCCACCGCGCCCCACCGCCGCCAGAACCGGACGCCCCGGGCGCCGGCGGCGGCCCGAGGGGCGGGGCGCGCGGGGGCGGGGCCTGCGCAGGAGACCGCATTCGATTCGCCGTCGGGGCCTAGGTCCCGCCCCTCCGACGCGCAGGCCCCGCCTCCACCCTCCCCCTCCATGGCGCCGCCCGGGCTCATTCATTCCGCGCCAGGCCTGCCAGACACCTGCGTTCCCTTTCGGTCGTTCGCCGACGCCGCCAGCATGTCGGGCCCCGCCGCGGAGACGCCGTCCGCCATCCAGATCTGCCGGTAAGCGGGGCGCGCGGAGCGGCGAGCAGCCCGGACGCCGAGTCAGCGCCCGGGCCTCCCCCGCCCGCCCCAGCCCGCCCTGCCCCCCGCCCCTGCCCGCGGCCGGGCCCGGCTTCTCCGACTCGCCGCCCTCCCGCCGAGGCCTGGATGCGCCTCAAGGCCCGCAGCGCCGGCGGCCTGAGGCGCATCCCGGGGACGGCGCCGCGGCCACGCAGGCGGTTTGCGGGAGGACTCGGCGCGGCGCCGTCCCCGGGCGGGGTCGATGCGCATCCCTGGCGCTCCGCCCCGCCCCGCCCGGTGCCCGAGCGCGCCGGAGCCCCAGCCGGGGTCCCGCTGAGCCCCCTAATCCGAGGGCGTTCTCCGGGCGGTGGTGCATCGCCTGCCGGATCCCCTGAGAGGTGGGGTGCAGATTACCAGCTTGCCAGGCGAGCCCCTCGGTGGGTACCCGAGTGGGCGGAGGCTGCAGAGATACAGTCCCTTTCCTGTCTGCCTCGGCTTTTTCGGGGAGTCGGTGTTAACGGAGGAGCAGAAAATACCCATCCCCTCTAAAGGTTAACTGCTCCATTGAGCCTGGTAGCATCTTACACAATGGGGGCAACGGGTTGTTCTTCGCAGCGGACCACCCCCGGCCTTCCTCCACGGGCCATGGGTAGATAGAAGCCCCCAGAGGAAGCTGGAGATCGTGAGCTGGCTCGTTTCCCACTGGAGCGGGGAGGGCAGCCTCAAGGTTACCCTTCATTACCTTGGACAGAATCGGAAGCAGGCACGCTAGTATTTGAGCGTGAGCTGAGTAAGGGCAAGTCTGGGAAGGCCTCACTAGGACTGGGGCCTGCAGCCGGGCCTAGTCTGCCTGACACACCACTAAGAATGAGCTGCTTCCTGATTTGGGGTAGGTTCCTCAGATTTGGAGGTTGGGCATCACACTGACCTTGGGTCCCACCCACCAGGTTGGCTTCCTGTGGATGGTGACATCTCCCTGGAAAAGACAATAACTGGATGTGTAGTAAGTGCTGGATTCTTGGGGTGCCTTGACTCCACCCCTACTTCTGACGCCATCAGAAGCCTTTCCTAACCTCAAGGTCAGTTTTGAGCGTTCTTAGGGAGAGGAGATCTTTAAGGGGAACCTTGCTCTGTTCCCTTTGTTATTGGCTGTGTGGCAGTCATGGCCCCACTAACTATAAGTTCCTGGCAAAATGATAGAAGCAACTGACTTTGGGAAACAGGAGGGCCTGGAGTCAGGGTCTTGGATCAGGCTTTGCCTCGTATTGGCCAAGTGACCTTGGCAATCATGGTTTACAAAGGGCTTGTGTATCTCTCTTCTCATTCGGTTTGCCCAACTTACCTGGGAGAAAGGATGGCAGGGGTCTCACCACTGTGAGGAGAGGAAGGAAACTGAGGTTCTGGGAGACCCAATGTCTCTGTAAGGTCATCCAGCCACAAGAGCCTGAGGGCAGCCCCTGCCAGGTCTTCTGTCTCCAGACCCGTGTACTTTCCACTGCGCTCACCCCAAAAAGAAGATACTGATTTCAGTCTACACGTGGAAGGCCAGGCTTTTATTTACTTCATGAGGATGATGAATAGCCAGTCTATACGTATTATCTTTCTTTAACCAGCTTCTAACAGTTAATAGTTCTTGGATAGTTTTAGACGCTTCCCGTGTGTGCACAAGCATATGTGTGTGTGCTTTTCGTTACCCATGGTGTGTACAGGGCTGCCTGTGGCACATTCACAATCGCATATTGTCTCTGAGTAGTCTTGGGACAGGTGGGCAGGATGCCTGGCTGAGGTGAGCCTCAGGTGCCCGGCATGACTGCCAAAGGGAGTGTGGGTGGGGCTGTGACAACGGCCGTGGTCACAAGGGCTTGGCCCACAGAAACCCCAGGATACTGGAGAGTGGACATACGAGGGTGGGGAGCCCTTTAAGGACATCTGAGCTGACACCCCATGTTGAAAGAAGAGCCTCCTGCCCTAGGACAGCCAAGCCCATGAATTTAACAAGTTTTACTGGCTGCCTCCAAAGAGCAAAGCGCCACAGAGGGACACCCACATGGAAAATTCGGTCCTCATCTTCTGGGGTCCACAGTTCAGCAGAGAAGGAGGCCCAAACCTCTACCATCCTAGATAATTAAGAGTGGTCACATGGTCTTGGTGTGGAAGGCAATGTTGAAGAGATAGGGGCCCTGAAGGCTGGGGAAGGCAGTGGTTAGAACCAGCCCTGGAGTCCGACAAGGAAAACGTAATTTGCTAACTAAATGTTAATTGGCATTACTGAAATGAATTCAGCCTCTGCCCCTTTGGAAGCTGCCTGACCTTTCCGTGTCCCCATTTTCTCATGGGTTGTTCTGAGTGTTAAAGAAAGTGTATCCAGTGCTTGGCAGAGTGGCCGGCACCTTGTAAGTAAATGAAAGCTCTTTTTTGTCCAAAAAGTGGGACGCTGGCCCAAGAGGCTAAGGGGCCTGGATGCGAATCTTAGCTCTGCCTCTTGTAGGTGAGCTGCTTTCGGCTTCTGCGTGTTCCTTAACCTCGCTGGGCCTCAGCTTCCTTAGTTGTGAATTGGAGATGATAATGCCTGTGTCAGGGTGGCTGTAGGGATTACAATCTTTGCCATAGTGCTGGGCAGTTATAAAAGTGGCCTCCTAAAGGGCATATGAGCTCACAAAGAGAACAGTGTATCTTTGAGGGCCTGAACTTTGGACAGTCAGGCCACGGTAGGGTGCTGTCCTCCTCCCGCCTTTGATCCAGCCCTAAGATGCAGGTTCCAGGACAGCATTTAAAGTTCAGAAGAACAGGGGTACCTGGGTGGCTCAGTCGGTTGAGCGTCTGACTTTGGCTCAGGTCATGATCTCATGGTCCGTGAGTTGGAGCCCCATATCGGGCTCTGTGCTGACAGCTCAGAACCTGGAGCCTGCTTCAGATTCTGTGTCTCCCTCTCTCTTTGACCCTCCCCCGTTCATGCTCTCTCTCTGTCTCAAAAATAAATAAACATTAAAAAAATTTTTTTTAAGTTCAGAAGAACATTTTTCCTATGACTATTTTGGTTATTTCCTTTATTTTTTTTTTAAATGTTTATTTATTTTGAGAGAAAGAGGGAGAGAGAGACTATCCCAAGCAGGCCCCGCACTGTCAGCATAGAGCCCAGCATGGGGCTCCATCTTGTGGAACATGACCTGAGCCCAAATCAAGAGTCAGAAGCCTAACCAACTGAGCCACCAAGGTGTCCTCTTTTGGCTTATTTTTAACTAATGTTAATTAAATTTTGCTTAAGTTACGCTTTTCCTTGTTGGACTCGAGTTCTAGAATGTCAGACCCGGAAGGAGCCCCAGTCCACCTGTGTCATGTTATAGATGCGGAAAATGAGGCTCTCAGGGGTTGAAGACTTGGTCAAGGGCACACCTCGGACCTTGACCAGGAGCTGAAGGCTGTTGGTAGAGTACTCCCTGCCAGGTGTCCCCACTGCTACGATTTGTCCACTGCTTACTCAAGCTTCAGTTTATATTTGGTTGTGAGGCTTAATCATGGCATCAGTGTGGGCCCCTAGTAGAAGCCTCCGAGGCTTTGTTGAAAAAATGGCTGAAGGACATGCCATGTAACAGGTTGTTGGAGAGCAGGACTTTGTGGAGCAGTGATGGAGATGTCCAGGTCTGTGCAATATGGTGGCACAGTATACTAGTCACTGGCCATTGAGTGCTTGGGATGTGGCCAGATGTGGAGGAAGTGAATTTTTAATTGCATCCGTTTAGATGTATTTAAATGTAAACATAGATAGTCTCCTGGAATTTATGGCAGGCCTATGAGAGGAAGGATTTCCTAAGGGTTTCAGAAGCTCTCTGGGAACCCCCTAGCTAATGGAGGCGGACTTTGGTTTAGACTTTGCCCAGGGCGGATAATCCAGGAATCCTCTATTTGTAGGTAAGTGTGTGAGGTCTACAAGGTATTTTGTTTGCATGCTGTTAGATACAGATCTATTAGGAAATGTATTGAGATTAGCGATTGCTTTGTTCACTGTAGTACCGACAAAGGACCTGGACTTTAGCATGTTAAGGGGTTAGAATTTTTTCCCCTTGAGCTCTGTCTTTGGGTTTACAGTGGAATTAAGGAAAACATCGAATCTGATTTAGGGAAACCACACTCTGAGCTAATATTCTGGAACATTCCATAAAACAACGCACGGTGCTGACTCCTTTCTTGCTAGGAGGTGGAGGCCCTAGGAAAAGGCACAGTTCTTGCAGCTCGGAGAGCCTGTGGTTGGGTCGGCCGTTCTCACCCACCGTCCAGCCTCCCTCTGTAAGGGGGCCCGGCAGCTTGGCATTGCCCTGGACGTGGCACCACAGCCCATCAGCTCCCGGATTTCACTCAGGCCAGAAGTTGCTTTCTTCTGTTAACGTTAAGAATGAAGCTGTCAGAGGGGGCACCCGGATGGCTGAGTCACTTGCGCGTCCGACTTCAGCTCAGGTCATGATCTCGCGGTTCATGAATTTGAGCCCCACATCGAGCTTGCTGCTGTCAGCGCCGAGCCCACTTTGGATCCTCTGTCCCCCTCTCTCTGCCCCTCCCCCGCCTGCACTCTCCCCCGAATAAATTAATATTAAAGAATGGAGCCGTCAGTCATTTTACCAGCAAAACTGGATTTATTTAGGAATTGCAGGGCAAGGAAGCTTACAGCAAAACCCTCGGCGCCTGGAGAACAAAAGAGAGGAAAGCTCTTTTATAGAGGAGAGAGGGGACTTCCGGAAGGTTGTTACGAGCGCAAAGTCTGTGGGCGCAAACTGGGAGTTCAAAGGATAGTGGCTTCTCACTGGCCGAGTTGTGACTGTCTCTCACTGGCTCGGCTGTTGCCGGAGCGAGGGGAAACCCTTCTTCCTCCTGCTGGAGCGGTAAGTAGTAGCTAAAGCCATGTGGACTTGCAAGGAGCCGATTTTCCTGACTGGCCTGCAACTGATGCAGTGTGAGTGCGCCCCCTGCTGGCCCTGTGGCGCCACCCTAGAGGTCTTTTACTGGTCTTCACCGGGTGGCGTGGCTTCTGCAAGGGGAGCCCAGCCTCCCGAAGACAGGGTCAGCTTCCAGGTCCACTGTGTCTCCAGGTGTCCCAAGGAGGGGGATGAATTACATGGTCAGCCTACCTGGGGACAACCTACACCTGAGTAACTGAGGAAGCTTGTTACAAATGCACATTTTCTGTATGCAAATTACACTTAGGTAGAAAATCGACAAAAGTGCAGACTTTAAAGCATTTATGAGATATTTGGGGGAACTTGAATAGTCCTTTGAAACTTAAAATATATTAAGGAATTTCTGTTTTTTAAGGTGAGATCATTGTAGTTCTGCTTTTTTTTAAATTAATTTTTTTTTTTTTTTTTTTTAATTTTGACAGAGCCTGCGCGGGTGGGGAGGGCTGGGGTGGAGAGTGGGAGAGAGAATCCCAAGCAGGCTCCACACTGTCAGCACTGAGCCGGACGCGGGGCTCGAACTCATGAACCGTGAGAGCATGATCTGAGCCGAAATCAGGAGTCAGGCGCTTAGCCAACTGAGTCACCCAGATGCTTTTCAAAAAGCGATCTGATGAAATATCATGAACACATAATAAAATGCGTCTCTTTTAAGTGTCCAGTTCACTGAGTTTTAGCAAATGTGTGCATCCACATAATGACCACGACAGCTGTGACCTAGAACATTTCCATCACCCCCAAAAGTTCCCTCCTGCTCCTTCTCAGTCAGTCCCTACCCACCCCCCGACCCCTATAAACAGGGCTGCTTTCTCTCACTCTAGTTTCTGCCTTTTCTAGACTCTCATACGGATGGACTCATACGCTTAGCGCTGTGCTTGTGAGCACCACTGCTGTGCCGGCAGGGCTCGCTGCTGTTGCATCCATTACCTGCAATATGTTTCTCTCTTCACCTATCAGCGAACATCCGGGGTCTTTCCGGCTCTTGGCGATTTGTGAATACAGTTCACAAATGCAGATTTCAAAACTTCCAGGACACCATGGAGGAAACTTGAACACACTTCCTGGGTATTAATGATACTAAGGAATTGGTGTTGTGTGTCAGGTGGGATAATTGTTTTGTAATTCTGTTTTGTGTGTGTTTTTTTTGACATTTATTTATTTTTGAGAGAAAGAGACAGAGCATGAGCGGGAGAGGGACAGAGAGAGAGGGAGACACAGAATCAGAAGCAGGCTCCAGGCTCTGAGGCTGTCAGCACAGAGTCCAGCGCAGGGTTCGAACCCGTGAGTGGTGAGATCATGATGCGAGCTGAAGTCGGACGCTCAACCAACCGAGCCACCCAGGCGCCCCTTGTAGTTCTGTTTTTAAATGGAGTCTTTATCTTTTTTTTTTTTTTTTTAATATTTATATTTGAGGGAGAGAGCGTGAGTGGGGAAGGGGTGAGAGAGAGACAGGGTGAGAGACAGACAGAGAGAGAGAATCCTAAGCAGGTTCCACACTGTCAGCATAGAGCCACGGTGCCAGGGCTCGAACTAACAAACTGTGAGATCATGACCTGAGCCCAAACCGGAGTCTGGACACTTAACTGATTGAGCTCCCCAGCCAGCTGAGCCACCCAGGTGCCCTGCCCTGTAGTCTATCTTTCAGAGGCAATGCTAAGATATTTATGAATGCCAAGCTGTGATGTCACTCATGTGGAGTGGAGGAGTGGGTGGGAACATATCATTTGAAACCAGAGTTGAGGGGCACCTGGGTGACTCAGTGGGTTGAGAGTCCAGCTTCAGCTCAAGTCATGAACTCACATTTCATGAGTTTGAATTTTTTTTATTTATTATTATTTTTTTTTAACGTTTATTTATTTTTGAGACAGAGAGAGACAGAGCATGAACGGGGGAGGGTCAGAGAGAGAGGGAGACGCAGAATCCGAAACAGGCTTCAGGCTCTAAGCTGTCAGCACAGAGCCTGATGCGGGGCTCGAACTCACGGACCGCGAGATCATGACCTGAGCCGAAGTCGGACGCCCAACCGACTGAGCCACCCAGGCGCCCCACATTTCATGAGTTTGAGCCCTGTGTCGGGCTCTCCGCACAGAGCCCACTTTGGATCCTCTGTCCTCTTGTCTCTCTGCCCCTTCCCCGCTCTCAAAAATAAATAAAACATTAAAAAAAAACTAAAACAATATATAGTACATATTCACCAAGGCCATAAGCGTTGGAGATCATCTCCTGATTGGCTACATCATTTTTACAAAAGTTTGACGGGCAGCAAAACACAAAAATACAAACAGAAGTAACGTAACAATTCCAAATTGTATGATGGGTCTAAACCAGGACTATAGGTCTGAAAGTAGCCAACTGAAAATATTTATTGGTACTTACTTTGACTTAGGGGAGAAAAATTCTCCCTACTGAGGTGAAGCCACAGTTACAATGCTTCTTGGGAGTCCCTGCTGAGTGGCCCTGAGAGCAGAGTTGTGGGTCCCTCTGGAGCATGTGGGAAGAATTGGCAATGGCCTCCCCAGGACACTGGGGAGGATACGGTGCAGGTCTGAGCAGGACGCGATAGCTGGTGAACTTTTTGCAAAAATAGCAAAACTTTAAAGATGTATGAGAACAGTATCGTTCTCTCAAAAGAACTGTTTGGAAAAACAAATGTTATCCAATAAGACAGTCTGTAAGTTTGCAAGTTCAGTGACCATGGATTTGGATAAGAACCCAGAGTCAAATAATAGCCCAGGTCAAAGACTTTTGTGACTCCTGAACCTTTTAGTCCTTTAGAAAAGGCAAGTGAAAACTAATTTGCCTCGGGATCGTGATGAGGCTGTTTCTGAAAGGGTCATAATCAAAAGGAGAGGTTTCCTCCTTTTGCAAGGGCTTGGGGGAATGTGGACAAGAGCATTTTCTTTCAAGAGAGAGAGAGAGTAGGAGCCAATGGCGAGGAAGAGGAACCCAGGCCTGGTCGGGACATCTCAGGAAAGCTGTCTCGGCGGATGTCCTGTGCTCCAACTCTGGGAAGTCTTTGCTTTCAGGCCATCAGGTGGCGTGCCAGGCCGGTCAGGGTGTGGTGCTTTCTCTAGATGAGTCGTGTGAGTCCAGGAGTCTATTCCTTGGCGTTTGGCGGCACAAGGGCATGTTAGCAGTACCTTGGAAGGGCTTTTCCAGCAAGTTGGAAGAGGCTTTGTGGAGGTGTCTCTTCCAACAGAATCTCCAGTTGCAAGGTGTGATGCCTAAGGTCTTCATCTCCCGGAAACAGATGTTGAAAAGATTGCTGTACCAAAGCATGGCTATTTATTTTTATTTTTATTTTCATTTTTATGTTATTTATTTATTTATTTATTTATTATTTGCTATTATTTTTAAATTAATTAATTAATTTTTAAATGTTTTAATTTATTTTCGAGAGAGCACCAGCGGGGGAGGGGCAGAGAGAAAGGGACAGAGGATCTGACGCGGGCTTCTTGCTGAAAGCAGTGAGCCTATGTGGGGCTTGAACTCATGAACTATGAGATCATGACCTGAGCCGAAGTTGGAGGCTCAACTGGCTGAGCCACCCAGGTGCCCCTATTTTTATGTTTTTTAAAAATTTTATTTAAAAAATGTTTATTTATTTATTTTGAGAGAGAGGGCATGAGCAGGGAAGGGGCAGAGAGAGAGGGAGAGAGAATCTCAAGCAGGCTCCACACCGTCAGCACAGAGCTGGTCGTGGGGCTCGAGCTCACAAACTGTGAGATGGTGACCTGAGCTGAAACCAGCAAGAGTCAGGCGATCAACTGACTGAGCCACCCAGGTGCCCCTAAAGAATTTTTTTTTGGAGTAATCTCTCCCGCCAACACAGGGCTTGAACCCACAATGACAAGATCAAGAGTTGGACGTTCCACCGATGTGCCAGCCGGGCGCCCCATATTTTTATGGTTATTTTTAATAGAAGCAATTAAACCTTTAAAATGTTGGAATGTGTCTCCTTTTGTCAACTATGGGTCAGAGGAGGCAGGGGCCAAGTGCATTAGATGTCCTGTGACTACCTTAGAGGGTGAGAGTCTACAAGTTCCAAAGGGGGTAGAGCTGGGATTTAGAAGGACTGACGGCAATGTTTTCGGCCAAGGACCTGGAAGGTCTATACGGATTTTTCCCGTTCAGTCTTCGTGGTGTCGTTAGCGTGTTCAGCTAACCTTGAGGACTGAGGGTAGGATGCACGATAAAAGTGTGCTAAAACTAGCCAAACAACACAGACTTTTTGAGGCACCTGACCAGAAAAATGGGTTTCCCCATCACTACAAAGTTTGAGAGGAGTTACCCAGGTAGGGATAATCTTTCTGAACAGGATTTCAAGGTGAGATGTATGAAATCCATAGTGCGAAGAGATTTCCCTGGATTGCGCTCTGGACAGGTGGGTAAGTGAAGTAGGCACTTTTTGCAGCCTTATTAATTTTTCTCCACCAATGTGGGTTCACAAACACTATCATTTTGTCAGTAGACCAATGGTTCAATGCATGTATGGAGGCAAGTAGTGGGAAGTTTAGAATTTCTGGTAGGGCCAGATTGTTAATTCCGTTCGAACCGGAGTTCCCTCTCTTTATTGAGCCAACAATGAATAGATTTCCAGTCTTGTTTTGTTTTTCCCTCTCTGGGGCCAATTGTTGGGTATCTCTTGTCGAATTTTGCAAATTATCACTTGGGACAACATCCCTTGGGACAGTGACAGATTTGGCTGTCGGTTTCCTTAAGAGCATCGTTTTTGGCAGAAATACTGCAAGGTGGTTTCCTTTGGTCTCCAGGGATGCCCAGGAGCCTCACTCATAGGCAGAGCAGCCAGCAGCGTGGCACCTGATAAATTTTGGAGCCGGAGCCAGTTTTTATCCCATTCCCAGTCGAGGTAAGGGAGCCTCACTGTTAGCCAACATTCCAAAGCCATGAGCTGCCCCAAAGGCGTGCTGTTGGCATAAATGTTTGTGGTTTCACCCTTGGCCAAAATACAAGGATGGCTGAAGTGGGTCCCCTGATTTTTCCTTCAGCGGCCTCAACTAACAGGGTAGTTAGTGGCAGGAATGGCCGTGAGGGGATATTCCCGTGCCGTAGGGTCTGGTTGTTGGCTCCATACCCTGTGGGTCGATGACGGTCCCTGTGTTTTTGTGGATGAGTATTCTAAGGCATTCCATTCCCTCTCATTACACAGAGGAAAAGGGGAGTTAACAATTAGGGTAGCTGGGGCGCCTGGGTGGTTCAGTTGGTTAAGCGTCTGACCCTCGATATCGGTTCAGGTCATGATCTCATAGTTCGTGAGTTCCAGCCTGGTATTGGGCTCATGATCTCATAGCTTGTGGAGTTGGGCTCCACGCTGACAGTCGGAGCTTGCCTGGGATGCTCTCTGCCCCTCCCCCACTCACACTCTCTTTCCCTCTCTCTCTCAAAGTAAATAAACTTTATGAAAAAAAGAGTTAGGATATCTGAGGGCAGGGGTCTTATTAAGCTTTTCCTTAAAGTCCCCAAAGCTATGTCTCCCTTTCATTTTTTCCTTTTCACTTTTATACATATAGTAAGCTCTATGACCAATGTGGGGCTCGGACTCATAATCCCAAGGTCAGGAGTCGCGTGCTCTACCGACTCAGCCAGCTGGGAACCCCTGATCTTTCATTTTTTAAGTAGGGCATATAGAGATTGAGTCATAAGAGAGATGTTTGGAACCCAATTTTGACTAGCCAGCCAATTCCAGAAAACTTTGTAATTGGTGCTTAGTTTTAGGTTTTGGGAAGTTCAGGAAGACTGCCTGATCCAAATGGAGTTCTTGTTCTGAGATCAGGTTTCCTAGAATCAAACCAGATTGGAGCAAACTGCAGTTTTTCTTCAGGGGATTTTACGTCCCTTTAAGGCCAAAAGTTGTAGCAGGTAGATGCTGTCTTCTTGCGAAGAGGTTTGAGAAGGGCATTGGAGAACCAAATCATCTATGTATCATATTAAGTAGAGCCTACAGAAAACTTTATATCATCCAAGTCAGCTTTTAAGATCTTTGAAAAGTAAGGACCCTCTGGAACCCTGGGGCATTTCTGTCCAAGTGTGTTTATGCTCCCAAGTGAAAGTAAAGAGAATAGTGGCTATCCTTACCAACCGAAGATGCACCGCGTGGATCAAATACGGTGAAAAACTGGCGTTCTCTGGGCACAGATGTCACTAGTGTGCAGTGGTGAGAGGGGCAGCAGGTGCCGAAGGATGACCACGTTACTTCTTGCTCGGAGGTCCTAGACGAAAGTCCTGTAGAAGGCAAGTTGGAGTCCCTCATAGCAGCCGGTGGCTTGTGTCAAGAGCCCCTGTAGCTCCTTGGAGCCCAACGTTGGGAATTAGGAGGACGTTGGAAAGACTGGCTGGAGGGATGCGGTGCCCACAGCGCTTAGTGTGATAGCAGTTTTAATGTTTGTTTATTTCTGAGAGACACACACACACACACACACACACACACGGAGTGTGAGTAGGGGAGGGGCAGAGAGAGAGGGAGACACAGAATCCGAAGGAGGCTCCAGGCTCCGAGGCATCAGCACAGAGCCTGACGCGGGGCTCGAACTCACGGACCGCGAGATCGTCACCTGAGCTGAAGTGGGACGCTCAACCGACTGAGCCACCCAGGCGCCCCTGCATGATAGCAGTTTTATCCCAATGTCCTGGCCCTTTGCAAAAATAGCCGAAACTAGGAGGTTTTGGTATTGTTTAGGGACTGCATTTGCTGGAATTGAAAACTGAGAATTTTAGTGGTTTATTAGGAGACTCATCACAGGTGTAAGTGAGCGGGTTTACCAGACTAACTCAGTTGGGAGTGGACATAGTTTCCCATTCCATCCTGGTCCTTTTAACTAAAAGAAAAAAAAAAAATCCCAGTTCAGCCCATTCATAAACATAGTTAAATGCTTCCTGGGTGGATTCAACATCTAAGGGAAGACCAGAATTTTCTTTAAAGACAATTTGGAGTTGATTATAATAGTCATGAACAGGTTCATCAGGCTTTTGTGTGCAAGCCTGACTTTTGTTCCAATCAACAGTTTTAGGAAAGGCTACTATACTTGCTCCCTGGAGATTTCCAGGAAGTGTTCTAGCATCTTGCCAAAGTTAGGGGTCTGTTTCTCTATATCCCTTTCAGGATGATCCCATTGGGCTAGTTTCATCCAGAGTTTGGCCTGGCCCTCACCTATGAGCCATGTGGACTAACTGATATAACTCTGAGAGACTAGGTTGGCAAGTTTGAATACGTGTGTTAAATTCTTCAGCAAACCCGTGGGGGGGGGGTCCTTCGTCACTTTAGGAAACTCTTTAACTATGGCTCAAAATTCAGCCTTAGTCTAGGGAATGTAAGAAATGTGGGGTTTATTTGGATCCTTAGGAGACTTAGCTTTAAAGAGGTGCATTTTATTTTATTTATTGTTATTTTAAAATATATTTTAAAATGTTTATTTACTTATTTTGGAGGGGGAGGGGCAGAGAGAGAGAGAGAGAGAGAGAAGGAGAATCCTAAGCAGGCTCCATGCTGTCAGCACAGCCTGGTGTGGGGCTTGAACCCACAAACCTCAGCCGAAATCAGGAGTCGGACACTCAACCAACTGAGACACCCAGGCCCAAAGAGGCATGTTTGAATAGCTTCAGGACAGGAAGAAGCAGGCAGAGAGTCAAAGGAAAATGGAAAATCGGCAAGGGAATTGGAACGGGGAAGCTGAGGATGTAGGGGAGGTGAAGGTGGTGCAGAAGGGAAGGAGGACGGTGGCCTGGAGCGCAAGGTGTCTGCCGTGTGCCCTGAGACAAAGAGGACGGGGTGGGGGGGAAGGAGGCCCCAGAAGTCTTTTTGTTTATATATATATGTATATGTATACACACACACACACACACACACACACACACACATATAATTTAATTAATTTATGGAAACTGTATCCAGTGTGGGGCTTGAGCTCAGAACCCAGAGATCAAGAGTCCGAAGGCTCCACCACCGAGCCAGCCAGGTGCCCTGAAGCCTCTTTGTCTTTAACTGTTTGTTTACCTCAGTCCAGAAAGTGTGTTTTGCAGAGGCAGTTCTGGATTCCTGATCATGTTTGGAACCTTCAGAATTCCAGTCCAGATAGACATCCCATTCAGTCATGACAGTTTTAGAGCCTGGCTATCCAGTTTAGTTTTGAGAAGCGTAAGTTTGTGGAGCTGAAAAGTTCCCCATCATGGCCACTGATGTTCTAAATTACTTTTGGTTAAGTTGGTCCATTTAAGGGGCGCCCGGGTGGCTCAGTCGGTTGAGCATCCTACTCCAGCTCCGGTCACGATCTCACGGTCCATGGGTTTGAGCCCCCGCGTCAGGCTTTGTGCTGACAGCTCAGAGCCTGGAGCCTGCTTCGGATTCTGTGTCTCCCTCTCTCTCTGCCCCTCCCCTGCTCGAGCTCTGTCTCTCTCTCTTTCTCAACAATAAATACACATTAAAAAAAAAAAAATTTTAAAAAAAAAGGTGGTCCATTTAATTAGAACTGTGCACAAGGAGGGACCATAGTTTCTATTTATTTATTATTATTCTTTTTTTAAATTTTTTTTGGGGGGACCATAGTTTTTAAACATAAAACCAAGTGTATCCCAGAAACGGGGGATGGGCGTCCCCAGTTTTGATGCCTGGGATCCTGTTTCTTTTCTCTCTTCTTTTTTTTTTTTTTAGTTTTTTGTTTTTTTTTTTAATGTTTATTTATTTTTAAGAGAGAGAGATACAGTGGGTGAGCAGGAAGGGTCAGAGAGAGAGGAAGACGCAGAATCTGAAGCAGAAAGCAGAAAGCAAAAGTCCTACACAGCACAGTTCCAAACAGAAGTCCGACCAAAGTCCAAGTGAGAACTCTGAAAGGGCAAAGCCTTAAAATAGATCCTGAATACAGCCAGGAGAGCTCACACACAAAGAGAGTGGAGCTTGAAATCCAGGAGAAAACTTGCCCTCGCACTCCAGGGTCAGCAAGAAAGCCGTGACCTGTGTTGGCTTTGGGGGCACTGGCACCTTTGTGTCCACCAGCCCCGGAGTTGTTGGGGGGTCGCCTCTGGATCCCACTGCTGATCACCAAAAAAATGGTAACCTTAGAAATAAGAAAAGTCAGCTATTTTATCAGCAAAAATGGGCTTATTTGGGAAGAGCAGAGAGTTGCAAGTTGGGACAAGCAAGCTGTGGCAAAACCAACAAAGGCAAGTCCAACAAAGGAAAGGAATATTATGGGGGGGGGAGGGGGAGGAGGAGGAAGTTGGGAGGGGGGTTCTGAGTGAAAGTCCACTGGAGAAAAGCCAGAGCCCAGGGGGATGAGGGTTTCTCATTGGCTGGGTTGCAGGGGTGGTCAAGTTCTTGTGCAAGATGCAAGGTACAGGGTTTTCCGTGGAGGCACTTAGCTGATCCTTCTGTTGGAATCTGTAATTGTCATTGACGCCAAGTGCTGTAGCTTCCCCTTCTAGCTTCCCGACTCCACTCTGCGCCTTTTTCCTTCGTGAATGGTCACGCTGCTATCCCGCAGCCTGTTGTCGCCTTCCTCCTTTGCTCAGGAGAGAGCCAAACTCTATGACTTCAGGCCAAGTCATGAATTCCTTGCGTCACTGGGGTTGCAGAGAAGCATCCTGTGAGATGCTTCCGGAAGCAGAACTGCCAGTTTGACTGTGGACTCATGGGAGGAGGGGCAGCCCCAGGAGGAGGCTCCGGGGAGAGGGACATCTGCATTCCTGTCTGGAGGGCTCTGGGCGGGTCGGGCCCCCTGGGGAGACGGGAGTGGGGGCTGCTAAGCCTTGTGCTGAGGACTGGGTGAACTGACCACTCGCTGCATGATGAAGCTGCTAGTCTATGCCCTCCGCCTCCGCCTCCGCCTCCGCGAGCTCAGCAGGCAGGCAGCCGCCTGGGAGCATCTGGGGCCCAGGAGCTCCCAGGGTCCTGGGGAGAAATGCTGGGCTTCCGTGCAGGCTGTTGAAACCAGGTCTAATCTGCTGTCTCGACCCTGTATCACTGCAAGGTAGGATGACAAGGACATTTCTGTGCCCACAGCAGCGCCTTCTTCCCGCTGGTGTCCAGCGTGCAAGGCAGACTGGGCAGCCCGCCCTGGAGCCGTGGGCCACATGACTCAGGATTTATTGTTGACGGTTTGGAGCACCGGGTGTTCAGTGAACTGCTTGACTGAGCATGCCCACTAATGTGTTCATCCAAGTGGAAACCTAGCATGCTTCCCTGCCGGGGCCCAGTCGAAGCCCCCCCAGGCTTTGTTGGAGGAGGTAGGCTTTCGGGATTGGTGGGCTCTGGGCTCTGGGCAGCTGGCACCTTTGAGGGAAGGAGGCAGGTGTGGAAATTGAAGCACCGCACGTGCCAACAGCTGTGCGGGTTCATCCCTCCCTGGGCACCTGCTGCCGAGGAGTCTGGGGCCGTGGGGGCACCTGCTGTCTCCGGGGGCAGGGGCTCAAGCTGCGATTTTTGGACCAGAAGCTTATGCAGGGCAGCAGAGCTGTCCTCGCACGATGGGCTCATCTTCAGCAGCACAACGTTGTGCTGTTACCGTGGCCTTCCTATGTTTATTTCAAACTTTACAGAAACTTTGTTCGGTGAGTATATCACCCTCTACTTCGTACCAGCTTTATTTATCGAAACGTAATCCGTGTTCCATAGGACTCCCCACTGAAGGGTACAGTTTAGCCAGCAAAAATGGGTTTCTTTGGGAATAGCAGAGAATTACAACTCCAGACAAGCAAGCTTCTGTGAAACCACTGGCAAGTCTGGAGAACAGAGTAACCTTTATAGAGGGAAGGGGTGGGCGGCCTGGGAGGGCTGTCCTTTGGAGCAAACTGGGAGTTGGAAGTGTAGCGGCTTCCCATTGGCTGAACTCTGACAATCTCTCCTTGGCTGGGCTGTTGCTGGAGCTGGAGGAGAGCCTTTCTGGGGCCTGCCTGTGGTCAAGCAGGAGGGGTGTGGTGGGACCTGAGGATACCTCTCCTCCTGCTGGGTCTGTGGGGTGTGAGACCTCCCCCTGCTGGCCTCCCGACTCCATTACAAACGAGGCTTATGAATTTTTTTATTTAAAAAAATTTTTTTATGTTTATTTTTTTATTTTTGAGAGAGAGAGAGAAACAGATCATGAGCAGGGGAAGGGCAGAGGGAGAGGGAGACACAGAATCCAAAGCAGGCTCCAGGCCCCTAGCTGTCAGCACAGAGCCCGACGCAGGGCTCGAACCCACGAACCACGCGATCATGACCTGACCCGAATAAATATTTTTTTATTTTTTGTTAATTCAATTTTTATTAATTTTTACACCGCCTCCATCTATTTTTCTTTCTGTGCAAGTTCGGCTCTTCTGGACATTCCAGATAAGTGGAATCATGCAATATGGTGTTTTGTATCTGGCTTCTCTCACATAGCGTGATGTTTTCATCATGCGTGTATCCATGCTTCTTTCATAATAATTCACCGTGCGGGGACATACCACATTTTGCATGTCCATTTGCCAGCTGATGGACCTTGCGGTGTTTCCACCTTTCATCTATTATGCATAATGTTACTATGAATGTTTCTGTCCAAGCTTTTGTGTGGACATGTGCGTTGATGTCTCTTGAATGTATACCTAGTGTGGCTTAATAAGACAAAGGTATTTAGTCTTTATCCCTGGGTCCTGGCACAGAGTTCCTAAGACACTTGAAATTCTTCCAGTGAGGGGGCGCCTGGGTGGCGCAGTCGGTTAAGCGTCCGACTTCAGCCAGGTCACGATCTCGCGGTCCGTGAGTTCGAGCCCCGCGTCAGGCTCTGGGCTGATGGCTCAGAGCCTGGAGCCTGTTTCCGATTCTGTGTCTCCCTCTCTCTCTGCCCCTCCCCCGTTCATGCTATGTCTCTCTCTGTCCCAAAAATAAATAAAAAACGTTGAAAAAAAATTAAAAAAAAAAAAAAAAAAGAAATTCTTCCAGTGAGAGTGTATCTTTGGTATGCTGATGAGATGCGAGGTGGCCAGGAGCCCTTTAGATGGCTTCAGGATGGGGACTGGTGGCCAGCCTGGTGCAGGCTGCCTTACAGGGGTGGAACTTTCAGCCCCACCTCCTATCTGGGGATGGCGGTGGGGGGAGGGAGGCCTGGAGGTTGAGTTAATCACCAATGCCTCCATTGTGACCGCCATAAAGATCCTGAACAGTGGAGTTGGGAGAGCTTCCGGGTTGCCGAACACATGGAGGTGTCGGAAGGGCAGCGTGCCTGACCCCACCCCACACCTTGTGCTATGCGCCTCTTCCATCTGGCTGTTCCTGAGCTGAATCCTTTACAACAAACCGGTAAATGTGAATAAAGCAAAGTTTGCCTGAGTCCTGTGAGCTGCTCCAACAAATGATCCAACCGGAGGAGATTTTTGTGGGAACCCCAAAGTCTAGAGCCAGTTTGTCAGAAGTTCGGGCGGCCTGGGACTTGAGAGGGGCGTGGAAGCAGGGACAGCCTGGAGCCCTTGAACTTTGGATGCGGTCTGCGCTGTTAGCGTCAGAACTGCGTTGAATTGGGCTGTTAGCGTCAGAACTGCGTTGAATTGTAGGACACCCAGCTGGTGGTGCAGAAGAGAAGAACCTGCACCTTGGGGGTCAGAGGCCGTGTGAGTAAAGACGGCTCCGCTGGGTCATGCGCTTACTCTGTTTAACTTCCGGGGTGTTTTCCAACTGGGCTGTTTCCCCCCCTCCCCCAGCAGTGCGGGGGCGGTCCACATCCCCCTCGTGCTGGGTATTTATTTGCCTTTTGGATTGCAGCCGCCTATCTCCTTGTGGCTTAGATTTGAATTTCTCTGATGAGTAATGACGCTGAGTGCTTATCAGCCATTTGTTCAGCTTGGCTGTTTTGTTTCTTTACCTGTTTTTCATTTGGCATATTTGTCTTTCCGTTACTGAGTTGTTAAGACTTCCTTCTGTATTCTAGAGATAAGACCCTTCTCAGATACATGGTTTGCAGAGATTTTCTCCCATTCAGTCTTTTCGCTTTGGATGTTCTTTTTTTTTTTAATTTTTTTTTAATGTTTATTTTATTTTTGAGACAGGGAGAGACAGCATGAATGGGGGAGGGTCAGAGAGAGAGGGAGACACAGAATCTGAAAGTGGCTCAGGCTCTGAGCTGTCAGCACAGAGCCTGACGTGGGGCTCGAACTCACGGAGTGCGAGATCATGACCTGAGCCGAAGTCCGATGCTTAACTGACTGAGCCATCCAGGCGCCCCATGGATGTTCTGTCTTAAAGCACAAACCTTTTTTTATTTTTTCATGTTTATTTAGAGAGAGAGCACACATGCTCGTGCATGAGTGGGGGAGGGGCAGAGAGAGAGAGGGAGACAGAATCTCAAGCAGGCCTCATGCCATCAGCACAGAACCCGATGCGGGGATCAACCTCACGAACCGTGAGATCATGACCTGAGCCAAAGTCACGAGCCAGACGCTCAACCGACTGAGCCACCCAGGTGTCCCTTGAAGCGCAGAAGTTTTGACATTTTCATGCAGTCTAGTTTAGGTTTTTTATTTTTTGGTTGCTTGTACTCTTATCGTCGCACCTAAGAAACCGTTGCCAGACTCAGGGTCACAGAGCCTTACCTGTATGTTTTCTTTCAGCCTCAGCCCTTCTGTTCAGAGCTTTACCTATTTTGAATCTGTGAGGTAAGGGTCCAGCTTTATTCTTTTGAGGTGGACCCACCCCTTCTTCCGAGGTCCCAGGACTTGTCAGGGTCCCAGGCTGGTAAGTGCAGGGCTGAAGCCACACACCTGGCCCGCACCCCCGGGTTATCCCTGACCCTGAGGACAGAAGCAAAAGTCCACCGACAGTAAAAGTTGCGCCCTGTAGATTGTGGAGTGTTCATCACACACGTGGTTTCATTTCATGACTAGGCTGTGCTTCCTGGCGGCTGTGTGGGGTCTCAACCTGGGTCTGTGGTTCCGCTTCGCGTCCCTGAACACCAACCCCGCCCCTTCCGGCCTTCCCCGCCCCCTTGCAGCGTCGTGCTGTGACCAGCCTGTCCCAGGCAGGTGGCAGCCTCGTGTACAGGCCTACCTGCCTCCCGTGCGGCAGGTCCCCGTTGGGGACCTTCCTGGGCTGTGCCAGACAGGCAGAACCCCCTGGTGCCCTGAATTTCCTCCCTTAGGCTTGGGCTTGCTGTGGGGCAGGTCCAGCAGGCGTGACTGCCCATCTAGAGGGTGTTTAAGGAGCACCTGGGTGGCTCAGTCAGTTGAGCGTCCAACTTCGGCTCAGCTCATGATCTCACAGTTCGTGAGTTCGAGCCCCACATTGGACTCTGTGCTGACAGCTTGGAGCCTGGAGCCTGCTTCAGATTCTGTGTCTCCTTCTCTCTCTGCCCCTCCCCTGCTTGCACTCTGTCTCTGCCTCTCTCTCAAAAATAAATAAACATTGGGGCGCCTGGGTGGCTCAGTCGGTTTGGCGTTGGGCTTTGGCTCAGGTCATGATCTCACAGTCCGTGGGTTTGAGCCCCACGTCGGGCTCTGTGCTGACAGCTCGGAGCCTGGAGCCTGCTTCGGATTCTGTGTCTCCCTCTCTCTCTGCCCCTCCCCTGCTTGTGCTCTGTTTCTCTCTGTCTCAAAAGCAAATAAAAACATTAAAAAAATTTTTTTAATTAAAAAATAATTAAAAATAAATAAATAAACATAAAAAAATAATAAAGGGTGTTTAAAAACCCTGGGAGGTGGGAAGTTGCCTGTAGCAGTCATGGCCTTGAGTGTGCCCTGTGGCCCTGTGAGACATTTAATTGGACATTGGACATAACAAGCAAATCAGAATTTTAGGGCCTTTTTTTTAAAGTTTATTTATTTATTTTGAGAGAGAGAGAGAGAGAGAGAGAGAGAGAGAGAGAGAGAGAGAGAACAAGCTGGGGAGGGTCAGAGAGAGAGGGAGACAGAGGATCCAAAGCAGGCTCTGTGCTGAGAGCAGACAGCTGAGAGCAGATAGCCCGATGCAATGAGGGGCTTGAACTCACGAACTAAGAGATCATGACCTGAGCCAAAGTCAGATGCTTAACTAACTGAGCCACCCAGGTGCCCCAGGGAAATTAGAATTTTCTTTTTCATGTTTATTTATTTTTGAGAGGGAGACAGAGTGGGAGTGGGAGACAGAGAAGGAGACACAGAATCCGAAGCAGGCTCCAGGCTCTGAGCTGTCAGCACAGAGGCGGACATGGGGCCTGAACTCATGAACCGCGAGATCATGACCTGAGCCAAAGTCGGATGTTTCACCGACTGAGCCACCCGGGCGACCTAGCAAATCAGAATTTTAATCCAGCCAGGGAGATAAC
Source organism: Neofelis nebulosa (assembly GCF_028018385.1). NCBI lineage: Eukaryota > Metazoa > Chordata > Mammalia > Carnivora > Felidae > Neofelis > Neofelis nebulosa. The sequence goes on from NC_080783.1 coordinate 218,282,262, forward strand.
ATCAGACTGGGAGGTTGAAGCATCGGGAGAAAGAACTGCTTTTGTAATAAAACTTATTTTCTTACCGTCTTGATGTGGAGCAAAGCCCGACATCAGCTGACAGGGGAGCGGCCCTGTGTTCAGGGGCAAAACCTGCGTTCTGAGAGCTCGCCCCGGCTCCCATCTGCACCCTGCACCCTTCAAGCTCGCTTGCTTAGCTCTCAGCCCCGGGGGGGGGGGGCACAGGAATCACCCTCATTTTACAGATAGGGTGAACCGAGTGTGGGAGTGACTCCAGTGGACACTGAAACCCAGGTCTCTCAACACCGAGTTCTCTGTACCTCATCGCCTGCCCTGACCAGGGGCAAATGCTGCTGTAAAGGGAGGGGGCAGGTGGTGGAGACAGCTCCAGCCCGCCCGCTGCCCCAGAAATGGCCTGTTGTTTACTTTGGCTTATGAATGGGTAGGATTAAAAGTCTAAGGTGTGGTGTGTCTCCCAAACTCAGCACGATGCTGAGGGCGTCTCTGAGCCTTAGGGAACATGAGTTTCCTGATGCCGCGAGGTCAGGGTGTTGCTCCCTGGGTCTGGGAGAAGACCCTGAAGTCCTCGCCCCCATAAGATTTGTCTGATGGGTCTTAGAAGGGCACCTGGTGTGAGTGCTTTGCTGTCATTCAGGGCACGGGACTGGAAAATGCTTGGGGTTCGTTTCTGATCCCTCAACCCCTGTCTTGGCCTGCCTTGGCACACCCCAGCTGGGGTCTGTAGGGGGCGTGCTGGAGACGGACCCTGCCCCTCTCTCCACCTATTGAAAGTCCCCAGGCTTCCAATTCAGTCTCTCTTCGAGCCAGCTAAATATTTCATTACCTTGTGGGCACTTAGCAGATGGAAATTGTAGCCTTGTAACTGATCAGGGTGAGCGAGCGTGGGTGGCCATCATTCTCAGTAAATGCCACACTTTTTGTGTGTGTTTTTGGCTGTGCTGGTGCTGTGTTCGCTCAGATGTGGCTTGTGTTTGGAACCAGAGCTTTAACGGCGACACTGCTTTCTGGTGTCCTCCCGTGTCTCAGGAAACTAAGTCCTGTTTGATTGGTGCTCTGCCTCCGTTGATGACAGGCTGAGCCCACTATGTCATGTGCCTTATGAAAGCTGAGGTGATAACACTCACAAGCCAGCCTGAAGCTGCCTAATTGATCCCGTGGTATCTGAAACATGTTGCCAATATTCTTTTTTTTAATTGAACGTAGTTGTCACACTATTGTATTAGTTTCAGGTGTACAACATAGTGGATGGACATTTACATACGTGACGAAATGTTCACCCTAAGTGCCGTGACCGTCTGTTACCATACGGAGTTATTACACTATTCTTGATGATATTTGTCTCTATTTATGAGTCTGTTATCTTATTGGTTTTTTGTTTTATTTTTTTAGATTCTACGCATAAGGAAAATCATACAGTATTTGTATGATTTGTTTTGGTCGATTTCACTTCTTCCTTCATTTTTTTGTTCATGTGGCATGTCACGTTGATTGATTTGTAGGATATTGCATCATCCTTGAGTCTCTGGATCAAATCCCACTCGATCGTGGCTATTGATCCTTTTTTTAAATTTTTATTCTTTTTTTTTAAAGTTTGTTTTGAGAGAGAGAGTGCATGTGAGTGGGGGAGGGGAGAGAGAAGGAGAGAGAAAGACTCCCAAGCAGGCTGTGTGTTGTCAGTGTGGAGCCCGATGTGGGGCTCGAACTCACAAACCGTGAGATCTGACCTGAGCTGCGATCAAGAGTGGGACGCTCAACTGAGCCACCCAAGCGCCCCATTAAGATTCTTAATTCAATAACCAACAATTCAAACCAACAATAGTTTTTTTTACTTGATTTTTCTTTAATTGCTTCCATGTACCTACTAAATTTTACATCATTAATGCAGTAGAGAGCAGAATATAGTTAATTAAAATTAAAGGGTACAGTTCGGTTAAAAAAATTTTTTTAACATTTATTTGTTTTTGAAAGACGGAGACAGAGCATGAGCGGGGGAGGGGCAGAGAGAGAGGGAGACACAGCATCCGAAGCAGGCTTCCGGGCTCTGAGCTGTCAGCACAGAGCCCGACACGGGGCTCGAACTCACAGACTGAGAGATCATGACCTGAGCTGCAGTTGGACGCCTAACTGACTGAGCGCCCCCAGGCACCCCGGGTAGTTAGTTTTGTAGGAAATTGCCACACCGTCTTCCAAAGCGGCCGCACTGTGTTGCGTCCCCACCAGCAGTGAGAGAGGTCCTGCTGTTCCACCCCTGACAGTGGTGTCACTGCCATGGTTCTAATTTGCAGTCCCCTGGTGGCCTGTGACGGTGCACATCTTCCCATATGCTTATTTACCGTCTGTGTGTCTTGTTTCACGAGACGTCTGTTCATACCTTTTGCCCCTTTAATTTTTTTTTTTTTTTCAACGTTTTTTATTTATTTTTGGGACAGAGAGAGACAGAGCATGAACGGGGGAGGGGCAGAGAGAGAGGGAGACACAGAATCAGAAACAGGCTCCAGGCTCCGAGCCATCAGCCCAGAGCCTGACGCGGGGCTCGAACTCACGGACCGCGAGATCGTGACCTGGCTGAAGTCGGACGCTTAACCGACTGCGCCACCCAGGCGCCCCCCTTTTGCCCCTTTTCATATTGGTTGTTATCATAGAATTTTTAAGAGCTCTTCATTTATTTTGGATACAAGTCCTTCATCAGATACGTGTTTTGTAAACGTTTCCTCCCGGTCCGTGGCTTGCCTCTTACTCTTTTTTTTTTTAAGTTTTTAAAAATTATTATTATTATGTTTTTATTTTTGAGAGAGAGAGAGACAGGGCGAGCAGGTGAGGGGCAGAGAGAGAGGGAGACCGAGGATCAGAAGCAGGCTTCAAGCTGACAGCAGAGAGCCTGATGTGACTCTCGACCTTTGTCAGCTTCCAGATGCCTTTGAAAGCTGAACAGAAGGGTTGCCACTTAATTCCAGAGAAATGCACACCAGACGCAACCTCACCCATGCCCAGGGCCCCCTGAGCTAGCTGGACTTTGTTTAGTATCAGAAACACTGTGGCTGCAGCCTGCCATGTCCAGCTGTGTGTGGTTTTCTTTGGGCTACATTCCCAGAGCGCTCTTCCTTGGCCAAGTGAGTCTTTGGAGGTCTGGCCAACACAGAAAGTTCTGGAAGTGGAGGTATGGGCCTGTTTCTCCACAGCTGTCTGCAAACAGGTTGAACAGCTTTATCATGATATAACTCATGTCCTGTAAGTTCATTTACTCTTGAGGACAGTTCAGTGTTTTCTGGTATATTCACAAGGTTGTATAACCATCACTGTTCTTGAATTCCAGAACATTTTATTCACCCCCAGAATAAACGCTGTGCCTGTTAGCTATCACTCCCCATTCACCTCTCCCAGGCCCTGGCAACCACCAGTCTGGATTTGCCTGTCCTGGACGTTTCCTGTGAATAGAATCATGCCTTATGTGACAGGCTTCTTGTGCTCAGCAGCACTTGTTCAAGATTCTTCCATGTGGTAGTAAACATTGCTACTCAATTCCTTCTTAGAGTCAGATCATATCCCATTGCTTGGAGAGACCACTTCTGATTTATCCGTTCATCTGTGATGGGCATCTGTATCCTTCCCACCTTTTTTGGCTACGACGAATAATGTTGCTGTGAACCTTTCCGGATGTCTGGTTGTATCGTTTAAAATAGTTCTTGGTTGGGGCGCCTGGGTGGCTCAGCCGGTTGAGTGTCAGACTTTGGCTCGGGTCGTGATCTCACGGTTCGTGAGTTCGAGCCCCGCGTCAGGCTCTGTGCTGACAGGTCAGAGCCTGGAGCCTGCTTCGGATTCTGTCTCCTCCTCTCTCTGCCTCTCCCCTGCTCATGCTCTGTCTCTGTCTCTCAATAATAAATAAACGTTAAAAAAATTTTTTTTAAATAGTTCTTGGTTAATTTAGAACATGAGGAACCACCTCATGGTTATTTAACTTTGAAATTATTTACTCATAAGGCTGAAAACAAACGATTCCTTTCTGTGGAAAGGTCTGTTAATGGCTCAGTCGGCGTGGCCGTGGAGGCCTGCAGAGGTGAGGTATGGTCCTTGCTGATTTGACTGAGCCATGGTGGACTTTTAGATATTTCACTTGGTTGTGTCATTTAAAAAAATTTTTTTTATGTTTATTTTTAAGAGAGAGACAGAGAGCGAGACAGCATGAGCAGGGGAGGGACAGAGAGAGAGGGAGACACAGAACCCGAAGCAGGCTCCAGGCCCTGAGCGGTCAGCACAGAGCCCAACGCGGGGCTCAAAGTCACAGAGTAAGAGATTCTGACCTGAGCCGAAGTTGGACGCCCAACCGACTGAGCCACCCAGGTGCCCCTGGTTGTGCCACTTCCTGCAGATTTCCCTCATTCCCTTTCTGTGTTTTGGTTTTGTTTGTTTGTTTGTTTGTTTGTTTTTAAAATCTTGGTTCTTCTGGTTTAGGTTGTATCCCTGTATCCAGATGTTAAGTAATTGATCGTGCCTGTCATTAGTGGGTCATTCCAAGTCTGAAAACTGTCTTCCCTCTAATGGTGACAATAGGGTCTTAACTCAGCGGCTTGTTTCAAAGCGTTTCTCGGTCGTGGATTTGGGTGCCTCTTCCTGCATGGCCAGCCCCGCGTCACAGCACCATGTGCTCCGTCAGCCCAGCCCAGCGCCGGCTGACTTCTCGATCCCAGATCCCTTGTTCAGGTGCCCGCTGGTTGCAGGACCCCCGTGTGCTCCCGTGAGGACTGTTTCTCTTTACGCCAGTCTTGTGTATCTTCACGATCTTTCCGTAACTGAGAACGAACCTGGTGGGGCAAGTCGTGCCCGGTTCTCGTCTGCATGTGCGTCATCGACTGCGTCACCTGGGTGGTGTTTTGATGGGAGGTCCGCAGCGTGCAGGAGGGTGCGTCTCGCTTGGCCCCGGGCCCAGCCCCCTCCCAGGACGCCATCGTGAAGGTGCCGAGCGCCCAGTCCCCCAGGTCTACCTGATGTGGGCCTGGGCAAGCCTCCGGCCTTCTGTGTGCCTGCTTTCCTGACAGGTAAAAGTTGGGGCCTGAAGTGGGTAGTTTCCAGCGACTCTTTCGACTCAATTTCCTGTGATTGTAAGGGATTTGAAAAGGTCATGGGAGTGATGGGGTGGCCACCCGTCGCCTGGCGTGGGCAGTGTGCCCAGCACACCCAGGGTTGGGACCAAGGGGGAGAGAAGCCAGCGTTGCTTAGGGAGGCTGCGATGCCTGCATTGAGGAATGGGGCCAAGTCCAAAGGGCATAGCATCCGGGCTGAGGCCCCCCTCTGGTCCCATCTGGCCATAGCTCTAGAAGGGGCTAACAGAGACCATGCTTCTGCTTCGGCGAGGTGTGTCCCTAAAAGTGTTCAGGAAAGGAGCTGACGAGGCCTGTCTTAGGGAGAAAGCCAAGCTGTAAGAACCTGTGGGATGGCTGGGGGTGGCGCTACCTGGGCGGCGGGGGGGGGGGGTGCGGTCCCTGGTTGTGGTTGTGGAGTGGGAAGGGCTGTGGTGCCTGGACACATGGCTGTGGGATGCCCCGTGGCCAGAGTGGGCACCTGTGGCCTTGGGGCCTTTTTTCTGACCTGAAGGTGATAGATGGGTTTGACCAGACCCGGCACACGGCTCTCTTAGGGGGCACCCAGAACCCACTATGGGAGTCTGCATCCTTAGTGGCCTTGGGGAGCAACGCTTTTGACCTCTTGGTCCAGGCGAGGCGTGGGGCAGGCTGCTGGCCGGGTGCACGCAGGGCCTAAGCACCCAGCTGACTGGAGGGGAATAGGGCGGATGGAGTGGGGGCCTCTGTCCATTCTGTGTCTCCCAGGCACTGGCTCACTCCCTGATTTGACACCTATTCATGGCACTTTGCTGTGTGCCCGGCCCGGTGCCAGCTGCTGGGGACACAGCAGTGAGCAGGATGGCCCCAGGCCATGTCCTACAGGAATAGTCCTCAGACCTCCCTGCAAATGGGGTCATTTCTACTCAGGATCAAGCAACGTCAGGGACAGCCAAGAGGCCGAAGGAGGTCTGCCGTCCCGCCAGGGCCCCCGTCAGGCGGTGTGGGCGGGGAAGGCTGTTGGGGAAGGTTTTCCGCCCAGATTCTGCCCTGACTGCCCCCTCCAGGTAGACATTTTGGGTGTGGTCAGCAGGCCCCCTTATCCCTTCAGGGGCCCTCTCGCCCGAGGACAGCCTTGCCACTTCCTGCCCCGGCCGGCCTCCCTCCCTGTGGAACCAGGCTCTGTGCTGTTGGTCAGTCTGGAGTTTTCCTTCTCTCTCTCTTCGTACAAACGTGGGCAGACTGGGGACAATGGTACCTGGACCTTTAGGCGTAATTTGTCTGCACTTCAGGGAGGCCGCCGGGAGCCGGGAGCGTGCTGGGCCTCTGGTGAGGGCTGTGTGTGAGTGAGCAGCGGGCCCAGCTTGCTCTGTCCTCACTTTACCCCTCGAGCACAAAACCTGCCAGAGTCGCCCTGCAGGTGAGGTGGACCGGTGCCCAGGAGCCAAGCCAGGATGACAGTTTTCAGGAAGGACTCTCTCAGGTGGCTTGCAGGCAGATTCATTCATTGGTGGTGGCCATCACCCTGCCTGATGGACGGAGGCTGTGCTCTGCCCAGTGTCCTGGCTGCGGGTTCCTGGGAAAGTGGCCTTGTGTGGAGGTGCCCTGGGACGCGGGGGTAATAATTACACATCCGGCCTCCTCTCCCAGGACTGCCACTGTCACACGTGCTCCTCGGCCACTCTGACGGCTTGCCTGGCACCCAGCGGGAGGGGAGACGGAAGGCCTGTCCCTGGCAGCCTGGCACCGGAGAGGGGAGGAGGCAGGTCTGTGTGGGGGTGGGGGTGCCAGCCAGGGGAGTGCCGGGGCTGGCAGAGCCAGTGGGTCACCTGGACCCTCGACCTCCAGGAGGTAGCTTCGGGGACAGGTGTCAGATGCCAGCCCCTCTGAGCAGGATGTGGGGCTCTGCACCAACTGTGACCTCTTGCTGTGAGTCTCCCTCTGGCCTGAGACCCTCCTCCCCTGTCTGCGTCTTGGGAGGCTCAGAAGGCTTGCAGGGGATCCAGGCCTGGGGCCCGGCCTCTGCTGAGAAAAGTCTGGGTGGGCGTTTGCCCTCTCCTTGGGCCCCCTAGAGGCTTCTCAGAGAGGCACCTGTGACTTCTTTATCTCAGAGACAGCAGCGGGAGGGCTCGAAGATGTACTTCTCCGCTGTCATTATTTACAAAGCGAGGTTGCTATGACAGCTGGCCTTTGGTACAGTCTTCGGATCAGACTGGGGAGGCAGCCTCTTCCTGGTTAGATTGGGCAGCCTGGTGTGGCGGGGAGTTGGGACGGTGCTTGTGGTGGGGAAGGGCGGGTGCTCTGGCTGCCGCTAGCCGCCTTGCCTCTCGGGAACTGGGATCTGGGGCAAACCAGCGGGTATAGCTTCCCAGATGAGCAGGTACCACAAAGTCACGCGCCGCCCCCTTCTCTTAGGGGCATCCATCTGGGGGCCCTTTGAAGGGGTCCGATGTAGAGGGGACGCGGCCCCTTCGTGTGGCCAGGGACAGCTGTGCCTGGCCTGATTCTTGCTGAGTCGGATGTGAGGTGGTTAATGGAGGCTGGGACGGGAAGTCCAGTCTCTGCGTGACACCTGGGGGCCTGGGGGCCTGGCAGGGTCAGACCCTGGGTTCCCAGAAGAGTGGGGCCGTGGAGCCGTGGGGCTCAGAGGTCTCCCTCCTGGCTGGAGCCCCAGGAATGATGGCAACTGTGTTTCTTTCTCTTGCCAGCCGGTTCCCTGGTTGGGCAGGGCTCTGCTGAGCGTCCTGCCTGCTCAGCCCCCGAAGGTTCTGCATTCTCAGGATCAGTGGGTGCTGGTCCGCTACCCCCTGGAGCCTTCTCCTGGTTCATTCCCCTGTCCCAGCCGAAGTGTGAGCCTGGGTGTTCGGTGTGATTGGCACCCCCGACCCCATGCCTGCTCTGGGACCTGAAAGAGCCCCAGGGACTTTTTCCTGGCCCAGCCACTTCTCCTCCCTTGCCTCTTGTAGGGGATGGGGGGTGGGGGTGGGCTCTGGGGCTGAAGGAACTTTCCTGGAACCTTCCTTGGCAGCAAATTAGAGGGGATAAGCAGTGTCACTTGGGCTTCTGGTTGGCAGAGGCCCCCATAGAAACATGAGGTTTCACATGTGCCATGGGCAAGGCCCGTGCCCACCCTGTGGGCACCAGGAATGGCACTCCCTATTCTTCCTTGTCTCCCTGCCAAGGCGACTGTTCCCTGTGCTGAGCACAAAGGAAGCTTGAAAGCTGCCGCTGTGGGTAAGGTCAGGGCAGAAGCTCCTGGGGGTTGTTCCTGCTCAGGACACCCATCATTGCCTCTCTATTTTGAGCTTCATTTAGAAAGGATGGGCCCGGGGACCTTCTGCACAGTCTGTGAGGTGTCCTTAGCCCTGGCTGCCCCGTGTGCCCCCACTTGAACCCCCCCCAGAGTCTCTGCTGGTCTTTGGTGCAGGTGGAAAATCCGGGAGACTTTATCTGTCCCGGAAATCTGGCTGTGTGTGGAGCCGGCCTTCTCCCTCAGAGAGCTATTCTAGCTTCCACCGTGGGAGACGGAAGCAGGCCTCTCCAGCCCAGTAACCATGGACTCCTGCAGCACTGTTACGTTGTAGCGCTGACATGTTTGGGTGAGAATCAGGCTGACCACAGCCCCCTGTGGTGCGGGCACCCCCTGGCCTGGGCTCCCCAGGCTGGGGAGGCCGCCACACCCGCAGGTCTTGTGGGCTCTCCTGTCACTCCCTGCTGTTTTCTGTGCATGGGGCAAAGCCCCCCTGAGTGTGAATGTGAGTGTCAGTGTCCTGCCAGGACAAATGACCACACATAGGGTGGCTTACAATAGAAATTTATGTTCTCACAGCCCGGAGGCCACAAGCCACAAGCCACAAGACAGATCCTGCTGTCGGCAGGGCCACACTCCCTCCGAGGGCCCGAGGGGAGGATCCTTCCTTGCCTCTTCCAGCTTCTGGTGCCTCCTGGCGTCCTGCATTTTTGGGCTTCTGGATGTATCACTCGGGCCTCTGCCTGCTCCCCGGCGTGTGTCCATTTCCCTCTTTTCAAAAGGGTGCTGTGCACACTGCATTAGGGCACACCCTAACGACCTCATCTTAACTTGATGACATTTGCAAAGACCCTGTTCTGTATTAAAAAAAAATTTTTTTAGGTGCGCCTGGGTGGCTCAGTCGGTTAAGCGTCCGACTTCGGCTCAGGTCATAATCTCACGGTCCGTGAGTTCAAGCCCCGCATCGGGCTCTGTGCTGACAGCTCAGAGCCTGGAGCCTGCTTCCGATTCTGTGTCTCGCTCTCTCTCTGTCCCTCCCCTGCTCACGCTTTGTCTCACTCTGTCTCAAAAATAAATTAAGAAACATTAAAAAAAAAAATCTTGGGGCGCCTGGGTGGCTCAGTCGGTTAAGCATCCGACTTCGGCTCAGGTCGTGATCTTGCGGTTTGTGAGTTCAAGCCCTGCGTCGGGCTCTGTGCTGACAGCTCAGAGCCTGGAGCCTGCTTCAGATTCTGTGTCTCCCTCTCTCTCTGACTCTCCCCTGTTCATGCTCTGTCTCTGTCTCAAAAATAAACATTAAAAAAAATTTTTTTTTTTTTTACTGTTTATTTATTTTTGAGAGGGGAGGGAGAGCAAGCACGAGCAGGGGAGGGGCAGAGGGAGAGGGAGACACAGAATCTGAAGCAGGCCCTAGGCTCTGAGCTGTCAGCACAGAACCCTACAAGGGGCTCAAACCTGTGAGCCGTGGGATCATTACCTGAGTCGAAGTCGACGCTTAACCGACTGAGCCACCAGGCACCCCCACTAAGACCCGTATCTAACTACAGCCCCATTCACAGGTTCCAGCGGCTAGAGCTTGAACGTATCTTTCGGGGGACACAGTTCAACCCAGTATAAAAGCTCTATGTGGGGCTAAGGAACAGGAGGACGGGGCTTGCCTTCAAGGTGTCTGCTGTGAGGCCGGCTACACGGAATGCAATGGGCAACAAACAGGTTTACTCACATTTGGAAACATCCGTGGGACACACTCCTACAGCTGGAATTGCTGGGTCGGAGCCCGCCTGTGCCTTTGGAGTTTGGGAATGCCGGGCTGTCCTCCATGAGGTTGTGTCTACTTATTCCCGCCCCCATTCGTGGATGAGTCCCTTTTCCTCCCAGACCGTAGGTCGGATGTTGCTGGAACAGGTGGATCCAGGTAGGGTGGTAGGAAGGCCCTGGCTGATGCTCTGGTTTGGCCAGGGCGGTGGCTGATGATGACACAGAAGTTCCAGATGCCTGAGGGCATCAAGTTCCTCACTAGTGAGGTGAGTCTTTATTCTTTAGATGAGAGAGGTGATTGAGGACTAGATTCCTGCTTAAGATGACTCTCCAGGCAGTGGGATGAGTGGCTGGTTAAGTGCAGGAGGAGATGGGCAGGTGCAGAGATGCCTCCCCGACCAGGTGCTGTGGTCAGTGCTGCTTGCTTCACCGGGTTTTCTTTACTTGTTTTTTTAATAGTGAAGAGGAAAGAGAAGCCCTTTTCATACCCATGGCTGCATTAAACCTGGGAAAACAGGGGCTCCTGGGTGGCTCGGTCAGTTATAAGTGTCTGATCTCACAGTTCATGAGTTCAAGCCCTGCGCTGGGCTCTGCACTGATGGTGTGGAGCCTGCTTGGGATTCTGTCTCCCTCCTTCTCTGTTCCTCTCCCGCTTGCTCTCTCTCTGTCTCTCAAAATAAATAAATTTAATAAACTTAAAAAAAAATGGGAAAACAGAAGCTTGAATGAGGGACCACACGTTCTCCTGGCTGCCCTCACTTGTGCCTGGGGAGGACCAGGGCGTGGGCAAGGAGAGCCCTGGGGAAGTGAACTGGGGAGGAAGGCCCTGACAGAGTGAATGGCCTTGAGCAGTGGGGGGGCACTGGGGACCCAGGGGACTCAGGGTAACCGCAGAGTGCTCGGTCAGGATCAGGTCCAGTGGAGGGAGGTTTATGTCTGAGTGGCCAGCTGGCCTGGGGAATTAGGTCGGTGCCTGGTGCAGGACCCAGGGTGACCAGGAAGGGTGGGGGACAGCAAGTGTCCCAGTGAGCTTTCGTGCCTCAAGCGTGTGGTCTGGAGCTCCTGGCATTTACTCCCAGTTGCCCAGGATCCTGGGGCAGCCCAATGTTGATGGTGTGGGGTTTCTGGGGACCCTCAGTCTGCAACTCCAGACACTATCTCCAGCCTCCTATCTCACAGGCTGCTTCCTTATCAGCCTCTGACTCAGTGTCCCGCCGGATGTGAGCACTTCCTCCTCTGCCCTTCTCTCCCAGGTCGCACAGCATTGCTGTGGGTCAACCAACAGTGGCGGGCACAGCTGTGCTTTACAGACAGGCAAAGTGAGGCCCAAGGGGAAAGGCTGGATTCAAGTTTCCCCAGCGCTCTAGAGCCCAGGAGCTAAGCTCTCCCTGGCCAGCCCCTGCCCAATGGCAGCCTCTGTGGTACCTGTGCTCGCAGGAGGACCAGCTTCTCTGTGTGGAAATGACCGTCTGTCCTTCACGAAATTGCAGATGATTCCAAAGGAAAGAGGTTGATAACAATAGGGTTTTTTTTTTAAGTTTTTAAAAACATTTAAATTTTTAATAAACATTTATTAACTTAAATAACATTTCAAGTTTTTAATAAACATTTTTTAAAGTTTATTTATTTTTGAGAGAGAGAGAGAGAGAGAGAGAGAGACAGAGACAGAGACAGAGCGCAAGTAAGGGAGGGGCAGAGAGAGAGGGAGACACAGAATCCGAAGCAGGCTCCAGGCTCCGAGCTGTCAGCACAGAGCCCGACGTGGGGCCTGAACTCACAGACTGTGAGATCATGACCTGAGCTGAAGTCAGACACTCAACCAATTGAGCCACCCCGGCGCCCCACGGTGATGGTTTGATGTGTGTACATTTTGCAAAACGATCACTGCAGTGAGTTTAGTTAACACACATCACCTGACAGATGTTTTTTCCCTGTGGCGAGAGCTTTAACTGCGGCAACTTTCATACAGTGCAGTGCTGTTAATGTTAGTCACCGTGCTGGGCGTTATGGCCCCAGGATTTATGTCTCTTACAGTGGAACTTTGTGCCTTTGTACCTAGAGCTGTGGCTTGTTTCCAGTTCTCAGGGCAGCCGGCCCCACTGGGACTCCTGATAGGGGGGGTCCTGTCCCGGGAATTTGTCTGCTGTCCAAGCGGGTCACAGCCTGTGTCCTCATGCTCATTCAGCCCTGCCCTGCTCATTCAACCCCAGGTCTTTGGGGAGCCTGGGAAGCAGGAAGGGCAGGAGTGCTGGGAACTCCCAACGGTCATGCCGCCACCTTGCTGCCTCTGCCAAAGGTCCCCGCTGTCACCCCTTCTCTGCTGGGTGCCTGTAGCTCTCGGGGACAACTTCCTGCTCTCTGCCCTCCTCCCTCCCGTGGAAACAGGACCTGGTGGCCTCTTGCCTGGGGCTGTCAGGTCAGCAGCCCACTGTGACCAAACTCATGGAAAGTTCTTTTTCCTTCTTTGGGAGCCATTGGTCTCTTTGGAGGACCTTCTCCTCACCCTGGGTGGTCACTGTTGATGAGTGACGTCCTTCTCAGGAGCCTCATCCTACTTCTCTCTCCTCTGCCTAGGATCATGAGGCCGGATGATGCCAATGTGGCTGGCAATGTCCACGGTGGAACCATCCTGAAGATGATCGAGGAGGCAGGGGCCATCATCAGCACCCGGCACTGTAACAGCCAGAATGGGGTAAGTGTCTGGGGCGGTCATGCAGGCTGCATGGAAGGTTCCAGGGCCCAGGAGGCCTGGCATCCCTCTGTATGCAGCACTGCACCACTCTTGGGTCAGGATAGGAGTTTGCTTGGAGTCTTCCCTTCCTTCATCCCCTGGGCCTTGGGGATTTCCAGAAGCCCTGGGTAGGTTGCTTGGTTTGGGGCCCAGCGAGGGAGGACAGGGGACAGCCAGAGACTGAGCTGAGAGCTGCCTTTAAACTCCTCCTCCTCAAAGTCTTGGTTTCTAAACCCCCACCCCCATCCCCAGCCTGGCCACACTGGGTCTGACGCCTCCTCTGCCCCATCCACCCCCTGGCGGGGGGGAGCCAGGGCAAGTACCGAGCCAGCAAACCCCTGACCGCCTGGGTTGAGGGCCGGGCTTTCTGCTTTTGGGACTTCAAGGCAGCTGGGGGCTTTGGAACATCACCTCTTACCGTCCCTCCAGCCCCAAGGGACCTGACCTTTCTTCCAGAGGCCTGCCAGCCACCTTGCTTGGGGAAGGGGGTCTGTCTTGTGCCACGCTGCCACCTGGGGGTCAGCAGAGATGCGGCACCACAGGAAGCCATGGCCTTTGTGTCCCTGTGTCCTGTGACCTGTGTCCCCGTGTCCTGTGACCTGTGTCCCCATGGGCCTCTGCCAGCCACCTGCTGTGATGATAGGAATGCTGGCGGGGGCGGGGGTGGCTCGAGGAGAATACGACAGCAACACCTGTGTGTGCGTGTGCGTGTGCGTGTAATAAACCAGGCCGGGGTGAATGTGTTACTTACTGGGTGGACGTTGACACCCAGGAGGAGCTGGGTGTGAAGGAGGAGCTCGTCTGCCTGGCTAGGACTCTGGATTTGTTCAGGAGCCCTTGGAGTTCTGGGGCAAACCCAGCAGTGTCCAGAGCACGCCCTCTGCTGGCCGTGGGGAGGGTGGGCCTGAGCCTGTGGGGCCTGGGGGCTGAGAGAGACAGTGAGGGCCCCCTCGGGCCTGGCGGGAGAGGCTGGACACTGGGAAGGAGAACCTCAGGGTAGGGGAGAGGAGGAGGAGGGCCTTGGGAGGCCACATGGGTGGTGAGGGCCTGTGTAACTGCTGTCAGTAAGTGCTTAATGTTCTGCAAAGCTGTGAAGTGCTCCCACTCATAATCCTCGCCACGCCCCATTGTCCCCATTGCACAAGTGAGGACGTAGAGAAGAGGTCGCCTACTTGCCCGAGGCTGCATGGGGGAGTGTGGGTAGGTCTGGACCACGAATCTGCCTCAAACCTGTGCTTTGAGCCTCTGCTTCTCCTCTTGCGCTCCCTGGAGGGAGCCTGGGCGCAGGAAGGACAGTTGTGATGCGTTGGCTTGGAGATGCTTCTGGACTGGTGGACCCAGGATAGGGGTGTAGAAGTTCCAGGTTCAGGGGGGCATGTGAGCCCCAGGCAGCTCCAGGTAGATGCTGGCACGGGTGCTGATGCTGATCTCTGAGAGGCTTCTCTGGGGCTCTGAGTCGGGGAGGGCACCCCCACCCCACTCGCCTCGAGACCTCATCCGGTCTGTGCCTTTAGTACCGTCATGTAGGCCCAGGGCTCTGTTTCCAGCCGGGCCTCTTGTGGCTCCACCTGGATGCTTAACTGGCCCCTTGACCTTCACAAGGCCAAAAAGACACCCTGGGCCTTTCCCCGGGCGCTCCTCCCACAGCCTCCCTCTCCTCCGTAAACGACCTCTGCGGCATTCAGTTACTTACACCCATTGACTCCTTCTCACTGCCCCTTCTCACTGGCAGCTGATCCTGTTGGCTCTGCCTGCTGGGTGGTTCCCGATCTGAGCACCGGCCAGTTCCTGGGTCTCCTCTACCGTGCCTTCCTCTCAACACTCGCCGGGGCCACACTGGCCCTCCTGTGGCTGTGTGAACTGGCCAGTGTGTTCTTACCCCTGGGCCTTTGCACTGCCTCTTCCCTCTGCCAGGGCTATTCTTCCTCCAGATATCTGCATGACTCGCCCCTCCTTCCGGTCTCTGTAAATACGACCTCCATCCAGGCCTTTCCTGATGACCAGCTCCCTCCTTGCTCCCAGGTATTCCTGGAACACTGTGTTTTGCTCCTGTATCTTTGGTATGCTCGCCCCCTTTTGCACCCCGTTAGAGTGTAAGCCCCGCGAAGGGAGGGACTTTTTGTTTGTCGGGTCTCTGCCGGATGCTCAACATCTGGGCAGAGGCCTGGAAAACTGTGGGCTCCTGCTGGCTGTCTGCTCATTGCCAGAAGCGTGTGTGGAGTGGTCACCCAACGAGAGCCTCCGTTTCGTAGGCGCTTATGCGCCAGTGATCACCCTGGGTGCTTGACCTTCTTTTCTTTGTGGAATCTTCCCAACCATCTTCTTAACCCCACTTTGTAGGTGAGGAGCGGAGGCCTAGAAAAGTTATATGGTCTCCTGAAGGTCACAGAGAGCCGCGTCCTTGAGGCTGGCATCGGCAGGGGGCGGCCTGAGTGGGTGTAGGGGCAGGTGTGGCTCACACAACAGCAGTGATAAGAGCTAACCCTTTCTGGACCCACTCGCTCACACGTTTGATCCCCACCGGCCCATGAGAGGGGCGGCTCCCCCGCTCTCCACGTATCAGCCCCTTGAATCCTGGCAGCAGTCTGCCGGCACCATTCCTTTCTGTATTTCAGAAGGTCAAGAGCTAATGAGTGACAGAGCTGGGAGTTGAGCCCAGGGCCCAGCGCTATTCTTTCTGGCCCTGCTTCTGAAGCTGCTCTCCTGGCCCAAAGTCCTGTGGTCACTCAGGAGCCCAGCCCCTGTGGTTTTCTGGGTATCTGAGCCCAACAGGCAGTGTGATGCCGGCCGCCTTTGGGAGTGTGGCAGAGGGCAACTTCCTGGGGGTACATGCTAATCAGACTGTTCATGGCTGCTTCCCAGGGTGGGGCTGCCTCTCCCTCTCTCAGCAGGGAGTTACAGGGGTGCGTGCAGTTTGGAGAACCTCGTGCCGAATACAGGTATTCATCGGTCCGTATTCTCAATGTTTGGGTCATGCCTGTTTTTTATGGAATGCCCGAGGTGGGCCCAGTGCCCTGCTAGGTCCCTGGACAGCAGCTCCCAGTCAAGTTGCCCCTGCCCTGGGTCCAGCCTGGCATAGAGTCCCCAGGCAGCACACCTGTCTCTTAGGCTGCCCTCCCTGCCCGGTAAGACTCCTGAGTGGCTGCCCCGTAAACATTCGTTCTGTCCTTTGGAACCGAGCTTAGGATTCATAACGAGTGGCCTTCCAACCCAGAAGAGCAGATCTGAGGCCACTGTCAGGCGTCCTGTCGGGCGAGGTGTCCTGTGCCAGGTGTGTGTTGAAAGCATTCCTGACTGCCTTTCTGTAGCCTCCTGGGCCACTCTGCCAGTGTTCCGGTTCATGGAAGGGAACATAAATGCCCCCTGCCGAAAGTTCACTCAGCCCTGAAGCGTGTGGACTAAACGTGAGCCCATCTGCGCGTCCCCTCTGTGTCTCCCACAGACTCCTGGACCTGCTCCTCACCTGGCCCTGCAGGCCCTGCTGACCTGTGTTTGCACCTTCTGCTGTGCTCCCCCACCCCGCCCCTGCACAGTCCAGCCTGCCCTCCCCTCCGCCTGGACTGGACACACTCCATACCTGCCTCGCGTTCTTGCCTCAGCTCAGATGTGCCCTCTGTGGGGAGGCCGCCTCCACCCCCACCCCATCCCATGCTGCCCTCTTCAGAGCACCTGCCACTGTGAGGCATTGCCCTGTTTGTCATCCGAACCCAGGCCGAGGGCAGGTGCTCTGACTTACTCCCCCGAATGGCACTCGAGGCGCAGCCTGGCTCCGTGCGTCAGAGCCCGCCTGGTCTGTGGTCTCAGTTGCCCTGGTTTACCCGCGGTCTAGAAGCAGATGACCCTTCCTCTGATGCACCGTCAGATATCGGCCTAACGCTGCGTCACCTGCCCACGTCACTCACCTCCTGCAGCTGTCACATAGGCATTTTCTCATCTCACATGGTCCCAGGAAGAAGTACACTAAGAGAGAGAGAGAGAGAGAGAGAGAGAGAGAGAGAGAGACCATGTTCACATGGCTTCTATTACAGCATGTTGTTACAGTTGGTATTATTCGTTAGTGTGCCTAACTTAGAACTTTGTCGTAGGTGTGTATGTAGGGGAGAAACGGTATCTATAGGGTTCGGGACTGCCCGTGGTGTCAGGCTCCAGTGAGGGTCTTGGAAGGAATCCCCCGTGGACTGGGGGCGGGGGGGCCTGTACTGTGAATGAAGGAATGCTTTTGTGGCCGTGGGAAAGCTCAGGTCCATCCGAGGCTTAGACGTGGACAGATGTGAGAGTAAGCTGCATTTCCATTAGAAATTATTAATACATATGCATGCACGTTACCCGCGTGTGAACGTAGCCATGCCAAAGCTCAGCCACTCTCCAGTGAAGATACCTGGGTCTCGCAGACAGCGCTCGGATAACCCCAACAAGCGGCCCAGAGGCAGGGCCTTGGTTTCTGTCCTGCTCCGCTTAGCGCGTGTCTTTCCAGCTTTCTACCAGTGGGTGGTGCTGCAGCCACAGAAGCCTCCTTCCTGGTGTCCGTGCGACTTAGGGGGCGAGGGCAGATCAGAGTGGCCCCAGCTTAGCTCCAGGACCTTTCCCATCACCCTGGTCCCCTGTGTTGCTGACACCTGCCTCTGGCACGTTTACAGGAACAGACACCGGAGGAACCCCCGACCCCCGTGTTCCTGAGACTCACCTGGGAGGGGTGAAGGTGGAGGTTCCCTGACCGTCCCTCCAAAAGAGGCAGGTCCTGTGGGTTGAGGTGGGGCAGGGAGTCTGCACGTTTGCGAGGCAGCAGGCGGGTTCTGGCTCGGGCGCCGCGGGTGGTGTTGCCAGGGCTCAAAGTGACCGTTACCTACAAGTGTGGTATGGCCCACCCTGGGACGGGGGGCGCTGTGAGGAGCAACCGGGAAAGCGAGTCCCAGAGCGGGCAGGCCCTGAGGACCAGGCTGTCAAAGTGAGCCCCATCTCATACTCCCTGCTCCCCGCCCGGCCTGGGGCAGCCAGACGTGTGCTCAGCGTTCCAGAAGAGATGATTGGTTTCTGGCAGGAAGCGGTAGAGGGTGCAGTGAGGGTCTGAAGTCCCCCTCTTCAAACACCTGCGACCTTCGTGTCGTTCTGTTGGCACTGACGAGAAGTGAGCAGTCCTCCGTGCCAGCGCCAAGAGGCGCTGAGGCCGCGTCACACGCTGCTGTCCTCTTGAGAAGTACTCTGGGAGCAGGCACCAAGGTGTCTGTCCCTTGGGTCTGGGCAACAGTCCCCGGTACTGAAAATGACCTAAGGGAATCCATCACAGGACTGTTTATAAGAAGAAGTACTTAGTGGGGGGTGGGTGTGGGGGGTCGGAGGGCGGTGCCTCGGTGGCTCCAGTCAGTGAAGCTAAGCGTCTCTTGATTCTGGCTCAGGTTGTGATCTCTTGGTTCGTGAGTTTGAGCCCCGCAGAACCTGTTTGGGGTTCTTTCTCTTTCCCTTTCTTCCTGACCCTCCCCAACTTGTGTTCTCTCTCTCTCTCTCTCTCTCAAATAAATAAACTTTAAAAAAATAAAAACTTCATTGGAGAAGAGTGAATTTAAACAAACAAACCAACAAACAATTGGTGTTGACCCAAATCTCTAATAACAGAGGAAAGAATATTCCATTCTATCCAGCCATAAACATACTTTTGCAGTGACATGGCGGGAAATACCAATCACGGGCAGTGCCGTGCACACGAATGAGGAAGTCTGTCACGTTTGATAGAGAACGAGCCCCACAGTAGTCTGTTGCGTGCCCTCCAGATGGCACTCCAGGTGTGGGTGTATTCTGTGGCCGTGATGATCCATTACCCTGGGGTGTCCTGGGTGGCTAGGGACAGGTGACGTTAGGCAGCCCTGGTGCCCTGTATACCCTTTTGAATTTTGAGTTCTGCGAAGGGGGTGCCTATCTGAAGGATAAATAAAACTTAAAGAATAGTGATTGCAGGGCCCTGGTTGTAACGCAGCCAGGTTCTTTTCCCTTGTGTTGAGTGAAAAAAGGCAGTTTGTGGACACGCATGTTTGTTTTCGCATGACCGTATAAGACTAACCGCACACGAACCAGTGAGATCCCATTCTTAAGGAGAAGAGCCTGGGAGGGAGGATCTCAAAATAGAAACCTGGCTCCTCTTTGGATGGATGGGAGGAGTGATCTTCCCTCTCCTGTCTACTTCGCTGCATTTCCCAAATGTTCCATAAGGAGTATATCTTTTTTTACCTTTCATTATGCAAGTAATACACGTCTTTTGTAGAAAAATTAGAAAAAAGAAACAAGCCACTCATAACCGTCACCACTCAGAGAATCCCGTTAGCGATCGCTTTGGAGTGTTTGTTCCCCTCGGGCATTCCCACGTCCCCTGTGGTTTTGCAGTTCGGAATGTGGCGCTGCTTTCCCAGTGGGGGAAAAAGGGAAGGCCGTTTTCAGGAGCGTCTCCAGGGTGGGGACTTGCCCTGCGGGTAACCTGTCTCTGGTCCCTCTGCAGGAGCGCTGCGTGGCCGCCCTGGCCCGGGTCGAGCGCACCGACTTCCTGTCGCCCATGTGCATCGGGGAGGTGGCGCACGTCAGCGCGGAGATCACCTATACCTCCAAGCACTCCGTGGAAGTCCAGGTCAACGTGATGTCTGAAAACATCCTCACAGGTAACTTCCGCATCGCGTCTCACCAGCGGTGACAGCACGGCGGCGGCCGCAGCTCACATGCATGGAGGGCTGACCCTGCAGCAGGGGCCCGTCCTGACGCTGTCAGTGAATGACCTCCCTTAATTCCCACCCGCCATCCTCGTTTCGCAGACGGGAAGGGGTTAAGCAGCAAGATCCCGGGAGCGGGAGCGCGTGCCTGGACCAGGATTCAGCTCTGGCTCTGGGGGTGCAGCCACCGCCCATCCGGCCTTGGGGGGGGGGGGGTGGTGGCCTGGTGACTGCTCCTCAGGCGGGGGGCTGGGAGGGCACAGGCCCTTCCCCCTCCCTTCCTAAGCCTTCCTAAGTGAAGATGGTGCCCTGGGCCCGCCCCAGGCCCTGCATACCAGGCTTAGGCTGAAAGCTCACTGGGCCAACCTTTGACTCTGGTTTGATCTGAATATTCTCTTTCTCAGGGTGGTAACCATGGAAACCCCTTTTCATCCTCCCACTGGGCTCTGCAGGGGAGCGTGGCTCTGGTTTGCACCCGCTGCTGCTCTTTATAACCAGGCTGCTGACGACGAAGGCAGGGCCTTTTGTCCCCTTGCTGCCCCCTCCCTGTCCCAGACCACCCTGTCCTCCCTCGCAGAGGACAGTCCACGCTGGTTCTGAAGGCAGGAGCTGCCTGGGTCCTGATGCCCCCCTCGCCCCTTCCTCGGCCATCCCTGCAGGGTGCTATGCTCAGAGAGCTTTAAGGGGCTCAGGCTTCTCCCTTCCCTGGGCCCAGAGCACAGTTGTCCATCTGGAACATCCCGGTGACCCCGGCAGGCCCAGCCATGGCCCAGTGAAGGGTGCAGCGCGAGGCCTGGGATCAGGGAGTGGCCAGCACCCCTGTGCCCCGTGTTTGTGGCCTAAAGCCTGTTGCAACTCTGGCATTAGAGGGACCTGGGATGCCTCAGGTGATGGCACAGAAAGGGGTACCTAGGTACTGTCTTCTCACAGTAGGGCCTTGGGGTGTCTGTCATCACTCCCTGTAGCCTGTCCCTCTGTGGCCCAGGCCGTCTCTCCTGGGCAGTGCTGGGCATTGTCGGGGGACGTCACTGCCTCAGCTGCTCTCTGTCCTCATGCTTCCTTGTCGATGGCAGTCCCAGCAGTGCTGCTGTTCATCGTGATGGTCAGTGTCACCGAGCCAGGGACCAAAAATGGGGGAGGGGCATGCCTTCCGGATTTCTGTCATCGAAGCCCCCTTTCTGGCACGTCCCAAGCTGTGGCCCAGGAGGAAGCCCTGGGGAACAGAATTGCTGTTGGCGAATGGGGAAGAGGCCGGGGGACAGAGGCGCTCTTGACTTTGAAAGTGGAGCTCACCTCCCTGGCATCGGACCCCCGGCATGGTGCCTCTCAAGGGGACATCGTTGGTTGTCACAATTGGAGCAAAGCTACTGGCATCCAGTGTGGGGAGGCCAGGGGTACGCGGGAAGGTCTCCACCACGAAGGGTGATGCAGTGTCCTTGCGCCGAGGCAGAGAAACCCAGCCCTGGATCGAGAACCTCTGAGGGAAACGGCCGTGTCTTCCTCTCCCGGGCACTTTCCTTGTCTCCAAGCAAATGTGGAGCTGACAATCAGGGGGCAGAGAACAAGGGAGCGAACGAACCACCAAACCCGCAGAGGCTGCCGGGGAGATTTGTGTTTATGCAGAGATGGGAAGCTGACGGAGGGTTTTGTCTAGAACGACACGCTCTGCCTGACTTCCCAGGGGTCCGTCCCACGGGGGGGGGGGGGGGGCTGGAGGCTCTCGCCTGGGGCCGCGCTGGCAGGATAGCAGCCCCCCCCACCAGTGAGGACGCACCTCCCCGGGCCCCTGGGCCCCCGTGGCCTCGTCTCTGCTCCTTCCCTGCAGGGTGGGCACTTGGGGCCTCATCTGCCCTGTGCAGAAGGGCACTGGCGGCGAGGAGAGGGCTGCATGTGTCCAGCTTGCAGGACGGAGGGGCAGGCTTGCTGATCCCACTGTGTTCTGAGAAGACACAGGCTTGGGAGAAGCAAGGGACGGGCCCCTGGCCCAAGTGTCCCCACTCCTGACCTCAGGCCTCCCCTGTAACACGGGAAGGGGTCAGTCACGCCTGGAGCCCTGAGGCCGCGGTTTCTCCACACGGCTTGGTCACCTTGCCCCAGAACATCCTGCTGCCTCCTTTCTTGTTCCGTGACTTCTGGTCCCTCTCTCATTTCTTTTCTTTCTTGCTTTCTTTTTTTTTGGAATGTTTATTTTGAGAGAGAGAGCACACACAAGCGCGGGAGGGGCAGAGAGCGAGGGAGACACCGAATCCGAAGCAGGCTGCATGCTCTGAGCCATCAGCATGGAGCTGAATGTGGGGCTCGAACCCATGAACCGTGAGATCATGACCTGAGCCGAAGTCAGATGCTCAACGACGTAGCTACCCAGGCGCCCCCTCTCTCTCATTTCTGGCTCTCTTTCTCCAATTGCCACATCTGTGCATCCCTCTCTCTGTCTTTCCGTGTTTGGATCCGTGTGTCTCTCTCTTGTTCTAGGGCCCTGTGTCCCCCGAGGCCTCCCGCTCTGTCTTAACGTGTGTCTGTCTGTCCACATGGCTAGGAGGGGAGGGCAGGGCTCGGCCGCCTTGTCCGTGCACTTGTGGCACCCCCCTCCAGCAGTGTGTGGCCCAGCAGACCCAGGGGGATTCTGACGGCGGAGGGAACTGAGACCCCAGCAGGCAGAGGTCCCCTGTCTTGTGGGTCCCCCTCCTTCGGGGGCTGTGCGGCCTGTCAGGAGGCAGCCGAGCGAGCACTGACCGAGGCAGACAACCAGCAAACCTTCGCCTTCGAGAAGGCTCATTCGTCTCCGGCAACTGTCAAAATATTAAGCTAACTGGGGTGTGATTGGTGCAAACGCTCCAGAAAATAGCTGGGAGCCCTTAAGATTTTCAAATAGGTGTTTTTAATCCTGCAACTGTCTTTTGATGGTTTTATTAAATGATGGAGAAGGTGCAATTAGCATGTTTTGCCTCATTTGCCCTGCAGTGTTCATTTAGGTCCAGAGGCGGGCCACTGCGGGTTTCCATGGAAACCAGTTTGTCAGGCCGGCTCCAGCAGAGTCAGACAGGAAATCTTTATTCCCCAAAGCAGGTTGTCAGATTTACTCTCAGTCAAAGCGCAGTGAAAATAGTTTCCATGCGATTTGCCTGTGGTTCCCGTGTCGTGGCGTCAGGACCAGGCCCGGGGACCTCGGGCTCACCCTCCTCCTACGTGACCGCGGGGCTCGGCCTGGTCCTGAGGGCTGTGTGTAGAGGAGGAGACCAGAGCCCCCGGCCCCCTTTGGGAAGGCAGGTCAGAAAGAACTGAGGCGAAGGGAGCTCCAAGAGGGGCTTCAGAGAGCAGGCCTCACTGCCCCCTGTCTGCTACGCTTGCTTCCTGCAGATGTACCGGTCTCCACGTTGGGGATCTTCCATGTTGAGAAGCTACTCTTTGAAGGCATCCTTGCCAATAGTTCCCTGAAATTACTGGGATCCCGGAGGCCTGCCTGGGTCTGAGTGGCACCGAGTTGCTGTGGGACCCTAGGTAAATCCCTTGACCCCTCTGGGCTCCGGGGTCCTCCAGTACAGGTGAGGGGGAGTGGACTAAGTGACTCTCGACTTTTCTGGTCCAGGGTTCTCAGCCCAGACAGGCCTCTGTGGTAGCCCCATCGAGGGTTCTGTTCCCTGTCGTTCCGCCCAGAGTGGGAGTCAGCAGCCCACTGACTGTCTCTCAGCACTCCACTCTGAAGTTTCTGGATGGGAGCTCTGAGTCAGCAGTGAATCCAAGCGTCCAGTGTGAAGGACCGGCCTCACCCGGCTGGCTGTGCACCTGTGCCGGGGTCTGTGGCCTGGCCAGCACCCCCCCCCCCCACCCCCCCCACCCCCTGGCCGCCCACGTGTGCCCTGGCTCGGTGACTCCCCGAGCCTCCCGCCCACGTGCCGCTGTCCTTCTGGCCCCTGTGTGGCGGGAGCTCTTCTCAGTGGTGTTGAGGCAGGTGGATGTCCCCTTGCTGAGCGCTGTGGCTTGAAGCTTCTCAGCAGAGCGTGCTTGACCAGAAGTTCAGGGTCTGCCGGACCTGTTTGCGGGAACCCGAGCTCGGCCTGGGCTGAGTCCCCTGGCTTTGTCCCCTCTTCTCCGGGAGGTGCTGAGTGAGGGCCCCACCTGAGGCTGCTCAGGCTTCTGGGCGTGTTGGGGACCAAACTTCCCTTCCATCAAATACCCGCAAGGAGGCAGTGCCTGCAGGTGGCGCCCTCTGTGTCAGCAAATGTTGGAAAGCCGGGACACCCCCCCCCCCCCACCCCCGCCCAGGCTCAAGGTGTGTGAACTGAAGCCTCTCCAGCACCCTCCAGAGGGCAGCATTGTGGCGGGGATGGTGCTGGCTTCCGGTGCTCCAGCCCCCCCCCCCCCCCGCTCGCACCTTGTGGCTAAAAAAGGCTTTGGGTGGGCGCCTGGGTGGCTCGGTCAGTTGAGCATCAAACTTGGGCTCAGGTCATGATCTCACGGTTCGTGGGTTCGAGGCCCACATCGCGCCCTGTGCTGACAGCTCAGAGCCTGGAACCTGCTTCGGATTCTGTGTCTCCCTCTCTTTCAGCCCCTCCCCTGCTCACACTCTGTCTCTCTCTCTCACAAATAAATACGAACGTTAAAATTTTTTTCAAAAAGGCCTTGGGGATTAGGGGCCCGAGAGAGGTATGTTTCAGCCCCGCCTGCCCTGTGCCCTGAACTTCCTGTGGTCTCCCTGTGTCACCACTCACGTGTCGTTTTTTTTTCTCTGAAGGAACTAAAAAGCTGACCAACAAGGCCACCCTGTGGTACGTGCCCCTGTCACTGAAGAACGTGGACAAGGTCCTGGAGGTGCCTCCAGTCGTGGTAAGGAGACCCCCTTCCACTTCCCTCTGGGGACAGATGGCAGAGGCCTGGTCATCGGCCACACAGACGTCCCTGGAGAGCCGCAGGGGCTGGGCGCCGGCCTGCCAACAAGAAATGCCAGTGGAGGGGGTGTCCCTGCCTGGCATCTTCCCTGATGGGAACGTGAGTGAAGGCTGGCCCCGTGCAGCCAGGTGCCCTTCCTGGAGGACCCTTCCTCGTGCTCCCGACCGGAGGAGAGGTGGGGGCCAGGACGGTGTCGGGTGACAGGTCCTTCTGCCGACAGCCAGGACCTCCAGGCTGCCTGGCCCAGGCCAGCTGCTCCCCTTCGTGGTCCCTAAGGAAACCGACGCTAAGACATCTCTGTTTCAGCCTCTTCTCCCTCCACGTGCCCCTGCCGGTGCCTGCCACCACCCTTGCTTCTGTCCTTGTGGCCTTGCTGCAGACAGAGGCATCTTTGCACGGAGGGAGCCCATCGTGTTCCGGTTGTTTCTGGGCCCGCTGTGGGCGCGCTGGGGTGGGCAGGCTTTGGAGGGTGAACGTGGTGCCAGTGAAAGATTTCGTTCCTTCCCTGAGGTTGCCCCTCGCCTCCTCCCGTGACCCCGGTCCCTTCGTGTTTCCAGGACACGCGTGACAGCTCCTCCGCGGACACCCGCAGCTCTCGTTAGTTCAGAGGGAAGGGTCCTGTGGCTGCAGTTAGCATTTCCCTGCCGTCACGACATGCAGAGAACGACATTTTTTTAAGTTTATTTATTTTGAAAGAGAGAGAGAGGGAGAAGGCGTGCGCACACGAGCAGGGAAGGGGCAGAGAGAGAGGGGGAGAGAGAGAACCCCACGCGGGCTCTGCACTGGTGGTGTGGAGCTGAGTCTCACAACTCGTCACTCTATCTCACGAACCGTGAGATCGTGACCTGAGCTGAAATCAAGTCTGATGCTCAGCCACCTAAGCTCCCTGGCGCCCAGAGAACAACATTTTTTCAAGTAATGGAACCGAGAACCAGATAGGTGGGGACCGGTGTCTGCTCACATAGCTCACAGAGAAGCCGGGCGATCCTGGCTGGGCCCAGCTGTCCCTGCCCTGCTCCTGGGGACCCCCTGGCACAGGCCCTTCCCACTTAGGGGAGGCCCGCTCTGCCTCCCCTACAGGCTTTCTCACTCCCCCGCGCCCCTGCAGGGTAAGACTGGCCTCCCCCCCTCTGCCCACCAGCTCCGTGTCTAACCATACACCCTGTCTGGGCCCCCGGGGACAGTCCAGGCCCAGGTGGCACATTTCCCCGGGTGGGGATGGCCGGCCGCGGGGCTCCGGCTGCCATGTAGTCTAGATTTTTACAAAGACACCTTGGGGCAGGGGAGCCCTCTCCGCATTGAACAGGAAGGGTGCTTAGACCTTGGCCTGGGGTCAGGTTGGTGGCCAGTCCTTTGGAATTGTGAGAGAAGGGAGGCAGCGCTCCCCCCACCCCCAACAGCACTGTGTCACCCACCCCTGCACAAGCGAGGAGAGTGTGTGGACGCTCAGGGCCGGGGTGTGGGGCCGACGGCTCCTGCTGGTCATGTCTGTGTGAGTGTCCTTGGGCTGCTGGGACGGAGGCCCCAGGGAGGACCCTTCCTGCCTCTTCCAGCTTCTGGCGGCTGCGGGCACTCCTTGGCTGGTGGGAGCACCCCTGCCACCTCTGCCTCAGACTTCCCGTTCGGGTGTCTGTGTGTGCCCTGCCTAGCTGAGCCCCAGCCGGTGGCACGGGGGTCCACATGCAGTATGTCCTCATCCCCGCTGATTACACCCGCGCAGACTCCGATGCTGTGAGAGGCCACTTGTACCGGTCCCGGGGGAGGCAGGAGCTTTGACAGGACCCTGTTCAAGCCAGAACACCGCCCTTCAGTCCAGCCCCACCCCGCCGCCTCTCTCCCTTCTCCTCCGTCTCTCCCGTCCCTGCACCACTGACTGGTGCAGGGGCTTTAAGACCCAAGTCTGAGGCACAGTGACTTTTTCTCTCTAGAAATTAACAGACGTACCTGCCTCTGCCTTCACATTTCCCACTAAGCACTTGGCGTTAAATTAGCCATATCCGCATGTAAGTACAACATAATTACTAAACTGATTTAGTTTTCAGATGCCACAGAATTTAGAAGTCTCTGGCAGACCTTTTCTGTGGCTTCAGCGCCATCTGATATGTGTTATGGGGTTGATACCGAGGGAAGATTCTGGGGCTGAGCAAGTAAGCTTTTGCTTCCTCTGGCTCCTCAGGGCCCCGGGGGCTGAGAGCTTTGGGTCTTCAGCCAGCAGGACGGGGTGGGTGGCGTGCCGGTTCCTGTCCCCCCAGAGGGCCAGGGCAGCTCCTCCCCAGGGAGCACTCACCCCCACATCCCGGAGGGGCCCAGAGCTTTCCCAACCCCTTTGTTCAGCCGGCTTTGATAAGACATAAATACCAACTTTGCCCTTGTAGAGGCGGAAGCGGCGAGTTCTCCAGATGGGAGAAACCACCCAGCTCCCAGCTGCAGCCGCTGCTAATATTTATGGGAGCTTTTCTTCCCCCACGTGTGAGGCCCACATATAAGCCTTCAGTTGCTTTGAAATATAGGTCTGCTGTTTTCATTGTCCTGATTGATCCTGGAAAGCTGTGTCTCTCTGGCGTTTATGCTTATCTGCTGGCAGCTTAGCCACAAGGCTTCCTAATACCCCCCCTGAATCTTCCTGTCAACCTTTGACAGCTGTCATTTATCCGAGAACACACATCTCTGTCTTGGTGCGTGTGTATTACATGTCTCTTTCGCGTGTATATACATATTATCTACGTGTATGTCGCACATGTCTCACAGATACACATGTAGATGTCACAGGCACACACATACCTTAGAACACACACGCTCGTGTGCTCATGGATTTACTGCATGTGCACATTTCCCTGGAAGAAGCCCAGCCGCCAACCGTGTGCAGTGTTAAATAACTCCACCTTCTTCGCCACGAGCAGGAAGATCAAGAAGTTTAAAAGTAGCTTTTGAAAGGAGCTCTAAAATTGCAACCTGAAATGAATTTGCCTAAGTCAGAGAGCCTTCATGGGGGGACAGAGAAGGGAACAAGGGGCCCTGAGCTTAGTAGCCACTCCATGGGCTCAGCCAGGAATGCTGGCTGAGGGAATGAAGGGGCAGATGTTGGAACCAACCAAAGGAGGATGGCTGGGCCACAGTCAGCACAGGGGGCCTGGGCCGTGGCGGCGGGAAGGGAGAGGGCCGGGCCCCTGGGGGAAGCAGCTGTCAGAGGGCCCGGGGACCTGGTCTGGTCTTCTCATGTCCCACAGGAAGGGCGTGTGTACCCTACACGGGGCCGGAGGACGGGGCCCTTGCTGTCACGTCAGGGAAACCCAGCATCTCTCTCTGTGCCCAAGGAACCCCAGTTTTTGTGCCAGTTTTTGTATATTCACGTTTATTTCTTAACTTCTTGGGTCCAAACCCCTGTCATCCATTAAGAAAGCTCCAGTGGGGCTGTCTTTGCTCTGGGGAGCATTCCTTGCAAACCTGCAGCCTCTTGGACAGGCTGGGGGTCAGCAGAGTGGGGATGTCGAGGGCACGCAGAAAACCTGCTCTCTCCTCACCCTGTTGGGGCTCCCTGGATTCTGTAGTTCAGTGTCCAGGAATGAATCCCAGGAAGGGAAGGGCAAGTGTAAAATGAAATAAGTAACTGATTGTTGACGTGATGTTGTTTTAGCAGTGGGACATTGGGAGCAGGCTAAACGCTCACGCATATGAACCGGGCCTCTCCCCTAAGTCATGTTAGGTTAGTAAGTTCTGCTAATGCAGTGAAAGGAGGAAATATTGCTACTTTGACACTTCCCACAGGGGCATGTGGGTGGCTCGGTCGGTTGAGTGTCCGAATCTTGGACTCTTGGTTTTGGCTCAGGTCATGATCTCAGGGCTCGGGAGTCTGAGCCCCGCATTGGTCTCCCTGCTGACAGTGTGGGGCCTGCTTGGGATTCTCTGTCTCCCTCGCTCTCTGCCCCTCCCCGGCTTGCTCTCTCTTTCTCAAAAGAAACATTTTTTTTAAGTATACAGTTAAAAAAAAAAAAAAGAAAAAAAAAAAAGAAACTTCTCACATAGCATGGTGGAACTATCTATATAGACGTGGGCATAACAACAATTCTAGAAAGCACATGAAGCAAACATTTGACTGAGATTTCCACCTTCTGTGTATTTTGTTGTTTATATTAGACGTGTGTTATCAGGAAAACAATAGATGGCTCCAGTTACGTAAATGTAGGCCACCACACAAGGAAGCCTTGAGTCCAGGAGGCTGAGCCAGGCCTGGCCGGGGAGGCCGAGGGGAGGCAGGCCAGGCTCACTGCTGCCGGCCTGACCGTCTGTCCGCGCTTCCCCGCAGTATTCCCGACAGGAGCAGGAGGAGGAGGGCCGGAAGCGGTACGAGGCCCAGAAGCTGGAGCGCATGGAGACCAAGTGGAGAAACGGAGACATCGTGCAGCCCGTCCCGAACCCAGGTAAAGGCTGGGGTGCGGGATGGGGGACGAACCTCCGCCAGCCCGTGTGGAAAGTTCTCCTCTCAGGGGCAGTGCGGCCCCCACACCTGGCGCTGTCGCCTGCGACCAGGCCCTCTGGGCTCCCCGGGGCCCTGTCCCCTGTCCGCGCACCATACAGACCCCTCCCCAGCAGCACAGTCAGCAACAAGGGGACGGGAGGGCTCAGCGAGGCCCCGCGGCCCGCAGAGTGTTGGGGCAGAGGCCCCGCTACCTGGGCAGAGTGGAGGTGCCTGGGCATGGAGTTGTTCTTGTGTCCTCCCCCGCGCCCCCCATGTGCTCAGGAGCACATTTCTTATGGGATTTCCAGTTCATAAAAAACACAAATGGCAACAGCTTTTCCTACGCTGTTCCTCGCCAGCCCGCCACTCACGTGTCGCCGTGGCAAATGGCCTCCCTGGCTGTGCGGGCGAGAACGCTCTGTGGGTGCTCCGGTGCCTTCTCGGGCCGCGTCCTCCTGGTCTTTTGCCCCCTTGCCCGCACGTCCAGGTGGCCGGCTTTAACAGCGTGTCCATCCAGAATCCGAACACATGGGTCCAGGGATGGTTCCCTGCAGATGGGACTTCCCCCACCGCGTCCTGAGCAGACGGCTTCCCCGGTGCCCAGACAGTTCAGGGCAGGGTCTCTGGGGCTGTCTGTTCCCATCGGGACACGGTGAGTGCTTGGGACGTGGGTCTTCCTGGTAACCTGTGTCTCCCCTGCACAAGCAGTGACCACGTTTTATCTGCGTGGAGAGCGCTCTCCAGAACATGCTGTGTGTTGTTGCTGGGTTCCGTAGGTGACACCTCAGGGCACCCCAGACACAGGTAGTGTCTGAGTTCCTGGTTTGGTCCCTGACAGCTGAGGACCTGTCCCGAGGAATCCCTCTCCTCACTCTGAGCTGTGCCCCGACTTCCACTAACCAGGACCATGGCGAGCTCCAGGGCCCCGGCCAGACAAAGTTTCCGGCCACCCACCCACTTGCCCTGGCTGCAGGCCACGTCCAGCATCAGGGTAGGGGCGCTGGTGACGACGCAGCAGGGTACACATGAGGACAGGACCTTCTGGGCTTCGAGTTGGGCCGTTCAGCCGGCGTGTCCTGGCTTCCCCAGGCGGGGTCTATTTGCACAAGAGCCTGCAAACCTTTTGGTCCCTTCCTGTGCGTCTCCCCCTTATCCTTCTCATGTTCCAGCCTCAAACCCGCCCACAGGGAAGGCTGGTGGACTGTGCGTGGGTTGGTGTCTTGACTGTTCTTTTCACCTCTGCTTTCCAGCAAACGCCAAAATGACAAATTCCTCGTCCGAAATGTTGCTGCTCTGATGAAATTCTATGAAGCGGTATCTCTAAAGATAAAAAGTACATAGACGGTCTGTTGATAACACAGTAACCCACAAGACAGGCCTGGGCTCCCTCCTGATGACGAAGGTCTGCCCCAGGCCCTAAGACCTCTGCTGAGGGCGTCAGACCCAGGCTCTGCTTTTGGGAGGGCGAGCGCACAGGCTGGTCAGGCAAAGATACAGAGGGCTACAAATGATGTGAGGGAGGCGAGGTGGGGGTTCTTAGGAGAGGTACACACTCGGCACTGAGGGAATTCAGGGACAGAGAAACTGGAGGGGGCTGAACGGCAGCCCTCCCCAGAAGACACGTCCGTGTCTGGACCCTTAGTTGCAGAAAGGGTGTTTGCAAGTGTAGTCAAGTGAAGGATCTCGAGATGAGGTCGTTCTGCTTTACCCAGGTGGGCCCCAAATCCAGTCATCATCAGTGTTCTTTTTTGTTTTTGTTTTTGTTTTTTAGAGAGAGAGAGAATGTGTATGAAGGAGGGGCAGAGGGAGGAAGAGAGAGAACCTTAAGCAGGCTCCATGCTCAATACAGAGCCCGACCTGGGGCTCGATCTCCCAAACTGAGATCATGACCTGCGTCAAAGTCAAGAGTTGGACGCTCAACTGACTGAGCCACCCAGGTGCCCCGTGACCAGTGTTCTCATTAGACAGGAGGGGGAGACAGTGTCAGGCCAGCAGCAAGGGCAGGGCTGAGGAGAAGTCGGGGAGGCACGTGGGGTCTGCTCGGGCGCTCCCCTCCTTGGGTGGTTTCTGGCGAGTGCTTGGGATGGAAGCTGGGCTAAGGGCCGAGTCCGGGGCTTTGAGAACCTGAGGTCGGTCCTGGTTTCCTCCTTTGACTGTCTGGGAAACTGAATATAAAGCTCACGGTTTCCAGGTTAAAGTCCCTTTGCGCATGGGGTTATTTTCTGTTTGCTATGGTGTTTGACTGTAAATCTGGTACATAATGTTTCTCGGAATCTGTTACTCTCCAAAGATATTAACCAAAGGTGGCCTTCTGAAGCTCGAGCTTTCTTGACAGACTTTTACAAGCTTTTATTTTTTACTTTTCTGTGTTCCAATAAAAATGCATCTTTCTCAGAAGATTGGCTTAGGGGGACCGGCTTTTAAATGCTTCTTCGGGAAGTCATATGTCCGTTGCTTGTGTTTTTGAATGTCATCTGTACTTCTGACCTCAGTTTCCCGGTAGAGCTGCCCTCGGCCTGGCAGGGCTCCCAGTGCCTGGAGCAGGACGGGCTCCCCAGGACCGGCCACCACCTCCTGCGTGGCTCGGCACGGGCTGCGTCTGGCGGCTGTGCTTGAGCCAGCCGGACAGGAGCTCAGCAGGAAGGGCCGAGCGTGTGCTCAGCGCTGGGGGTCTTTCCAACACTCGAGCCCCTTCTTGTGGGAGGACCCCCCACCACCCCACGTATCTGCGGCTCTCTGTCACTGTTGAGACCAGAACCAGATTTCAGCCAGCTGTTGCCTAGCAACCCCCTTCCAGGGCTGACCTCATCCTTGAGATGCTTTTCCAGAGAGTCTGGGAGCTCTTTAAAACCCAGCTTTTCTTATTGTTTTCTCCATCTGACGAGAGAAAATAGAATTACCTTGAACTCTTTGATCCACGGCCATCAGATGTCCAGCTTTGACCATGTAGGGACTGTTTGGCCATCTGGAGCCTTTTGGGGGAGCTGTAAGGTTTAGGACAAAGTCAACCTGGCTCTGGTTGTTGGCCTGGGCCTGGGCTCTGCCTCCCCATGGCCGGCCTGTGACCGGCCACCCCTACGGGCACGTCCTCTCCAAGCCATCCGTGAGAGTGCTTGGTGCCCGTCTCGGATCTGACCGGGATCTGACCAGGTCCCACCATCCTGTGCCCGTGAGCACTTGCTCTGGGGAGGGAGTGAGGTGTGGGGAGGCAGGGGCTGGGCAGCGAGGGAAAGGTTGTGTAGAATCAAACTGCCCTGGTCTGAATCCCACTTCTGCCTCCACGGGGGCTTAGTCTCCCTGCGCCTCTGTTTCCTTGGCTGCAAACACAGTAAAGGGGAATTTTGTGTTTGTTTATGGCCGTGTTGATCCCCTCCTGTCACTGCCCTGGGGACCTCACTCAGGTTCCGGATGTCATCGTATAGTTGAGGTTCAAAGAATTGGCTCTGTATTAGCCAAGGTCATGGTAGCTGCTGTAGCTTCTGAACCCTAAAATCCTAGTGCCTAACTTACTAGAGGTTCATTTCGTATAAAGTCCAAACCGGGTGTTCCTAATCAGGGGGTGTCCTGCAGATGGTGTGGACTCTGTCTTGGGGCTCTGCCTCTTTAACAGGTAGCTTCCGGGGTTCTCTTGGAAGGGGAAAGAGCAGGCAGGCTCACACATCTGGGATTTTGATGGTCGGGCCCGGAAGCAGCAACGCCCCTGGGCAGCCTGCGAGGGGCCATGCGTGGAGAAGGTGAGGAGAAGGGACTGCCCTGTCCTGCCTGCTGTCCACCTGTTCATTCCTTCGCACGTGTGGGTCACCTCACCCGGAAATCCTGTCCAGCTCGCGTCAGAGAGCAGTGTCTCGGGTTGTGTGTGGTCTCCTGTTGCATTTAGATGCAGTACTTTGGGGACCAGGGGCCAGGAGCCAGGGAACTAACAATGGGCCCCCTGCACTAGCACTGTCTACACGGAGGCGGGACAGCAGGTGGGGGCAGACACGCTCACCTGTTCCCAGGGCTGAGCCTCCTGGCCAGGGGAAGGCCTGCAGGAGACCCTGGTGCTGCCCTCGGGGTGAGGGTGGGTCCTCTCAGTCCCTTTCAGCTGTCCGGAAGGGTCTTCGTGTCCGCTGTCCTCGGCCTCACTGGAGTGGGCACCTGCTCGTCTGCGATGGGGGACGTCAGGGGTTTTCCCCTCCTGAACTTAGTGGGCATTGGATCTGTTGACTTCCTGTCGGCTTCACGCTGAGAGTCCTTTCCAGGCACACTTCTCAAGCTCTCTCAGCTGGACGGTGGCTTCCTTGACACTCTCGCATGGACACATTCGTGGGCTGAGTGGTGATGGGCTTTGATCTCTGTGCCCCTCGGTCCCCAGAAGCAATAGGCTTTTCCCACCTTGATGCCCCAGGTCTCTGGGCTCCATTCACTCTCATTTCTGCTTCCAAACTGGCTGTTTCAAGGGTTTCCTTTGGGTGGGGCCCCAATTCTGATGCCCACTTATGTATTCATTAAGGCAGCATGGGCAGCGGTAACAGCCCCCAAGTCTCTGTGGCTCCACCTTGCACTTGGCAGAGTCTTTTCCCGTAGGTATCACCGTGGTTCACCTGAGGCGCGGAACATGAACAGAGGAGAGGCCGCTGAGGACGACCAGGGACGGGGAACCAAACACACAAAAAAATAGACACAGGCCCACCTGCGAAGAGCCCCGTGGGTGCCAAGTTCATGGCCGAGGGAAGCAGGACTGGGGTGTGGCCGGGGTGGGGGGGGGGTGTTGTTTTTCCCCATCAGAATTTTGGTGCTTTCGCTTATTAAAAGCTTATCGGTTCAAGGTCTGAGAACATTAAATTATTAGACATGGCCTAACTGATAACTTTTGAATGCCATTCGAGAACAGTGGGGGCATCTCTTTGACTAGATCGTGGTCATTATTCAAATGGCTTGTCATTTGAGTAAATAGACATCTGACACGACAGAGCTTTTGTGTGCAGTTCTCCATGGTTTGATGTTTTAAAACCTTCACCTGCAGACCTCTTTGCTGGTCAAAGCAGTTCCTGAGATTGGGCCAGATTTGAGACTGAATTTTCATTTGTGCTGCAAGAGTGGCTTTCGCGTCTTTTATGAGTAGGACACGAACGCGGGCAGCAGAGCAGGCCCCCTTGGCTCTCGGGGCCTTTCTGCTGTCCGCTCGCATGCTTTGCAGAGACAGGGCTCAAGGGAGTCGGCGTTTGAGATCAGCGTGTTGTGGACCGGACAGCGCTGACTGGGGGTGTTTCTCTGACAGGCGAGGAGAGGGTCGTCATCAGTGTGCTTTGTGGTTTCTCCGGCTGTCCCCAGGCAGGGACGCTCCAGGTGTCTGAGCCCCCAAGGCCGGCTGTAGGCGTGGCCATGGCTGGGTGCACCCTCACCAGCAGGGACCGTTACCTGCACCTCCCATAGCACAACAGGGATTTGGGGGTGTGTCTTTGCCATTTCCCAGTGAAATTAGAAACCGGGGAGGGCAGAATCCTGGACACCCCTAGGGCCTGGGAGGCCTGCACTCAAGTGGCAGCTGGGAGGAGCATCTCTTCCCTGGAGTCAAAGCCACGGGCCGTCTGCACTACGTGCAGTCCCCGCGGCACCAGGAGACACCTGGAGCGCCTTTCCCGCTGCTTTTGATGTTACCCCATCCCCCCTCTCTTGGAGTTGTCCCTGTCGTCTGTCGGTTGGTTTTGGGTAGTGTCCTTGTCCACCAGCTCATGGAGGGGCCCCTTGTGATGAGAGTCTGACCCACATCCAGACGGGTGGGCTGGATGGCCAAGTCCCCAGAATGTGGCCTCTCACGTGGGAACCCTCCACTAGCTCCTGACCCCAGGACGGGATGCTGCTTCCTACCCCCCAGCAGAGCCCGAGGCAGGAGCTGGGACCTCACGCGGGAGCCGGCCCCTGCCTCTGACCGCACACAGTGAGCCAGGAAGGAAGGTGGGGGGAGCAGGGCCAGTCGTGGGACCCCCTAGAGGTGAGAACCGACTGCCCCTGAGAACCAGACACCCCCCCCCTTCCAGAGTTGGAGCCACTTCATGGCTTCCCACGCAGCCAAGGGCCTCTTCCGCCTTCCACGGGGGCCTCTCAGTGGACAGCATGTGACACAAGTGCTCAGAACTTGAGTCTGAATCACTCTAAGCTGTGAGGCTCGAGGACCAGTACAAAATGTCTTGAGTTTGGAGTTAAATACTTCACGGTCTCAGTTTCCACGGGCTCCAGTTTCCCTGCCTTGTGACCCCTTCAGGCCAGCAGGTGGTTTGAATTCCGTAGGGAGGAGCGTCAGACAGTCTCGGGAGGACGGGTGGTGCTGGGGAGACACCGGCGTGCCACCAGCTCTTGCCTGCAGGGCGACATTAGCGTTTGTGCAGACTGTTCCGTGCACAGCCCCACGTAGAGAGGACCCCTGCTCATCTGCACTGTGTCCCCGTCACTCAGTGGCCCTGTGGGCCGGCTTCCCCATGGGCCCGCCCGGCTGGGGCAGGAAGGGTCGCCCCTCCTGAACACCAGCCATCCGGGCAAGAGACAAATGAGGGTCATCCTTGCCCGGAAGGCTCCGGAAGGTGGGAGCGGCGGCTGGGTCTGCTCAGAAGACCTTATACCCGTGTTACCCGCACGTGTTAGAGGAGGCAGTGCCGCGGTATGACAACCGCCTTCTGGGGACAGGGTTTTATCACGTCTGGTTTTAAGCGTAGCCTCTTAACGGCTATTTCGGCAGCATCATCAAGGGAGGGAGGGATGCCCTCCAGGGATTTGGTGAGCTGGGGCGGTGACTGGGAGGGAGAGGCTGCCATGCCTCTGGGTGCCGAGTCTTCCTGGGCAGACTGGGGACTGGCGGGAGTCCCAGGGTGCTCCCGGGGAGGCCGAGCCTGTGGCCTCAGGTTCCTGGTTTCCACCTCACCGTTGCGTTCGGTGAGCTATAAATGTACACGCTTGCGAGGTTGCATGGTAAGTTTCTGCGACATTGTCCACGATCATTTACAAAATGGGAGTCAGAGCCAGACCGAAGACCGTCCCGATGGAGAGTGCCCACAGCCCTGGGAGCGTGTAGCGGCGAGGTGTCTGCTGGCTGCCTGTGGCTCGGGACAGGGCCTTGTTGGGGACACGGGGAGTGACCTCAGGACCCACCGACAGAGCGGCTGATCAGCCTCCGAGAAAGCCTTCCCCTTCCCCGGCCGGAGCATGTTGAGAAATCACCCCCGAGCCGTCAGCTCGGCGTAGCGCTCCGTCGCGGGCGGCGATCTGTTCCCCAGGCCTAATCTCTCTCCTTTGCAATTCCAGAGCCGAACACGGTCAGCTACAGCCAGTCCAGCTTGATCCACCTGGTGGGGCCTTCCGACTGCACCCTGCACGGCTTCGTGCACGGAGGTAAGAAGACAGCGGCTCCCGTTTGCACGTCCCCGTTAATCCCCCGGGAGCCAGGCTGCCGTCTGACCTAGTTTAGGCTCGTGTGTTTAATGAAGGAGAAGTTTAAACTTTTAAGAAGCTGCATAATAAATCACCGAAATACAGTCGGCGCCTGTTTTTAAAATTGGAAACGAGAGTCAGATGGATGATTGTCCTGATGGAGGGTCACTCGCCACCCCAGGACCATATAATCGTGAGGTGTTTGGTGGACGCCTGTGGGTCGGGCCAGGGCCTTCCCGGGGACAGTGATGTCACCAGGGAGTAACAGTGTGACCCGCCAACAAAGAGTGGCTCCTTGAACATGGTTTTGCCGCTGGGTTGTTCTTTATTTCTTCCTTTGGTCAGACTCCACCTTAAATAAGGCTCGGGAAGTACGGCGGGACTTAGGGAGGACTTAGCTCCGGGTTCACAGGGGGCACTTTTTACCTTAGTGAAGTGTAATTGCTTTTTGTGATTTACAGAAAACAATAGATACACAGGCACTGACACAATGCCCTTCCTTTATGCTCTCATTTCCAATTGCCCAGAGTACCCAGCTCTTCCATTTTCTCCTCAGAAAACTCCTATTCATCCTTCAAAGCCCAGCTCACGTGGTACCGCTCTGTGCAGGGTTACACTGATACTTCCACCAGGAGGCCTCAGGAGCGAGTCTTGATCTTACTGTTTGTGTGGCCTCCGGGGCCTCACAGAGCCAAAGAGCCTCTTTCCAGGGACCTGTTTCGTGAACAGGAGGCACAGATTACTTTCAGGTTGAGAAGCGTAGGATAATGGGCTGTGGGATTTGAGATATATTTTTTAAGTTGGTTTCTTTTTTTTTTTTTTTTTTTTTTTAGCTAGTCCTCTTTTTGTGTACATATACGTGTATATTTTTAATTCCA
Organism: Neofelis nebulosa; assembly: GCF_028018385.1. Taxonomy (NCBI): domain Eukaryota; kingdom Metazoa; phylum Chordata; class Mammalia; order Carnivora; family Felidae; genus Neofelis; species Neofelis nebulosa. Next base: position 218,319,390 of record NC_080783.1, read on the forward strand.
TGATTGTCTTCCTCTCTCAACTAAATGCTGGCGGCGGTGCCCTTAGATGCGATTCACTTAGATCCTACCCATCGGAGGCCGTGCTTTGCAACCAACAGTACTTTCCAGGCGCGTGCGTGTGGTGGCAGGCAGGGCATCTCCGTACTCTGAGGACAGGGCGGTCTCATAAGCCGTCTCGCCTCCTCTTCTCCACCAGCCCTCACCTGCCTCCTGGAAGTGGGGGGCCCTCTTCCGAGCCCAGGCTCCTGTAACTGCTGAGAACGGCCTTTCAGCCTGCCTGAGCTCCATCCCGCCGGGAATTTGTGAAACTCTGTGCTAGAACTTTTGCTTGTCTCGTCCACGTGTTGGAAGTTCGGGATGGTGGTGTTTCCTCCATCCGCTGTCTCCTTGTTGAAAAGCCTGGGCTCTGTCTTTACGGGCAGGAGGGTGTGAGGGAGTTGTTGGAAATCTGGAACCCCACGGGTTATCGTGTTCACCCATGGGGCCTGGGCTGCTGCGTCCGTTCGATACCGGCACGGTTTTTTAAGAAGCGCATCGAAGGCATGTTTGCGATGGCTTTACAGTTTTTAATGCCTATTTTAGTAGGGGTTTTGTGCCCACAAGTTAAAAAAAACACACCTAATATTTTTATCAAATGCGATCTCTGAACGGCGTCCGGCTAACTCACCGGGAGCGAATCAACAAAATTAACACTGTGCTGGAAACACCCGCGAGAGACCTGGGATTTTATGGTGTTTTCCTACAGAGAGAATGCTGTCGATAGATGGTGTCTAAACTCATTTGAATCAAAGTTGCCTCTAACCTGTAATTCAGTAGGTGCCAATCGCAGGGGAAGCTCTTGCGTGGAAATGGATGCCAATTTGGCTTTTATTCAGTCATCCTGTACCGCATATGTGTCTTTCAGAAACCATTCCCCCGTGCCATTTTCTGTGATTTTCACACCCGAGATAGTCTTAATCTTGTGAACCCGCTCCTGTCCCACCACTTAGAAACACACAGCACAGACGCCGGCCGCTGGCTGTGCTAAAACTGGTGAGGGGCGTAGCGGGTGTGGGAGGAGGTCCCAGATGGAATACGGGACGCCAGTCAGATGCCCAGTCTTGCGTCCCGTCCTGGGTGCGTGGACGGGACCTCCGGTGACTCACTGAGGGAGGCAGGAGCAGCAGGGAGCTGGCAGGAGGCTGTGCAGAGGAACTTGGCCCAGTGTGCCGGGAGGGACCGCCGTCTGTGCCCCCCTGCTTCTGACGTCAGGGCCTCCGCACAAGCGTCAGCCTGGGGTTTGGCCTCCGCCTTCCCTGGGTCCTGGGTGAGGACTCCCCTCGCCCACTGTCGGTTGTGGCCCCTGAGGGGGCAACTTGGCAGATATCCGGGGGGGGTTTAGGGTCATGCCACAGTGAGGACCTTTTCATAGACTCGCCCGACACCCATCCTTGCTGAAAACACTCGGTGAGAATGGGGATTGACCTTACTTCGTGACAGGATAAAACACAGGTATCTGAGCCCGAAAGTAAGCATCTTACTCTGAGGCGGAGTCATGGGCTCGATCCCATGAACCGTGACGTCGTGACCTGAGCTGAAGTCAGACGTTTAACAAGTGAGCCCCCCAGGCGCCCCCTATGCCTCTTTCTTCCTCTGGGCTGCTCCCTGCCTGGCCCTCTGTGGGCCATTCCCCGGGAGGGGGTGTCTCTGCTCGCCACCAGCCCGACCACGACCATAGTGGGGGGCTCCCTGGGGGGTGGCCCAGCGTCCCGCTCAGGGCGGACTGGAGGTGTCCTCCGCACGAATTCTGCACTTCTGAACTTCTGGCGGCCTTGGATTTTTTCCCTTTGGCACTTTAAAAAAACTTTTAATTAATTATTTGAAACCGAGGTATTCTGTGGAAGGGGGTCCAAGACGGCCTTTAACCAAACCCAGCTGCCCCTGCCCTCGCTTCACTTGAGCGGCGCTCTGGCTGTGCTGCTCGGATGTCTGTGGCTCCGTCTCCCCGGGCCTCTCGGCGCATCATCCTCAGACTCCGCTGGCGTGAGTACCGCCCGCGCCACGCCAGGCAGAGCGCCACGACTGCGTCGCCGTGTGGCTTTGTCACCGCGGTCCCTCCTCGTCACCTCATCTTCCACCGACTTTGAACGCCCAGCTAAGCCTCCCTGCCTCTGTAAAATGCTTCTCAGTACAGTCTTGCCCGCCAGGCAGTCGTTCGGTACGCGTTTCCCTGGAGAGAGTGCCCTCCCCCCACCCAAGCCGGCCCGCCCGTTCCCTGCACCTGCTGCACGGCTCCCCGGGGCCAGGCGCTCAGACTCCTAGAGCTTCCCGTTTCCTCTTTGCTGGTTTAGATGGAACACGTCCTCCAGTGGCTTCCCGTGAAAGGTATGTATTAGCCAGATTAAAAGTCCAGGGGCGCCTGGGCAGCTCAGTCGGTTAAGCGTCCGACTTCGGCTCGGCTCATGATCTCATGGTTTGTGAGTTCCAGCTCCGCGTCGAGCTCTGTGCTGACGGCTCGGAGCTAGGAGCCTGCTTCGGATTCTGTGTCTCCCCGCCCCCCCACACCCCTCCCCTGCTCACACTCTGTCTCTCTCTCTCTCTCTCTCTCCCCCTCTCAAAAATGAATAAAACATTAAAAAACATTTTTAAAGATTCAGCCGCTGGGCTGAAGGCCCGAAATGGTGGCTTCCACGAGACAGAGGACTATTGTGTCCTGTGTAATGATGCAGTTGTGAGAGGTCAGGGGCTTGCGTGGAGGCTCCCTCTGCCTCGGTCTGCTGTCCCTGGGGTGGCCCTGTTTCTGCCGGGCGGCAGCACAATGTGGCACCAGTGTTCCGCCCAGAGGCAGTGGGGCTCCCGGGAAACTGCACCCAACGCTCACGTCCGCTGGTGGGTCTAGCTGGCCAGATGTGTCTGTCGAACACTGGAGTTGCTATAGAAGAAAGGGAGAACTGATGGGGGGCACTCTCTCGGGGCTCAGTGGTTTATCTGCAGTTTGTGTCTGGCATGCTTTCCCAGGGACTTGGAGGCATTGGTGCGTCACCTTACGGCTTCTGAGGTTCCCGTTCAGAAATCCAGGGAGTCTGCCCACACCTCTGCCTGTCCCCCTTCCCCGATCCTCACTGCTCATTCTAGCCTCTGCCCAGGGCCCTCCCACCATCTTCCTGCTGTCTGCCTTCCTCAATAACAAATTGTGTGGTCTGCAGTTTCCGGGCCCCCCTCCCCGTGCTGTGCTTAAACCCTCCCTCTGCAGTCACTGCTCTGGATGGCTGTGCCCTCCCCCCCACCCCCCACCGGGTCCTGAACACCCCAAGCACCCATAGGTCGGGGGACCTCGGCTGCTCCTGAGATGGAATCAGATGCCTGCAGCTCTGGCCCTGCCCCTGCCAGGCCCCGCCCCTGCCAGGCCCCGCCCCTGCCAGCACAGCCTTTGCAGCTGGTCTTACCCGCCAGTCTCGCCAGCTTTTGTGGGGTCGGCCCTCCGTTTGGGCTTTGGACCCTCTTCCTGCCCCCTTCAGGGGTTTTGCCCCATTGGCCGGCTCATCTTTCCCACAGTGTTGGTCTGTCCACTATCCTGAGAGGTTGTGGATTGTGGTCTCATTCTTGCTGCCCGCGGGGATCACCAGGGCACTCAAAAATGCAGATGCCCGGGGGCGCCTGGGTGGCGCAGTCGGTTAAGCGTCCGACTTCAGCCAGGTCACGATCTCGCGGTCCGTGAGTTCGAGCCCCGCGTCGGGCTCTGGGCTGATGGCTCAGAGCCTGGAGCCTGCTTCCGATTCTGTGTCTCCCTCTCTCTCTGCCCCTCCCCCGTTCATGCTCTGTCTCTCTCTGTCCCAAAAATAAATAAAAAACGTTGAAAAAAAAAAAATTTAAAAAAAAAAAATGCAGATGCCCGGGCCCCGCCAGTAGGACCGGAGGCCATGGGGAGGCCCAGGTGTTCCAGTTGCTGGAGCTGCCCGGTGATTCTGTTGGTCGGGACGGCCTGGGGGAGAGGACACAGCCAGGAAGGGTGAACCTTGCTTGGATCCAGCGCCCAGAGTGTGTTTCCTGCCTTTGAAAACCATTCCCAGCTCTGAAACCTTCTTTTGTCTGCCAGGTGTCCCTACGACAGCCGCCCAGCACCCTGCTTCATGCTACTACTTAAAAGCTGGAAGAGGGAGAACATTGTTCCTACAGCCAATTATCGTTGTCCTCTGTTTTTGAGTTTATTTATTTATTTTGAGAGGGAGAGAGAAAATCCCAGGCAGGCTCCTCACTGCCAACGTAGACCCGGACGTGGGGCACGTGAGATCGTGACCTGAGACCAGATCGAGTCGGACACTTAACTGACAGAGCCCCCCGGGTGCCCCTATTTTTGTCCTCTTTATTTACCCTGTGAAAGACCCCAAAGCTGGGAGAGGAAGGGAGCTTACAGGCTCTCAGTCCAGGAGGGGGGTCCTAAGCTATTGGCAGTTTTTCTCTGTTAGAATCGCAGGCAGTAAGTCAAACTGCGGATGGAGCTCCAGTGTCCCTAGACCAAGCTGCCAGGTTGGGTCCCACTTGGCAGGCTGGCGTCTTTCCCACTCGTAGGACAGGCCTGTGTGCAGGCCACGTCCAGTGGGGGAGCCATGCCTTCTGCCTCACCCCGCCTGGCACCTGGTTTTGAGGGTGGGGTGGTCACTGACTGGAATGACTCTGCCTCTTTGCTGAGGCTGCCTCTTCAGCCTCAGCCATGCCTGCACCCCGGCCCCGGGTGTCGTCAGAGCAGTGAATGGACGCCCCGCATGGTAAGGGTGAGCAGTGATGGGCTCCGGGAGCCAATGCTGCTGTTTCAGAGAAGAAGGGGCCAGAGCGAGGGGCTTTCTGTCCTGTGCTGTCGTGAGTCTGCAAGTGAGTGTACCGCTGGGGCCCCTACCCCTAGCTCCGACGCACTCTGGCGGTCTGGGGGAGGCGGGTGTGCACTGGCTGGGCTGGGGCCCCTGATTTCTAGAGTGACCTCACTGACCTGACAAGGCTCCCAGCTCTGCAGCTGGAAAAAGAATGAATGATGGAGTCATGACTGCCCTAAAACCTTTGTCTTCAGAGTCGCTGATGTTCCATTGTCACAGTGGCCTTGGTGTCCTCAGGCCAACTGGAGGCCAGTCATCTCTTTCCTGGCAGAGTGGTGTCCCCAGCCCACCTGTGCCCCATGCCTCCACTGCCCCTTTCAGCTTGGTTTCTCGGCAAGCCGCTTGCGCACCGTCCCTCCTGTCTCTCTCATCATCCTCTCTCGAACCTGCTCCCAGCACCTCCCTCCTGTTGAGGAGCCCTCTGACCTGCCAGAGCCAAAGCCAGAGAGCCCTTCTCGGCACTCACAGTTCATCCGGCCCGTCTCAAGCTCCCTCCCCAGACCCCTTCCTCCCCTCCCTGCACCCTGAGCTCTCTCTCTCTCTGGGAATCCCTCTGGGACTCACCTGGACTCCAGCTGAGTCCTCAGGACCCCCCACCCTGGGATGGCTGCTGAGGTCCTTGGGTCCCCCAGACCCTGTTCCCAGGCGTCCCCCTGTAGTGGCAGCTAGGCCATCCCCTAGGTGATCTGGCCAGAATCCCCGTGATCTCCTGTGGCCTGGCTGGCTCTCTTGCGGACTCCCCACCTCATCTATCAACCCGTCCTTTGGGCTCCACCTTCAGAACATACCAGAATGTGAGCTCTCACCTCCTCCACCGCCCTCCCCCGCCAAGTCCCCATTACCAGGGAAATGGCCTCTTGCCTGGTCTCCCGACTTCCCTGAACCACTTCTTTTCCCAATGCTGCAGCCTCGCCGAGCCCGTTACACCAGAAATCCAGTCAAGCCGAGCCTGTTCCAGACCCTGTGGTGGCTCCTGTCTCACTCCCAGGAGACACCAGATCTTTTTATTTGTGCCGCTTCTGTCCTTATGAGGCTTTCCAGGAGGGCCCTCCCCTGTGCCTCTCCGACCCCCCTTATCTTGTCCCCCCTCTTGCCTTGCTCTCCCCCTTCACAGTCCCAGGACACCTGGGGCACTTCCAGCTGTGGACCCTGCCCACACCGTCCACCCCCCCCCCCAACCCCCTCACCGCACCCTGTGTTAGGTAGACCCCACCCCCACCTGCTGTCTGTGTTCACAGGCGCTCACCACCCACCCCTCCTGGAGCGCAGGCTCACAGGGTGGGGACTTGGCGTGACGTGCTCACGGCTGCATCCCCAGCACTGAGTGCAGGGCCTGGAGCAGAGTAGACCTGCAAGGGAAGCAGGGCCACAGCACGGCAGCAGAGGCGGCCCCGCAGGAGGAGCGCGGGAGGGGGTGTGAGGTCCAGGGTCGCGGCAGAGCACCACGTCGACGCCGCCCGCCTGAAGCGGCGGGAGACAGATCTCGTACACGCCACACAAACATCAGGCAGCCAAGGGGCCACGCGTGGCTCCCGGGGGTCCCAAGGCTGGGGGACTGCACAGCTTAGCTGGCACCTAAGGGAGAAGGCAGAAGGGAGGGAGGTGGGTGGTACACGGGCAGGGAGAAGCCTGGTGGCCCAAGCAGAGGACATCTGGGAGACGAGGTGCAGGAGGAGGCCTCCCGCCCGGATGCTCTTACTGCTTGGTTTCCATTGGGAAACAGCACCTGTGGGAGGAATTGATTTCACTGCAAAATCCAGAATAAGGCACAGATGCTCCTTTCCAGTTTTGTGGCCTCATTTAACTGGAGCCCCTGCTGCGTGGCAGACAGTGTGTCGAGGCCTTGGCTGGGGAGGAGGGAGAAAAGAGAGGAGTGAGGCACGTTTCTGACTCTTGGGGAACTGGCCTCGTGGGGCCCCGAGGTGAGCACACGAATGCGGGTTTGGGTCTCAGTTTCGTCATCATGCGGCCAACAGGTGTGCCGGTGACGGCCGCATTCCTCCCCGTTCTCACTTTCTAAGAATCTTTGGTTTTGCGAAAGTCGTTCTCGGCGTCCGAAGCCGCAGAGAGCAGCTTTGTGTCCAGGCAGGCGGCCGTGGGGAGCAGGGCAGGAGACCCCGGGTGCCGCTCCTGCCGTCCGGGGCTGGCGGCGGTGAGGACCCTGCTGACGCCCACCCCGGGAACGGGTCTCCTCCGGCCACCTGGCCCTCTCAGTGGTCTCCTCCAGCCTGGGAGACGTGTGTGGCTGGCCGGCGGTCCCGCTTTTCTTCCGGAAGTGAGAGCGTTTTGCTGGAGAAACCCGGTCAACCATACAGCGTCAGAATGCTCTCCTCTGCCAGTGCACTGGGATCTTCTGTCTCTGGTGCCAGATTAATTAACTTTCGCTTCCTGTTTTGCTGCATCACTAGGGGCGCGGATATCCCCTAACAGTGGCTTTCCTGTTCAGTATCTTGAGCATGACTCTGACCTGACAGGGCTCCCAGCTCTGCAGCCCTTCACCCCGACTTGAGTGTTTCCTTTGAGGAAACTGATTCGCACTGGTGCCTGGCCTGCAGAGACGCGACCTTGCCCTGCGTGGACTCCAGGCCTCGGCCTGCCCTTCTCGAAGCGGGGAGCACCGAGGGGATTTATGCGCAGGACCGCCACCTTATCCCCAGTCTCCCTTGGCTGTTGGGGCAGGAGTCCGCCTGCCCCACTTTCCCTGCTGCCTTGTTCAGAACAGGGAAGCGTCGACTCTCAAACGGCAGGAGGCGCATTCGCTTGTGACCTTCTCGAGTCCCCTGACACCGAGGGTGAGGGGCAAAGCATGGCCGGGCAGCCCTTTCTCCTGACTCCCTGGGTCTGGGATGCTCCTGGGCTATGTCTGAGGCCCCCGCCAGAGTTCCCGCTTTTGACACTTTGGCATCAGAAACCCATCTTTACCACCTTGTGTGTCAGTTGCTAAAAAGAATCCTTATTAATTACCTCATTGAATAGTCCCCTGCCCCTGGCCCTGGTTCACAGAGATGACCACAGGTACATTGGGAACCTGGGAGGGAGAAGCCAGACCGTCTCAGGAGGCTGTCACCCCACGGGCTCTCAGAATAACCCCTTGCCGTTACTGGGGGTGGGCCAGTGAAAATAGGATGAACTTACTATTGTTTTCTTAATATAGGAGGCTGGCACCCACACTCCGTCAGTTGGGATTAAATATAGAAACGGGGGCATCTCAAATCGCCACCCACAGCGCAGGCAGTGGCTCTGGGCGCTGAGCTGCTCACGGCTGCTGCGGGTTTGTAGGCGAGCGTGACCCAGTCCGCCAGTCGGGCCTGGGAAAATAAATTTAAGCCTCTATTTTTAAGCCAGCCGACACGCTGTCGATACTTGAAAAACCCTTGAGCAGTTAAATGTGAGATTCAAAAATATCTCCGGTACCCGATGTTTATCTGTATGTTGGGGGCCGAGCGGGTCTCATTCTCTGCCTTCCCATGATTCCTGCAATGGATGTGGAGTCCAAGGACAGCACGTCTACAATTTTGTTGTCATTTTTTAAATGGCGAAGCTTGGGTAATGAGGACAGCACATGACAGACTGTAATTTGCCAGAGCGATTTTCCCATCACCGGGAGCACCTCTTGTACCTAAATGGGAAGACATTGACAAGCTTTTCCAGTGGGACCCTGGGCAGAGGCACTTTGGGGAAGGCTCGGGCACTTGGGAGTTTAAGTGTTGAAGAGCGAACAAGAGGTGGTGACAGTGTCAAGGACGGCTGGTGGCTTTGGCTTCTCTGGCCAGACTGAGGGCCCAGTAGCAAAGTTAGGGGGACACCAGTCGCGAACTGGTCAGGGGGGTTTCCACTGGGGAGGGTGTTGTTTGGTTTTAACAAAATGTACTTTTCTCAGTGGACACACGGCTTGTGACCTATGGCGCCTTCCATCATAGATACTGAGTTTTGTGGAAACAGGCCTTGCAAACGTGTCAGGACGGGATGAGGCCTTTCGTGATCTTCTCTCTGCACGGGCCATGTGACCTCATCATTTTGCCTTAGCAGCAGGTAACGAGAATGTCCCAGAACCAGCCCCGCTCAGTGCTGTGTCCAGGGCTGTTCCTCACCCCACCAGGAAGAGGGGACAGGCAGCTTGAAATCAGCATCTTATTACAATCTTGACTCTTATGAGATCAGCTCTCTTCCCTCTAAGTGGACACCAGAAGTCACTTGACACGCAGGACCCCAAAGGACCACGGCATCCTTGCCTTGTCTGGGAGCGGCTGAAGTACGCATTTGTAAGAACAGAGACGCTGGGGGCTGCCAGGAGCCGCGGGCAGGTTGCCAGCGAGGCCTGTCTTCTCTGGCAGACCTTTCTGCCTCCAGCTCTGATGCCACGCTTCCCTCGAACGCTGTGGGCACCAGGAGACCTCTCTTTTCAAGGCCAAACACTTGAGCTGTGGACAGAGCTTTTCCATGTAGTGAGCCCTAGAGTCTGCCTCGCCGTCCCTTCTTGTCGAGCCTGCCGTGGCCTCCCTTAGAGGCATGGGTTGACGGACGTGGGCAGAGTTGGTCCAGGTGACAGCCTTCCTGGAGCTTGGACCCTGCCGCCCCCCTCGGCTGTCCCCTGCAGAGCAGACCTGTCCTGCAGTGTGGGTATTGCTGCCCACCCTGACTGCCCACTGCCTCTGTGAGTCACTGTTCCTGGTACCCGGGTTGAACCCCCAATTTGGGGCACAATCTCCTAAGAGACACACGTGCTGCCACCATGCCTGTGCCCCAATCTGGGTCCTAGAATCTGTGGACTCCATCCATGAGCGGCCTTGGCTATAAAATGCCAGCATTCTGTGTGAGGTTTGCAGCTGTCCCAGCTCAGATTTGTATGCTAGCTCTTGTGGTCAGGGGGAGGCTATCTTTTTAAATGTCACCCTCAGCAGACGTAGCAGGTAGTTTTGAAGACCAGCCTTATCTGACAGATCCCCTGACACAGCTGGCTCTGGACCAGATAAGCAGGCCCTTGTGGCCTCAGCAGCGAGTGACAGTGGACCAGACTGTTACCCAAATATGGACCCTACGGCTCCGACTGGAGCAGTGTCCTTGAGTTGAATGTGATCCGTAGCTGGCGATCCTTCGTTCATTCGTTCATTCGTTCATTCATTCATTCATTCATTCAGCACGACCCTTTCCTGAGCACTCTACACCAGGTTCCGAATTGGGCGGGGACACTGTCAGGCACGTCCCCACCTGGTGCTGGCCTCCATGTCACATGTGATACAGATGGTCTGGGGATGCAGCTTGGGGGCTGACAGGGGCATCTGGGAGCAGGAGGTCACCCAGCTGCTCCTGTCTTTCTCCGGAGTCTGTCCCAGGCTCGGAGCCTCTCCTGGTCAACACATGCTCTGGATTCTGCAATATTTTTTTTTAATTTTTTTTTTTTTTTACATTTTATTTATTTTTGGGAGACAGAGAGAAAGAGAGAGAGAGAGAGAGAGAGAGCGCGCAGAAGTGGGGGAGGGGCAGAGAGAGAGGGAGACACAGAATCGGAAGCAGGCTCCAGGCTCTGAGCCATCAGCACAGAGCCCGACACGGGGCTCGAACCCATGAACCGTGAGATCATGACCTGAGCCGAAGTCGGACCCTTGACCGACTGAGCCACCCAGGCGCCCCTGGATCCTGCAATATTTTGAATAACCGTGAAATCACTTGGAGAATCTCTACCTGCAAACTGGGCCAAAGCCCAGTCCTGAGTACGTCCTTTGTCCATTTATTCTTTTATTCTTAATGGCTTCTGCTTTTCCGGACTTATAAACAAGAAGTTGGTTGTGGGTACTTCCTGCATTCCAAACATACTTCCAGTTCAGACTCTGCCTTTCCCTCCTCCCTACCGTCCTCCCCGCCTCCCAGACCCTGAAGTTGATGACACTGCCTGGTGGCTCACGGCTGGCAGCTCTGGTTTCGAGACCTTCCACACCCACACCCGCTAATTTTACTGCCACCCCCACCTGTCACCATGGCCTTGCTCTCTCTTTGTATCCCGCCTCGGTTAGGAATGCTGCCTCAAATCTCAGGGTTGCAGGTCCTGGATGGAGAGGCAGCGTGGCGTGGCCTCTGGCACCCCGTGACCAGGGGCTGGTCCCCGCTCTACCCCAAGCGAGTGCTGTGTCTTTCGAAAACTGGAGGCCATGATGTGCCTACCTCACAGGGCTGCTGTCCAGGGAGCGTCGGTGTTCATTCATTCATTCCTGCGCTCAGTATTTACGGAGGGCTTACCAGGGAGCAAAACAGAGTTGGCTCCCTCCAGGGCCGACCCAGCCCGTGGGACTGCGGCGTGCTGAGCGGGGGCTGCTTGCTGCCGCCATCGTTGTTTCTTCTCTGCTCTATTCCCACCTCCCGTGCCAGACTTCGGTGTCTCCTCCTCCGTTTCCTCCCAAAAAATCCTCCTCGTCCCTGGCTCCTCAGGAGGACCCCGGCGGTGGCACCATCTGAGAAAAGGACAGCCACACATAATACACGTTCTGTTTACAGACGTCTGAAATCTCCTAGTTAAAATGCCCCAGGTGCCCCCCGCCCCAGTTTCTGCCAAGACCTTGCCTCTTCACCGTTCTTGGGTCCAACTCTTCCTAGACTCTGGGATCGGCATTTTCTGAGTGTAAATTTTTGCCGGTGCCATGGTGTTTCATGGCGTATACAGCCTCTCTCAATAATACTTCACACTGAATGAGCTTTTGTTGGCTGCTCAAGGAAGGTTTACTTATTGTACTTAGAGTAAGTCTATGGAAAAATGGCTTCTGGATTCAAAACCAGGGAGCAGGGCCCCTTGTCCAGCTGTTGGAACAGCTCTATTTTTTTTTTTTTTTTTTTCAATTTTTATTTGTTTTTGAGACAGAGCATGAGTGGGGAAGGGGCAGAGAGAGAGCTCCCTCTCTGGAACCAGAACCCGGAGCAGGCTCCAGGCTGTGAGCCGTCAGCACAGAGCCCGACGTGGGGCTCGAACCCACAGACCGCGAGATCATGACCTGAGCCGAAGTCGGACACCCAGCCGACTGAGCCACCCAGGCGCCCCGGAACTGCTCAGTTCTTTGTGAGGCAAACCGACCCAGGAGAACTTGGTCTGTGGGCTCTCCCTCGGCAAAACTGAACGCACATGCACACACACACACACACACACACACACACTCCCAGACACTCCTGCCCACACATGTGTAAGCTCCCGCGCACGCGTGCACACCCTGAAGCCACACCATGTCAGGAGGCGGTCCGTGGGTCTCAGACCTGCTTCGGTGCCCTCTGTGGTTCGCACATGTGAGGGGACGCTGTCACTTGGGCTCCACCCTTGTCCCCTGAGCAAAGTGTGTGATTCTCACTCCGTTTCCTGACATTCTGGGACATTTCACTTCTCTTTCCTTTTCTGTGTCTCTTCCAGACCTCAGATCTCTAAAAAGTCTCCAGTTAGGTAGGTGTTGAGTTTCACAGACCTTCACTAGTCCTGCGTCTCGTAGTGGTAGCTGCTTTGCCGGGCAGCACGGGGCTCGTCCAGCGTGAAGATGTCGTCGCCTCCTGTTCCTGCAGTAGCCGAACCCGGGACTCAGAGGGCCATCTGCCCTCCCAGGGTCCCCACCAGGCAGGGGTGATGGGGCAGTCAGTCCCAGGCCGTCTGAACCACCGTGATGCAGGGCCACACTCACACTGCAGTTCGGTTCACGCAGAGGCTGAGTGATTCCCCCCGCAGGGACGCGGTCCATGCTGAGGAGCACGGTGACGGGTGCCGTGTTGTGTTTTCCCTCCTTGGAGTGCTGGGCTGGGGACGCCTGGGCTTGCCCCACCTTCGCCGAGGCCCCTGGGATGGGTAGGAAAGCCCCAGAGCCTCGGGGTGGGCTTAGGGGAGGCGCCTGTGTCCGTTTCCGATACTAACTCCACCCAGCGGAGGCTCCTTGCAAAGCAAAGTATGACCCCTTGTCTCAGACCTTCGAGCCGAGCTGCTCCAAGGCCTGAGGCTCCCTGGCCTTGCCGGAGCCCCCAGCCCCAGTCGCCTGGAGATAAGACCTGGTGCCGACAGTTCTTTCCTCTCAAAAGAGCCGTTTCCCTAGCGTTCTGTCTGCAGTCTCTGGCATCGGACCAATGTGTGTCTGAGCGTCTGTTGTTCATTTGAAAAATGAGGCTACCAATCCCTTCCTGCTTGGACTAACCAGATCGATGCATCGGTTATCTCTGAAGGCACCTTTAAAATGGCAGGCAGGCCGCAGCTCAGTCTCCGCTCCTCATGGTCGTTCATCCCTACCATCATGTGGCAGTACCTTCTTTTAAAAAGTCCTGGTAATAAAAGCATTATTTTTCATCTGGAACACTAACGTATTTTTTTAAACCTTTGTGTTCTGGAAATGCTCAAATATGTACAGACGTGGAGAGAAGTGCGTACGGGACCCCAGGTTTTCCTCTCCCAGGCAGAGGGCCCCTCTCCGTCTCCCACGTTCCTTTTAAGTAGCGTCGTCTGTGTTGGTGCGAGGCCTCTGGTCCAGTACGGAAGGGACTTGTATTCTTTTTAGTTATATCATATTTTGTTTTCCCCACACAGTAAAGAGAGTTTTAATTAGTCACCAATGTTTAAAAATTGGTAGATTCTTCATAAACGTGTGGGTTTGAGTCTTGCCTAGAAACATCGGGAGGCTGGTAGCGTGGGCCCCTCATTCCTGAGGGTGGGAGGCAGTAGGCGGGTCTGGGCAGCGGCCTCCTCCCCTCCCCACATCGCCTGCCTGACCCCACTGGCATCCGAGTCTGTAAGCCTTACCCTAAACATGCTTCCCCCGTGAGCCTGGCTTTCGTGAGTGGGGTAGAGTCTGTTTTCTGCCTCTCTCCGGGTTTTTAGAAGGCGTTCTGTATCCTAGGGTGAATGTACATAGCCTTCTAGGATTTCTGATAGATACCCCTCTGCTGCTTTTGTAGGTCAAAAATGGTTGACTCTTGGCAATCTCCTGTAGCTCAGCCGAAGACAAGACACGGTTTGAATGTTTAAGTAGGGGGCGCCTGGGCGGCTCAGCGGGTTAAGCATCCGACTCCTGATTTCGGCTCCGGTCGTGATCTCAGGGTCGTGGGATCGAGCCCCCCATCGACCTCTGCACTGACAGCATGGAGCCTGCTTGGGATTCTTTTTCTCCCTCTCTCTTTGCCCCTTCCCTGCTCGCTCTCTCCCTCTCTCTCTCTCTCTCTCTCTCTCTCTCAAAATAAAAAAAATCAATGTTTAAGTATGAAATAAGTATGATGTATCGTACGGGGGGTGGGGCAAGAGTTGGGGATGGGGAGACTAGCGGCTGTGCAGTCATGATCCCGTCAAGTTAAAGCATGGCAGTGAGCAAATGTCTGCAGCCTGAGGTTTTGAAGACAGCTTGACCTTCTGTGAGCCTGCTTTTCTTGTTTGTTTATTTTACGTAACAGCTTTATGGAGAATTCACATGCCATACAACTCCGCAGTTACAAGTCGTTGATTTTTAGTGTGTTCCCAGCTACACTACCAAACCACAGTCAATTCTAGAACATTTTCATCCCCCCAGAGAGGAGCTCCATACCCATTAACAGTCCCTCCCCGCCTCCCCCCGATCCACCAGCGCTAGGCAAACGTTCATCCGTTTTCTGCCTCTCTGGATTTGCCCATTCTGGACCTTTCTTGTAAAGGGAATCCTACAACACCTGGTCTTTTGGGACGGCTTCTTTCACTCGGCATCACGTTTTCAAAGCTCCTCTGTGATGTAGTGCGGGTCCGTGCTCGGGTTATTTTTCTTGCTGGATAATATTCCATCCTATGGATGTGCCACATTGTCTTCATCCAGTCATCAGCCGATGCACATCTGAGCTGTCGTGAGTAACGCTGTCACGGAATCCGCGTACAAGCTTTGTGAGACCGCGAGCCTTGAGTTCTCTTGGGTGCATACCTGGGAGTGGAATTACTGTGTCGTATGGTGACTCTTGTCAGCCTTTTGAGAAACTCCTGGCTGTTTCCAAAGCAGCTACCCTCTTTCCATCCCCATCAGCGATACGTGAGGGTCCTGATTTCTCCACGTTCTCACTTGGCATCTGACTTTGGGTGCGGCCATCCTGGTGGATTTGGTAACAAAACCTTCCCGAAGGAACGTGATCTCTGTAGAGGGTAGAGAAAAGATCGTCGTTTTGTCAGCGGCCTAGGCCATCAGCTGTGGTGATTTTCAAGAGCTCCCAAGGAAGCCAGGTTTACATCATAAGCTCAACATGCCCCAATCGTGCACCCCCGTACCCAGCGCCGGCTGCGGGCCCTGCCCGTGGGTAGCGGGAGGGCTTTGTCTCTCATGACTTGTTCCCGGGGTGGGAAGTAGCCTCCCCCCGTCTCATCTGCCATGTGGCCATTCTCCATGCAGGTGTCACCATGAAGCTCATGGACGAGGTGGCTGGGATCGTGGCCGCACGTCACTGCAAGACCAACATAGTCACCGCTTCTGTGGACGCCATTAACTTCCACGACAAGATCAGAAAAGGTAACGGGACTCTGCTGACGGAAGGCAGGTGGCCTTTGGCTGTCGGGCTCCCTCTGCCGGTTCGCTTTTGGTTTGTACCCCGTGTTGCCGCCAGCGCCCTGATGTCCGCCCATTTGCCATGAGAGACAGGAAGCCAGAGTTTTGTGCTTTGTTCCTGTAGTTGCATCCGTGAGGCTAGGATTTGCTCGTTTGACTTTTCAATCTGATAGACTTATTTATAACTCGTGTTGGGGGCCCTAATACTACTAAAGCGCACCGTGAACCCATCTTCTGAAAATGCTCTGCGAACGGAGCCCTCTGAACATCTTATGTGCACAGTCCTGGTACCTGTTGCCAGCAGACTTTACGCCACTGTGCACGTTTCCTCTGGCGTTGGAATAACCCTTGATGTAAGTAGTGGCGGGACCCGTGCCGAGAAGCCCAGGGACCGCAGTCCTGGGCCAGCCCGCCTGTACCACCCGGGACAGCGCTGGGGTTTGTCCTGTCCCCAGGCCCAGCGACTCGGCCGCCACCCAGACGGCGCCTGCTGTCTCCCTGTGCGTTTGCCACCACAGGAGACAGGGCCGGCTCATCTCGCTCGTCCCGCGTTGCTGCTGCAGGTGTGGAGCGGCCGTCCCCTCCCGAGACACGGTGATTTCAGTGTGTGTTGTCTTCCGAGGTGAGGCTCCGTGCCCCAGAAATGTAGCCCTTGGCTGCAGGGCTGCGAGAGCCTGGCATTGATGCTGGATCAGCCCTGCTGTGACTGCAGCCTCGCGGGGAGAGCTGTCGGGTCAGACCGGTCCTGGGTGGGGGTGGCGGGTGATGACAGGCACGCCGCCGAGCGAGCGAAACAGTGCTTGTCGTGACCCCCCCCCCACCCCCCACCCCAGGCCTCACTGACCCTGGAGGGCCCCGGGCCAGCACGGCCACGCTCTGTCCCGCAGAACACGGCAAGCGAGTGAACGTCCTGGAATGGGAGGGGCGGGGGAGGGGCGTGCCCGCCCTACATGCCGGGAGCACGTTAAGCATAGCCGAGTTGGATTTGGGTGCTCTGAGGGGAAGGAAAAGGTCTGCGGTGCCGCTCCCTCTCCTCTGCAGAATCCCTTCGTAACTGGTAGGTGTTTGCCCCAGAGACCCCAGCGCCCTGTTAGAATTTACCCCAGGCGAGCGGCCTTGCCTGTCTTGGCTTGTCGTCCGTGGGCCGCGGGTGTGGTGTGCGGCCGTGCCTCCCTCTCTCGAGAACTCCTCCCTGCAACCAGAACCCCATTGTTGAATGCCGCTTCAAAATCCACGGTGGAAGACACCTTTACGGGCCGTGACCTTGCTCTGTTCAGTGTCTCCTGAGTGCCCTTTGAGAACCACCGACCAGGAAGAGAGACTTTTCTAGAGAATCAGCCAGTTTGCTCAGCATCAGCCCGTTCGGCAGATGTGGTCCACAGCTGGGGAAGCCTCCAGAGAATGAGGCTGACACCGCCCCCCCCGACCTCTGCCCACGTCTTCACCCCCAGGCCCTTATATGACCAGGGTTAACTTCTGGGGATGGAGAATGATTGGCGTCTGGTCCGTAGGAATTAGCGATTTTCAGGGAACACCGTGGGCTCTACTTGGAGCAGAGAGTGCTTTCCGGGACTCACGCAGCAACGGCTGGGGCAGCGCGTGTGTGCGTTGCCTTGACGAACACTCTCCGTTTCTAAAAAGATACGCTTATTCCAAAATGCAGAGAAAACGGTCTTCATTTTCAGAAACTGTAGTTTCTGGCAGGACAGTCTCCTCTGGACTGGTTTCCTCCAGCGGGCAGAGTGAGGGGTGGGCCGCGTGGGCTCGCCCGGCTGCACCCTCGGGTGCTGAGCCCCCACAGTCCCCGTCCGGGGCCCCCGGCTGGTGTCCCAGCCCTGGCCTGGAGCCCGTGCCGCCCCTGGGGAGCGGACAGGTCACTCTGCTTTCTCGGGTCACGTCTCATTTGGCGCGTCAAGGACTGTGGGCCAAACCAGCAGCCAATGTCCTCCAGGGGCTGTTAGACGCTGTCACACCTTATCTGTTGTTTTCCGGAGGAACATCCCCATGTGAAGCTGTGGGCTCCTCTGTGGGAGAGCCCGCAGCGACGTTCCCAGGCAAGGTCTCCGTCCTGACAGCTCAGGGCCACACCCACTTCAGGGACGGAATGGGCGCGTGTTGTCTTCAGTTCCATGGGGCCGAGGTCGCTGCAGGTGCGGCCACTGTCACGGGCTCCCGTCCTCCCACGTTCTTTGCTCCTTTCGGGGGACATGCAGCGTGAGGCTGGGGGGGCCCTGCTGGCTGTAGGCAATCCAGGGGTGCCAGGAGCTCGCTGAGGGGGACCGGAGACTGACATTCCCGCTCGTTCTGCGTTGATTTTCTGATGCAAACCTGCTGAGATTCCCGTGAAGTCCAAACGTGTGGGGCTCTAGCTCCGCCTCCAAGCTCCTGCTGTCCGTGATCCAACATCTCCTCCGCCCTACCAGGAGGGGGCCGGGAGAGCCAGGCCTCTGCACCACGGCCAGGGCTGGGGCGGAGTTCAGTGCTCTGCACGGCGGTGTGTGTGTGTCCCAGGGCTGCACCACAAGGGACCACAGACCTGGGGCTTCAAACAGCAGACGTTCGCTCTCTCACAGTCTGGAGGCCCCAAGTCCCCAGTCCTGGTGTGGGCAGGGCCCCTCCGGAGGGACTAAGAGAGGACCCTTCCAGCCTCTGGTGGCTTGTGGCTCGTGGCCACATCACTGTACCCTCTGCCTCCACCATCACATGGCCTCTCTCGTCTGCCTGTTCTCTTCTGATGACTCTTGTCTCGGGATGTGAGTCTCACCCAGAGAATCCAGGAGGATTTCATCCTGAGATCCTTGACTCTGGGGCATCTGCAAAGACCCTTATTCCCAGCAAGGTCACATTGTGAGGTTCTGAATGGACTTACCTTTTGGGGTGCCACTGTTCAGCCCGTTACAATGCTTTCTCTCCTAACAGCTTGGTTCCGGGTAGATGCTAGCTCACTTCCCCTTTCACAAAATGGTGAGGTGGGTAAAATCTGTGCCCCACGCTACCCCTTTCCCCACATGAATGTGAGTCCTTCCCTTGCAAGAGACGGCGGTAAAGTCAGCACACAGCCCGGGGACCTGACACCTGAGGGCAGCCCCCCCAGAACAGAATTGAGGCCCCACGCTTCTCCGGCATGGGGGCACCGAGGAGGGGCCAGTGACGTTCCCATGCGTGGCAGGAGGTGGGGTCAGCCCCAACACCCAGACGTGTGGAAATGACAAAATGGCAACACTATAGTGCAGAACATGGAACTGCCCTCCTTTTTCTTGGGCGTTGAACTAACTCGTTCCTGAGTCGAGTGTGAAATGAGATCAGCATAAGGACCTTTTTTTTTTTTAAGTTTATTTTATTTTGAGAGAGAGAGAGAAAGAGAGAGAGAGAAAGCAGGGAGGGGCAGAGAGAGAGGGAGAGGGAATCCCAAGCAGTCTCTGCGATGTCAGCGCAGAGCCTGATGCGGGGCTCGATCTCGTGTACCGTGAGATCTGGACCTGAGCCAAAACTAAGAGTCGGACACTTAACGGGGCTCGGCCACCCAGGTGCCCCCAAGGACCATTTTAAGTACTGATATTTCACAGAAAAGGCACATGTAGGCGACGGAGGCGGTGGACACCCCAGGGCTGTGGTCACGGTGTGGCCGCTGTCCACAGCCAGCGCCCAGCCCCCGGGGCCGTGCCACCTCCCATCTCTGCGACACACAGCGTGGGGGACGCAGCTGTAAGAGGCCGCCCTCCCGGGAGGGGCGTCCCCCACCCTCTGAAGGTTGATCTGACGCAGTGGAGAAAAGCCCAGAAATGTCGCCATGTTGCCAGCCAGGCACGCGGCCCGTTTGTGAGCTCCCTGCAGCTGTTATAATGTCTCACCACAGAGGCAGTGGCTTAGAAGGTTCGCACCCTCTCTTACGGTTCTGGAGGTCAGGCGTCTAAAAGCGGTCCCCGGGGACTTATTTGTATTGGGTCGCTTGCTCCATTGCTGATTTTTTGTTTGTTTGTTTGTTTAAGTTGAGACGTTAGAATGCCAAGGCAGCTGTGAAGGGGAGCAAAAGAGGAACATTGTTACCTTTGATGCCATGGTCTGGGAAGCCGTGGGCAGGAAAGCCTGAAGCTGGAGCTGTGTGGTGGAGAAGCCGCGTCCCCAGACTCTTGGGTGGGAAGTGAGGGATGGTCTAGAAAATGCTTCGGGATGCAAAGCGGTTATGTAAGAAATGCCAAAGTTACTTCGCCATGTCCGTGCTTTTCTGAGAACGCTACACTGTCGCTGCTCTTTTTGGAGCTTGAGCGCTGAGCTGTTCTTGTCGTTTGAAGTGCTTGGCAGCCCCGCAGCTGTGGTAAGAGCAACTTTGTATTATTCTGTTTTCTTTTCCTCTGTTTTCTTTTCCGAATCCCCGCAGGCCCCGCTGCGCTGCGGCGGCAGTGGCTCTGGGAGGTGGGGCCGGGCACCTGCCGGCCCCCCTGGGCCACGCCACTCCGGGCGGCTCAGCCCTGCTCCGGGAACAGAGGAGCTGGGGTCGCAAGGGTGATTTACGCCTCGCTTGGCGGGGCGTATGCTGTGCCTGCCCTGCGGCCCGGGAACTATACTTATCCCCAGTTTTCCGATCCGGAAACCGCCCGTGCGGCAGGGCTGCTCCCTTCCAGAGCGGGGAGGGCAGGCCGTCCGGGCGCAGGCATCACCTCGGCGGTGCTGAGCTTCCCCCCTGGACAGTCACGTGCAGCGCCGTTCACCGTTGACGCTCCCTCTGCCGCCCGAGTGGCAGCCGGCCCACACAGCTGTGCGTGGACCTCCTGGCTTTCTCCAGCCTCTCGAAAACGTGGCTGAGCGTCC
Source organism: Neofelis nebulosa (assembly GCF_028018385.1). Taxonomy (NCBI): domain Eukaryota; kingdom Metazoa; phylum Chordata; class Mammalia; order Carnivora; family Felidae; genus Neofelis; species Neofelis nebulosa. Next base: position 218,339,545 of record NC_080783.1, read on the forward strand.
TCGCTGTCAGGGGAGTCCGGCCCCTGGCACTGGCCTTGGCCTTGGCCTTGGCCCGGGGCCCTTTTCCCACTGAACTGAGACAGAGGCAGGCACCTTAGCCTCCTGCCTCCAGTGCCAGTCGGGCTTTGCCTGGGGGGCTTTGCCTTGCGGGGGGGGGGGGGGAAGCGCCCACCTGTGCGTCCCCCACAACAATTGCTGGCCACACATGGCTCTTTGCCTCCTAATTAAAGGTAAGCAAAATGGAAAATGGTCGCACCTGCCACATTTCCAGTGCTCAGTAGCCACGTGTGGCCGGCAGCCACCGCATCAGACGGCAGAGAGCAAGGACATCCCACTATCGCCGGAAGTTCTGGGCAGTGCTGGTCTCTGGACCTTCTGGACTCCGTCCCCGGTGTCTGACGTTCCGGGAGGAATTTCCATCAACCCTACAGTCATATAGACAGTCAGCCCAAAGCCGGGTGCCCCAGAGCCCCCTCGAGCAGGGCCCCACGACCCCGCGGCTCACTACAGATCTGGGTGCAGAGCCTCCCCGCGAGGCCGCCTGTGGTCCCAGGGTGCTCTCTGCACGCCATCTGCAGGGACACCCGCTCAGACCTCAGGGGCCTGGTTGGGGTTCCCCGGGCAGGGCCCGCCTCTTGGTGGTACGCAGGGGGCTCCGCTTTATTCTGGGAATTCACAAGAGGAATTTCACAGAAGCTCCAGCTTCGGTTAGATATCTATCCGATGGTTGCACCGCCACACGGACGGCCGAAACGTACAAACTACAAGACAGTCGACAGTCGTGACAGTCCCGTCCCTTCGTTTTGGCCGGATACTTTTTAGCAAACTGACCGCAGGTATTGACTTCCCGGGCCCTGGATGCAACAGCAAACTGACTTCCCTTCAGAAGCCCACTGGGTCTGGGGCTGTGTGGCTGCCGGGACCCTGGCCCCATTGTCTTTGGGATTCATTTGTTTTTACTTGGAACTTCGTTCACGTTTCTAGACTCTTTGTGTTGTCGTAGAATCCTGCTTCAAACATGGAAAGGTCACGTTAAGTGCTAGAAATGTATGATAAGACCCTTTCAAAATAATATGCTCTGAGCTTTATAAGTGTCACCCCCCTGATTTTATAGTCACTAACGATGCAGTGTCAGTAGCGGCCCCAAGAAACTGGATTTTACATTCAAGTCACCCAGCGTAGCGTCTGCGTGGATGGCTGTATTAATTCTCCGTGGCTGCCGTGACTGCTTACTAGAAATGTGATGGCTGGGACAGCAAACCTGCTGTGTCCCAATTCCGGAGGTCCAAGTCCAACCCGGTTCTCTGGGATAACACCACGGAGTCGGCAGGGGGCAGGCCCGTTCCTTCCGGAGGCTCTGGGAGAGAATCCGTTTCTCGCCTGTTCACCTTCCACAGGCCTCCTGCCTTCCATGGCCTGTGGCCCCTCCACCATCTCCACAGTCACCAGGGTAGCATTTCTCTGACCCTCCGCTCCTGCCCCCTCGTCTGCTTAGGACGACCCTTGTGAGGACATCGGGCCCCCCTGGATAGTCCAGGCTGGTCGCCACATCTCAGGATCCTTAACCTAACCACATCTGTAAAGCCCCTTTGCCACGGACGGTCACATAGTTCACAGGCTCAGAGGATTAAGACATCTTTCGGGGCCACTGCTGTACCTGCAGTCCAAGTCGGTTCATTCCACTTGACACAGGTCATTTCTGAGCTCTGCCTATAAGCTCCGTAGACAGGATTCTCACAGATAACACGGGGGAACGACAAGGGGGTCAGCTCTTGGGGGTTTCGGGGCAGCATGAGAGGACGCGTCCCTCAGTCTGTCCCAAGCCCCCCAGCTGCTGCCGCCAGGTACCCCTGAGGTTTGGGAGATTAGCAATGAGGCGACAGAGGTGACGAGCTTCCAGGCAAATCTCAGCCTCTTACAGAGAGTTGGTGCTGGAACCAGGGTCCGGAGGGGACTTTGTGTACCGACGTCCCGGGACCCGGTGAGCGCCGCTGAGTCCCGGCCTCTGGGCCCAAGCTTGCGTGCTGGGGATGCTGAGCTGTGGCCCAGGCCTTCCTCTGCAGGGTCCACTCGTGCTGCGGTCACATCTCAGTGTCAGGTCTGGCAGAGCTGCTGACGTCCTGGAACCCGGAGAGAAAGGGCAGGGTTTTAAGGCTCGGTTACCCTGTGCTCCCCACAGGCTGAAAACGTAAAATCTCTCTTGCTGATGCAGTAGCCCGTTGTATTTATTTAGACAGTGTTAGAAGTGGCATCCTGGCCAGTGTAAATGCACCTGCTACAGAAAAAGAGAAACGCTATTTGTTTTAACCTTGACTTCTTATCGCCACGTTGGTACAAATCTCCACCCGAGACACTAACGGCGTTGTGTGGGCTCACTCTGTGCTTGGTTTGAGGTGGCTTTTCCTGGAGGACTGTTAGGGAAGGACACTCAGACCTTACCGGAAATTTCTGTCCCGGGCTTGCATCCCCATGACATACTTAACGTGGGGAGGTGACCTCCCCGTGGCCACATTTGCAGCCCACCATTTCCTCAACTTCCCCGAGAGACGTTACTCCTGTGCCTGTTTGCAGATGAGGCCACAGCACAGTGTGGCTCCCGGCTTGCTGCCTGCCCCCGGGGACCTCCCCAGCCACTGCAGCCTGCGGGGATGGCCGGCCACCCAGGGCTCACACCGGGCCTCAGAGAGCCTGCCTTTCATGGAGACGCTTTTTGGGAACGTCTGGCCGTTCTCACTTCAGCAGCTCAGAGGACTACTCCGTGCACCCTCCTGGCCTCCGTCCCCCAGGCCAGGAGAGCGGCCCTGACACCAGGAGCCTGTCCTAGGTGGGCTTCTGGCACCCAGCACCAGCAGCAGGTGCCGTTTTCCCCCTTGACCTGGTCATGCCTGGTCTTTTTTATTTTTTTGAGAGAGAGAGCACCCACGCGTGCACGTGCATACACATACATGCACACATGAGAGGGAGAGGGACAGAGGGAGAGACAGAATCTCAAGCAGGCTCTGCACTGCCAGTGTAGAGCCTGACGCGGGTCTCAAACTCACAAACCATAAGATCATGACCTGAGCTGAGACCCAGAGCCAGACACTTAACCGACTGAGCCACGCAGGTGCCCCACGCCTGGTCTTTTAAATAAACAAGCCACTCTCTGGGTGGATTTGGACGTGTGACCTAGTGGAAAAATCCCCAGGCAATGTGTCAGTGCTTTGGACGCTCGGCCTCCGCTGCCCCCTACGGAGAACCTTTGAGCATGTGACTGCTGCACCCGGTAGGCCCCCCTCTCTGCAGTTTCCCAGGCAAGTTGAGGTGGACGGGAGCACAGGCTGGGGTCCTTCCCGGTCTCGGGTGGTCCTGCCCCTGTACTGGGGGAGAGATGGAATGAGCCAGACCTTGTGGGAAAGAGCCTCGCCGCCCCATCTCCGTGAGATCTCTGGGCATCCTGGCCTCCACTCGGGCAGCATGCCTCTGGCTTCGTGTCCAAGCCCCGTGCTCGCCAGTAAACCACGTCGGCACGGTGGCTCTCCAGCCTTGCCCAGCCTCCATGTGGTGAAGGGGCCTCTAGGATCCAGTGAGAAACCACCTTGCACGAGCCTCGAGGAATCGGCAGGAAGGGGGAGCCAGCCCAGGCTGAGCCTTGTGCTGGGTCTCCCAGTACCCTGCACATGATGGCTGCTGTCACCACTCTCTGGGCTGTGAGCACCCACCCCGGGTGACCTCTGGCCACATGAGATAGGAGTGGTGGTCCCTGGAGGTGAGCGGGTCCCCTTAAGTCACACAGCCCCTGGCTGGGTGTGGTAGACCCACAGACATGTCTGGGGTGCCTCCTTCGTGCTAGGTGCGCTCAGACACAGGGCGTGACCCTCCTCCAAACATGTGCACCTATGGGGTCGTTCAGTACATGTCCTTCTGGGGCGCCTGGGTGGCTCAGTCGGTTGGGCGTCGGGCTTTGGCTCAGGTCATGATCTCACTGTCCGTAGGTTCGAGCCCCGCGTCGGGCTCAGTGCTGACAGCTCAGAGCCTGGAGCCTGCTTCCGATTCTGTGTCTTCTTCTCTCTCTGCCCCTCCCCGGCTTGAGCTCTGTCTCTGTCTCTCTCAAAAATAAATAAACATTTAAAAAAAAATTTTTTTTTCATAAAAAATAAATTAAAAACAAAAAAAAAAAGGCCTTCTGGAGTGCCCAGGTGGCTCAGTCAGTTAAGCATAGGACTCTTGATTTCGGCTCAGGTCGTGATCTCACGGTCCGTGGGATCGAGGCCCAAGTCGGGCTCTGTGCTGACAACTTGGAGCCTGCTTGGGATCCTCTCTCTTCCTCTCCCTCTGCCCCTCCCCCCGCTCACATGCACATGTGTGCACATGTTCTCTCTCTCAAAAGAAGTAAATAGACTTAAAAAAAAAAAAAAACCATGGCCTTCAACTTGGGGACGATATGACACTTCAGGGGTCTCCTGAACCCCTGAAATCTTAAGCAAAATCAGTCTGTTCTGTTTCTCTCTGGAGAACACATGGCAAGCACAGATTCTCAGAGGGTGGAGGGGACATATGATAGAAGGGACCCCAGGAGAGGTATCTATACCCCCCTGACCTGCCCTGCATGTGCACTGGGTGCTGAGGCTCCCATAACTCAGGCAGGGCCTGGCGAGCCTATGGGTGGCCTGTCCCTGTTGGTCACATAGGCAGCTCCGTCCAGGGCAGGAGGACTTGCCCGCTGACGCTTGACCCTGACGTGCTGCTCCCTGGTCTCAGCCCAGCACAGGTGTATGCTGAGTGCTCTGTTCACGACTCTACCCTTGTAGCTCACATAGTGCCACTTGTCACTGACCATGTGGCCTTCCTTCCCTCCCGGAAATGGCTGTACACGGCATGAAGCACTCCCTGTAAGTATGAAACTGAATGTGGCATGGAACATTCTGGTACTTTATAACATGGAATAACTGCTCCTGCTTCTGGTCTGCCCACACACTCACCTCTAACAGTCACCACGCTGTCTTGACTTGTCCGTCTTCCTGGGTCTTTAAACATGTCTTGTGGGGCCTGTCTCCTTGGAGCTAGGATGTCGGGGCTCCCCCGGGGTTGTTCAAAGGTCCCCACAGCCAGCACTTCCAGGGAGCAGGACTCAGCATTACATGCCAGACGTGGGCAGGGATTTCCTTGAACCCAGCCCGGAATGAGGCCATGCTGGGGCATGGGGGTCGGGGAGCCCTTGTGGCTACATGTTGGTGGAGGGGAAGCCATGCATATTCCGTTCGCCTGGATGTCCCCGAGGGTTAGCGCCGCCTCATGGTCCAGAGCACCACCACTGGCGATAATAACGACTGGGCACGAGGCCAGCATGTGGCCCGTCTCGTGCTTCCCCGTAGTTACCCTGTGAGGCAAGTCGAGTCTGTTTATAGGAAAAAGACCGGGCTCCAGGAGATACAGGGCCAAGGCTAGATGGTAGGTGAGGGCCCACGAACAGGAGAGCCACTGTAGGTTAGGAAGCAGCTGCCAGGGTGGATATTCGTGACCCAAGGGGCATGGGGAGCTCAGGGAGGTTGGGCTGAAGTCGAGAGAGAGGGACACCTGGCATGGTGTCATGGGAACGTATGGCTTTGGACTTTATCATAATCAACAGGCGAAACCACGCTGGTACGGGCAGGTGGTGAGCACCTGGGGACTCTGACCAGGGACAGAGCCATGGGTGTGTTGTGGGAAGGCAGTGGCTGCGGCTCGGGGGAGAGCTCTGGTCCCGTGAGCAAGCCTCACGGAGGGAGAGACGGAGAGCCTGGCAGGGCAGATGTAGTTTTGCTGGACAGAAGGGTAGGAGGGCAGGGCCCGAAGTGCGCACAGTGGCTCTGGGGGATGTAGGACCACGGTCACCGTGACGGCTGGCCCTACCAAGCACTCGAGGCTGCCACTAGACCAGCATCAGGAACAATGGCTGGGGAGCACGGAAGGGACCAGGGGAGGTAGAAGGAGGTTCTTCGGTGGCGCTTGGCCCAACACGGTGAGGCAGCCGCGTGGCACCAGTAAGGCCACAGTGTAGACAGTGTGGGTTGACTCGGCCTCGACGCTCCTGCCAGAGGGACGGAGCCAGCTCACCGTGCAGCCACCTGAAAGCAGGTTGGGGCCTTGCCCTCGGGCAGGCCTGTCCCCGGCATCCTTCCAGCAGACGCTGCCCCTCCCCGGGGCCACAGACCCACGCTTGGGCAGGGGGCCAGTGACCCCTCAGCTCACTGCTCACCTAGGTGCCAAAAGTGAACACCTGCTCCCGAGAAAGGTGACCGCTCAGGGGCCGCTACTAATGAGGCGCTGTGATGTCTCGTCATCTGTACGTCCTCGTAGCATTAGAGTGATGTCGCGTAACCAGGCGTCTTCTAACGCCCCCGGTAACCCCGATGCCTGTGCCCTCCCCACCCGGCCCGGCCACCCCGCCTGCGCCCTCCGCTGACGCGCTGTGTGCTCTGCAGGGTGCGTCATCACCATCTCCGGGCGCATGACCTTCACGAGCAACAAGTCCATGGAAATCGAGGTGTTGGTGGACGCCGACCCCGTGGTGGACAACTCGCAGAAGCGCTACCGGGCAGCCAGCGCCTTCTTCACCTACGTGTCCCTGAGCCAGGAGGGCAAGTCGCTGCCCGTGCCCCAGCTCGTGGTGAGTGACCGCCTGCCCTGATGGGTGCCCGGGAGAGACTGAGTCTGGGGAGCAGGGCCCCGGCCTGGCTGCCTCCTGTCCATGCGGACGGGGCAGGGGCGGCCTCCTCACCAGCTCTGTGCCCCGGGGGTCTTCTCTTGGGGGTGAGGACGGCACCCCGGAGCTCCTAGTGCTGTGCACACAAGCTAAAATGGGGCCGAGGACCCTCCCGAGGGACGGGTTCTCAAGGAGCCGTAGCCTGTGTGTCCTGCTCGACGGGGACCGGGCCAGATCCCTACGCCACGGGGCTGGGCATCGGGGCCTCATGACCTTTTCCCTGCCTCGGCCGCCTGGCCAGGCTCTGCCCCGGGCATGCAGAGAGAGATGGCAGGTGTCTGGGCTGGGCTGTTGTCACGCAACCCCACACGTGGGCTGCCACCACAGCACCGAAGGGTCCGGAGCTGGAATCCCAGCACCTTGACCAGTGCTGACCACGGGGCTGCTTGAGAGTCAGGGAGCCAGAAGCAGCAGAGGTTCAAGGTGGCGAATGGGGAAGGTGTGGGTGTGTGGTGAGGATGCTTGGCTGGGAGATACTCGGTAATTGTGTATCGAACAGACGAAAGGACGGGCGGACGATGCTCCCAGAGTTCCGTGGAGGACAGTGACGGTCTTACAGTAAGCCTCACGAATTCCTTAGCAATGCCAGTCACAGCGAGTGCCCTGCCTGGAGCGTGTCCGGGCACCTGCTAGCATGCCCTCTGCGCCCCGTCACCAGCTGAGGACTGTCCCCCCCCTCCCCCCACCCCGGGCCAGCAAGGCTGAGGCACCTGTGGACGGTCGTACGTTCAGTCCCGCGGCGCCTGGGTTTGGGTCCAGCACACGACTTGCCGTCATTCTGGGCGGGGAGCCTCTGCTCAGGCTGCTCCTGGTTTCTCCTGGGGCCGCGGTCGGGGCTTCCTGCCCTCCGTGGGGTGAGGGTGAGGGGGCGGGGTGGGGTCTCCGAGCGCCTGGCACTTTGGCGGCCCCCACAGTCCCCGCTCCCGTGGCTCCTCCAGAAGAGCAGGTACCGGAAAACTCTGTGATGGACACGCTGCAGCTAAGACCTCACTTCCTCACGTGGGCTGGGAGTCAGGCTCCCGCATGCTTCCTCACCACCTGGCTGGTGGCCTGCCTGAGGCCCGCCCAAGGCCCCGTGGGGATGGCACTCAGGCTTGGAGGGCGGGGGGGGGCTCACCAAAGCCGCCGTGGCGGTGAGGCCCCTGGCGTGGCTGTGTCGTCAGGAGCCTCGGCTGCCTACAGGGCCCTTTGCCTTTGCGCCTCCAGTGAGTCAGGTGGGGTCAAGAGATGTCTCCGATGACAGAGCAGAGACGGCTGCGAAGGGGAGGGCTGTGAACCTGGCCTTGAGGGGTAAGGGGGTTTAACCAGGCTGAAAGGAAGGAAGGCAAGAGCTGGGGCGGGAGCCCCCCCTCAGGCAGACGGGCCCCAGCCCCCCATTTCCAGTGGGCCTCGTCAGCTGGACGCTTCCTGCTCCGCCTGGCCGGCTGGGACGCGCCTTCCGCTCTGCGGGCTCCCCCTCCAGGCTGGCAGGATGGCTTCCACCCCACCCGGCCCTCGGCCCACGTGCGTGATCCCCACTCCTGGCCACTTCTGGCCTTGACCTTTGCAGCCCCGTGTCTCTGGGTCTTGGGCCATGTCTCCTCAGAACCTTGCCTGCTCCTCATGGGCCCCAAATGCAGGCCTTGCCCGCTGCTGGTCTAGACCCGTGTCCCACCTTTTCCATGTCTCACGGTGCCTTATCCTAAATGCCGAATTCCGCCGCACGCGTGCGAATACTTGACGTCTCTTCTCTCTGGCCTCCGGGCTCCGCAGGGTGGCCAGATCCAGGGACACCACGTCGTGTCTCCCCGACCCGACACACGCACCAGGCCTCGGTGAACGCTGTGCTCCCTTGACACAGGACTGCCGTGTCCAGACCATCCATCCGTGGCCCCTAAACACCAGGCCCTGACGGGTCCCTGTGCCCGTCCCCATCCTTGGGCAGCGAGGTCCAGGCCCTGTGCTGCAGGCATCGCTGTGGTCACCGCTCGCTCCCCGGCTGACTTTGCCAGCTCCGCGTCTCTCTGGGGTCTCCACACACGCCTCAAACGTGATTTATCCTGAATTGAACTCATTAACTTTCCCCCCAAAGCCCCACTCGTCCTCACGTCTTGTGGTCCCTTTCTCAGTGGGTCTGGGAACCCGCCTGGCCCCCCTGTCCACTGTCCTCCTCGGCCCCCCACACCCGCTGTCTCTGGGCCCCATCCCTGGCTGGATCCCTGCTCAGCCCTTGGCTCACTGCCTCCTCCATTCTTGCCGCCCTCGGTCTGACACCCTAGAGCCAAGTGGATTTGTTGAAACAAAATCAGATTTTCCCCCCTTCCTGCCTAATCTGCTCGGCAGCCCCTTGGCACCCTCAGCACGGGGTCCGGTGAGGCTCTGTCCTCGGCCCCCAGACTCGTTCCTGCCTCGGGGCCTTCGTACCTGCTCTTGCCAGCTCCCTCCACGGTTTCTCAGATAGTTCCTGCTTAGGTGGCCTTCCCTCCGCCTCCCCCACCCCCCCCCCACCCGCCCCACGGCCCGGTGACCCTCTCCCCTCCCCACACCGCCTCCGGGCGCACAGCACCACCTCGGATCCTCTGGCGCACACGCATTCGTTCGGTATCCGGCCTCGGCCTCGGCCCCGATGTGTGACTCCAGGACACCCAGCACAGAATGGGGCTCAGGAAGGTGCCTGTGGGGGCTCGTGGGCTTGCTGGCTTCTCCAGCCACATTCCTCCACCCCGCCGGTCAGTGCCCCGCTGGACACTTGGCAAGTGCCGGTCCCTAAACACCACAGGGGCTCCCTCCCCTCACTGCTGCGGACGCGCGCGCACCGTCAGGGCACGCGCGCGGGTGTGGGCATCCTGCTGCCAGGGTTCGGGGCAGGGACCCCGGCGCACTCCTACTTCCTGGGTGCCTCCGTTTCTTCCCCTGTACAATGGCGACGGCCCCAGCACGCGCCACAGAGGGTGGGTGAGGGTCCTGTGCGCTAGTTTATACGAGGAGCTCCACGCTTGTCAGCTGCTGTTTGCTGTCCTTTCCTGGAACCCTCTGGAGCCCTCCTGGCGGGGGTCATGAGGGAAGAAGCAGGAGGGGGGCGGTCAGCATTCACTGTTGTTCCCTAGGTAGGTTCCTTCCACGGAGGCCTTGTGGACGGGGGCCTGGGGTTGGGGGGAGGGGAGCCATTTCCCAGAGACTATCTGGATAAAAGGAACCAGGGACCCGGAGGGCTGGGGGCAGTGGCCAGCTGCCTGTCACGGGAGAGAAGGGGCGGGAACACATCTAAGGCCACCCAGCTGGTCTCAGCCAGGCCCAGCCCCAGGACCACTGGGGCCCTTTCCTCCACTGTCAGCTGAAGGGGTGGCCAGGGGCCCGTGGGGCTCCCCAAGTGAGTAGGAGAGTAAGGACAGGCAAGGAGTCGGCCCATCTTCATCTTGCGAAGGCTCATTCTGAGCAAATGCAAATTGACAGGGTTTTCTGGCACAGTCCGAAGTGCCAGCTAGAGCCGAGCTGTAAGGCTCGCCCGCTCCAGAGCCCGGCAGCTGCTGTGGGCTTGATGGGAGGTGCCGAGGCCGCCCCTGCTGCCCCCACGCCGCAGGCACCCCAGAACTCAGCCCGCTGGGGAGACCAGGGCTGCAGCCGGGAGGAGGGCCTCGGTTCCCCGGAGGTCCGGTCTCGCACGGAGAGTGGCCTGCCGTCAAGGAGCCCCCTGGGTGGGTGCCCAAGACCTCCGTGGACATAGGAAACAGTCCCGGGTCTGGGCCAGCCTGTGTGCGCAGAAAGCTGCCTGTGCCCTTTCTAGAAACCTGTGACGGGGGACAGGGATGTCCATCATCGGTGGGGGGGCCAGCCCAGAGGAGGAGGTGCTGGTGCCCGGCAGGGTTGCAGCAGGACGGTGGGGAAAGACACTTGTTTGAACAAAGGGCACGTGACCGAATCCCCTAAGCCTGAGGGGCCAGCAGCTAGCGATGGCCGTGTCTTCCTGCCGGCCGGCCTCACGTTGATCCAGGCTGTTATCTCTCCAGAATTAAAGATGGTCTTTGATTCTTCACTGAGGCATCCTGGGGCCCACCCCGTGGCAGGGAGGGAGCCCCGGCCTGTCCTCCGTGGCGCGCACTCGAGGCCCGCCGACACAGCGCCGTCTGTCTCCCAGAACACGCGTGTGCTCCGCACAGCCTACGTGCCTGTGCCCGTGGTGGGCGCTCGGCCTCCTCCCCTCTCTGCCCCCCCACCTTGTCAGCTATTTTTAGCTTCCATCCCCAGGGACCGGCTGACATGGAAGGCAGCGCTGCTGTTTGGAGTTTTTCTTGATGAATATTTTATTCTGGGGCGGCTGTGCTCAGCAGCTGCCGGCACTTTCCAGGCTAATCATTAAAGAGGCAGATGTGGAGTATGGAGCTGGGCTGCCGGGCTGGACGCCAGGCCCAGGCCCCACTGCTGCCCTGCCTGCCTCTGAAGGCCTGTCTGTGGCCATGCACCCTGACGTCAGGGGTGGAGGGCACGCCCCAGATGGCCCTGAGCAGGGCTGGAAAGGTGGCCTGTGCAGAGAGACACGGTGGCAACCGCTAGGGTGGCTTCCTGGGAACCTGACACCAGGTTGGTCCCAGCACCCTCCTTCGTCTCAGTTTCGTTTTAGAAACTGGAGAACCAAATTATTTCTGTGTTGAAGGGAGGAAGCACTGTTCTGGGGCCCCCGCCTGCCTCCCATTCTCTGGTTCAGATGGGGATGCTGCTGCCCGCAAGGGCCCCGGGGAGACAGGAGGTGTGGCTGGAGAATGTGGAGGGCGGGGTGCCAGGGGTGCTGTGTGCTGGCCTGCGGTGACCGGGGTGTGTCGACACGGGGCAGGGTGGCAGGACAAGGGGGAACCCAGCCCGGCACATAGGCAGTGCACGTTTCGAGAGAACCCTCGAATACAGCTGCTTCGTGGATCATTTGGAAAGGACTCTTTGCTCTTTAAAAAAATTTATTTTTAATGTTTATTGATTTTTGAAGGAGGGGGAGAGAGAGACAGAGAATGAGCAGGGGAGGGGCAGAGAGAGGCGGAGACACAGACTCCACAGGAGGCTCCGGGCTCTGAGCTGTCAGCACAGAGCCCGACACAGAGCTTGAACTCACGGACCGCGAGATCATGACCTGAGCCGAAGTCGGACGCTTAACCGACTGAGCCACCCAGGGGCCCCTGGAAAAGGAACCTTTTCCCCAGCGAACTGAGGCCCGACTACAGAGCCATGTCACATGGGGCGGAGGGTATGAAGCCGGTTTGCTCTGCTCCCAGAAAACCCAAGCCACCGAGTGAGCCTGGCCCGCCGCAGACGGCCTTGGCTGGTGCTGGTGGATTCTCGCCTCCCGGCTCACCAGGCTGTCACTCAGCGTGCCGGGGCCTAGACGCAGAGGCCTCCGTCGTCAGCCACTGAAGTGACAAGAAAGTATTTTCTGGGTTGAAACAGGAGGCAGTGAGGCACAGTCTGCCTGTCTGCTTTCCGAGCGAGGCTCGCCCCAGCCGGAGAACGGGGAGAACGTGTGCTCAGGCGGGAGCCATTTCTGCGCCTACTGAGCACCCACTCTAGGGGCCGGGGGTGCCCCCCTAGGCCAGTGTCCAGGCAGGGCCAGTCCCTGTCACCTGGGAAGGTGACAGCTGGAGCGCTCACGGAGTGCCGACTCACTTCTGGGCTGGCGGATCCCCACACTGGGGGTCAGGCTCGGTTGTTGCCATCCTGCAGACAGGTGACCGTGACAGAGGTGGGAGGTAACTTGACCGAAGTCACATGGCTGATCTGGTCCAAGGGACCTAGTGTAGGACCTTGAGCCCCAGCCACGACTGCTCCCTTCCCGCCCCCGAGCCTCCGTTTCCCCACTGGAGCCATCACGGGCTGAGCAATTACTCTGCAGGACCTCTCTGAATTGTCCCAGAGATGACCTAACTGGGACATCCGTGCCCAGCCGGACCCCAGGCACGTGGCATGCAGGCAGGGGGCTGGGGTCCTCCCGATGGCCCCATTCCTTGAGACGAAGCATCAACAGCTAAGGAGGCTAAGGAGGCTGCCACTCCTGACCGCGGCCAGGCCTGCTCTGCACAGCCCAACGCAGCAAGGGAACACACATCACTTCCCCAGGTTGTAGGACAGTGGGTCTTCACCCGGGGACTGTCATGGGCGGGGGCCCCTCAGCGTCCTGGACACTCAATGTCCTGGAATGATGTTCATTCGCTCCCTAGTTGAAGAAACTCAGATGTACTGTAGTGCGGCAGGATTGGTGCTGTTCTGGAAGGGTGTGAGAAGCCACGTTATCGAGGGAACCTGTGCTCCCTGCTGCCTCTCCCTGCCCCTCCCTGCGCAGGGGTGAGTCAGGGACTGGACTTCATGAAGCTTCTTGATCCCTCCTCTCACTTGGTTCTGGACGCTTCACAGGGACTCTGTCTTGTGGTGGGAAAATGCCCCCATCCCCAAGCCATTCCTGTCACCTCAGTGGTTGGTGCTGGGAAATTTCTAGTGGCCTGTGAGAACCGGGGGTGTGGGTGAGAGGGGGCAGTCCCCACCAGCGCGGCCTTCCCCTCTGCTCTTCCTCCAACCGCCTTTACCTGTGCCGCCGGCAGATGTCCCCTGAAGCCCCACCGTGTCCCTGCCGGTCCGCCTTGGGCCCTTTGCCAGAACAGCAAGTGTTTTGGAGACCACCCTCCCATTAACATTCAACAGCCAGCTACCCGAAAGGAAGGGCCCACGGCACCAATGATACACCTTTTCTTGTTAAAACGCTCGTAGGTTCTACTCTGGAAACATTGGTCTCGTTGCTTTGTTGTGATGTTTTCAAATCCGGGTGACCCCTGGCTGTTTTAATTTCTCTCGAGTGTGAGAACCCAGAAGCAGGCTCTCGGAGGGCACAGTGAGGCCTGACTCCGGTGGCACCAGGAAGGCGGCTGGAGGAGGGGAGGCCTGTGGGCGACACTGGCCGAGGTGCAGTCTCCTGGGGAAAGGGAGGGGACCCCCGCTGGTCAGGGCGCCCCAGGTTCCACTGCGGCCACCTTGGAACGTAAGTGAGGGGAGAGGCCTGTGAAGGTGGTTGGGACCGGATGGGGGCCGGGGCTGGAGGACCGAGGAAGGGGATTTCAGCGGGACAAGCTCATGGCCGGTCCGTCCCTCGGGGCAACACAGACCCGCCTGCCCCTGATCATGTAAGAAACACTGCTTCTTACTGGTACCGTGCTTCCTCCGCAAGGTGGCAAAGACCCGGTGAATCCAGGGACACTCCTGAACCCTGTACTCGAAGGTCCAGGTGAGAAGCAGGCTCTGGAGCCCCCAGTGGTAGGAAGGATGCAGAGGGGCCTCCCTGCACGCACGCGCGGCCTCGGGCTACAGTGAGTCGGAACCGCCAGCCGGAGGGAGGCGCTTCTTCGGGGACTTTATCCACGCCCAGGTGCGCTGGACGCTCCCCGTCATGCCTTTGTCACCACCGGGGGCTCCTGTTGAGCCCCGCAGGGGTCTGAGCTCTTGAGTTGGTTGGGAACGGAAGGCGTCTGACTGCGTGTCATTGGAGCAAAGCCGCTGGTTTGAATCTTTAGCACAAACACCACACCAGTTTGGAATCAAGGCTCTTTTGTTTCACTCTTCCATTTGTTCGATCATTCATTCATTCATTCATTCGGCAAATGCCTCCTGGGCCAGGCCCGGCCTCAGCGAATGGCAGTTACGATCTTTATCGTGGCTGTCCGGTGGGGACAGCCGTGTCAACGCAGCTGGCTCAGGAGTGAGTGCTGTGACCACCGCCACGCCCCCCACCCCCCCACCCCCACCACCGCCCGTGTCGTGGGTGAAGCTGAGGAGAAGGCCCCCCGATATGATTGAGTCCTGCTTTGCCTCCTGTACCAGAGCCGTCACCCTTCACTGCCTTTCCTGATGTCCTCAGCTCCCAGGCCCTCTTGGAGGGGAGTCCACGGCCACTCTGCACAGCACAGCCGTCGTTCCTGAGGCTGAGCCGTGCCGCCGGGTGAGGGGCCCTGACACGGGCAACGTCACCATTGGAGCCATCACTGGAGGCGGCCGCGGGGAGCCCCTCACGTGGGCCATCAGGCAGGGCGGTGAGGGACTCTGCTGCCCGCCCGGCCTGCTGAGGTCGCATCTGTGGGTGCAGCCGCGCTCTGGGGACACAGCTGCTTGCCAGGCTAGGGGCCCCGGATGCCAAGTTCACCCCTGCCTGGCCACACACGGGGCCCCCCACGAGGCCATGCTGAGTGGCCCCAGTCATCAGAAGACATCCTGACTGCCTGCACAATTGTCCCCAGACCCCTCCTGTCTCCCATTATGAAGACGGGAGAGGGAGCGTGCACGGCTTCCTAATTAAGAACGTCTGTGTCCCTCAGGCTCGCAGGAAGCTGTTCTGTCACCACTGGAAACCCTCTTCGCACCAGACATTCGTTAATTACAAAAAGGACAAGCTATTGATTTTACCGCGAGTGGAAGTTAGTCACTCGCCCTCCGTGCCAAGTTCCAAATGTGTGTGCTCGCGGCACAGAAAATTGCAAACTGGAAAACATTTGGTCTGCGCTGTTAGGCTCCAAGAGCCACAGGCTTTCCTCCGGTGGAAAGGAGCCCGGAAGACAGCGGCTGGCAGGAGGGAGAGGACGCAGATCTGCGGCCCCTGCAGCCAGCGGGCGGGGGCCGTTGGGGCTCCCTGAGCAGAGGGGCAGGGGCACTAATGACCCCCGTGTCTCTGGCTGGGTGTGAAGTTCCAAAGGGCCTGATGCCTTAGGTGACCCCCGGAGCCGTCCGCCCTCCTCCCCGGGCAGTGCTGGGAGTTGGCGCATTCTGTCTCTGAGGCTGTCTGTGACACGAGTACCTCCCAGGCACGTGTACAGAGAACACCCGGCCGTGTCACCTCCTCAGGTCGCTGGTTGACAGGTGTGAGAACCTTGCCCTGGGAAGCTGGGGGCCATTCCTGCAGCCCAGAGCCTGGCTTCCTCACGACCCCTCCACCGTCCCCTCCACTAGGCAGGCACCTCCTCGCACCCATGGGAGATGATGCACCGGGTCTGAGCCTCCCCCCTCCAAGGCGCGGGCGTGTGCTCGGGCTGTGGCGCTGCTGGCCTGTGGTCCTGCGCCCTTCTCCCCGCCGGCAGCTCCAGGCCCTTGAAGGCAAATGTGGTTTCCCGCAGAGGAGCTTTTTCCTTCTCCCCGCCGCCCCCAGCCGTCCATTAAAAACAGCAACAGCCAACAACTTATGTATTTATTTACTCTGCCGGATGGAGGGAGCCGGGATGCAGGGAGGCGGCAGCCGGGCCGTGGGTGGGGGCCGCGCAGGCAGCCATCTGTCTCGTTCTGTCAGCTTCACACCCGGCAGGGAAGCGGTGGCCCCTCTTAGTCACTTGGCTGGGAGGGCTGTTTGTTGGAACTCACGGCCTGGGGCGGCCGAACGTCCTCTGGCCCCGGGGCCGGGGCGGTGCCACCACAGAATGCCGAGCACTGCCCTGCCCACCTCTGTTTGCTTCCCTCTCCCCCTCGGATGGCCGTGAGGGGACTTGACCGTCTTTATAAATCCCTGCCCTGGCTGGACACCTTCCTGGGCAGCCGCGGGACAGGGCGCAGCGCTCACGGGGCGGGGGCGGGGGGTGCTCGATGCCTGATGTCAGCCAGACGCTGCCCCTAGGCCTGGTGGGGCTCTACAGAGCCCAGAACATTCAGCACATGCCGTCATCCCGAGACCAGAAGAGAGATGAGCCCTCAGCTGGCCCCTTCCTCTGAGGCCTCGTTGAGCTGGCCGACTGCCCGCACATCCATCACGAGTCAGCGTTCGTTCTGTCTGAGGGCAGATCCCGGCTGATGACTTCGCTGCGGAATATTGAACGTTGGTGCTGTGCACTGGCCTCTCCCTCCACCGAGTGGACGCTAGAATTTACCGTGTTTTGTGCCAGCAGCGTGGACGGGAATCATCTGCGCTTCGGCCTCTGCCCCTCCTCAGGGCACGCATTGACTGAACTAGTGAGAGAAGCATCCAGAGCTGCTGGCACACACATTCTGGAACCCCCGATGGCCTCTTGGCTGCTGAGGGGTAAGTAGCTGCAGTGGTTGGGGGCAGTCTGGTGGAGGGCGGGCTTCAGGCCTGACCGGAGCCGGAGCTCTAGAAAGCCTTGCTAGACTGGATCATCACAGCTGCACGTCGGGCCCAGGGGGGTGAGGGGAGGCCAGCAGGGTGCCACCCTGCACGTGCACGGCCCCAGGGGTGAGCGCCCCCTTAGGACTGGAGGACCCAATATGATGCTCCCCTGGCTCGCGACTCTGATGTGTCTGTACAGACGTTCCTGAAGTTGATGAACTAGAGAGAGGATTCCTCGTGAGTGCAGGGGAAGCATGGGGTGAAACATGGGACGACAGCCCCAACTCCGGCTTCCCCTGAATGTGACAGAAGGGCAGCACACTGCTCATGTCTGTGGAAATCTGGAAGATGCCCTGGCTGCTTGTGGTGCCTCGGTAAACCCGGGCCCCGTCAGCCCCGTGGGTTGGACTCACCCTCACGGGAGCGACTGGGTGTTGGAACCTGAGCCGGACAAGGGAAAGTGCACCGCACCTCCGCCATCTCCCACAAGAGCTCGAGAAGCCTGTTGGGGAGGCGCCTAGCTCCGAGGCTGGAGTGAGGGGCTGGGCCAGGAGCACACCCCTGACCCTGGGCCCCTGGCAGGCTGGCAGGCTGGCACCAGCTCAAGAAGGAGCCTTCACCCTGGGGGCCTCCAGGTTCATTCTGGGCAACATCGGAGGGTCACAATATTCCCCATTGCCTGCCGGGGAGCCCACGGATAAGCGCCCATTGGCATGGGATGGCCTGGCCCAGGCTCAAATCGAGGCAGCAGTGCCCAGGCTCAAATCGAGGCTCTGCGGCTCACCAGATGCCATTTGGGCAAGCCACCCACCCCCTCTGGGGTCCTCGTTGGTGAAAGAGAAACCGCAATGACTTTGGTGCTCCTTGTGGGTTGCCGTGCAGACTGTATCGAGCTCGCGTGGTGCTGGCACGTGCCGGGGCTCAGTGCAGGCCGTTCCCTAGAAGCCGCTGCCCAGAGAACTTCTGAGAACTGCCCCAGGTTGGTCCCCTGTGCACAGCCCACGTGGGAGAAGGGGTGGGAGGGCTCCACGCTCTGTCACCGCACAAGGTTCACCTGGGCAGTTGGAGGGATATTGTCACAGACGCGTGGGTTAACTCGGGTCACCGCGGATATGGTTCTGGGCTGGAGGAAGGTGCCAGGTGGGGAAGCGGGAGAGGGGGCCGCAGGGAGATAGAGCCTGGGGTGGGGGGGGAGGGGCGGCTCCCCTCCAACGCCGGACTCAGTCCCTCAACTGACTGCGTGTGACTTGAAGTTCTTTGTGCCCACGGAAGGGAGAAGGGGTCCCTGCAGCTGCCCTCATGGGTCTAGTTGGTTTTTCTTTTTTTACCTTTAATTATAGAAAAATAAATGCAAAAGTAAAGAGAAGAAAGAACCCTTAGGTGGCTATCGACACGGGGCCAGTCTTGCTCATGTATATACCCTGCCCACCCCACCACCCGGGCCGGTGGAGGCCAATCTGAGACGGCATCATCGCCTCTGAGTCTTTCAGTGTGTATCCAGTTTGTCCTTTGTCACCGGCTTATTCTTACCAGTGGACTGGACTCTGGACAGCCCCTTGCCCCACAGACACCTGGCCCGGGGGGCCCGGCCTTCCTTCTCACAGTTTCTGCAGGACCAGTGGCCCCAGCAGCAGGCTCTTGAGCGTAACCCCAGCATTGCCCAGTGTTAGAAGGGCCCGGAAGGGCATCCAGATGGATGCCCGCCCCAGCGGCAGGTTACCCGGGCAGCTCATGGGGGCCACTGTGTTGAGGCCTTGGGTTGGAGAGGGTATGGGTGCTGCCCCTGCTCCTTGTAACCACACAGACAGGAGGGTCTAGGAGCTTCCCACTCCACAGATGAGGTGCCCGAGGTGATCCGGGGACTCTGCCCCTGCTGTTCCCCAAGGGGGCCCTTCCCGTGCGTGGTGGCTCGCTCTGCTGAGCGGGCCTTGTCACCGCCACTCGCCTGACCAGATGGGGAGGACAGCCGCGGTTGCCGTTGGCAGGTGGCCCGCACACCTCCGTGGATCAGGACCCTCCCAGCAACCCCCGTGTGCCTTGGCACCCACTCGGCTGCTCCCCCCGCTCTGGAGTCTCCCCGGCAGCACCTGGCCCTTGAGACCCCCTCGCGCTGCTTGACTTTGTAGTGCGGCCGTGTCACTGTCACTTCTCGACGTACCGGATGATCTGCCTCGCCTCGGCGTGTTGCCGGCTACTCCGTCGGCTCCCGAGACAGGGTCCGTGCACCCGGCCCAGAGCAGCGCACGAGGGAGGAATGAATGCATGAATGAATGAATGCGTGCTGGCTCACGAGGGAGGAATGAATGCATGAATGAATGAATGCGTGCTGGCTCACGAGGGAGGAATGAATGCATGAATGAATGAATGCGTGCCGGCTCGGCCGCTGTAGGGAAAGCGCCGGGCTTAATTCAGTGAGTGTTTCCTCTGCGCTGCTCCCGCTTGTGTGCCAGGACTGGGGTGGGAGGCATCTCCGTGCCGGACCTTCTCCTTGATTTTCTGTGAACTGTGAGGAGGGTGTTCACCTCTGGTCGTCTGCAGATCTAATTACACACCATACGGTTTTCACGTACCGTAGACAGTCCGGTAGGTGTTAGTGCGTTCACAGAGGCACACAGCCATCACCACAATCAAGTTTAGAACATCGTCATCCCCCCAAAAGAAACAGTGCACCCCTCAGCCATCAGCCCTCCCCCAGCCCCTGGCACCACTAACCCGTGTTCTCTGCGTGGGCGTGATTATCCTAAAGGTTTCATGGAAATGGGACTCCTACGTGAAGTGGGCGGGGGGCCTCTGTCGTCTCTCGTTGGGGACGGCTAGCAGGACTTTGGTCTCCCCAGCAACCCGGTAGGGTGGGTACGGGTCCATTTTATAGAAGACGGTGTGGAGGAGTCTGCGAGCCTTACGACGGGCAAGCGGCAAAGCCAGATTCAAACCAGACTGGCCGGCCCCTCGCCCTGGCTCCAGAGAGGAGGCTGGGCGGAGTTTCGGGGCAGGATGAAGAGGCCACTCCAGGAAGGGTGTGCAGTGTGGTGGGGGTCCCGATGCGGGCCAGCCCATTCCGCAGGCCGGGTGGCGCTGACCAGGGTCTATCTAGGCATCCTCCGGGGCTATGGGGACAGCTCTGAAGGCGCGTGCCACATGCTGGTAGTGGGAGAGCGTAGGCAGCACCTGGCCATTCGGCCAACCCCAGATGGTCGTGCGGCTCCTGAGGAAGAGGGGTCCTTGGCCAGATCTGTTTGGGAGGTCGCCGATTCAACAAAGTCGAACAGATTTATGTAACGTCAAGATCTTCAAAGCCGCGGCCCTGTGCGCACGGTTTGTTGTGAGCCGGCAGCTAGCATTCAGTTTCCCACACCCACTTGGCCAGCAACCCTCAAGAATGCTACATCTTCCTTCCAGAGGTGGGGACGTCAAGGCTGGGGATGGGGCACAGAGGCTACGGAGACCCCACTCCCGCTACAGATTTGCAGCTAGCGCCATTAACACAAATGGAACAATGATGCGTGTCCTCGAGGGAAAGAACCGAAGTGCATGGTGTGGACGGCCCAGAGGGAGCTATAGAAAGACTGGTGGACAGATGGACAGAGAGATGGTTGCAGAGGGTGGTGCTGCTTCCCAGGGGCTTGACCTCGGTGGGCCATTTCTGCCCACCTTCTAGGACCCCCCAGAGGATGACTCCCTTTGCCTCCCGCCGCCCCCCCCCCCCCTCCCGGACCTCACCCTACTCTTCTGAGCCCCGAGAGCCCTTGGCTGGTGACCCGGGCACTTGGAGACCAAGTTCCTCACGTGAATCCCACACCTGCCAGTTTCCAGAAACGCTGGTGGGCTAGAGAAACGGGCCCCTCACATCAGGCAGGACCTGGCTCCATTGGGCTCTGCAAACAGCCCGGGGCCATCCCTCTCCAGCCCGCTGCCTTGCTCGTGGCCTTTGCTTTTGAGAAGTTCTTTTCTTCCCAAGCCTCTTGCCTTCTTTCCCCTGCCCCAGGGATGGGAACTCTACCAGCCGGAGGGAGGGCCCTCGGCACATGGCCCAGCCCACCGTCTCTCCATCTGCTTTCCCCCTCATCCAGTCCCCTTTCCCAGCTCCAGGACCCAAACATACTGCCCATGAGCGGGTCCTCTGCAAGGCAGGTGGGAAACCTGACCGTAGTCCCTCCCCCGCGGGAGGGGCCCAGCCGTGCCGCCCTCCCAAGCCGTGGCCTTTGGCCACCGCAGATGGATGGGAGTCACAGGATTCCTCAGCCCAGTGGCCTTGACCTTGCATTCTTGGCCTCTTTGGCTGTCCCCCATCTGGTGCAGGGATGGATGGAGGGGGGCAGAGTGGGCCACAGGCCAGCGGCCACATATCACCTGGATGCTTATTAGAAATGCGTCTCAGCCCCTGGGCCCTAGACCCACCGGATCAGAACCCGGGTGACCTACGCACACATAGGCGTTGGAGAAGCCCCCCACCGACACATACCGCCTGAGCTGCACAGAAGCCGGGCTCAGCTGGATGCGGCCTTGTGTTTGTGGGGTGCCTTCAGGAACAGGGACCGGGCCCCCGGCCCTCCTGTCCCCAGGAAGCTCCCCGTTAGCACTGCCTGCTCTAACGGAGAGAACATTTTGTCTCCCTGGGCTCTTTCAGGTCAGATTGCATGGCCTCAAATTTCATCTTTAAAAAAAGTCAGCCAGAGATAAAACCAGAGCCGCAGGACCGCCTTCCTCAATAAAGTGTCTTGGAAAAGCCACTTTCCATGTGTGCTTTTCAAACAGGCACCGGAACCACTCCGAGGAGCACGAGCCTAGTTCTTTAAATACCCGAAAGTTCCGCTGGCTCCAAGCCACAAGGTTTTGACAGTTTACACCTGGTGACATTTAGCGAACAATTTCAGAGGCGGCTGAGGGGGAGGAAGTATTTGGCTTAACCTGACACTCCATCCTCCAGCTGATTGTTCTCTCTTTTGCCAATATACCATTTGCCTGTAAAACACTTAGGCCTAAAAATAGCTGCTGGGGCTCGAGTCGTGGATGGAGGGCACCTGCCCCATTTCTTTGCCTTTCAGACACCCTCAGGGTACCGCAAGGAAATGTCCCCGAGGCATCCGCAGAGCGCTTTAAACCTGCATTCCTGGCCGGGGCTGGGCCAGAGAGAACTGTGCAGGGGGACAGATGGGGTCCCGGGAAGTGACCGCCTGAGCTGCTGCGGTGGTCTCCGTGCCTAGCGGCCAGGCCACTCTTGAGAGCGGAAGGGGGCACCGTTCCCAATCCTGCCACGTGGGCAGGCACGAACGGAGACTTCCCGGGCAAAGCCCAGCCTCCGGCCCGTTCCCTCTGGCCAGTGAGGGGGCTCTTGCCCCCCGAGGAGGGGCACGTGGCCTCTTTTAGGTCGCTCAGAGGAAAGGAATGCAGAGAAGGGGCTACCAGGACCCGAGGCGCCTCTTCCGGTCTTCTGTGCCGTCCAGGGCTTTTGCCCACCCAGCCGTCACTACTGCTCCCGGCCCAGCGAAGCGGCCATCCGGAGGTCACCCAGCCGGCACAGTGCTTGTCTCCACTTCCCTTTGGGGCAGGGACTGCGAGCAGCTGGCACTCCCTGGGACTGGACCCAGCGGGGACCCCCTTCCTTCCTCACACTCGGCCCTGCTCTAGGCCTTCCCTCCCATGTTTTATCAAGTGCATTTCCAGCTAAGGTTCATTATCAAAGAGGCACTGGGCTTGGGATTCCACCTGCCATGGAGGGTGGCGGGGAGGCACCCGTGACGCTGGCATCCGCACAGGGACCCCTTCCCAGGGTCTTCTCGGCCGCCTGGCAGGAAGGCGGGGCCCCGGGCCAGTGCCTGGCCCCCGGGCAGCCCCAGGCCGCCAGCAGAGCCGGGGTGAGGTGTTCGGGGGGGCCCCCCGGGGCAGGGCCCAGGCCATGGCCCGCATTCGGGGTGCCGTGGCGTCTCTAACCTGCCTGTGTCTTTGTGTGGTCCACAGCCCGAGACCGAGGACGAGAAGAAGCGCTTTGAGGAAGGCAAAGGGCGATACCTGCAGATGAAGGCAAAACGGCAGGGCCAGGCGGAGCCCCAGCCCTAGGCGCCCCCTCCCGCGCCAGGTCTGCGGTGGCCCCGGTGTCTAGTCACTTAGAATTTACCCCCTTGGCCAACAACCCAATCCACATTGAGAGCTGGTGTTGTGTGAAGTGTTCGTCTTGCAGTGTTAACCTGTGCTCTCCTGAAAACCTACACACCAAAGCTTTATTTATACCACTCCAGTGTCGTCCCTCCCGCTGGAGGCACTCCCGAGGGAATGCTCGCGTGCACGGTGTGTACGGAATCCAGCGTCACTAATAAAGCTGCTGTTTGACTGGACCTTGGTCCCGGGTCGTCATTTGTCTCGGGGGGCTGCTTTCCTGTTGGGCACGGGGTGGGGGGCTAGAGGCTTCCGTGGGCCCTCCTGCACTCCCGTCTCGCCCGGGTGCCGATACCTGCGTGTACCCCAGCCCTCGGGTTCTCCTAATGACTTGCTGGCTGGAGGGAACACCCCTTCCCTCCCAGGGCCCGGGCTCCATGTCCTGGCCGGGAGACCTCAGCCAGCAGCCCGCCTGCCCTCTATCTGGCTCGTGCAGGCTGCCAGCTCTAAGCCTCGAGTGGCCTTCCCATAGATGGGGGTGGGGGTGCTTGTGAGGACCCAGGGAGGTGATGTGCAGGCAGAGCAGAGCCCAGCCTGACTGGGCCACGTTCAGCAAATGGGAGCCCTGCCCCGGCCTCCCTCTGCCTCTTCTCAGTGGGAGCAGCTCTGGCTCTTTAGCCCTCTGGAGGAAGAGGCAGGGATTCTTCTAGAAGGAGCCTCCCAGCTGGTGCCAGGGCCCCTGTGCCTGTTGTGGAAACCCCCAGCTGCTCAGGCCAGGGGGTTATTGGGAAGGCTTGTGGGGTGGGGGTCTGAGCAGCAGCGTGTGTGAATGGTGTCAGCGTGTAGCTGGGGGGGGGGGGGGGCGCGTGCATACACATCTGTAGCCCTGTCTGTGCATACGTGTGTGTGCATGTGTGAGATGTGAGGCTGTGCGTGTGCATCTCGGCCAGCAGCCTGCCAGGCACTACAGGGGTCAAGCCTTCACCCCCACCCGTGGCTGAGAAAGACTCCACCAAGCACACCTGGTGATGGGAGAATGTTCCCAACCCAGGCTCATCGTGGAAGCCTGGAGATGGGGAGAGTGGCCACCAAACAGCTGCAGCCTCACACAGGGCTCCCTGGGGCCCAGAGAGAGGGAATGCGGCTCCAGATGTGCAGAAACACCCGCCAAGAGCTTCGGAATCTGTCTCAGGCCTCAGTCCCAGCTGCCGGGGTTATTTCCTGCCTGGAAGCAGGAGGAGGGAACAGGCCACTGGAGGCCACAGCACCAATCCCTTCCCCCCCCCCCCACCCCCAGCTCCACCCAGGCCCCATTCAGACCTCCTTAAGGCAGCGGGTGGGTGCCCTGGGCTGGGAGTGACCAGGAGGCCTCCCCTACAGGTCCAGCAGAAAGCCCAGCCCAGCCCAGGCCGGCCAAACCAATGTCCGTGAAGCCAGAGCCCAAGGGACGGGGGACATCAGGGCATCTACATCCTTCTCGGTCTTGACTTGACCACTCATCTATGTGGCTTTGGGCAAGCCAGGTGCTTAAAATCCACTTCCCAGGACAGCTGGGAGGAGCCCAGGCTAGCAAAGCATTTAGCATAAGGTCCCCAGGGTGGCCATGGGAGGCCCATCTCCCACCTGCCCCCAGAGCCAGCTGAGCCCAGGGCAGGGACACTAGTACAGGCAGCAGTGGGTGAGCTGGGCTGGTGGAGGGGCACTGGGGGCCATAGGCCTGGGGCGGGCTGTCCTCTGCCAGCAGGACAGCAGTGTGGCCAAAGGCTCCGGATGACTGGGTCACCTGTGTTTGTCTTAGAAATACCACACTTGGTTACCAGCCTCCCTGTGCCAGCCTCCCGCTGCCGGTGGCCTATTTATAACCAGTGCCACCTGGGCAGGGAGCTGGCCCATCCATGGAGAGCTCACTAGGGGTCCTGGCTGCCCAGAAGCCATATATGGAGTACACGGTCCAAGGCCCCCCATTCGCCAGCCCCACTTCATTGTGGAGGCTTTGGATACAAACACCTTTACTTTTGTCACAGAGCACTGACCCTATGGCCTGCCCTGGGTCTGCTAACAGCTGCCCCTAACTCCCCAGCTGCTCCTGGGATACAGAGGTGGTGTAGGGGCAGGCGGTGTGGGAGCCAGCTAGAGAGTGGTGTGGGCAGCACTGGCTGCATTGGGTTGGACCCGGTTCTATCTGGACAGGTGCCCCCTTCCTCCAGACACTGGGCTGCACACTCTTGGATGCTTCCCAGGTGCATGGGAAGGACAGTGACGTGCCAAGCAGCCCAGAATGACTTCGAGGCCTTGTGCCCAAGGGTGTGTGTGGTCATGGGTGTCCTTGAAGAGACAGGCAGGGTCCTCTGTAGGGATGGGAGACCAAGACTCCAGGAGTCTCCAGAGGCCCCCCCCCCATCAAGGAGACTAATAGTATTCCTTCTGGATGCCTGTGCCCCCCGCTAGAAATGCTAAGGTGGGGGGTGGGGGGGGTGGCGGCGGGGAGCTCCTGAGGCGGAGACCAGGAGTGCTGAGTTGCAGGCCTGGCCTCTCCCAGACGCCACGTCCTCCAGTTTGAGAGAACATTCCTGAGCCCATGGGGTGAAGGGCAACAACCAGGCAGACCCGTGGTCCATTCACCATCCCACGGTGGACCTCCCCAGAACCCAGGAGAAGCTTGAATCCTTAGTTGGCCCGACCTCGCCTCTCCCTACCCCAGCCCCTGATCCTGACCGACTCCCCAGTTCCTGGAAGTCGCTAGTCCTCAGGCGCCCCAGGTCCCCTCCAGCCCCACCCTTATTGTTGACCAGAGATGTGGCTTCCTCCGGGAAGGCCTCCCTGGGCCCCACGCCCGGCCGTAGGTTCTCACTGTCCGTTCCAGTCCTAGGCCCCCTGGGCCCACCACCCCCCAGAGCTCCAGGCCTTTCCTCTCCCCGGAGGCTCGGAGGCCGAATCGGGCCAGTGGACCGACCCGAGACGGCAGCGAGAAGCCGCTGCGTAGCGCAGACGTCCCAAGAGGCGCCTCCCTCCCGAGGGGCTTTGGCGCCCGCCGCGGCAGAGGCGGGGTGCAGGGCTGGAGGGAAACCAAGGACCCACAGATGCGCAGACAGACGGACGCGGCGGTGGGCCGCGCCTCCGGGGGCGGGGCGGTCCGAGGGGCGGCGCGGAGGCATGCGCCCTGCTCCGCCCCCCGCCCCCGGCCGCCCGAGCTCTGCCAGCCGAGCGGCGGGAGCCGAGCGCGGCGGCGGCGGCGGCGGCGGCGGCGGCGGCGGCGCGAGGGAGGGAGGGGCGGCGGGCCGAGCGGAACGCGCGGGCCCCGGCGGCGCCGCCAGGATGCCCCGGCCCGCGGGCCGCTCCGCCGCCAGCCACCCCCGCGGCCCCCGGCGGCCCGCGCTCGGCCCGGGAGCGCGTGAGCCTCAGCCAGAGCCGGAGGCGGGAGCAGCGAACAGGAGCCCCGGGCGCCCGAATGCAGGGTGAGCGCCGCCGCCCGGGCCCGGGGACGGCCGGGTGGGAGGACCCTGGGCATGAGGCCCCCCCCCCCCCCGGCGGGAGAGCTCTGGGCGGGGAGGGTCTGCCTGATGTCCGTTGGTCTCACGGTCTGTCCGCGGGGCGGCGGGCATCGCTGAGGGCCATGCACCGCCCCCCCAACTTGGGGACCTTCGGGGTAACTTCCCAGGGGCCGCTTCTTCCTTCGTCCCGCCTCCCCGCCCCTCCCCCCCCCCCCCCCCCCCCCCCCGCCTCCCGGCGGCAGCCGCTTGCTGGGAGCGGTGATGGCCAGTCTAGGGGTACTGGGCCCACCCCTGCCCAGCGTAATCCGTGGGGACGGCTGGTTCCCGGGCCGTAGCTCGGACGCGCCCTCGGGCTTGGGTAGGGCCGGGGGTTCCGCTTGGGACCGGCAGGCTGGGGCGCGCCGGGCCGGGCGGGAGTATCGAAGCGCCGAGAGGCAGGAACAGCTCTCTGGGTTGGGGGGCGGGCGGGCGGGGGGGGGGGCGTGCCGGAGATGCGGAGGCTCCGCGCTGCGAGCCCCGCCCTGGGCGGCAGCGGGGCCGGGTGTCGCGGGCAGTTGGGCGGCAGCGCGGGCGGGGCTGAGGCCCGCGCGAGCCGGGCGGGTGCAGCGGGAGCCCGGGGAATCCTTTCAAGTTCTGGGTTCTCTTTGTTGCGCAATAGAGCCCTGGGGCCACGAGGCTTCATTGGCCCGGGACCGTGACGTCACGCCGGGGCCCCGCCCGCGGACCCTGCGGAGGGAGTCTTCTGGGCCGGCGGGGTCCCCGGCGGGTCACACCTGCGACGTGCTGTGGGCGGGGAGGGGAGGAAAGAGGGGTTCCAGGATCTGAGGGAGGCAGGAAGCCCCAACCTGAAATGCTGGGGGGGGGGGGGGGGGACGCTCTGAGTGTGTCGCGAAAGAAACTTCCCAGCAGGGGGCGGCGACACCTGGGTGCGGACTGCACTAGCTGGAGCCCAGCCTGGGGTCTGGCCCTCAGTGTCCGCTGCTCCCTGTGAAGAATGAACAGCAAGCGTGTGATCAGTGGGTCTTTGGTCATCAGCCTGGAGGAAGGGGTCTCCCAGTTCGTACACTGTTAAGCCCCCTCTCACTGTGAATTTGGAGACCTTGGAAATGCACTCCCCACCTCCACCCCAGTGACGTTTCTCCCCTGTCCCCAGGACCACCACTCTCAGGAATCCTGGGCTGCAAACCCAGCCCTCATACTTCCTCCCTGTGTTGCTCCGGCTTCTGAGCCTCAGTGTTCCCATCTGCAGTGTGGGAAGAGTAGGACCCATCCTGCAGGGACAGAGGGTTGAAAGGCAGCCTCTTTTCAAGGACCAAAAATGCCTGTTTCTGCTAGGGTTCAGGTTTGGGTTTGGGCTTGGGTTTAAGAGGCCAGGATTTAGCTGCCAGCCAAAGGGGGGGGGGGGGAGGTTGGGTCCTGATTCACGCACATGATAGCTTGGGGCTAATGTTTTAACCCCTGTCTTTGTTTGACTACCTTTAAAATGGGGATGCTGTTGGTATTTATTACGCAAAATCTCTGGGGGTGCTAACCGGGAGTGTGCCTGTTCGCGGGAAGACGCTTCCTCCCTCTCCAGGCAAGGCACGTTCTGCCCACGGAACTAGAGACTTTCCCTGCAGTGAGAGACGGTTAGGCCAGACAAGGGGAAGGCCTGGCACCGTGAAAGGTTGTGCCAACCTGTGGCACCTTCCCCACCACCCTGCCCCAGTGATCCACAGGGCCCAGGGTTACAGGGGTTGGACAGAGCCTGTGGGGCATCTGAGGGAAGGCCTCCCAATATGACAGCCAGGGAGACCCAACGTGGGTGGAAATAGATGCTGGCCCACCAGGTGCGTGCTGAATCCAGCTTCCTACTTGACAATGTAAAGATCACTGGTTGTCTGTGGTCTCTGGCCCCCCAGCGGCGCCCACACCCTGCCTGCTCTAGCTAGACCCCTCGGTACACCCTGTGCCCTCCTCACCCCAAAGCCGGGCTGTCCCAGGTTCCGGTTGGGGTGACTGTGTCTACCCACACAGGTCTGAGGCTTACCCACACCTCCAAGCTCAGGGTCTTGGCCCTTAAGGGACAGCCGAGCTCAGCGAGCGAAGAGGGCTATGGTACGGACTTCTACCTGGCAAGCATTTATCGAATGCTTACTGTGTGCTTGGCTGCATTCCTTGGCATAGTGTATCTACTGTCCGAGGTAGGTACTATCGTGTCCAGCTTACAGATGAGAAAAATGAGGCCCAACTGAGTCAAGTAATTGGCTGGAGAGCTAGAGGCAGAGTCTAGGAGCTCTTTACCCCACCCCACGTGGCCTCATGCATGCTGATATCAAAGAGCTTTGCTGGACACTGGAATGGCTGGCTGGTGGGGGGTCCGACGGGGCCACCCTGTCTCCCACACTGGGTCTGGGGTGGGGAAGAGGAGGAAGCTCTGTACGCAGAAGCCGGATGTTTGGGAGGGAATTTCCCTGGCCCCAGAACTTCCCCAACCCCGTAGGAGGCCTTCAGGAGTGCTGGTATGGTCGAGGACAGTCTTCCTCCCCTGGGTCACGGGTCCGGGCAGGCCCCCAGCAGGGGCGGGTAAGATGCATCCCTCAGAGGTCCCTCAGCGTCCAGGGGGCTCAGGCCACAGATAGACCAAAAGAACCCCGGACAAGACAGGAAAGGGCCGAGTGGTATTTCCTACCCTGCCCTGAGGGCCAGGGGCCTGCAGTGTCCTGCCCATCCCAAGCTGGAAACAGTCCCCGGGGGATGGCATGGCTGTGTCTGGTACAGCAGCTGCTCAAAAGTGCTGGGGGCAAGAGAATTGCAACCGGTAAGATTAAACAGGCGCTTGAGTAAGAAGGGCCAAGTATAGGCAGAGGACCCAGTAGGCTTTCACCTAGCATTGTACTTCTCCTCATGCTGCCTGCTCCAGGCTATGGCCACATTGTCCTGTTGTCCCGGCCTCGTATCAGAGGGACCAGCCAGTGCTCCACTCGAGGAAGTAGCTTAGGGCTGCCAGGCTTGGAAGGAGGAGGGAGAGACTCTGCCTGGCCGCCTGGCAGGATGGAGCGCCTCTCCAACATGCGCGTTCTGCCCAACTTCCTGTGTCCCTGGCTCGTGGCTGTCAGCTGTCAGCCGTTCCTCGTTGGGGTCAAGGTCTGGTCCCTGGGCTGTCTACAGACCCATGCTGTCCGAGGCATCCATAGCATAATACTGATCGCCTCCCCAGAGCACCACCGTGTGCAAGACCTGGTCCCAGAGCATGAATGTGACCACCACCCAGATCGCCCACTGGGTGTGAGACCCGGCCCAGGGCTTTAGAGATGCGGCGGCTGTCTGCCCCAGCCTCACCCTGGAGGAATCATCATCGCCCCGTTCCAGAGGACATGGGGGCAGGAGCCTTGGTCAAGCCACACAGCTGGTAGGCTGGAGCTTAGTTTGCACCCCTGGCCTGCGGTAGTGCGGGGGTCTGACCCAGGCAAAGCAGGCTGCCCGTTCCCAAGCTGGCCATGGAAGTGGTCGCCAGATCACCCCTGCTGCACAGGGAGCTTCAGGGGGCTCACCCTCTAAGGCATGCCCTCATTTGGCCAAACGAAGCGGGACTGATTAAGGTAAGGGCCCCTGATGTGCGCCGGGGAGGCATCATGCGGGCTGTGTGAGGGTTGGGGACATTTATGGTGAGTGCTGGTTCCTGGGCAGGGCCAGGGCACCAGGGGACAAGAGCGCCCAGCCGGGATGAACACAGCTGTCCTGGAAGCACACCCAGACCCAGACCTTGGCCAGGAGCAGGCGGAAGGGAGGGTGTTTGCACTTTATTGGGCACCCCTGGCCGTGTCCCCTGGGTGCCAGGGACATGGGCTGGAGGCCTCGGAGTAGAGAAGAGGCAAAGCAGCCCAGCTCAAGCCAGGACCGTACAGGTAATGGTGCATCAGGAGACCCCTCCATCCCCCACTCTAAGGAGCCAGAGGGACAGTCCCCACGCACTCATCGGCTTCTCCCCCACTGCAGATGCTCGCGGTCCCTGGTGTCTCCGAGCCACCACGTGTGAGGGCCGCTGCTCCCAGCTGAGGCCTGGCCCCGAGGAGGATGTCTCAGCTGCCGGCCGGCGCCCGTCTGCACCATGAGTGATGAGCGGCGGCTGCCTGGCAGTGCGGTGGGCTGGCTGGCATGCGGAGGCCTCTCCCTGCTGGCCAATGCCTGGGGCATCCTGAGTGTGGGTGCCAAGCAGAAGAAGTGGAAGCCGCTGGAGTTTCTGCTGTGCACGCTCGCGGCCACCCACATGCTCAACGTCGCGGTGCCCATCACCACGTACGCCGTGGTGCAGCTGCGGCGGCAGCGCCCCGACTACGAGTGGAACGAGGGCCTCTGCAAGGTCTTTGTCTCCACCTTCTACACCCTCACCCTGGCCACGTGCTTCTCCGTCACCTCCCTCTCCTACCACCGCATGTGGATGGTCCGCTGGCCGGTCAACTACCGGTGAGCTCTCGGGCGTGTGCACGTGTGCACTTCCGGACCTGGCGTTGATAGAGGGGGGCTTGTGGGCAGTGCATAGAGGCCCGAGGGGCGTCTATACCCACAAACGGCCCCAGGGTGCTGACGACGCCCCCCCCCCACCAGCTGTGGTGCCACACCTGTGTCGCGCTGGGGGCAGACAGGGAGGCTCCGGAAGGGCTGTTCTGGGCCGCGGCTGGCATGCACGTGTAGCTGTGCCTGGGGGTCCACGGTATCCAGTACAGAAATGCTTGGTGGGGGGACGTGTGACAACACACATCAGGATCCCCCGTGCAAGGGACAAGGCCCCACTTTGCCGACTGTCACGACTGTGATGTATGGGGGGGGGGGAGCCGGGGTGGTCGGGGATCCTCTGCAGGCCCCCCGGGGCTCCGGGAAGACCCGGTGAGTGACACCTCGCTCCTGTCCCTACTCTGTGTCAGGCTGAGCAACGCCAAGAAACAGGCAGTGCATACGGTCATGGGCATCTGGATGGTGTCCTTCATCCTGTCAGCCCTGCCTGCCGTCGGCTGGCACGACACGACTGAGCGCTTCTATACCCACGGCTGCCGCTTCATCGTGGCAGAGATCGGCCTGGGCTTCGGCGTCTGTTTCCTGCTGTTGGTGGGCGGCAGTGTGGCCATGGGTGTGGTCTGCACAGCCATCGCCCTCTTCCAGACACTGGCTGTGCAGGTGGGGCCGCGGGCCGGCCGCCGCGCCTTCACCGTGCCCACCATCGTGGTGGAGGACGCCCAGGGCAAGCGCCGCTCCTCCATCGACGGCTCTGAGCCCGCCAAAACCTCGCTGCAGATCACGGGCCTGGTGGCCACCATCGTCATCATCTACGACTGCCTCATGGGCTTCCCCGTGCTGGTGGGTGAGACTGTCGGCTGGCGGGAGCCTGTCAGGGGGACTTGGGCTCCGGGACAGCCCTGGGGTTAGGCACGCTCCAGGCGTCAGGTGGTTGAATCCTCCCACCCGATCCGTGGAGGCGGGGGCGGGGGTGGGGTGGGAGGCATTATCATCATCATCATCATCATCCCATTTTGCAGATTTGGAAACTGAGGTTCAGAGAGGTAAAATGACCCACCTAAAGTTAAGGCAGCTGTGTTAGGACTTGAGCCCAAGTCAGATGACTGCAGACCCAAGGGTCTTTCTGGCACACTGTAGGGACATTTCTTACCAGAGTGAGGCCCATTCAAGCAGAGGATGTAGAACGTGGAGTAACATGACCACCTGACCCCAAGAATAAAGTCTGGATTCAACAGCCATGGCCTCGCACCCACAGGGCTCCAGCCCAGCCCCCTGAAGGGTCTGGAGTGGGACAGGAAGGGGTCTAGGGGCAAGGACCAGCCCGAGACTTTGTCCAAGCAGCTAGGCAGGGCTGTGTCCCTGGAGTCATGGCAGGACACTAGCTCCAGAAGGTGACAAGTGGGGTGGCAGCCTCATAGGGGACAAACTCGGGATGCAGTCCCAGGTAACCTGTGGGCCCACCCTCAGGGGGCCCGCTACCCCCTCCCCCAGGGGCTGGGTTCTCCTGTGTGCAGTGGGGCCCTACGTCTCCAGTCTGTGCTGATGGAGAGAAGGAGCGTGTGTAGAATTGCAGAGCCACAAGGGGACAGCAGTGGAGGAAGAGCGTCCCCCCACCTTCCCTTCAGGGCATGGAAAGGGGTGCCATTTATGGAGCTCACTCCACGCTGCAGGCCTGAGATCTTTACTTCACACTGTGGGGTGTTCTTGGCCCATTTCATAGATGAAGAAACTGAGCCCCAGAGAGGTTCAGTACCCTTCCGAGGGTCACACAGCTCACATAGTGGAACCAGTGTGATGAGTGTATCATACCCACTCTGCTCTGATGGGGGAATAATTAAATGTCACTCTGGGTGGGGGAAGGAACTCTCCTGGGGGAGAGCTCACCATGGTGGTTCATCCACCACCATGCAGGGGAAGAGCGAGGAGGCCACTGGCCGCGGAGGAGTGAGGATGGCAAAAAGTCCCTGAACTGGGAAGCTTGGGACCTGGTTCTCCAAACCTCGGTTTCCTCTTCCCAAAAAGGGATTGGTAAAGCACACCCCCAGCTCTCTCCTTGGGCAGTCATGAGGCCGACGTGAGGAAAGGCCCGCCCCGTGCTGCCCGGCGTCATGTGAAGGACCATCTGTGCACTCGGTGGGTTCTGGCCGTGCATCTGGGCAGCCAGCGGCTCTTGCCGGACACGGACTTCTACCCTCACACTCTGGCTCCTTCCGGCCCAAGAGCCCATGGCTGCGTCTGCTGCCCCCTCCTCCCACACGCGGGAGAAGTGAGGGGCGAGGGGGGAGGGGGTCCTGCCAGGTGCCAGGCCGAGCCCTGTGCCCACAGGTGGTGAGCTTCAGCAGCCTTCGGGCGGACGCCTCGGCGCCCTGGATGGCACTGTGTGTGCTGTGGTGCTCCGTGGCCCAGGCGCTCCTGCTGCCCGCGTTCCTCTGGGCCTGCGACCGTTACCGCGCCGACCTCAAGGCCGTCTGGGAGAAGTGCGTGGCCCTCATGGCTAACGACGAGGACTCAGACAATGGTGAGGATGACCTGGGAGAGGCCCCAGGGAGAGGGGGGCCTGAGCGAGGTCAGCAGGGTGGCAGCTGTCAGGTGACCACCCCATGGCACTGAGGGGACCCCTTGCTCAAATGGCCTTGAATCCCTAAGGGACCTAAGTGTCTCCTGGGGTGTTCTCCTCTCAGGTGAACACCCCAGCCCCACAGCCAAAAGGTGGCAGAGCCAGGATTTGAACTCAGGACTCTGCCCTGTGTGCGTGCGTGCGTGTGTCTGAGGGTCCCAGGAACTCACTCTCCGATGCCCCCAGGTTTCCGTGGCCCCTAAGCTTTTGCCCCACCCTGCAGATACCAGCCTGGAGGGTGGCATCCCCCCGGACCTGGTGCTGGAGCACTCTCTCGACTACAGCTATGGAGGTGACTTTGTGGCCCTGGACAGGATGGCTAAGTATGAGCTCTCTGCCCTGGAGGGGGGCCTGCCCCAGTTCTACCCGCTGCGGCCCTTGCAGGAGGACAAGACACAGTACCTGCAGGTAGGGCACCGGGCAGGGCCCGAGACCCCCAAAATGCGGGTGTGTGTGTGGGGGGGGGGGGGCGGCGGGAAGTATCGTGATCTCCCCAAGGCCTCTCCTCTCTGAGCCGCGCGTCGGTCCCCGTTTTCCAGGAGGGCAGCCCGGGTTAACCCCGCCCGTCCTGACAGGTCCCGCCCACGCGACGCTTCTCCCACGACGACGCCGAAGTGTGGGCCGCCGTCCCGCTGCCCGCCTTCCTGCCGCGCTGGGGCTCGGGCGAGGACCTGGCCGCCCTGGTGCTGCCCTCTGGGTCTGACCGGCGCCGCGGCAGCCTGCTGGCCTTCGCGGAGGACGCGCCCCCGTTCCGCCCGCGCCGCCGCTCGGCCGAGAGCCTGCTGTCGCTGCGCCCCCCCGCCCCCGACGGCGGCCCGCGCCGCGCCCGCGACTCGCCCCCCGGCAGCCCGCGCCTCCGCCCCGGGCCCGGCGCCCGCTCCGCCTCGGCCTCGCTGCTGCCCGACGCCTTCGCGCTGACCGCCTTCGAGAGCGAGCCGCAGGCCCTGCGCCGCCCGCCCGCCCCGCAGGGGCCCCTCCTCGACGGCGCCCAGCCCGGCCAAGACGCGGCGCCCCCTGGCGGCGGCGGCGCGCAGCGGAGCCCCGGGCCGCGCCCGGCCGTGCACGCGCGCGCGGGGCCCCTGCGGACCGGCCTGAGCGCGTCGTGGGGCGAGCCCGGGGGCCTGCGCGCGGCGGGGGGCGGCGGCGACGGCAGCACCAGCAGCTTCCTGAGCTCGCCCTCCGAGTCCTCGGGCTACGTCACGCTGCACTCGGACTCGCTGGGCTCCGCGTCCTAGGGCCTACCGGCGCCTCCCCACGCGCGCCCGGCGGGCCGGGCCGCCCGCAGGGACCAAAGCACCAAAGATGCCGCGCTGACCCAGGCCGGGCTCCGGGCAGCGCCACGCGGGGCCCGCCGACGGCGCCTGGCCGTGGGCCAGCTCTCCCTGCGTGACTGAGCCGCGGGCATTTCCTGGAGTGACGGCGGCTGCCCTGGACGACCGCCGGGCACGGACCAGCTGCTGGGTACCGCATCTCGGGGCAGAGCGAGCCTGGCTTGGGTCAAGGCCCTGATGCACCTCGCGCAGCCCCGGGGCAGCTGGGTTGGGGGGATGGGGGTGGCGGCCGGGAGCCCAGGAACCGGGCCACCACGAGACGGAGCAAAACCCAGCCCTGCGGGAGCTACACCCTAACTTTCCACTTCGCACTGTAACTGTCTCACCCCCGTGGGGGGCAGGGTACAGAGGGTCTCTAAGCACAGGGGTCTTCAAAGCCCAAACAAGCTCTCTGAGCAGGTGTTCCTGCTGACCAGTTCTGCCTCGGTTTCCCCATCTGTTTTGAGCAGGTGACCATGTTAACTCTCAGGACTGTTGGGAGAAGTCTCCTGGTCCCTGTGCACTGGCTCCTCAATGGACAGGGTGTGAGAGCATCTGGGGCCCTCTGTGGGCCCTTTGCGGGGCATCAGTCTTCAGTGTGTGGCCCGGTGTGGCCTCTGCACCTGAGGTCTCCCACTCTCAGTGCCCCTGGCCCCCCAGGGACACACCCCAGCTAAAGCACAGCACTTTTCCTCCACCGCCCACCTTGACCACTGTTAGTGTCCCCCCACCCTCATCACTCTGCCATCCCTGTGTCCCCACCAAGTCAGCCTGTGACTCCCATCACGAAAGTCATGGGTCCGTGATGGGAAAGAACTGAAGAAAGGGAAAACGGGCTTCCTTATCCTGATGCCCCAGGGAAGGAATCCTGGCTTAGAGTCCTCCCAGGTTGGGGGCCGGGTCCCTGGTGAGGGTCCTCCCTCACCCGTGGACAGGGCTCCTGGCTTTGCCATGGGTCTTGGGGAAGGGCCTGCTGGGTATTCTTTGGAGAAAGACCCTAGGCTCAGGCTAAGGAGAAGCCCAGGAACAGCTGTGACCTTGAGCTGAAAGGACAAGGGCAAATGCAGAGGCTGCGTCATCCTGGCCCCTGCCTCCACACAATGGCCCCTACACCTGAGCCCCACCCCCAGCCCCTCCCCTAGCAGATTCCAGGGCCAGCACGGAGCCTGCCAGCCCTATGTTCCCTCCTGCTCTGTCACCTGGGATTGCAACACTGCCCCGGACCCTCGTGGTCACGCCCATTTCCTCACCCCCCTGACAAGGTCTTGGCCCCAGAGGAGGCCCTGGCGGGGGGGGGGGGGGGGGGGTGAGGATAGGGGATTACCTGGCTCCATCTATGGTTTGGAGGCCACTGGTCCTAGGCTGTGGGGTAACTGGGCAGGGAGGAGCCAGCCACAGGTGAGCAGGACAGAAAACCACAGTAGAGCCCCAGCCACGGGAGGGGCCACCTCTGGCCAATGCTGCTGTGCCTTCAAGGACTCACATGTCCAGTGGGGGCAGAGATCATCAGCTAGCCACTGTGTCATCCCCCCACCCCACCCCTTGCTCAGGCCGGCCCACTTGTCACATTGGGTTTTTACTCTGTGTTTCATATCCAATGGCAATACTTGCAGGGAGACATGATACCCCCAAATCCCTCCAGTTATGGTTTTTACAAAAATAAAAAGGAGGGAGGACCCCAGATGGAGGACCCTGGGGCCTGGGTCTCCCCCTCACACTTTGTGCAGCCGCCAGGCCTATTTGCTGCGTTGAGAAGCAGCTTGGCCCCAGGCTCACAGGGGAGGGAGCTCTGTCCTTATACCACCACCCACCCAGAGCCAGGAATCTGTTTGTAGTTTTTTGACGACTGAGCATTTCTCTTCTGTACAGAATACAATAAAAACTTCCTATGATTTGCACCTGGCATTCCTAGGGTGGTTTCATGGAAACACCTTTCCAGAATAGAGCAGCACTGCTAGCCAGCTGTCCCCAAGTGTCTCTCCCTCTGGGTCCAGAAGTCCTCCTAGGGCGCCATCCTTTGGGCCAGTGCCCCTTTTCTATGCCAGCGTTGCAGCCCCACCCAGGGAGCCAGGATGGCCTGGACCAGCGGCAGGACAGAGCAGTGGGGTGGGCACCACAGCGCTAATAGCAGGAGAAGCACTATAATCGCAGTTGGCAGCCTCCGCACCAGGAGTGGCTTCAGGGACGTTTAGCCTCTGTGAGGTCTTTTCGGGAGAGCAAGAAGGGCAGGGCCTGGGGGCGCCAGACCTATCGTGCCTGGTGGTGACCCGCTCCAGCCCGGGTACGAGTTTGGAGGCCGCTCCCTGGGTCCGCGGTATAAGGTCGCCACCTAGTGGCTGGCAGAGGGATTAGTGCGGCTGCTCCTGTCCCCCACTCGCCCCCAACGCAGCAGGAGGCCGAGACCCCAGGGGCGCCCCCCCCCCCGACCGCCACAGCCGAGACCCCCTCCCCGTCTGCGCTCCAGAGAGACTGATGGGCGGAGTAGGGGAGCCGGGCCGCTCTCTCCCCGCACTCTAACCAGAACGGGCTTAGCACACATAAGCAAAGCAGGGGTATCCCTAAATGGGAAATGTTTTATAGAAAGTCAGTATTTGTAGTTCAAAAGATGCACCCCAGTAGGCATCGTGGGAGAAATTTGGACTTCCGTGGTCTCTTTGTACCCATCTCACAGGTTCGCCACTGTCTGTATTCTGAATTTCAAGCTGGAAATGCCAGGATCCCTCCCAGGGCTTGGCGCAGGATTCTCATCCCCCAGCCCCAGGCTGCGCCTCGAACACCGGGACCCCGGGCTAGGGTCGGAGCACAGCAATGACCTCGTTTCCGGAAGAATAAACAGGCGCAGAGCGCTCGGAGGGCTGTCGAGGGTCGCGGGTTCTGTGGCGGCAACAGAGGTCCGGCGGCCGGAACCCTCAGGAGCCGCGCGCTGCGGGGTGTGGGGTGACCCGAGCGGTGGGCGGAGCATCTGGCGGCAGGGCGGGCTGCTGAGCTGGGGCAGCTCGGGGCAGGTCTTCTGAGATGGGCGGGCCTCAGAGAGCGCGCCGGCCGGGTGGGCTGTGCTGCGTGCGGAGGGGGTGGGGACCCGTGGAAGCCGAGAAGCTCCAAGGTGGGGGTGGGCAGGGGGCCCCTCGCCGGCGGGGCGGGACCCGGCGAGCTTTGTGCCGGTGGGAACCGGGCGTCCTCGGCTGGCTGAATGGGCCGGGGCGGGGCAGCGATTCTCCTCGCTGCGAGGGGTCCGCTCTGCGCCGCTGCCGACGGCGACCTTCCCACAACGGCGAGGCTGCGGGGCGGGGGCGGGGGCGGGGGCGGGGGAGGGCTGCCCCCCGGGGGCCCTGGGAAAGAGGAGCAGCCTGGGACATCCCCTCCCAGCCCCGCGAGAAGGTGGGACGAGGAGAGAGCGGGTCCAGCTTGAGTAGGTGGGGCTGGGGGTGGGGGGCACAGGTCCCCCTCGAGGCTCCGTGTATTTCCTCGCGTTCGCGGGCACGCGACACCCTCCCAGCCACCCCTGCCACGGGACCAAGACGGAAGCCTGGGGTCCCGGCCATCACCGCAGGCGCGCTCTAAACAGTCTCTGCGTCCCGGGGCCAGAAGGGGGCCCCCTTGAGTCTGAGGCGGCGCCGGGACTCACCAGGGCCGCCAAACCCCCAGACCCGGCCCCGGGCTCTCGGCGCAGCGGCGAGGGGCCGGCTGCGGCCCCGGGACGCTGGAGGACGGGCCGGGGAGACCTCCAGGGAAGAGGAGCCGGGGTGGCTGGGACCTCGAGCCGCCGATGGCTGGAGCAGGGGCCCAAATGGCGGGGACGCAGGGGCCAAGCGGCGCGGGCGCCTCCGGGCTCGGGCTGGCGCTGTCCATGGTGCTGCCACCTGCGCGCTCAAGCGCCAGGGGGCAGCGCAGGCCGCCGCCGCCGTCCTCTCCGCGCCCCAGAAGCTGGCTGACTCCCGGCAGACAGCTGCGGAAGCCAGACGGGAACTCGGCTCCGCTGGGGACCCGCCAGAGCCCTGGGGGGAGGGGAACGGACAGGAGAAATGTGAAGGGGAGGGAAGAATAGGAGAGGGGAGGAGGAAAGGAGAGGTGTAGAGAGAGAAAAGGAGGGGAGAAATGTGGCGGGGAAGGGAGGGGAGGGGCTAGGCAACCTGAATTTCTTTCCCAGGGTCCGTCCAGACCCTCGCTCACCCGGATTGCGACTGCACTAGCCTGCAGGGTCTTCGCAGCCTCCTGCCTCCAGCAATCTGGGGCCCTCTCCTCACCCAGCTGCCCACTGCCCCGAGCTCTCTTCTCATCCATCCCTCCTTTATCTGGCCTTGTGATATCCACGGGTCTGACGCCACAAGTGCCCCCCCCCCTCAGATCCTTGCCCTATCCCCTCCAGACTCCCTCCCACCTTGAGCCGAGTTCTGAAGGCTTTTCATGTACTTGACGCTCAGCTCCAGGATATCCGCCTTCTCCAACTTGCGTTTCCGGATCTGCAGATCCGTGGAAAGGGCTCTTAGCTGCACAGTCCGACTTGGAAGGGATGAGGTTGGGGATCGTATCGCCCCCACCTCACCACATCCCCACGTCTCACCTGGTGGGAGTAGTGTTTTTCCAGCAACGACTTCAGCTGCTCCAGCGATACATTGATGCGTGCCCGTCGCTTCTTCTCCATCAGTGGCTTGGAGATCTGTAGACGGGTGGCATTATAGGACAGGGCCAGGGTCCTCTTGCCCTTTGCCCCACCCCACCCCCGGCTTGGCAGGCCCACGCCCTGCGCCCTTCAGGACCCCAGACCTTGCGGAAGCCGCCGGCTTGGCCACCGGAGCTGCCCTGGGTCCCAGGCTTGGTGCCCATGTTGTCGTATCTGCTCCTGGGGGAGGCAGTGCCGCCTTTATAGGGGCTCCTCGTTTACATGTCAATGAGGCGCTCCTGGACTCGAGGAACCCCGAGGGGGAGGAGACGAGAGGGGGATGCACTGGGAAATTCCCCACCTCTCTGTGCGACCCCCTCTCAAAGCCCAGGCTTCAGCCTTACCTCCAGGAACCCTCCTTTCTTCCAAGGGGCCCTCCTCTTCCCCTTCCTCAGTCTTTCCCATATCCCTTTCGCCCCCACTACTTCCCGAGTCTGGGGTCCCCTCCCATGCACATCCCTCCGGGCCCTGTTCTGTCCCAGTGTTTAGTGTTCCTAGGGACCGAGCCTCACTAGTCCCACTTACCTAGTGCTTGCCGTCCCTTGCCTCCAAGCATTCTGAGGGGGCACCCACTGAGGAAGGTCCATGGGTCCAGCTGGTTCTGAGCCCCCCTAATGACTATGACAACACACCAGGCCTCCGTGTGTCTGATGAAGATGCGGAGGCAGGGAGGACCCGCCAGCAAGGCCTTTCTGCGGGTTTCACGCTCTGGCCACGCTGGCAACGCCACATTAGTCGTTCTAATGTTGGGACAATGCAGCGATTTTCTGCCTGTGTCTGCTCAAAGCCGGGCACAGGCTGGGCTTGAGGGAGCCACACAGCGACATGTGTCCCATTAAAGCGTGCAGCCCGCCCTCGGGGCCACAGCCAGTCTCCTCCTAGCTGGGGTCTTGGACTGGGAGCATTCCTGTGCTGAGGTGTGTGTCCTGACCCCAAGTGCCCTCTGGCCCTGTTAGGCCCCAACCCACACTCTTCCAGCTGGGCTAGTTTCAGTCCTGACTTTCCAGGCTGGACAACTCAGGCTCTGCCACTTGCCCTCACAGCCGGGGAGTTTATTCCCACCGGCCTTCTCTTGCTCCCAACAAATGAAAGGTGAGGGTGAGAAAGATCACTGGTCATATGGCGAGAGCATCGTTCTGTGCTCTTGGAGGTCTGGGACCCCCCAAACACTGTTCATTATTCGGGCTGTGGTTGGAGACTCAGGCTGCTCAGTGGAAGAGACACCCACCCCAGGACCTGTTAGGCCCTACAGCAGGACTGCTGCAGTCCCGGGTTGGGCCCCAGGAGCAGGACTCCCGTAGCTGTGGCTGACAGGATGACGTCCCTGGATTCATCTCCAGTTATCTCCCTGTCCTGGGTTCGCAGGGTCCCAGGTTCAAGGTTTATAAAATGGGGCTCCGAACAATGCTGGCTCCCACGGCTACTCGTGAGGGCAAGAAAGTAGCTTCGACGCAAAAGTTCTGCAGTTGAGCCCTGCGGCAGAGGAATAAACAAATCGGCCTTTGCGAGGGACCCAGCGCGAGGCGGAGGGGAGATTGTTGGATCCCGGATGGGCCCCCTGGCTCCCTGGAGAGGGGCTATCTTCTTCCCCCACACCCGCCCCTGCCCGGAGTATTGATGGGCCCTGCCTGGGACAGAGGCTTCTCAGGCGCCTAGCAGCGTGGAGAATCGCGCTCCGCCCTCCTTTCAAGGCTCAGACTGCGTCGGCCGGGGTTCCGAGGTGCTCTTCCGCCCCGGCCGCAGGACCCCGGGCCAGATCGGGCC
The DNA here is from genome assembly GCF_028018385.1 of Neofelis nebulosa. Classification (NCBI taxonomy): domain Eukaryota; kingdom Metazoa; phylum Chordata; class Mammalia; order Carnivora; family Felidae; genus Neofelis; species Neofelis nebulosa. Next base: position 218,380,743 of record NC_080783.1, read on the forward strand.
GGGCCGGGCGGCGGGGCCGAGACCGCCGGCCGGCGTTGGCACGCGCCGGGCAGCTTTGAAACACCGGGGGCTGAGCGGGCCCCACTGGCCTCCGTGCGCTCCCCCGGCTTGGGGCGGTGGCGGCTCGGTACAAAGGCGCCGCGGGGCAGGCGGGCGGCGGGGCCGGGCACAAAGGGGGCAGCCGAGTGTTAAGGGCTTTGTGCCGGCCCCACAAAGCCCGCCCGCGCCCGCCCCCTCGGGGCCAAACTCCGGGCGCCCCGCTGCGCGCGGGCTTCCAGCGGCCGCACATCTGCACGGAAGCTGGGCGCGCGCCTCGCTCCGGCGGTCGCCCTCCGCCCCCGCCCCCGCTCTCAGCCGCGCGGGCGGCGGGGCAATTTGTCCTCTAATTATGATCCCTCCCCATAAACCGCCGCCCGCGCCTTTCAACTCGGGCGCATTAGCAAACCAATGGCCCTCGGCGCAGCCCTCGCGGCCCGCCCCCTCTCCAGAGTTAGGGCCGCCCTAAAGGGGCCCGCGGCCCGCCCCTGCCCGCACCCTAGCATCCGTAGCTCCTGGGGCCGTCACTCCTCTCGAGCCCGAGCGGAAGGCTCCCGGTCGCGCTAGGTGGGGCCGCTCACGTGGGTGGCTTAGTGTGTTCTTAAGCACTGGAAAATTGACCGCAAAATGACCTAATTCGCAATGTTCTGCTTTGGCTGCGGGCGGCGAGCCTGGTGGGGCGGCCTGGGCTGGACTCGCAGCCGTCAAATTCTGCCTCCGCCCACTTAATGGGCCTCCGCCTCGCTGCCCCCTACCCCTACCCCGCCACCGCCCCCTGCGCCCCCATTTAGCACCCCCCCCCCATATCCCGGGACAAGTCCCCGGGCTGGCGTCCCCGCGACTCCCCGCCTAGGCTGATTTTCTCTCTGCTTTCGGGTTTCCCCACTCCCAGCGCGGCTCGCCCGCCGAGAACCGCCCTTAAGTCGGGCGAGGGTCGGGCAGGACTCAGGGCTGAAACAGATCCTGGTGAGGATTCCACCCTCCTTTTTTCCCCGCGCGCGGAGAAATCCCCACTTGATGCGCAATTCGGGCTCCTCGGCGGCCACGTCCCCACTAAGACCCAGTTCCCCTCCTCCCCCACTCTGTGAGTCCTGAGCTAGACCACCCTCAGCACACTCACAGGCAGGCGGGGTGGGGGTGGGGGTGGGGCTCCGAAGGTGTGCGTAAAGGTTGGGCGGGTGCGTTTTCCGAGGTGGGGTGGGAGGGGCGGCACACCCTCCCCCCCCCCTTATCTAAGAGCAAGCAGGGCGAAGCCTCTCCGGCTGCTGGGAAGGACGTGGACTATCTTAGAAGCCGGGTTTATGCAAACTGGGATGTAGGCCACCGACTCCCTTTCCATCTTTAGCATCTGGGCTCCCCAGGGGGCCTGGAAAGGAGCACGAGTTCCGGCAAAGCGCTGGGGAGACCCAGGTTGCCCTTTGCTCATTCAAGGGGAAAAAAAAAAAAAAAATCCTTCTGTAGTTCTGGAGACCTCGGGGGGATTCAAGGAACACTCAGTCCTCTGCTTGCTCAGGCTTGGGAATTGAAGGCAAAAAGCGACCTGTGCCTTCATTCTCCCTTTCCCCTTTGGTTTTCTCGACTTTGTCTAAAGAAACACTGTTACAGAGCAACTAAGGTCTGGAAAGGAGGTGGGGGGGGGGGGTTTGCAGGCCCCAGGACAAGAGCCGCACCAGATACTCCCAGCCGATGGCCCTGTGTAACCTCTCCGCCCTGGGTGAGAGCCCCTTTCCCTCCGGCAGCACCCAGGGATTGAAAGCAATGCTAGTTTACTGGGGAGTGCCGCAGAGGCCACCGCCCGCGAGGTGACTTCGGGGAAGAAATACGCCAGCCGGCCGTCTCTGCAGATGCATTTCAAAGGGGAATGAAGTGATTGCTTCGTGTAATTAACTATTGGGACACAGCAAAAGCTCTGAAATGACTCAGCCATTTGTCTCCAGATGGGGTTGGAGTGGCTGCGATTGTTTAACTCTCTTTAGCTGTGTTGGAACTCCGAATGGCCTGGCAGCCAAGGGCCCTCCAGGGGACAAAGGCTGGGACTCCGGTGAGTGCATCAACGCTGAACCGGGCTGGCCCAGCTGAGGGAGAGTGAATTCAGAGAGACCCCCATTGTCTCAGGCCTTTGTGTTTCTCCCCAGCTGGCTCTAATCTTTAAATATTTACCCGGCCCTTTTGTGCACTTGTGACTTAGGCACTTCGGGCTGATGTGCTCATAAATTCACATCATTTACCCGTTTCCAGACTAGAGAGAGGAGGCTTTCATGCCTGGAGCCCAGAATGGTCAGAGGAAGGAGAAGAAAACTGTTGGAGGATCAGGGTTCCCTCCTGGGGAGATGAACAGGCCCTTCCTGGCCTCCATGTGGGAAGTGGATGAGACAGAGGGCCTGTGAGTGACAAGGAGCCCCAGAGGCCCCTCCGGCAATAACTGACCAGAGACCCACCGGCAGAGGGAGGGGAGAGGCCAGTTCTCAGACCTTTTCTTACTTGGTGTCAAGCTTGGACAAGAGCAAACTTTTCATCCTGGGAAGCTGGTGTGGGTTGAGGTGTTTGGTTCACACCTCTCACTAGCACCTGCGTCTTGCGTGCTTTGCACTTGCTACATTCTCTCTTGCTCTGTAAAGCAACCCCGTTTGAGAAAAAGGGTAGGGGCGCCTAGGTGGCTCAGTCGGTTAAGTGTCTGACTCTTGATTGCGGCTCAGGTCATGATCTCATGGTTTGCGAGATCGAGCCCCCCCCCCCCCCCCCCCGCCCCAGTCCTGCTCTGTGCTGACAGCAGGAACCTGCTTGGTATTCTCTCTCTGCCCCTCTCCCACACTCTCTCTTTCAAAATAAATAAATAATCATAAAGAAAAGAAAGAGAGAGAGAGAGAGAAAAAAAAATTTAGAAAAATAAAAAAGAGAGAGAGAGGCTAATTTCATCTCAGCCTACAGTTTAACTTGGAAAAGTCAAGCTGGTTCTTAGGACTCTTTAAGCAGGAGGAAACTGCACTTAGACCCAAGATGGAAAACCACCTCAGCTGGTGGGTGAATAGCAGGATGGGGGCTGGGGGGGGGGGGGGGACGTGCAGGGGAGACCCTGCAGAGGGACCTTCCTGCATGAGAAAGGGCTCCCTTTCTCCTTGCCTCCCAGCTCCAAGAACAAAACACATTCAAATGCTTCTTTACAAAAGAAGGCAAGTAAGGCATCCCAGGGCTGAGTAGTTTTCCTTTATTTTCTTATATTTTTATGGGTTTGTTGTTCTCCTGCCTGGGGATGAGAGCCAGATGCAGAGTGGATTTCTTTGATCAGGTTGCTTTTCTCTGGTAGGACAGCAGGACTCATTGTGTGTTTCTGTCCATATCGCTGGTTGAATTACTGTTACTCTGTGCATCTCTGTATCTCTGTGTGTGACTTTGTTTCTCTAGGTCTATGCCAGTGTGTGCATATATTTGCTTACTTGCCTGTTTCCTCCCTTACTGCTCTGTGAGCCCTGGGTCCTGACAGATTCAGCAACTCCAGTCACTTCTAAAAATCCCCCTTCCCTCAGGTCTGGCCATACCTGGGAAGAGACTGCTTCCCCTTCCTTTCTTCCTTCTCCAAGATGAGGCTTGATAAGGTTTTGGGGTGATGGTGGGGGGTTGGAGCCCACAGCCAAGAAAGGATTCTCAAAGATGTCTTTGGTGCAAAAAAGGTGATTTTATTAAAGCACGGGACGGGGCCCGTGGCAAGAAAGAGCTGCACTGGGGTTGCAAAGAGTAACTGATTTATATACCTTCAGGTTGGGAGGGGGTTAGGGACAGAGTAAGTCTCTAAGAAATTTTAGAAGAAAGGTTTCCAGGACCTTGAGGGTCTAGCTGTTGTTAGCAAAACGTCATTTATTACTGCTTAGTAAAACCTCACTCATGAGACCCTTCAGATGTGTATCAGGAGTCATATACTTGGAGTTTAATTGCCAACATATACTTGGGGATTAAAGATAAATAAGGTTTGCAAAATAATTTTTATGTGTTTAAGGAGACTCACAGGATCCTGGCGGCGGGGGGGGGGGGGGGTCAGGATAATGTTAAGCCAAGATTCCCTTTTGCAAAGTGTCATCGTCCAGGCAGCTGAGCTCCTTGAGGGAGGTTGTTCACTCTGCCCCTTTCAAGGACTCATCACTGGGCTGTGGGCAGTAAGGGAATTCAATTTTTCATTTGCCTTTGTTTCCCACATCACCATGGCAAGCACTTAAACCCCCTTCCATCTTGGTGAGAGTGCTATTAGGGCTCCAGGAAACGGAGTCTATAGGTTTCTGGAGATTAGACTATGGAGAAGATTACTTTTTACTTGCAGTTTACTAAGTTATCCGTAGACTGAAGGAGACTCCTGTTCTGTATGACTGTGATCTCCATCAGTCAGACATTTGCTTCCTTTCTTTTCCCCTGTTCTTGAGCAGTCAGGAGTGTCGGGGGAAGACACATATCCCACCCGGGGTGGGGGTGTGGGTGGGGGTGCTGTTAGCCTGTACTTTGTCCTCAGCTTGCCCCATGCTCCCTAATCAGGGCTGATGGAGAAGGATGGTCTGAAGTGATGGGCAAAGGAGAGGGGGTTGCCTGGACTGGCTAAACTGGATTTCATGTTACTCTTTGCCCCCAGAAGGGAGCCAGTCGCTGGGGGGTAGATCAAGGCCCTAAGTCAGTGTGGACAGCAGATTCCAATGGCCAAAGGCACCCTGGAGATTTAATGTTTTAAAATACAAAGTTGGGGCGCCTGCGTGGCTCACTTGGTTACACATCCGACTCTTGGTTTCAGCTCAGCTCATGATCTCACGGTTTGTGAGTTCGAGCCCCACGTCCAGCTCTGTGCTGCCAGTATGGAGTCGAGTTGAGATTCTCTCTCTCTGCCCCTCCCCACTTATGCTCTTTCCCTCTCTCTCAAAATAAATAAATAAAACTTAAAAAAAAAAAGTTAAACAGACTTAAAAACAACAAAAACATTACATCTCCTTTCAATTCCCATGAACCCAGTTTAGCAAATGTCTCCTGAGCACCATTTAAACATGGTTTGGGAGAACACTGTCAATACCTGATGGTGAAATCAGGACCCCTGTTTTACAGGACGCTGAGACTTGGGAGTTGATTTGCCCGAGGTTACAAAGCTGGGCCACTGCAGGCCTCAGACCAGGATTCAATCCCAGGCTCTCCATCCTTCCCTGAGCCCAGCTGCTCAGACCTCAGGCCTCATGCCAGGTCCTGCAGGGACAGACGAGAGAGTGGGGCAGCCAGAGGCTCAGATGCAGGCCTGGCTGACTGCAGCTCAGTCTGGTCTCGCGCTCTCTGACCCACTACTCTGGGCTCCAGCCTCCCCGGGGGCCTGTCCCCTATCCCAACTCAGGCTTCCTTTCTCCTGCCTCTGTGTCTGCAAACTCAGTGCCAACCCTCCCTCCCTCCCTCCCCACAGATGTCCTTGCTCTCATTTCCAGCCTAACGCTGCGGGTCCCCGAGTGCCCCAAGACCTAGCTCAAGCATCTCTTCCAAGCTGCCTCCTAGCCCTCTGCCCGCCCATCCGCAGGCCCCTCCTTGGAGCCCCTCCCTCTCCTCCACTCTTACTTGGCTCCTGTCCACTCCCACCCGCCATACTCCATTCTGGTCACTTGCTCACCTGCTTTTCTCCTTCATCATCCCTCTGTGAGCTCCCCAGAAGAGGACATTAACCCTTTCGAAAAAACGAGCAATTTCCGATTCAAAAAGTAATGTATGTTGACTGTGGGCAATGTGGAAAACACAAAAACATACAACATATAAAGAAGACAATGAATGTCACCCCGAGTCCCACCACCTGAAGGTGACCGCTGTTAAATAACTCCAATCTTTTCCCCATGCTCACACGTCTGCTTGTGCTTTTCCCCAGCGAAGCCAAAGTCGCACTGTAAACTTTTGAATTCTGCCTTTTGGAAAACGCGGTGCAGCCTCCTGCGCTTTTTCGCTATTGGCCAACATGCTCCCTCACCACGAAGTGGGCGGTCGTCCCGCGCGCGGTTGCCCAGTACGGGGTGTTCCGGCTGCCTCCAGGGCAGGGTCCCCGCGCGGTCGCAGCCTGGGCGCCTGGCGGGCCGCCCCGCTCGCGCCTGCGCGCCGAGGGGTGTCGGCTTCGCCGGGGCACCGCGCGGGGCCGTCCGAGGGCAGGGTCGCTTCAGGCTGATTTCTTGGGACAGGGGCGTTCTTGAGTTTGGGGCTGCTTTCTGGCAGCCGCCGGCAGCCGCCTCTCGGCCGGGGCCACAGGCGCCCCGCCTGCCGTCCGCCGCTCTGCGGGGGGGCGGTCAGAGGCTTTCCCCCGGGGGCTGACGGGGCGGGGTGGGGCGGGGCCGTGGGCGGGGCGCTCCCGCCAAAGCCGGGTCCCCGCCCCGCTGCGCGGCGGTATCGCGAGAGCTCTCGGGCGGCGCGGGGCTCCAGGCGGCGGCGCTTCCCAGCCGGCGTCGGCGGCGGCGCAGTACGCAGGCGCGGCGGGCGGGTTTCCCCGGGCTACAGCCGGCGCCGTCGCCCGCTCGTCGGCCGCCCGGCGCCATGGCGGGCTGCGCGGCGCGGGCTCCGCCGGGCTCCGAGGCGCGCCTCAGCCTGGCCACCTTCCTGCTGGGCGCCTCGGTGCTCGCGCTGCCGCTGCTCACGCGCGCCGGCCTGCAGGGCCGCACCGGGCTGGCGCTCTACGTGGCTGGGCTCAACGCGCTGCTGCTGCTGCTCTACCGGCCGCCGCGCTACCAGGTGCGGGCCGGGCGGGGGTGGGCCGGGGCCGGGGCGAGGGCGGGACCCGGGTGGGTTGGGCGCAGCGCGCGGGCTCCGTCCCCCTCGGGGTCGGGGTGGGCCGGGAGCTGGGCCTGTGGGAGGGACCGCCTCCCCCGGGCGTGTTCTTTCTCCGGAAGTTCAGTTCGCAGGAGGGACCCCGCCTCGCCAGGCTGGGGGGGGGGGGGGCGGGGCGTGGGTCGCGGGCCCTCTCTCTCCCGCGGAGTGGGTGGGAAGTTGCAGTTGGTGCGGTTCAGCAGCTGCGCTTGGCGTGGGGAGGAAGCGGGCCCACGAGTTCCTTTATGTCATTTAAGTTGTGGAGACACACTTAACCTGCCGCCAAGTCAGGTCAGAAGCCCCCGCAGTGTGACTCGGAGGGGGTTGGGCACAGAGCCCCGCACGTCCCCGACTAGACTTGCTGCGTGGACTTGGGAGAGTCTGGCCAGTAAACGAGGTTCATGCGGTGTTCCCACTGCTCTGAATCATAATAGCAGTAATGATAGCAATGGTAGCTCGAACTTACTCACAGCACTCTTAAGTGCTTTATGCGGGTACTCTTCACAGCAGTCCTAAAAGGTAGGTAGCATTGTTGTCCCCGTTGTGTATAGGGGGGAAACGGAGGTCCAGAGAGGTTAAGTAACTTGTCCAAGGCCACACAACCAGAGAGGGGTGGATGCGGGATTTGAACCCCAGGCACGTTTGCCTTACCCTCTTAGTCTCTGAGCAGATCAGCTCTAAGTGTTTCCCAGTAGCCTACTTGTCCCAAGGAAGTGGGGTGTGTGCTCTTGCAGCCCGGATGTGTGCTCAGGGAACAGCCCGGTGACTGAGCTGCTTTTGGGTCCATTTCAGATAGCCATCCGAGCTTGCTTCCTTGGCTTCGTGTTCGGCTGCGGCATGTTGCTAAGTTTTAGCCAGTCTTCTTGGAGTCACTTTGGCTGGTAAGATGTATTTGGGGGGAAGAGTGGTTTTGAGGCGAGGGTGGGAGGATCAGAGGGTCAGAAGTGGTATATCCTCATCCCTGTGTCTCCTCTCTGACTGGCTGAAGGCTGTTGAGGATTCTGTACGGTCTCTGATGTCCAGCTAGATCCCTGTGTCTCGGACCTTGAGAACTTGTGCCCATCGGTCGCTTCTGTTGCAGGCAGAAACAGGTCTCCCTGGCACCCTCCCCATAGGCGCCTTCATCAGTAATGTGATGAGCCCTTCCCAGAAGAGGGTACAGGTCCTCAGTGACAGGAAGGGGCAAGGCTCTGGCTCGTCTTCACAGGCCTTTTCCGTCTCTAATTTCTATTAGGTCACATCTAGCGCCTCCCCCACGGCCACTGTAGGATTTTCCCCTACACTATGATTTCAGTCCCTTGAGCCTTCTAGTCCCTGACCTGGATATGAACCAGTGGCTTCAGGTAAAAGGCTTTATCTCCCGTTATCAGTTCTCTGAGCCATCTAATCCTTCTTTGCTGGAGTTATTTGTTTTGCTGAATTTTTGTATTCAACATACATCACTGCTTTGTTTTGACTGTGTTCCACTTTCATATTTTACTGTGTGGTGTGGTATCCTTTCTAAAAGACTGAAGGGCCCATAATGCCTTCATGACCCTAGTCTGTTTGTGGGGTCTGTTACATTCAAAAGTAGTCTTTTCAAAGCCCCGCCTTCTGCAGACCCGAAGAGTAACGTTACATGTGGGTGCCTGATGTCCACTCTCAGGTAGGTGACAGCAGGACCTCCTCAGAGAATTCAGGGACAGTTTGGCAGACCCAGATCTGCACTTGGCCTTATGGCCAACTTGATTCCCTTGCCCCAACTTACCTCTCTTTCTTTTTGTTTTTAAATAGGTATATGTGCTCCTTGTCACTATTCCATTATTCTGAATATTTGGTCACAGCAGTCAATAACCCCAAAAGTCTGTCTTTGGATTCCTTTCTCCTGAATCACAGTCTGGAGTACACAGTAGCTGCTCTTTCTTCTTGGATAGAGTTCACACTCGAAAATATCTTTTGGCCAGGTCAGTGTGTCCCACGTTTCCCTCTGGAGGGGAGAAGGGTGGCTTCTGTGCAGGCCTGAGGGTGGTGACGTGGGCTCGCCTCCCAGGTGTAATCTCCCCGAGTGGCTTTCCCCAGCTCTCCGTCCTCACTAAGCTCTTTATAAAGGACAAGCACAGCTTGTGGGTTCCGCTTCCGGATTTTGAACGGAGGACATGTTGACCGTTTGCTTTAAGCCTTCCACGACGTGCCGCACTACCTCATGTGAAGTCCCGACCTTCGATAGTTATAATTCTAATTTTACAGTAGAGATTTGCATCTGTTCATTTTCTGTGACTTGAGACTTTTCGTGTCAAGATGTTATTAGCAAAAACCTCTGCATCTGAAACCTACTCTCAAATGGAACTTTCCACAGCAAATTAAGTAAAATATATGTGGTTCCCAGGATTTGGTAAAGGGCCAGAATGGGAAACATTGGATCCCTCTCTGCTTCACTTAGCTGTCCTTGTCCCCAAGGGAAGGAGGGGCATGTGACAGAGGGACACGGATGGAGAGCTCATCAGGTCTTTGCCATGATGCTCTAATCGGGTTGTTGGCACTTGAAGCAAATGAACAGCACGACTTAGGGGAATGTGTTTTGCTTATAATTAAATTTTAATGTGATGACAAATGCTAATTGCCCACTAGCATGTTTCCTAATGTTGCTGGCCTTGGAGAAATAGGTTCATTTTAAGCATTTGCAGGGGGAGCTCCATGGGCCCATGTCTTCACTTCCTGTCTGTCACATGTCTCTCCTCCAGAACTGAAGCAGATCACCTGGCTCAGTGCCTTGGGGTTGCTGATGGTGGTCTTTGGAGAATGTCTGAGGAAAGCGGCCATGTTCACAGCTGGTTCCAATTTCAATCACGTGGTGCAGAATGAAAAATCAGAGACTCATACCCTGGTGACAAGCGGAGTGTATGCTTGGTTTCGGCATCCTTCTTATGTTGGGTGGTTTTACTGGAGCATTGGAACCCAGGTACAGTATCAGAAATGACAGTGGTTGCCTTGGATTTTTTTTACATTTTAAAAAATTTAACGCCGTAAAATGTACCATTTTGAAATGTACAGTTCAGTGGATTTCATTGGATCTGCAGGGTTATTGGTCTCCTTCAAATAGGTGCATGTGCCCTCTGTTGTGTTTCAGTGGGTGTAGAAGGGGCAGGTTACCACACAGGATTTATTTTCTCTTTTCTTTTCTTTTCCTTTCCTCTTTCCTTTTTTCTCTTTTCATTTATTTTTTTAAAGTTTGTTTTGAGAGAGACCACGCATGAGCATGAGTGGGGAGGGGCTGGGAGCCAGGGAGAGAGAATCCAAAGCAGGCTCTACCCTATCAGCACACAGCCTGACTCGGGGCTCAGTCTCTCGAATGGTGAGATCATGACCTGAGCCAAAATTGAGTCGGACGCTTAACTGACTGAGCCACCCAGGCGCCCCAGGATTTATTTTAAAACTTTCATTTCTGAAACTTAAGACTGCTGCATTAACGATCGTACTCCCTGGGAACAAGTTGATTGTAGTTGAATCGTGTAATTTACCATAAATGCTGCCTATGTATTTAAGTGCTCTAGGACTAAAGAGTTTTCGTACCTCTTTGACCATAGGTCTTTTTACACTGTGGCCCGGCACACAGACATGCATGAAAACGGAACAGGTCTTTCCCAGAGCAATATTTGTTCTTACTGAGTACAAAATACTCCTGTTTTCTATCTTGTTATTTGTGATGCACTAAATGGATTTCGGGGCTCAGTAACAGGTTGTGGGCTGCAGTTGGGAAACCCTAGTATAGGGTGTGTTGGGAAGCCACATGTGGTTGCTGGCTGTGAGGGCACAGGCTCTGGGGCACTGACAGGGCCAGTCCTGGCTGTCATGTTGGCTGCTTGGCCTCTCTGTCCTCACACACTGAGGACAGCAGTGCCGCCCCATAGGTTCAGTGTAGGGGCTTATTGGTCGTAAAGGGCTTAACTTGTGCCTGGAATACGGTTAAGTGCCCAGTAAGTAGTGATGGGAATAAGAAGTCAAGGGCATGTGCCTGGCTCTTGGTGGAAATCGCCCACTGGGGGAAGACATGTGTCCGTAGGGGTCCATCAGAAGGGGCAGGGGTGGAGTAGTGGGTTTCCCACACAGCACAGGAAGTTCCTGAGAGCCGGGAGGTGTTCTTGGCCTGGAGGGACTGTTTGGCTGTGGATCAGTGGGGAAGACATTCTTAAGAGTGGAGAAAACACATGAGTAAGGAAGTGAGAGGCAGTCAGAGTGGGGGTACAGCCCAGAGAAAAGGGGCCAGAGGAGGTGGCCGAGGTGCTGCTTTTCTGGGTTGGGGCAGGGGAGTGGTTTGAAGAAAGAAGTGATTTCATAAGCTCAGGTAGCAGTGGATCTAGTACAGGGATGGGCTGGGGCGGCAGAGGGGCGGGTGGGGGGGGGGGGGGCGGGGCAGGGGCCGGGGACCAGGCAGCTGCAGGCTGGAGGCGGTGCATGGAACAGGAAGGGACAGGCTAGGAGCCCCACGGGGAGCTGCCATCAGCCTCGAGGACTGAAATCTGAGAAGTTGATGTTTTAATTTTTAGGTACCTCTCACATAAGAGGAACAACAGAAAAGCGTATGAAAGAAAACTGCCGTGATGAGCGTTTAGCTCTAATGTGAACGCGGTGGGGTGGTTTCGGTGCGTGTGCCCTGGCCGCTGCTCTCAAAGACCCTGATAGTATTTGAGAATCTCTGGGGCCCTTCCCTGACGGGAAGTCGACCGCGGGTGTTCAGGAGAAGCAGTGCTGCTGACGTTCGTGGTGTCGGAACACTCTGACCCCGATCGACTTTGTGTCCCCTGTCAGGTGATGCTGTGCAACCCCATCTGTGGCGTTGGCTACGCTCTGACGGTGTGGCGATTCTTCCGAGATCGGACAGAAGAAGAGGAGATCTCATTAATTCACTTTTTTGGAGACGAGTACCTGGAGTATAAGAAGCGGGTGCCCACAGGCCTGCCTTTTATAAAAGGGGTCAAGGTGGAGCTATAACATAGCAGGAGCGGGCCAGGCTGGGCCGAGGGGCCTCCCCCCTCCACACAGCCCGGGACAGAACTGCCTCCGGCAGCCACGCCGCAGAATGGATTTTCTGAATCATTTTATACGTCACCAGTTACTCTTCTGGAATATCACTCGAGACCAAACGGTCAGAAGGCCTTAGGACCAAAGGACCCCATACCCTAGAGCAGTCTGTTCTTGGGCTCAATCAAGGTAGGACATAGATTAAAGGTGGGCAAGGAGCAAATAACAGCAATATTCAACAGTGCCCCTCCAGAAGGGCCCTGGCGAGAGCCCATGGCCCACGAGGTATTTAGTGTAACCAAGACCCCTCGGGAGAGGTGGACTCGCTCATGATGTCGAGTAAGGCTTCTTCTGCAGGAAGGGGTATGTGGGCATCAGTGCTTAGTGTTAGAAATTCGTTCAGAATCTTTAACCGAAAAACACAAACAGCACAGCTTCGACCTCCTTCTTTCTGTGCTTAAGTGCATGAGCATCTATACAGTTTTAAGATAATTCTTTATAAGGCACTTTGGCTCTTAATATATTTAATCGTATTTACATATCTATTTTTTATAAATAGCAGTATAGATTCAGAGGGGACTCACTTGGTGTTTATAGCCCCAACTTTTATCTGGCAGAATGGACACCTCCAGACAACTTGGCTGAGTGGCTCTGTGTTCACAAGGGCACCCCTGGCCAGGGAGACTGGACCCCTGTGGCTTTCCCCGGGGTCCTGGCTCCCGTTCTTCTCCCCAGAGGGGGCTGTTGTCAGTGACACAGGCATGTCAAAGGGGTGTCATTTTTCCTTTAACAGAGAAATGCTCACTGAGCACGTGCTCTGTGTAAGGCGTCGTCAGACACCGGGAAGTATTGCTCTCCGTTGGTTTGGGATTTCAGTCTTTCACCATAGCTTATATTTTTGTTTCATTTGAAATCTCTCAACTGTTGATTTCTATGTTCTGTTCTCAGAACTTCACCATCTCTAACATCATCTCGCACTGTCTTTCCCAAGGGGGTTTACGCACACACCACTGCAACATTCAAGCAAGTCAGTGTACGAGAGTCTTAAATACAGCAAATGGTCCCGACGGAGATGTAGTCGGTATCTTTGTTTTTCAAGTTTGGGGAAAGTGGTTGGCTTTAAGTACGTAAGCTTTAGGGCCCTTGTTTAATTCTGGACCAGAGAGGGCCTTGGTCTCCGCGTGGAATCCTTCCTGCAGTTCCGCGGTGGCGCTAATGGAGCCTGATTACGACGGCTGCGGCGGCCCCGGCTGGAGGGCTGCTGTGCTGCCACGCCGTGCCGGGCGGCTTCGAGGAGCCACTTAACCTTTCCGTGCCTAGACTCCCCATCCGTAGAATGGGGTCAGTACCACCTACCTCATAGGGGTGTTGTGAAAACTTAGAAGAACAACGTCAAACGTTTTTAATACTTAGATGAGAGAGAATGGCGTAAATGAAATCTATCCTGTGTCAGAGTCACACAGATGTGGACGTTGCTTAGCTGTACCAGACGCTGGAAACGTGTGTTCGGAAGAGCATTTTACCAACTCAGAAACATCACTTGTTTCTAGATTTCATGGCCTAATTAATTTTTTTGTTATTATGTATACCAAAGAGGTTTACGGGTTTGTTGATTCCTGGGATGCCGCTCGCCCGTGTGAGCGGACTCTACCATCGGCCCTCGTGAGGGCCTTGCAGCCAGGCCGGCCGAGGCCGCCGCTGGAGCACTCAGCAGCAGGTCCTTCTGGCACGAACACTCCCCAGTGGGACTCAACATGCGCTTACTCTGGGAACTCGAGTTGACTCACTTCTGACTTGTTCTCCAGACCACGCTTAGCAAAGTCAGCTCCGCTCATTGGGACTGCAGAATGGAGGAGGGTGTGGCTGGGGTTTTGGCAGCCATCCCCAGCTGCTTGAGGGAAAGTGCTGTGCTGTATCTACCGGGATTGGACCCAACTTTCATTCCCACTGAGGGCTGTGAAGCTGTCTTTAATAGATGGAGAACAGCTAATGATGGCCCCCTGGCTTTGTGGACAGAAAGTCTGAAGGTGTTGGCATTTGGCGATCTCCTCTTGCCCCACCTGCTGGAATTCTCAAAGCCCACCTTCCTGCCGGGGCCCTGAGCCCAGAACGTGGGCCTGGTGTTTTGTGGCAAGGTGCTGCTGTTACACCACCTGGGCTTTAAAGAGCTCTTCCAGGGGCGGGACTAGGGGGGCGCCCTCACCCCGACTTGTACGCCCAGGGCAGAAGTGAGCAGTTACTTAGGGAGAAAAGATGAACTGCTTAGGGGCAGGATTTGGCAAGTGATTGACTTTCATCTAGTACTGACATTTTCAGATTATTTTTAACTTTATAAATTTAGCAGTGACAGTGTGCATGCAGAGAATCAGGTTAATGAAGTGCAGGCTTTTGGGGTATTCCCAAAAGCTTTTGGGTAAAGGCCACGTCACCAGTTCCCTCAAATTAAGAAACTGTCAAGAGATTACTTACTTTTTCCATTGCAGGTTTTAAAGTGGAGATTCTTAAATGGAAAAAAAGGCCCTGCACAGAACAAAGCTACTTTGAAGCAGCGTAAAGTGAGACGTTTTATGAGGATTTGCAGGCTGTGGCCGAGAATAGCAGCTCGCAGAAAAGAGGTAGTGAGTGGGGTGAGCCTGGCCGAAAGCGAAAGGCAGCGTACCCCACTGCCCCTTCATCTGTATGAACTGCTTCTTGAGCCTCAAAACTAAACTTGATTAGTCCCTTCCATTTATTTAACACTCTGAGTGATGGACACGATAGGGAAGTATCCCTAAACCAATACACGTGTTGGTAGCTTAGGCTCAGGAGGGCCGGCCACAGCTCCAGCTTTTTGGTAGCAGCCCCTCCGTAATAGGCACAGTGACCCCCACTGTCCCTTCTCTGCACTTTCTTACTGCCTTAGATAGTTGCGATCTCCCACCACATCTTGCTCCTGTAGTGGCTCGATGAGGTTGGTGGGAGAGGCTTGCTCTCTGCGCCCTGCTGTGAGAGCTTGACGCCTTGTCCTGGGCCCCGAGGGCCAGCCGGCAGGGGTGGTCCCAAGCGCTTGCTCTAGAGGAAGCCGTCCCATAGCTAGGAGAGTAATTTAATGGAGTAATTATTTTACTCTTCTTTTTACATGCAGAAATGTTTATTTAAGTATTTCAAATTGGATTTTCTTTCACAGATACTGATTATTTCCAATTCTTAAATAAAACTGTACTTGATTTCACTATGAGCGGTAGCGTGATTGTGTGGGATGTAGGAACTCTAAGATCACGTCATCACTGGCTAAGAAATGTCCGGGACCTACAGCATAAAACCAGATGTGTTTTGCCCCTTCAATTCAGTTTTGAATTCTAATCTGTAACCAGTTTGTTGTGACGAGTTCCTCCTGCCTTTTAGGCTCCCTTGGGTTTAGGCTTTGGAATGAGGACATCAGTGCTCTGAACGCAGGGGCAGAACGGTGGATGTTGACGTGACATTTTCACGGATTGATGTGCTGCCCTACCTGGCACATGGAAGCCATTTGCTGTTCATTTTTTGGTGGTGGTTTTTTTTGTTTTTTGTTTTTAAGTTTATCTATTTTGAGAGCGAGAGGGAGAGTGCAGGTGGGGAAGGGGCAGAGAGAAAGGGAAAGAGAGAACCCCAAGCATGCTCCATACCACCGAATGCACAGCCCAGTGCAGGACTTGAGCTCGTGAACTGCAAGATCATGCATGACCTGAGCCAAACCAAAGGTGGAAACTTAACCGACTGAGCCAGCCAGGCGCCCCATCCGTTTGCTGTTTGAACCACCACATCGAGCTGGATGCTTCCTTAAAATGTGACTGTGTGGACATTTTAACTCCAAAACTTAAAATTTTAGGTCATCTGGGTTAATTTTCCTCTTTAAAGCATTTGTGAAATTACGCTTGATAGAAAGGACACCATGTAGGAGTAGGAATTTCTGGAGAAAGGATTCTGAGTCATCCTTTAGTAATACCAGTAGAAGGTGAACACGAGAGTGACCGTTGTCTGGAGAAGCAGCAGAAAGTTGTGGGGAAGTTGTACTGACCCTCTCCTGCAGCCCGTGCCACTGGCCGCCTCTCCTTTGCCCTGGCAGCTCAGTCCTTCCTTGACAGGAGAAAATGGGAGTGACAGTTTTCCCTTTTGCTGAGTCAGTGCTCAGATTACCGCCTGGAACTTCCCAGCGGGGCCGTGGCTCAGGACACCCTGAATTCTTGGGAGGCAGGCACGGCAGGGCTGTCTGCGCACGGCCCCTGACGGGGGCAGGGCCTGGCGCTCCCGCAAAGGAGGTGCCAGGCCAGCGAGGGGCTTGCGCGGCACGTTCATGTGTTCACTCTTTCCAGGCGGACTGGGGCGTCGCCCCCAGTCCCCCTGAGGAGGACTGAGACTTCATGCAGCGCAAACACAGGGAAGAGTGAAACTTAAGCCAAAGAATCTGAGATTAGGACCGGTCGGAGTGTCTGGGTTTTTCCGCTGATTAGTGACTACCCCTTATGACATACCTGGTGGGAATAACCTTTCTTAAATATCCCAGTCTTGAACTGCGTGCTGTGAAATGCCCACCCCTCCGGACCAGTCCCGTTTGCTAAGTCGGGCGCTCTCTCTGTGTTGGGCCCTCGCCCCCGTTTTTTGGTTTGGGTCTGTGAGGGTCTTTGTTTTTCAGTGGAGACTCTTCTTTGAGGCTGTTTGGAGTCCGGCTGTTCCCTCTGGGTTCTGACGTCTTCTCTCTCTTCTCTGCGACACTCACCGGGTCATTCCTAAAGGGACACTTGGCATGAGTGCTGCCTGGCACCCCCCATTTCACTGTGTGCCAGCACCAGCATGGCTCCTGGGATGGGAAGCCTTTCTGGACGACACCAGTGGGTGAACCAGAACCTTCTCTCCTAAAGGACTCTCCTTTCGTCTCTAATGGTTTTTAGTTTCCAAAACATCGGCAGCTCAGGCTACGTCTGTGGCTCGCAACAACAGCTTTGAATGGACAGTCCTCTGACGCATCTGAGCCGAGCGTGGTGCCCAGGAGGGTGAGACTAGTTTCTGCTCTGTCACCAGCCACTCTAGACCGTGGCAGGTGCTCTGTGCCCTCCAAGCTCTCTTAGCTCTGGTCTCCTGCAGCCCTGGTCTATGCCCCGTGCACAGCAGGCTTAACTGAGAGCAAAATACTGCAAGATCAGCCCGTGACAGTGACGGATCTGTTACCACACATTCTTCTCTTTCTCTGGCAAG
Organism: Neofelis nebulosa; assembly: GCF_028018385.1. Classification (NCBI taxonomy): domain Eukaryota; kingdom Metazoa; phylum Chordata; class Mammalia; order Carnivora; family Felidae; genus Neofelis; species Neofelis nebulosa. Next base: position 218,397,777 of record NC_080783.1, read on the forward strand.
GATTTTGGCAAACCCCGTGGTTCCAGTGACTAGTGATGCTCCCACTTGGAGGAGAGAACCCTCAGTTACTTTTCCTCATTCAAGTGAATCTGACTCACTTGGTGTAAATGCCTACGAGCCAGTCTCCGGTGCCTGCAGCCCTCGGTGGCATGAATGGTGCAGGCAGCAGCCGTGGCCATCTGCAATTCTGGAGTGCGGGTCACGTCTCCTCTATGAAGCCGCCATCCGGGTTCAGAACCCCTCTGACCCGTGTTTTACAAACAGACCCAGCCAAGGCTCTAGAGCTGGTCAGTGGCAAGCCTGGACCGAATGGGAAAGAAAACCCGGGACCTGTCTCTGAGATCGAATCTGCTGGAAAGACTCGCCTTACCTGGCCTGGGTCTCAGCACTGACGTCCTCCTTGTGCGTGTTCTGTAGGTGGTCCAGCTGTTCCCCTGCGGGCACCTGAAGCCTGTGCGGGAGAGACCGTTCCCGGGAGGCTCGAAGGCAGCAGAACCAGTCACCGTCCTTCAGCCCCCTCTTCGGACAAGACCAAACTGAATGAGGCACTCGGGCCTGCCTAGGGCTTGGGTCTCAGCTGTTTACTGAGGGCCAGAGCTGCTCCCGGGGACGGCAGCTGCGCTGTGGTTGGGAAGAAGGCACCGCGGGGCCAGGTGGTGGGGAATGGCAGGAACGGACACCTGCGTGTCCCAGGATCCCTGGGACAATCTGGGAAGGGGGATCTGGTCTGGCTTCTCTGGGGAACTGAAAGGCCATTATGACTGTGGTGTGGCCAGGGGCTGCCATGGTCAGAGGTGGACAGGGAGGGTCCCGGAAGGGCTGTCGGGCCCCGGAGTGATGGGAACCCTAGGCTCTAAGACCACCACTGGCTGTGGAACACCCTAGAAGGGCCAGAGAGGGTCAGCGATGGTGGCGTGGCCTGGGGCTGCCGTGGGGACAGTAGGCAGAGACAGATACGTCAGCAGAATTCAGGGTATGTAGGAAATGGGGCAAAGGAAGGAAAGGAATCAGAAGGCCCCCTGGCCTTCTCACTTGGGCACCTGGGGGATGTGATACCACTCCTGAGGGGTACAAACAATGGCACGTTTGGGGGAGGAAATGGGGTTCTGCCATTGTGGGATCTGAGGCCCCCGTGACCTGTCCAAGTGGAGACATACCCCGCCCCAGGAGGAGGCAGCTGGAGAGGGGTCTGGAGCCCAGGGGGGCCTATGCCGGGGAGGGCTCGGGGGTGGTCAGTGGCACATTGGAGTTTTAAAGTGGGGGGACCGGATGGAGCCCCTTAAGCATAGGGTGTGGGATGGGGAGAGGCTCTAGGACTGAGCCCTGCGGAAAGCTGACACTTGGGCACTGAGCAGAGGTGGCAGAGCGGCCAGTCTGTAAAGGGACAGCCTGAAGGGCAGGAGGGAAACAGGTGTGGGCTGCCTCAGAAGCAAGACAGGAGCCTGGTGAAGCCAGCGGCCTGCTCTTGAGCGCCGGGAGAGCCCAAGCGCTGCAGCCAGAGGTCGCGGAGGACAACAGGCCACAGGAGCGGGCTCAGTGCAGACGGGGGTGGCGGGGGCGGGTTGTGGGCACTGGGAGAGGAGGAAGCAGAGGCAGCAACGCCAGCTGCTGGAAAATGGTGCCATGAAAAAGGACAGAGGCAGCCAGCCTCCCCCGCCCCCCCCCCCCCCAAACCTCCAGGAGCTGGGCTCCAGCCTGAGCTCCTCCTTTCCCTTTGCCAAAACCCACCGCTGGCGCCACATCCCCCGAGACAGGCGGGCAGGAGCACGTCCTTGAAGCTAGTTCCTCGCCGAAGCAGCACACAGAAGGAAACGTGCGCAAACTCTAAGAACGAGGCTCGGGACAGGCACGTGGCCTGCACAAGTGGGGCAGCGGCACCCGGAACGTCTCCTCCTTCCAGAGCCCCCACCCCCACCCGGGGATGACCACCATCCCGACTGCTAATGCCAGAGGTGGTTCTGTCTGGTTTTGACGTTTCCTAAACGTCTCATAAACGGAATCACACCGTCTGCGGAGCAAGCGACTCGGAATGGCAGCTTCGGAGCCGACGCGGCAACTGGTCCCGGGTAGACAGGGATTTCAGCGCAATTGCGCAGAGGCCAGGCTGCGTTTAACCTCTCCGTGCGCATGTCAGAATAGTCACCGGAGAGGTGGCTTGGCAGTTCTGGAGGAACACGGTCACCGCACGCTAGTTTTCCTTCTTCCTCAAACTCACGAAATCTCCAGGAAAGGGGCCAAAACAACAGGGGAAGGAGCCTCTCCAGGTTGAGGAGAGAAAAGGGTAACACCACAGTTTTGGAAGCTGGAGGGTAGTGGTAACCTCAGCAGCCGGGAGAAACCCGAGCTCGGAACGGACACGGGACACGCCCGGCCCTACTGCCTTCACACCACGGAATCGCCTCTACCAGGGAGGACGGGATAGAAATAGGGAGGGGGCCGCCTCAAGCTCCCCACGGCCGAGCGGCCTCCCCTCCCCCACCCCAGCCCCCTGAAGGGTTGGTCTCTGCGAAGGTACCAGGGTACAACACGGGTGGGAAACGAAAACCAGGGCTGCCTGCAAATGCTCCACACAGCGGCCGCCAGGAGGGAGACTGAGGAACGACAGGAAAAAAACCCTGCCCACCCCGGTCCCCCCACCCCCTTGCAGTGAAGTGCCACCCATGTGCTCTGAGTTTCTGGCCTGCCCCCTCTGCCCCCCACCCCTAATATGAGCACATGATCAAGGATGGCCTGAGAAAAGTCCTTAAAATGGAAGACAGAGAGAGGGGCGCCTGGGTGACTCAGTTGGTTAAGCGTCTGAGGTCATGATCTCACGGCTTGCGAGTTCGAGCCCCGAGTCGGGCTGTGCGCTCAGAGCCTAGAGCCTGCTTTGGATTCTGTGTCCCTCTCTCGCTCTGCCCCTCCCCCACTCACTCTCTGTCTCTCTCTCTCTCTCAAGAATAAACATTAAAAAAAATAATAAAATAATCCAAAAATAATAAAAATAAAACGGAAGACAGAAACCTAAACAAAAACTTGGAGGAAAGAGACTTAAGGGAGAAAGAAACAACAAACACCTATCAGCCTTGGAGGGGTAAGAGACTGTCCATAAAACAACAGAATGCTGTGTGTTTTGGGGGGGGGGGAGACCATGTTACAAAACAAGGGCTCTTGGAAATGGAAAACAAATTTTACACATTTTTATTTATTTTTGAGAGAGCACGAGCAGGGGAGGGGCAGAGAGAGAGGGAGACACAGAATCTAAAGCAGGCTCCAGGCTCTAAGCTGTCAGCACAGAGCCCGATGTGGGGCTCAAACCCACAGGCTGTGAAATCGTGACCTGAGCCGAAGTCGGATGCTTCACCGACTGAGCCACCCAGGCGCCCCCAAAACAATGAAATTTTAAAAAGAGCTCTTGGGAATTTTATTCAAAAATGAACTCAACAGAAGGGTTGGAAGAAAAGAAATCTCTCAGAAAGTGCAGCAGAAAGACAAAGAAGAAAGTACCGAGGAGGTACATCAGCCCAGGAAAGCCAATAGTCCAATAATAGGGATTCCAGGAAGAGAAGTGAAGAAATCAACTAATTCAAGAAGACCTGTCAAAACTGAAGGACATGGGGGCACCTGGGTGGCTTGGTTGGTTAGGTTGGTCATGATCTCACAGTTCCTGAATTCAAACGCCACATTGGCCTCTGCACAAGGAGCTAAGCCTCCTTGGGAATCTCTCTCCGTCTCTGCCCCTCCCCGGCTTGCTCTCTTTCTCTCTCTCTCAAAATGAACAAAACAAAAAACCTGAAGCACATGAACTTACAGACTGAAAGGTGCTTCCTAATGGATGGAAGTAGACCCTCACCAGTGTGAAGTTTCAGAATGCTGGGACCAGAGAAAATTCCAGAAGCTTCGAAAGAGAATAAGTAGATCTCATCACAAAGATTAGGAGTCAGAATGCCTTCAAACTTCTCAAAGACAATCTTGGAAGCAAGGAAATACAGTGATGCCTTCAAAGACAATCATTTCCAATCTAGAATTTCACGACTTATTTGTTTGAGAGAGGGAGACGGCAAGCACGGGCAGGGAAGAGGGGCAGAGAGAGAGAGAGAAGAGAAGAGAAAGAGAACCTCAAGCAGCCTCCACACTCAGCAAGGAGCTTGGTGAGGGGCTCAGTCCCACAACCCCGGAATCATGACCTGAGCCAAAATTGAGTCAGATGCTCAACCAACTGAGCACCCCAGGCACCCCTCCAGTCTAGAATTCGATACCCAGCAAAATCATCAGTCAAGTGCAAAAGCAGAATATAGACATTTCAGACTTGTGCTGTCCAAAATATGTACCTCCTGTGCACCCTTTTCCAAAGAGTCATGGAAGGGTGCAGGGGCAAGGCAACGGGAGTCCCCCAGAGGGTGGTGGAGAAAGACTTCAGGCAGACCGCGGTCAGACCTACAGGGCAACCAGCCCACCCTGGAACCAGGTGATGCAAGAGACAAGCACATTGAGAACCTGCCACCAACATCCCTCTGCCACTGTAACACCTTTTGATGCCCAAGTATGGTGCTGAGAGCCTAGAGTTGGCTTAACCATGTAGGGAGGCAGTTCTGCCCTCTCCTCCGTGTCCTGCTGCCTGGATCTGTCGAGGGCCCTCATTTCACCCCTAAGAAGTGTCTTCTGCTTTGGCCTATTCCTGAGGGCTAGAGGGGGGCAATGTTGTGCCTCGAAGCAGAAACTCCGAGCAGCCAACTCATTCTGTGTCTTTGAGAGATGTCCAGCACCTGGTCTGCCCAGATGCCCTGAGTAAACCCTCGTGACCTGGCCCACTGACTTCCTAAAAGGAGCTCTTCTGCACGTATGGCACCTTGTCCACACACATTCAGAAGTGTCTTGGCTCCCCTGTGAACAACCCCTGCTCTCACCTGGGCTCCAGTCGCTCCTTCACCTTGGCAATGGAGCGGACGTAGGGCGTGATCTGCTTGGTGATGCTGGTCAGGTAGGCATTCTCCTGCTTCAGCTGGAGAAGGTCACGGAGCTGGGCTGTGGGGGCCAATGCCAGAGCGTTGGGTCTTGTTGGCTTCAGGTTCTTCTTGTCAGGCTCACACCTTCTACGTATCTATCCCAACTACGTCATCGATTGCCTCTTTAATTAAAGAGCATCGTGAGACTTGTGCAGGTATTCTGTTTACTGAATCCTGACCTCACATGCATCATTTTGGGGCATTAGCAATCGTGAGGCAAAGTCAAGGGCTAAGGGGAGGAGCCTGGGAGTCTGTATCTGGTTAGTGGGTAACTGACTTCCTGCCCCTGCTAACACGTGGGTTAGCTCCAGGATGGGGCTGCACCCAGCAGCAGTTGCCTGGGACCTTCGTAGATCTCCTGCTCGTTAGCTACCCGCTGGTAGGATTCCTCCCAAATCTGAAAGAGAAAGGGAGTTGGACGTTGCATATGGCTATCAGCTGGAATTCCCACTGGTGGCATTTCTGTCCTCTAGCTACTCAGGTCCACATGGCACCCCCAGCTAGGTCACGGGGTTCCAGGCAGCAGAGAGCCTCATTCCAGAGCCTGCCACACGAGGGCCTCATGATGGACCAGGCCAAGCTCCTCCTACTCTCTCCTTCTCTCTCCTTCCCCTGTATGCCCGACAGGTGGGGCTGCAAGGGGCTCAGCGCCCGGGGAGGGTCTACCTCCTGGAAGACCGCTCTCATCCCCTCCAGGGAAGCGTACTCCAAGGCGATCTGCGCGTCCACCTGTGCGGACTTGTGCAGGATGTCTCCCATGATCTCCGCCTTGATGAGCGAGTGGTGTTTGGTGAGGTCCCGGTGCAGTTCCTGTACCTGGTCCTTCAAGTTCTGCATCTCTGCCTGCAGGCGCTGTGCACAGACACCTAGTGAGCGTGCCTCAGCAGAGGCACAGCCTCCAGGCCAGGTGGTCAGGACTCGATTTGGCCACTGCACGCTGGGCAGGCAGGGGTGGGGACATTCCCAGCCTGCAGGTCCCTGGCCCCGCTCACCCGGTAGGAGTCCTCATAGTGGCGGCAGTGCTCCACAAAGGGCGTATCCTCACCCTCGGCCAGCAGCACCTTGGTGCTGATGGACCGGTGCAGCGTGGGCTTTTGGATTAGTGACCCCAGCATCTTTCCCGCTGGGGAAGGGCAGCTGGGCCCCATCAGCACGTTGGGGCCTGAGCCCGCTGCTAGCCTGAGGGGGAGAGAGCCAGTGTGGATGCAGATGTGGGGGTGGGGGGGGGGTTGGGAGGGTCTCCCCTTCTCCAGGCTCTCAGCCTCTCCCCGGGACTGCACACCAGAACCACTTAGGAACTTTGAAAAAGTCTGCGCAAGGTGCACGCAAGACCAAGGACATCAGCATGGTGTTTAAAAAAATCCAGGGTAACGTCAATGTACAGGAAAAGGTCCATCCAGATGTGTCAGGGCTGGTGCATAATAAACTTTGTTCACTCACCCGCGGGACTCTGGGCATTTCACCTGACGCCCAGTGTCCCCTGACCGGGTCCCCGGGGTCCCTGGCACATACATCCAGCTCAAGCATTTCTCCTAAGTTCTCCTGGGTGTCTGGCTCTCCAGACTAAAGCCCGGAAGTCAGGCCTTACCCCAAGCTGCCCCTCCCTTCAGTCCCTAGGCGCCGGGGGCCCAGTGGCGGAGGAAATGAGCGGCAATTGGGGACAGTCCCGGGTCCTCTCTGTCCTTCCCTAACCAGGCTCTGCTCTGCCAGTTCTGCCCGGGGCTTCCGGTCCCTCCATCTGGGGAGGGCGGCAGGCAGCCTGTCCCTACCGCGACAGGGTACCTCGTGTCGCCCCCACACCCCGCCCCGGCGGCAGGGAGGGCGCCCCAGCTGCTCACGTGTTGGGGGCGGCCCCAGCCCCCGGCGCCCGGCGCGGCCCCAGCAGCAGCAGAGGCTCCAGGCAGCGCGCGAACTCGGCGCGGTAGTCGCTGGCGATCTGGGCGCGGGACCGGCTGGTGAGGCGGCTTCCTCGCCCCCTCCGGCCCCGCCCCGGCCCCCCCACCCCGCGCCGCCCCGCACCTTGCTATTCTGCGCTGGCCGGAGGCGCTGCGGCCGCGTGACGATGCCCTGCAGCCTCTCCAACAGCTCCTGCAGCGGGAGGAGGGCGCTCAGGCCCCCGGGAGCGGGGAAGGGGGGCTGGCGGGGCAGGACAGTGAGGCCCCGCGCCGCGAGGGCAAGGCTGACTTTGGCACTCACCTGGTACATGTTGGAATCCCTTCCCTGGGACTGTGCCAGAACCCCCACGCCACCCCAGCCCCCAAGTCCACAGGCAAGTTGGGGGGGAGCCGGACTTCAGTAGACACCCCACACTCTGGGCAGAGTGGAGGCTCCCGCTCCCCTCCAGGCTTTGCCGTCCTTTTAAAAGGGACTCAGCTGGCCCCTGAATGGTTTGCAGATGATGGTGCGGAGGAGGGGGAGGTCAGCCGCAGAGAGCCCTGGTCCAGACCCCGGGTGGCAGGCTGCCAGGCCCCGAGGTGGGAGTCCTGGGTGTGCAGGGTGGGCTTCTGATGGGGAGAGGGAGACCCCCTCAGGAGCCAGGGGGACTCACATAGCCCAGGTCCAGGAACTCAGCCTTATTGGCCAGGCTGAGGAAGGATGAACAGTTGACCAGGTGAACCTGCGGGCGGGACACTGCTCTGTAAATGGCGGGGTTGGGGGGGGGGTGAGTGCCCAGCCCTGTACCCCCAGCTCCCCTTACCTGCAGGGTGGGCAAGAGAGTGGCCAGGTGGGAGAGCTGCTCCTTGAAGGCCTTGTCCTTCTCTTCGTATTGGCTGGGGGAGGGGCAGGCAGCCTCAACTCCTAGGGGAGTGCCGCCCACCCCCAACCTGGGTTGGGGGGGGTGCTCAGAAAGGGGAGGTTCTATCTCCCCACCAGCTCTGTGCATCCTTCCCCGGCGCCCTGAGCCACCCGGCCCTCCTCGCCCAGATGTCTTGCTCCCCAGGGTGGGGCAGGGTCTGCCTAGGTCCAGGCAGGGAGATAGGTGTATGGAGGCCAAGGGACAGGGAGTGGAGACCCCGCCACCACTCACCTCTGCACCGCCTGCAGCAAGAGCGCTTTCCTCTCTGCCAGTTTGTCCTGGAAGGGATGGCCTGCTTCTGACTGGGCGAGGTCAGCCCGCCACCTCCCGGCCCAGCACTCCCCCACGCCTGGGGCCCAGCCACACACCTGGTTCCGCTGCTGTCCCTCCAACCTCCTGGCTCTTCCTGACTGCCCCCTACTGCCTGGGAGTCCAGGTGCCCTCACCTTAAATGTCAGCAGCTCCCCCGGGGTGGGGGGTGGGGGGCGGGGAGTGTTCCCTCACCACCCCGCACCTCTGGCACCAGCCTGGGGCTGGAACTCTCCCGGCCACCGTGATTAAGTAACTCCATGCGCGGCTGCCCTGCTACACCGGAAACTCCACGCGGGCGGGAGGTGGGGTGTTGTGGGTACCGAATTGTGGCTGATGAGGATGCTCAGCCTGTGGCTGTCGGGTGGGTCCCCACTACCCCTCACCTGCATGCTGCCGAAGAGGGCATGAATGGCGGCCTCCTCCTCCGCCGCGCTGCGCCGCACCTCCTCCACCATAGCCTGCAGCTGCGCGATGGCCTCCCGTGTGGCCGTCTGCAGGGCCTTCACGGCCTGGGAACAGGGCGGCCTCAGCCCGGCAGGCGCGCACCTCCCCTGACCCGGCGCGCTGGGCACCCCGCGCTCACCAGCACCGCCTGCTCCAGCCGCTCGCAGCCCTGCACGTAGGCTGACTCGAGGTCCACGCAGTGCGCCCGGCTCTCCCTGCGGGGACCCCGCGCGTCAGCCCCGCTCCCGGCTGCCCTCCGGCACCCCGTCGCCTCCCGCTCCCCCCTACCCACCCCTGCATGTCCCGGAAGCAGCGGATGCACAGCAGCGACTTCTTGTCGGTGGAGAACATGATGTAGGGCTCGGCGTGCAGCGCTGCGGCGGGGGCGGCGGGGGCGGCGGGGACGGAGGTGAGGGCTCCGGGCAGGCCCGCCCGGCCCGGCCCCGGCCCCCACCCGACACGCCGCACTCACTGCACTTCTGGAGCACGTCGCGGCTGCGCTGGCCCAGGGCCACGATGTCGTGGCGCGCGAACATGCGTGCCCGGTGCGTCTCATCGCGGCAGCGTGCGCACAGCGGCTGCCCACACGTGTTGCAGAAGTACGTGGTCTCTGCGTCCTAAGGACAGAGGACCAAGCGCAGCCTCAGCCTGCCCACGGGCCGAGGAGCCTGAGTCCCTGAGCACGCACGTGTCAGAGAGTGTCAGTCTGAGCCTGGGGCAGGCACGCGGCTAAATGCAGCCCTTCCGGGTAATCATGACGCTTGGATATACCCAGTTTACAGATGAGGGGTGGGGGGAGCAGAAACATTTTACCTACAACAAAATTTCGTGTTTGAAGGCTTCTCAAGCCCTCCTTGGCACCCTCAACAGTGGCCAAGTAACGGTGCCCACCCTGGCCATCTGTGTCACAACTTGGCTGGGAGAGGGAAGGAGGGCCCATTGGTTCCCTTCCCTACGCAAGACCTAGGGCTGAGAGGCCAGGTGTCCCACTGCCACTGTGGCTTTGACCCCAACAATGGCTGTGTAAGCACAGCCCCAACTCCTTACTTTGGCATTCAAGGCCATTTCCTTCCATGCTGTCCCTACCTCCAATCCCTAACCTCCCGAACTGTCGGCTCTCACTTGCCCAGCACATCCCGAGCTTTTGGGCCCACAGGACTGTCCTCCTGGGGCTTGGAATACCTCATCCAACCTTCACAGGCCAGAGTCCCGCGTGCCATTCACGTTCACAGCCCAGCCTGAAGCCTGGCCTCTGCTCCTCTTTCTTAGACTGGGGGAGGGGGGCAGGAACACCCCTCTCCAACAGCACATTGTCCTCACTTCCCCTTGGGTACAGGTAGCTCGGTCAGCTCCCCAGGTAGGAGCCCTCAAGGGCCATCCCAACTCCACTGCAAGTTTGGGGACTGGTAAGCCCTCCCCCAATGGAATGATGTTAACCTCTGCCACTATCTGGCTAGTGCCTCAGGTCACTTGTCCTGGACCTCAGTCTTCCCACCTGTAAAACGGGGCCCACATTTGGGATCCAGGGTGACTTAGGTTTTGGAAAATCCACGGAGGGACTAATCCTCTAAGGACATGTGGGGCACTCCCCCTCCCCCCAGGCACTCCCCCTCCCCACCCCACCCCCAGGCCTCCCTGCCTGCTTGCCGCACTCCAGGTCACAGTTGGCACACTGCACCACCTCCATGCCATCCCCTGAGCTGTCCACCAGGAACTGCAGCAGCCGATCCACAGGAGGGAGCCCGCTGGGGCCCTTCACCACCGTCTGGTGTCTGTGGAGAAGCTGCAGCCAAGATCCAGATGCCCCTTCCCCATGGCTCCTTATCTCCTTTCCCACCCACCCCCCCTCGCATTTCAGGCTGGAACTAAAAATAGGAGCTGGCGTCTGCTATAAATATCTCACCCAGTGCTCATTCTGACCCCGTCCCCCACTCTGCCCCATCCTGGGCGAATCCTGGGGGCCCATGGGGTTGGCGACCTGGGGTTTCAGAGGTGGACACCTCCCCTCTACCCCTTCTCATCGCATTGCACAAACTTAGGGCTAGCCCTTGTAACTTGAGCCAACATAACCTGCTTCTGTTGATCTAATACTCAAGGGATCCCCCAAGTGAATTACTGTCAGTGTTAGGGTTGCTGTGCTGAGATCCTGCACAGCCTTCCTCTCGCCTCCTTGGCTTTCTAGGGGAGGGCTTCTGCCAGTTACTCCGGGCCTCGGTTAACCTGCTCTGTACAATGGGCGGGAGCCCGCATTCTGGGGCTGAGAGGTGCGGGCTGGGGGCAGCCTCTCCCAGCGGCCTCTGCCGGGAGTCAGAGCCCTGCCCTCCCTGCACCTAGCCCCGCATCCAGACGGGGCCAGTCTCCCCGGGGGGTGGGGGGCGACCACTGGGCTTCGGGGCACTCACTGGCACAGCGGGCAGGCGAGGCGGCCGTCGGTGGCGCGGCCCCGCAGGCAGCCGGCACAAAAGTCGTGGAAGCAGTCCAGCAGGCACGGGCGCTCGAACTGTGCGTGGCACAGCGGGCACACCAGCGGGTGGCCGCTCGCGGCGTCCGGGGCCCCCAGGCCCTCCAGGGGCACGAAGATGGCTCCCGACATCTTCTGGAAAAGCTCAGGAAGGCGGCGGCGCGTGCACGGTGCGGGGAGCCGGCCGCGGAGCCCGCGCGTCCCCTCTGCCCGCGCGCGGCTCCCTCCCGTCTACCCCGCCCCGCCCCGCCCCGACGGGGCGTCCAGCGGTCGTGGGGCGGGGACCACCTAGGCCCGGGCTGGGGTCTGGAGCGGCCGGGGCGGGGAGAACCGGCAGCAGGCGTGCGGAGGGGTCGCGCCCTGTGCGCGCTCCCCGCCTCTCCCGCACCCCCTTGGTGGCCCCGGAAGGTCAGGCCGCAGGACCGAGCAATGCGTCCTACCCAACGTCTACCCTCCCCTGCCTCCTCGTCGCCCACCTCGCCTCACTCCCACCCCAGGAATTCCCCTCCCGGTGTCCTCTGGGTGACCTGCAGGCGACACCCCTTCCGCGCTGGACCGCAGCACTGCTCGGGCACGATGCTCCCGTGCACCCTTCCCAGGCCGGCCGCTGCGCCGCGACGAGGGCTCCCGCCACGGCCACGGTCACTCCGCGTCTCGCCCCGAGGGCAGAGGCGGGAACGCGGGGGCTGGAAAGGATCGCGCGGCGCGAGGGCCCGAGGCTCTGACTGGCTCCCGCCCGGTACCCGAGCCCGGAGCCTGGAACCGCAGGAGCGCCGCGCAGGGCGGGGCCGGAGGACCCCGACTGTGGGCTCCGCAGGGGTGCCGAGGCGCTCTGGCTAGGCCGGCTCTCTCCCGGACGACGGGGGCTGGGACACGAGTGGGTGTGCGGGTCCCCATTTCCTCCACGGCCAATTGGGGGCGCCAGAGAGCAGCGGCCGCCCCTCCGCAGACAGCGCGTGGGAGGGCCTGGAATCCCAGGCGGGCCTCTGGCTGGTTGGAGTCTCTCGGCCAAGAGACTGACCTCTCAGAGCCTCTCTGCTTGGGTGAAACAGGGCCTGCCCCTCGGTGATGCGCGAGAGTTTAATGAACTGAAATGAGCCTACTAGGCTTCTAAGTAATGAAGGCCTCAACCCCCATCACCAGCCGAGTTCCCCAAAGAAGGGGTGAGTTGGGGAGGGAGAGGAGTTTCTGAGCCTTTCCGGCAGAGCTCCCTCTGCTGTTCATGGCCAGGCCGGTCCTTGTTTATCCCAGTGTTATTTTCTCCAGAGTGCCTGCCATGCTTGGGTCATTTTCTACCTTGTCTGCACATGTTATCCTGAGCTCTGGGAAGGCAGCCTCTGTCTCTGCCCCTCCTGAAATCAGAGTCAAGCCCAGAGACTGACCCACAGAAGGTGCTGGATAAAATCTTATCAGTTAGGATGTAATATTTTAAAGCTAGGAGAGAATATTTAAAGCTGGGTTTTGAAGGATGAATAGGAGTTTGACAGTGGGAGAAAGGAAGAGAATTGTAGGTATAAACTACGTGTTCTTTCTCTCTCTCTCTCTCTCTCTCTTTTATTTATCTGTTTGTTTGTTTATTTATTTAGAGACAGAGAGAGCTCGAGCAGGAGATGGGCAGAGAGAGAGAGAGGGAGAATTCCAAGCAGGCTCTGGGCACAGTCATCCAAGAAACCAAGAGATCATGACCTGAGCCAGAATCAAGAGTCGGACACTCAGCTGACTGAGTCACACAGGTGCCCCTAAACGACCTGTTCTACCCCTCTCTACCCCTGGTTCTATTTGTGCTCTAAGCCACAAGAACTGTAATAACAATAGCTAATGTTGTGGACAAGGTACTATTCAAAGTTCTTTTACTTGTATGAACTCATCCAGACAACAGCCTTAGAAGGTGGAAAATGTTACCCTAGTAAGTGATAGAACTGATATACAAAACTACAGGATACTTCATAAGCGAATTATGCAGGAGTTTCCTTCTGGAGGGGCTGTAGGAAATGGATGTCCCTTCCTGATACTTGGGCTTATTTAATCCATTGATTCGTGTTTTCATCTGTTAGTAAGCAGCTGCTATAGGTCATACACATGGGAGGGACCACAGTAGCCACGGTTAGCCAAGTATAAACATGGACAAGTACAATAATGACAGATAATAATGACAGTGCTAAGTGCTCCAAAGAAAATTATCAGGATGATGTGAAGGAGGGCAGCTGGGAGGGGTGGAGCTGAGGGTACACTAGGTAATCCTGGGCAGAGACAGGCACTGAGCCTGAGACCTTGCAGGATGAGAAGCGATCAGACACAAGAAGAGCCAGAAAGAGTTCAAAGTGGAGGGAGCAGCACGTATAAGGTCTCAGAAGTTGGAATAAATGTCAAGCAAAGAAAAGTAGACCCATGTGTGTGGAGACACAGGAACTCAGGGGTGAGGTGGGGCTGAGGACGGAGGTGGGTGTAAGGGTTACGGGTTTGGGGGGGGAGGGGGAGGGGGAGGGGAGTGGGGTCATGGGGGTGAGGGTGGTCCACTCCACACTCTAGACTAGAGATATCAAGGAGGTCACTGGTTGTGAGTCAGGAGTCCAGGCAGGGGTGGAAGCTGCACACAGAGACTTGGGGAGTTGTATTCAAAGGCATGATCTTGGGTCACACCAAAGGTCAAGTGCAGATAAAGATGAAGGGAGCTCTGTGTCCTGCAGCCCTTCAATCCAGGGAAGAGGAGGGAGCAGTAAGGAGATGGAGAAGGAGTGGCCAGTGAAGTGGGAGGAGAACCAGGAGACCCTAAGTCCTGCCCACCCCCCAAGAAACGTCAGCAAGGAGGAGGGAGTGACTCACAGTGTCAGATGCTGCTAAGGAAGCAAGAAGAGGACAGAAACCTGACCCCAGTCCCTAGCAGGGGGACATCACCAGTGACCTTGATGAGAGCTGTCCTGATAGCTGGGGGCCAAAAGCCTGACCAGAGTGGGTTTAACGGACAATGGGAGGACAGTCCACAGAGAGGCAACTCTTCCAAGAAAATTGGTGTGAAGAGATTGTCTTTCTCTGTCTCCCTCTCTCTCTCTGCCCTTCCCCCACTTGCACATTCTCTCTCAAAAGGAAATGAACATTAAAAAAAAAAAAAAAAAAGAATAAAAGGGTGGGTTTGGTACTTGATTAACTGGCACAACAGGCCTGAGTTTAAACCTAGACCAGTCACCAGTCGGTGCACTGGGTTTCCTCCAGCCCTTGTAAGCCAGGATGGGATTTCTGCCAGGGGAGGCCACTGGAGCCAGGTGGAAGGGAGAGGAGGGTGTATGCAGCTGGGTGATTACAACGAAGGACCCTAGGATGTAACTGGTGAGGACAAGAGGGGGGTGAGGGTGGGTGGAAAGCAGGCCTGTCGATGGATCTTAGTTCAGCGGTTGAAGATCCCTGCTACTCAGCTTGGGGTGCATAGACCACCACCGGCAGCAGCATCTTCTGGGAGTTTGTGGGAAATGCACAATCTGAAACCAGTGAGATCCACTGAATTGGAATCTGCATTTTGAGGAGATCCCCAGGTGATTCCTGTCTACGTGCCAGTTTGAGAAGTGTTGGCACAAGAATTTTTGGAACTGGGAAACTAGAAGGCACGCGCTGGAAAGCTAGGTGGTGATGATCGGAGGGTGGGCGGCTTGTATTTGAGATGGCGAAGGGGTCAAACGGGAGAGCGTACCTGACTGCAGCATGGAGGGCTAGCCCTGGGAGACACAGCCCCCGAGCACCAGCTTCAAGGATGGGCACTTCAAGTAGGAAGAAGCCAAAGTGCTCTTGGGCATTAGGATCCCAGGACCAGAAAGGCCTCAACTCCCCAAGTTGGTGGGTTCTACTCCCATACCACTAGCTGGTGATTTATGGGTTAGTGAATTTCCTTATTTCTTTTCTCTTTCCAAAACTTTCAAAAGTAGAGCGAACCCTCTATTTCTCTTTGGGCTCATCCAGTCTAGCTCCCCCCTCCGATCGTTTGCAGTGGGACAGGCCACAGGGCCTCCTTCCTCAGCACGCCCCCCCCCCCCCCCCCCCGCCCAAGGCCTGCGATAGGACGGGCTTCGCATTCAGGGAAAAGCAATCGCTCCCCGATCGTACAAAACAGGGCGAAATCGTGGCGGCCGAGGGGCGTGGCCGGGCGATTGGTACGGCCTGAGTCCTGCGTGCTCTGCGCGCTGCGAGCTCTTTGCGTCTGCGTAGTGCGCCCACCTCCCTTTCTGCCTCCGCTGCCGCCATGGCGCCCGTGGTTAGTATGGCTCCGCGCGAGGCCTCGGCTCTGGGGCAAGCACGTGGGCTTCGCTGGCCCGGCTCCTGCCCGGCTCGCGCGGGACCGCGTTGTGCAGAGCCCGGCCGAGGCTGGGCTGGCAGGCCGGCGGGAGCGGGCCAGGGCCGCCCCGGGCCCAGCACGTTGTGGGCGGAGGAGGCCGCGGCCTGGGGCGCGAGAGGAGCCCCGGAGTTTGCGGAGCCCGCGACTCGGGCTCGGGCGCCTGTCTGCGGCCAGCCGGGAGCTGGGGCGCCCAGGCTAGAGCCTGGGCCGGCCAGGGCCCTGGGGAGCCCGGCTGGCGTGAGGCAGCCAGGGTCTGGGCCTGGTTACCTGGGCGGAGGGCGGGGAAGAGGAAGGGGACCTGCCACTCTCGGGAGTCGCATATCCGGGTAACCTGCACCCGGGACTTGGAGACGAGTGGGAATGTCCACGGAAGGTGTCTGGCCGGCTTGCTTTCAGAGAGGGGCCTGGGTTTGAGGACCCTCGTAGTGTTCATGGAGGAAGCAGTTCCTCAGGGCGCACCTGTAGAGACTTTTTGGTCGAGGGCAGGGCCCACCTCCTTTCAGCCCCGGCCGGGCTGGGACCGGCCGTGTGGCGCCCTCGTGTCACTCGGCCTGCAGCTCGCCCTCCTCACATGTTGCCTCGAGCAAGTCGTTTTCCTGCCTCCCTTTTGTTGGGACACCGTTAACATTTTCGGCTTACCTACTCTTTTCTGCCGGGGCAGGCTTTTAATACCTCTCTGCATTTGTATGCCTTTGATTTAAAACCTTGATGGGAGGTGTGGATCCCATTGTGGGCAGGTCTTTTACTTGCTGATTGTGTCTGTCCGGGGCTAGATCTTAAAGCATCCCTTTAGGTTACCAGGAAGAGATGTCTTAAAGAGAAGTCCGTGATTTTTGGAGTAGCTAAAATGTTGGACAAGTTGAGCCAGTCAAATGGTAGATGAAATTTTTTTAAACGTGAAGGGGGACCAGGTGTGTTCTTGGAAAAGTCTTTTTAGAGTCTGTAAAACTCTTTAGAGTGGAACTGCAAGTAGTTAGGTAAGGTCGTACAAGTGCTTTTTTTAGTGATGTTGGAGTTTGCAGAGGGAGAAGACTGAGCTTTGTGAGAGTAAAGGGACTGGATCCTTGCAGGATGTGCTCAGACTGATGATTTAAATCAAAACCTAGAAATCGACAGTAGTGTTGTAATTAGAACCAAAGTTTGAGTCTTTTTCTTGTCCCTGCTGGGGTAGATGCGCTGCTGGGACGTGCAGTTCCCACTGTGGTTTTCAGGAAGGTAGGCGAGCAGTTAAACGGATCAGGACCCTAATCTGGAGAGTTAGGACAAGTACTCATTTCAGATTCAATTTGTTTTAGATATGCAAGGCATACTTTGTATGCTTGCCCTAGTCCTGGAATAAAGTATGCACTGTTTCTTGAAACTGTGTTTCTAAAGTTTTATGGTAAATAAAAGAAAATGTTCCTTTTATTGTGGTTCATAAGGTAACAGAGTTTTCATGCCCAGAGAGATGGGGGAGGCTGGAAAGGGCAAGTAAGTCAGAGTGCTAGAATTTCCCCCTCAAAAGGGCATGACTCCCGGCCCCTAAGCTTACAGAGCAGCATTCTGGGTACCACCCCTCAGGGCAGGTCACTTGCGACCCTGCAAGCGAGCACAGCTTTGCGGATTTTGGATTTGTGTGGGCTTTTCCATCTCAGGCGTTTTTGGTTGGGTTATGTTTTTGGTGGTTGAGGGGAGGGGCATACCGGTCGTGCCTTCATCTGTGTATCGTTTGCGCACCTTAGAAAAAGCTTGTGGCGAAGGGGGGCAAAAAAAAGAAGCAAGTTCTGAAGTTTACTCTGGACTGCACCCACCCTGTAGAAGACGGAATCATGGATGCTGCCAATTTCGTAAGTGACACCCTTGCTGCCACGCAGGACAGGGAGGGACCTTCTGAGATGTTGCCGAGAAAACCACGTTTCTGTTCTCCTGCTCATGGGCATCTCTGGTTCTGGCTCCACACAGACCGGAAGTTGGTCTGGTTACTTGTTTTTAAGTCTCACTTTCTTTCATGTGTATCGGTGGTGAGGAGTAAACATCAATGCTAGGGAACTGCCTCAGTTTCTTTCGCCTCTTTCCTTTTGTTTCCAAAAGTGGTTTTATTTACTTCCGAGTTCCCAGGAAACGGCCAACCCCACTGGATCCAGTACCCGCTTGGCACCTTGGTGTGTTGAAGCATAAGCACTGGGCCCTGATCCTCACAGAGTAAGGGGCTGTCTCCACCCGGCCTGACTGCTGGGCTATGGGTATTGGACAGATAGCAGCGTTTCTTTGGGCTTTCTTTTTATTAGATATCAGGGCTTCGGTGTTTACATTAAAATACTCTCTTTGCTGATTTGTAATTGGAGCTTGTTTTTTTCCATATCCCGCTTTGTATTGATATTTTACCCCATATATTTGGCCCTAGAAAAATTAACCTCATTGCCATATTTTGACTGTGCAACTTGGCAGTTTACTCTTTACCTGTTTGGTAGCCGTGTCTGGGGAATTCAGACTGACTGACTGACTTACTTATTTATTTATTTATTTAGAATGTTTACTTGTTTTTGAGAGAGAGAGAAAACGTACCTGCGAGCAGGGGAGGGGCAGAGAGGGTGTGTGTGTGTGTGGGGGGGAGACAGGATCCAAAGCAGGTTCTACACTGTCAGCACAGAGCCCGACTCGGGGCTCGAACTCATAACCCTCGAGATCATGACCTGAGCCGAAGTCGGACGCTTAAGCCACTGAGCCACCCGGGCGTCCCAGAATTCAGACTTCTTGTGCAGAGGCTCTTAAATTCCCATTTGCTCTTCTCTTTGCCAAAAGATAATGTTACAACAAGAATAATTTTCAGGTGAAAAAATCCAGAGGTTCAGCCTATGGCCACTAACAACAGTGAATGCCCGTAACTTCTTGCGTGTCCCTGCCTTGTGTGATGTGATGCTTTTTGTGTCTCTGTTGCTGCGGGAAGTCCCTTAATTGGCTCCTCAGTCTCTGTGTAACAACGTTACTTTTCTCTTCTCTGTGGCCACCTTTCCCTCCTAACCTTTGTGGCCTCTTCCAGCTTGTGTCTGTGTTGGCCCTTCCCTGGCATCGCTTCCCTCTCCCTGCCTTTACACTCACTTGTGTGTAATTGTTTTTCCTTCTAGAACCTTCTTAGGATAAAAAAAAAAAAACTTGAGTCTAAGATGCAAAAATCAAGATTTCTGACTTAGTCACTCTACTCTGTCCTCAGTTAATGTACAGTGTATTGGAGTATGTATGTATGTATTTTAAAATTTATTTTTGAGAGAGTGCGTGTGTGCATGCTGGGCAGAGACAGGAGGAGACAATCCCAAGTAGGCTCCACGCCATCAGAGCAGAGCCCGATGTGGGTCTCTAACCCATGAAACATGAGATCATGACCCAAACTGACATCAGGGGTCAGACACTCAACTGACTGAGCTGTCCAGGCACCCCTACCCTTGGAGTTTTTAAATAGAGGATTGTAGGGATTTGGGGCTGGAGGGATTTCATATCATTTGTAACAGCAAGAGAACCAGAGTTGTCCCCCTTTTTTTTTTTTTTTTTTTTTTTTTTTAAAAGAAGTAGGCTCTAAGCCCAATGTGGGTCTTGACCCCACAACCAGGAGTTGCACACTCCACTGACTGAGCCAGCCAGGCACCCCCGGAGTCCTCCTTTTTGACCAAGACCCCTGAATTCACCCCATGGAGGTGGGTCCCAGGCTTCCAAGGGGTTTTGCCAAGAGTGCCATTTCTGGGCTCCTGGGCTGTTGCCCTTCTGCTGTGCCATGCAAACGGCCCCTGAGCTGATGTAGAGTTGTTTTGGTCTGTGTTAGGTTTTGCTCCTACTGCTAGGTTGAAGGCTGACTTATTTCCTCTCATGGTACTGAGAGCAATGTTTTATACTCCTTAGATTCAGAATTGTCTGTACTTTGTAACAGTTTGGCCCTAGGTTTCCTGTCTATTCTTTACTTTTGACTCATCAGTCAAGCCTTTTGTGTAGAGGCACATTTGTTTGACCTTGTGTGGAAGCAGTCACGTGTGTTCATGCGGGGATGTTTTCATGTTCCACGTGTAAATAAAGTTGAGTAGTGCTGTCTTCTAATTTCCATTCTTAGATTTCAGACCTCATATTAATAGCTAAATATGTGCTGTAATTTTTTTTTTTTTTTGAAGACTGAACATAGAAACAAGTCTTCATTCAGTATTAAGAGCATAAAACAAGTGGGCAAAGCTGTCGCTTCACTTACTGATCGATTTGACCATTTCCACAGGAGCAGTTTCTTCAAGAGAGAATTAAAGTGAATGGAAAAGCCGGGAATCTTGGTGGAGGGGTTGTAACCATCGAACGGAGCAAGAGCAAGATTACGGTCACTTCTGAGGTGCCTTTTTCCAAAAGGTATGGGACAGGAAAGTGCTACCTGCCAGCCTCCCATCTCTGGGTCCCGCCCGCCCCCCCCCCCCCCCCCCCCCCCCCCCCGGTCATTTGTTTTTTGCTTGCATCCCTTAATTCCTGGAACAGGGTCCAGTGCAAGGAGGCACTGAATGAATGATCCTGTGGGGGTTGAAAGCATTCAATTTTTGGTAGTTTTAAAAATTTTGTTTTTCACGGGCTAACGTATTTCAAGCAGTAAAGATGCTCAGACTTGCTTAGACAGTACTGAAAATGAGAATATTGCCTCCTTTCCCTGTAGATCAGTGGAGAGCTTTCGTTTTTATTTTATTGAGGTATAGTTGACATGCAGTGTTGTACTGGGCTCAGGTGCACAGCACAGCGATAGGACAGTTCTCTACCTTCTTCAGCGTTCACGATCAATGTGCTTTCATTTTTAATTCTACTTTTAGTTCCCTGTAAGTGCCAGTATCGTTGGATGAGGACTCCGAGATCTCAGTTTAGACTGAAGCCATCCTTTTAATTCCTGTGGGCCCATTTTTCTAAGTCGGAGACCCCAGTTCGCTTGTCCTGCAGTATTGTGTGGTGGTTGTAAGGAATTGAACCGGTTTATACCTAGCTCCTAGCCCAGAGCCTGGCATGTTCTTAGGAGCTTTCAATCAGACTGAATCAAGTAATGGGAGATTTGAAGGTGTGTTAGGACAGATTTGGTATAATTCAGCTTTTGCTTTTAGCTTTAATTATTATCAGCCAAGAGGTGACTTCCTACTCTGCCTGGTTCAGTTATTTGTGCAGAAGGAGATTTTTTTTTTTTAATGTTTATTTATTTTTGAGAAAGAGCACAAGCAGGGGAAGAGCAGAGAGACAAGGAGACACAGAATCCAAAGCAGGCTCCAGGCTCCAGGCTCCAGGCTCTGAGCTGTCAGCACAGAACCTGATGTGGGGCTCGAACTCACGAACTGTGAGACTAGGACCCGAGCCAAAGGTGGACGCTTAACCGACTGAGCCACCCGGGCACCCCCAGAAGGAGATTTGATAACACGAGAGATGGGTGCAACCATAGGGCCTCCAGGCCGTACAAAGCCTGCGACACACTGGGCTTTTGCAGAGCTCCTGGGGGTGATGCTGTGATCTGTGACCTGTCCCCGACGTTTACCAGGCTGGCTGTGAGAATGGCTCCTGACACCTTTTCCATTTGCACAGATTGTTCATCCCTAGTGCAGGAGGACAGGGGCCCTGTGTTCATCGCTTCCCTTTCTGGATGGTAATGGTTTTCTTGAAGTGTTCTAGGTATTCCTAATCCAGGACTTTTTCTTGTTTGCACACTTCTGTAGCTTTTTACCTAGTTTTCCAACGTCCTATTATAAGAAAAGGAAAAAGAACAAATTTTTTAAAATTTTTATTTATATCGAGAGAGAGAGCCTGTGTGCACATGCACGAGTGGGGGAGGGGCAGAAAGAGGAGAATCCCAAGCGGGCTCTGCCTTCACAGTGGAGGTCATCACCTGAGCCGAAATCAAGAGTCGGACACTTACTAACTCAGCCACCCAGGCGGTTTAATTTAAAAATTATGAAAAATCTTAAGCCACCTGGACTTTCAAATTAAGCACCTCACCTGAATACAATATGGTAGAAACAGTAAATGGCAGAAAAGAATACTTTTTAGATGGAACGACCAAATTGATTTATTTTTATGTAGGGGAAAGTGGATAGGATTGAACTGAGATCTTCACATCTTTGTGAAGATTGCTTTGTTGGCGTAAGTAACGCTGTTGAGCGGTACTCATTTCCTGGAGGTGGTGAGTTTGTTGGTTCGTTCCTATCTGGGTCCTTGCCGGTCTGCCTGTGTGTCTCACGTAGTCCTTGTGACAGCCTGAAGAGATGGTAAGTATCAGGAGTCTCATTTCATGGAGGGGGAGAGTGGGGCTTGGAAAGGTTAATTTGCCCAGCCGGGACTTAGTTTGGTGTTCTGTTCCCTCTTCTCCTTTTGGGTTTGGAAAGATGCCCGAGGGCCTCCTAAGTAAACAAGTGAGAGGAGAAACACGATTGCAGGCTTTGGGCAGTTGGGATGTTGAGCACAGAAGCCAGTTGCTGCCTTTATGAAAACAGCCAGTTTTTTAAGCAGTTTGCTGTGGTGACTGCTTAGCTGTCCCCCAGGCCACGCCAGCAGTCAGGCTGACAGGTTGAAAGGACTGAGTGCCGTCACTTGCAGAGGTGGAGCAAGGGCAGTGGCAGGGTGGCGTCCTGTTTCCCAGGAGTTGGGTGGTGAGCATCTCCTGGCCGGAGTGAGTGTATGACAAACAATCCCCGTCATCCGAACAACCTCGGAAGGAGGTTAGAATCCGTGAGGTGAGATGCAGGAAGTACCTGGAGCTCATTAGAAACCCAGTGATTTCTCCGTAAAAGGTACTAAGATCGGGTACTTAACTGTGTCATTACTACTGTGGTATCTTTCTCCAGTGGTCACTAAGAACCACTTCATAGGCGTTTTGCTGTGTTTAACCGACAACTGTGACCTCTCCTTGTGTGTCCTCATTTTTATTGCCAGTGTAGATGAAATGTGGCTGACGCTTGTTTTAGAACCTTGGCTGGGTATATCGGCCTTACCTTTGCCCTTTTTGGATGCTGGGAGAACACCCTGAATGGTGATGGTTTGAATGCACAGGTTTTATACAAGTGACTGTTGGAGATGCCGGAGCCCTGTGGTGAGTTCTCAAGTGTTCTCTCTCTGCAGGTATTTGAAATATCTCACCAAAAAATATTTGAAGAAGAATAATCTACGTGATTGGTTGCGCGTAGTTGCTAACAGCAAAGAGAGTTACGAATTGCGTTACTTCCAGATAAACCAAGATGAGGAAGAGGAGGAAGATGAGGATTAAAACTCCTTTATCTGAAATATTTTGTATGAGTTCTTCAATAAAACTTGGGAACCAAAATGGTGGTTTTCCTTGTATCACTGCAGTGTGGATTGACCAGAAAATTGGAAATCATAGTAAAAGGGCTTCATTTGGGCTGCCGTTCACTTATTTGTAATTAGACTTTTTTTCCTGCTTAAAAACTTTAGTTATTGTGGTAATAATACCAAAATAGAAATAACCTCCTTTAAGGGAACTGCCCATGAATTGACCTTGAGCAGGTGGTTAAAGGGTGTGGAGGTGTGTGCATTCAGTTAGTCACTATTTTACTTCAAAAGGTGTGACCGTTTTACCTGGTGCTTTTCTTAAAAGATTCAGGTATACAAACATTGGGACGTCTAATCCACTGAGAGCAAAACCAGTGACTTCTCTGAGGTTTGCTTCCTGCAGGAACAGGGCAGCGTCGATAAAAATGCAAGGTTCTGGGGCATTTACTTCACCTTTTGATTACAAATTACTCGATGCACACAATTACTATGTACATCCTTTTTCTTCCTGTAGAAATAGGATGTCCTTTTCCACCGCTGCGTATTCTCCTCTTCAGGAAAGAATTTGGAGAGTGCTTATAAAAGTCCCAGGTTTTCAAAGTAAGAGTGCACAAAAATGAATCTGTAAATAAAAACTGTTCCCACAACTCTTTGCAACAAACTGTCCCTTTGGCCCCCAGCAGGGGGAGCTGGAGCTGAGCGGTGGTAGAGCTTCCAGAGATGGACCTGTGCATCTGGCCGGGATTGGAGCCTTGTCACGGGGGTGGGGCGCGAAGGAGAAGCGATTGAGAGACGGTTCATGCCGAGGAGACGGGGAAACTGTGTGGACGTGCCAAGGGAATGGTCACTTCTGAGCCACCTAGGCCATGCCTGGATTTAATGTCCAGTCCTACAAACTTGCATTAAGCAGGACCAGACTGAAAGTGGGATTTCGTTGCCTTGTGTGCAGAGGCTGGAGATCTGAGCAAGGTCATTAAGTTGTAAAGATGTGTCGTTGCCAGCTGAGAATCCAGAGTATTTGGGAGTGACTTTGAAAAGAGACCCTGATGCCTTATGGTGCCCTTCTAAAATCTAAACAATTCTGCAGAAATGTCTGCAAAGTCTTAAAACTACAGTGTAAAATGTTCTTAAAGAGTTTCCCTCAGCTAATTTCTACACCTGACATTCTTGGGCTCTGCTGGTTGGGGAGCTGGAAATTAGAGTCCTACCTTGGCTCCAATTTGACATTTGGTGCTCCTTGGATTGAATTTAACATGTTGCATCTTTGCAATTTCATTTGTGGTAAAGGCTCTAGCATT
This sequence comes from Neofelis nebulosa, assembly GCF_028018385.1. Classification (NCBI taxonomy): domain Eukaryota; kingdom Metazoa; phylum Chordata; class Mammalia; order Carnivora; family Felidae; genus Neofelis; species Neofelis nebulosa. The sequence continues at coordinate 218,421,646 of NC_080783.1, forward strand.
TTCTATTTCTATGCAAATTTCGTGAAGCAGAATTGTTTGCATGTGTGAAGGCGAGGTTTCTTTCTGATGTAACTGAGGCATCAGCTGGGTTTTGGCCACAGTCCCTACCATGATCTGTCCCTACCGTGATCGTGATCGTTAACTGTTAGTAAGTTTATGACCTGGGTTTGCAAATTGTACTTGTTTGTTGCATTGCTGTTCGCCTGTAGTGATTCTTAGTTTGGTTGTAAAAAATTAACCCTGGGCTAAAATTAGCATATATAGTTTTTTTTTTTCCCCAAACTGCTCCCAAATTTTAAAACTTGTAATAAAATTGAAACTCATTGGTTTTTCTATGCCTTTTTGAACTCTTGTAATTGAGTTTTGATCACATTTTATATTAAAGTGGCTAACACATGGCTACTATTACTGTGCAAGCCTTTTTTTTTTTTTAAGGATTGGCATGTTAATCTATTTAGCGACAGATTGTTTTTCCTGCTAATTGCTGTACCAACAATGACCTTGGTCTTCATTAAGCTTGAGAAGAAAATGTGTCCTTTATTCCCCTTTTCTTTACCTCAGCTGTGCCTCGGTGAGAGTCTGGAGTTGGTCGTGACCCAACTCTCCGGGTCAGATCCAGAGCCGAGAGAATAAATTTGCAAACGACTTTTTCTGATGGAGGATGTGTACTGGGAACCTGAATCACTACGCCCGTTATGCCAGCTGTGTCCAGACCACCTTTAGACCACTTTCCTTTTCATCTCTTGACTGATGACCTACCTGCTCCATGGGAAATACAGCCCAGGAATCGGGGGGGAGGGGGTCATGGAGAGTTTCAGGCCAAGAGTTTCGTTCATAAAAGCAACGGAATAGGAAGCTGGCACAATCCTGTTCTTAGCTGATTCTGGTCACCAGTACCATTTCTGGGCTAAAGGTTGAGTATTTGGTTTTCTTTCAAAAGCCTCAGTGACACCCACCTTTTCCTGTGACTTTCAGTGGTTAAAGGTGCTTGTTTTCTGAGTAGTGTTCTCTTCCTATCTTTTCGGGAAGAACCAAGTGTTGAGATACATGGACCCTAACTTCACCAGTGGCGCCTGGCAGGCGGAAACAACTTGTGCGTAAGACAGGGAACAAAGTGGGGGAGTTTGATCACACCAAATACTTTTAAAGACAAACTGATCAAAATTATGGAATGTTCTGGGGGCATTTAGACCACAGCCTTTTCAGAGGATACTTGATGACCTGGGAGGGGAGCAGGATTCCAGTGAGGTGATAGACTGGCCTGTCCCCTGGTTGTCACCTTAGCCTCAGGAGAGCCTAGAAATTGGCTTTGGCAACCTGGCTTTCACTTCCTCCTGCTGCCACGGTCCTTCCCGTGGCTTTGCTCCAAGCTTATCCAGCGTTGGAAGCAGAGTGTGGTGCCGGCCGCTCCCTTTGAGGGGGGGCATACACCTAGGATGTGTGGGTCATTGGCCAGATGACAGATTCTGCAGTACCATGGGGACATGTCTTCTTGGTAACCCTGGACAGAGAGTGGGGCTGGCCAGAGTCAGAAGCTGGGGAGAGCCTGGGTGGGGTCCTGCTGGAGGTGTTGACTGACTTGTCGGGTGCCTCTTCTTTGGGGTAACAGGTTGTAGAGGTTGCGTCCCTTTCTGGAAGGGAGGAAGGTGAGGAAGAGGCCTGGTGGGTGAGGAGGAGGTGCCGAAGGAAGCCGGTGAAGGGCTGCCTTTTAAAGGATGCCACCATGCTGCTTGTCTCGGGGAGCAAAAACCTAAGAATTTGTAATCTAGACGTTTTCCTATCTTGCCTCTCTTTGGGAGGATCTGAGAATTCACATTCTTTTTTTCTAGGCTATTTCTGGCCAAGCTAAAACTGTCTGTTAATGCTGTGCTGACCGGCTGAGTTGGCTGCTACCGTACCTAGAACCCAGAAAGAACCCCTAAGATGATTTAAGTCTTAGACAACCCCTTCCTCCGGCCCAGGGCCATGGGGCCCAGAAGTCTGCCTTATCGAGAAACACCCTCAGCAACTCTAAGTGATTTGGGTTCAGGCAGTGCAAGACTGCCATCTTGAGAAACAGGCTCCAGGTACAAGGGAGATCTTGGTGCATTAGGGACGTTTACCCTTCATTTTATTTTTATTTATTGTTTTATTTATGAGGGCGAGAGAGCGTGCACAGGTCAGGGAGGGGCAGAGAGAGAGAGAGAGGGACAGAGAGAACCCCAAGCAGGCTGTGCGGTCAGCCCAGAGCCTGACACAGGGCCGACTGAGCCACCCGGGGGCTCCTGCCATTCATTTTAGAAGACACTGCGATGCCAGCGATGTGGCTCAGCCGCTAAGAGGAGGCCGGGGCAGAACTGCATGGCTCGCGTGAGGGGTGTAGGGACAGGGGCTTCACGGGGCCGTCAGGTGGTCACAAGTAGGATATGTGGGTAAAGAACTGTCCTCGGGCAGCGCTTGAGAGCCACCTGTATGAGGAGTCCACGCAGCCCGGGGACGGAGACTGATCGGGGTGTTTGCTGAAGGTGCCTCATAAGCAGTATAGTTAAAATGATTTTGATTTTGAATTGTCCCTCAGGTGTAATTCTAGGCTCTCATCAGCCAACAGGAGGAGCTTGTCTCCTGAAACTGGAACCTTATGGATAGGCTTATTCTCAGAATTGCGGTCTTTATGGAATTGCCACCTTTTTAGGGATTGTTTTTGACATCAGACATTTGTGGTCCATTGTCACGGCTGCTAATAGTTTGACAATAATCAGAGCTCTCCTTTAAATATTCTCGGAGATTTCTAGTCAAAAATCCCTTTGTCTCTGCCATTCCAGTCTTTGCTTAGTTTTGCTTTTGGCGGGTAAGTAACTTGACCGAGCCGCAGCCCTCTGCAAGATGGGATGGCCAGGGGGCTGGGGGAGGTCTAGGAATGTGAGCATTTGGACTCTTTGTTGCCAAATTCGGCAGGTGGAGCTGTCCTTGATGTCTTGACTGTCTCAGCCTCGCCTTGGGAATGGGACCCAAGATTAGCGGTGTGTGCCCGAGGTGGGGGCTTTCTGGTGATAGGAGATCCTGTAAGCCCACGTTTCTCTCAAGTGGGACAGAGAACCTTTGGAAGGGTCCTGACCTCCTCTGCCATCCGGGAGGGGTTGGGGGCGGGGCTGCTGAGGGGTGGGCAGGTTTGATGGTGCTTTGGGCTTTTCCCTGGATAGTTAACATTCCGAAAGACTGGAGGTCTGGAAAGAGCAAGGCAGCCTTGCCAGGGAAAACGGAGGCTGGCTAAAGCATTGGCGATTTGGGGCCTCTGAGCTAGATGCTCAGTGACGTGAAATGCAGCCTTAGACCAGAGAAGCCCTTTGCTTTCTTAGCCCAACTTCCTGCTGCCTTTCCCTCTGCCCTTGCAGGCCACCTGCTCTGGGATGCTTCAACCTCCCTCTCTAGTGTGGCTTACAAGTGACCCGGCAGATGAAGGGGACCCCCAGCACCCTGCACTTTGACCCGGGAGGCTGGACAGACCTGCCTGTACCCAGGAATAAATGATGAGGAGCTTTTCTTCAGGGCTTGCTCCCAATTCATTTGGATCGGAAGGGGGAGGAAAAATTGCCTACACATTTTTCCAACTCCCCCGGGCCATCCATCGCCTTCTGGTCACAGCTTGGATTCATGGCTTGGGCTGTGGCCTCCCCGCCGAGAGGCTTTGCACGGGGTGCCCTCACCAGGCAGTCACAACTTTCCTGGTTCCCCAAAGGCCCCAGGAAAAAGAGCCCTTTTGTTAATGCCAGCGTGCCAGGGGTTACTGGTCAATCCCTGCCAGGACGGGGCAGGTGTTCAGCCAAGGCCAGACGGGTTGGTGCGAGAGAGGAGACAACACTACCCCTCTCTCTTGGTTCCCAAGCCGGGCAGATCCTGTGGGTCCCTGGCAGCCACATGGGTTTCCAGTGGGTTCCCCCAAACGTGTCTGGACTCAGGCAGCGAGACAAGGGTACCCTCCCTTTACTGGCTCTTCTAGGGTTGGAGAACTGACCATCCTAAGGGCTGCTGCAACTTTGGCCTTCTCTGAGTAGCTTTTACACCTCCGGCAGCCCAGACTGGCCGCGCTCGTTTAAAATTCCAGCCTTGCTCCCAAGGGCTTCGGCCTTCATGTTCACCTTTAACTGAGGGCTGTTGGCGGCGCCTCCTTACCGCCCAGCGACAGGTGTCGCTTCTGAGCGGGAGTTTTGGGCACAGACAACGAAGATCCGCACCACCCCCAGGGGCTCTGGAGGTGTTTAGACGGGACCTCGCCTGGAGGGGCGTTTTGGAAGAGGGCACGTGGGCGGTGGGAGCGTGGTGCCATGGGGTGAGGGAGGAGCCAGCCTGCATGCATTTTTCTGGAAGAATCGCACCCGGTCTCCAGAGCGACCCTTCCCCAAGTGCGGAACACATTTTTCTTCCGATCTTCCTTCCAAAGGGCCGAGCCAGGTTCTCGGTGCATGTGAGTGGAAGTGCGGGAGCTCGACGCTCGCCGCCCAGGGCACCCCTCCCCTGCGCCCTTGGGGACTCGGGGGTGGGGGGGGGGGCAGGGCGCCGTCCCGGGCGGCGGCGACGGTGGTGGCGGGTCTTCCAGGGGTGCGCGGGGGCGAGTTCCCCGCCTCCCAACGGGCCCGGCTCGCCCGAGTCGCCGCGGCCCGCTCGGCCGTCGGGTCCCTGGGCGCGCGGGCGCCTCGACGGCTCCCCCTGCCGGAGCGCCGGGTGCGCCCCTCTGCACCCGGGGCTCAGGACTAGTCCCCCCAACTTGTTCTCGGCTGTTAACTAGTCGCGCTGCCGGAACGATGGGATGGGGTTGCCACAGCAACAGACTGGACGTCACAATCCGGGCATGTGTGCCGCCCCCCCGCCGTGCCGCCGGCGCTGCCGCCGCCACCCTCGGCCGGCTGCGGGACTCGGGCTGCGGGGCGCGGTGGGCGGAGCGGCCCGGGCTTTGCGGGGAGCGGGGCGAGGGCGGCCGAGAGGAAGGGGGTCGAGACGGGGGGGTGGAGGTTTGGGGGGGTGGGGGGGCAGGCGGCCGCCATCTTCTCGCCGAGGCCGCCTCGCCCGCCGCGCGCGCCCGTCCGGCCGCGCACGGGTTAAGGCTGGCACCGCGCCCGGCGGGAGGGGGGGCGCCCACCTCCCCTCCCCCCCGCGCCGGGCATGCGGGGCCCGCTGGGCACCGAGGAGGAGCTGCCGCGGCTGTTCGCGGACGAGATGGAGAACGAGGACGAGATGTCAGGTGAGCGGGGTGCCGGCTGCGCCCGGGGCCGGGCGGCGCGGGGCGCGGGGCCCGGCGGGGGCCCGGGGTCGGACCGGCGGCGCGCAGGAGGGGAGCCCGGGCCGCGGGACTGCGCTCCCGCCCTGCTGGCGCCGCGCGGCCAAGGGCGCGGGGCCGGGCGAGCGCCGGGGCGCGGCGCGCGGGCGGGCCAAGGGCGGGGTGCGGTCGGGGGCTCCCGGGCCGCGGCGTGGACCGGGCGCGGGCGGAGGAGCGCGGGGGCCTGCGTTGGGCGCCCCCGGGCGGGGAGGGGGCGCGGCGCCGCCGGCTCAGCCCCGCGTGCCCTTGAAGGGGGCGGGAATCGCGCTCGGCGCCCGGCGCCGCGCACCCCGCGCTGTGGACCCGCGCCGCGCGCCTCTGGCCTCGCGGGGGCAGGCGGGACCCGGCCGCCACCCGCCTCGGCCCCCTCCCTCCCCGGGGCGCGCTGGGTGGGGCCCGGAGCGGCTCGAGGACCGGCCGTGCTGGGGGACCCGGCGAGCGCCTTGGCTGGGGCGGGCTTCCCCCACCCCCCGGGCCCGCGAGGGCTCCGGGCCGGGGCGCTCGGGCACTGACTGCCGCTCCCCTTTCCCGGCCGTGGGGTGCTGGGGCCGTCGCTCCTAACACTTTGCCCGGGCCGCCGGCGCCTCCAGCCCATCCAGCTTTGGCCACGGGCCTGAAGCCCAGGGCCGCCGCCCCAGCCCTGGCGGGCCCCTCTCAGGGTTCAGCATGAGCAGGGCTTGTGCGTCCGGGGTAACCTTGCTGGATCGTCCTTTAGTTAACTGCTCACCGTTTGTTTGGGACGGTTCTCCCCCTGGCACAGCTGGGCAGGGCCTCACCCTGTCAGCCAGCCTCCCTCCCTCTCTCCCTTTTGGTGGACTCTTCTCAGCTGCCCGGCGCCAAGCCCATGGCCCTTTCTGGGCTCCCGAGAGACTTGGGGGAGGCTCAGGGGCCCTCCCGAGCCCAAGAGTGTGCTGTCTGGCCCCAAGAGTGCCTTGCAGGGAGGGCGGATGGGACATTCTACACGTCGTCGTCGGGTCCCCCGACTCTTGTGTGCAGGGGGCGGGAAGGGGAGGGCCCTGCAAGCAGCAGCTCCCCCGGCTGCTAGGGGGCTTCCTGGAGAGGGGATTCCCACCAGGTGGCCCCGCCCACTGGGGGGGCCTCCTCCCCACCCCCCCACTTGTTGGCTTGCTTTAACACAGACTGGGCCCCTAAGGGAGCCTGGCCTCACTCCGCCTTTCAGACCGCCGGCCAAGTTTGCGAAGGGCCTGCCAGCCTTAGGGGAGTGGGGGTGAGGTGGCCCCTTAGGGGTGGGGCTGCTTGGACAATCATTGTTTTGCCCCTGGGTGCAAGGAATTAGGCCCATTTTCTGGGAGGGAACACAGAGGCCCAGCACAGGCACTGAAACCCCATGGCTGCTTTCTCCCCGGGAGTCGGGCTCCTCCCTAAGCTGTCCTCCTCAGTAATTCCCAGTGGTGCTTGGGGCGGGGCCCCTTTGTGGCACTGATGGGGCAGTGGACAGCTGAACTTGCACCAACAGGTTTATTTCCAGGACTTCACGGAACCCCTGATGGGGGGTCCCCTGTTCCCTTTCCCCCCATTCTCTGCCTCTCCCTGGTTGTGTTAGGGCTCAGAGCATGGGGAGGGTTGATGGGCTCCTGCTTCACTCTGTTTGGGCCAGAGGGGTTGGGTCCCTGTCAGAGTCCCCTGCCCGCCACCTGTTCTCCCTGCTTGTGCCCATTGCTCTGGGGCAGGGCGAGGTGGAGGGGTGAGGTGGTCCCCGGGGGCCCGGAAGAGGTCCTGCTCTGGGCCCCTCTGGCCTGGGGAATGCAGCCCCGTCTTTCTGCAAGACGTGATGCCCTGAGCCTTCCCAAGCTCCCAGCTCCCTCTCTGTGTCCCTGGGCCCAGGCACCATCCTGGTCCACTTCGTAGCCTCCTAAGCAGTCCTCCCTGACCGCCCTCCCCTCAGCAGCCAGGGTCACCTTTGTAAGCACAGATCAGACCCAGACTCCCGCTGCTTGGGTAGATCAATGTGCTCCTGGTCTATACCACCTTCGCCTCCCCCCTCATTCCCCAGCCGCAGCCACACTGGGCTGCTGGATGCTTCTGGAACGCCACCTCCAACTCCAGACTCCGTCCTGCCCTTGAGTACTGGCTGTGACCTCTGTCTGACCTGCTCTTTTCTCTGCTCATGGCGGCCTCCTTGCTGACACGTCAGTCCCAGGACGCGCACATGCCTCCGCGGGGAGGCCCTCCTTGGGCCTGGCCCAAGCGCGGCCCCACCCCTGTCCCTCTCAGGGGCCATTTTATTTTAATTTTATTTTTAATTTTAATGCTTTATTTTCTTGGCCGCACCAGGTTACTTCTGTGTCAGTGGGCTCCCCGTCTCGAGGGTGACTCCTTTGATCACCTGCCGTGCTTGGCATCTGGCACCCTGGGTGCTCAAGAGATGCTTGTGGTCTTGGCGTCTGAGGGCTGGGAGTCCCTAGCTCACGCCTGGCCTCTGGACACGGCATCGGCTTCAGCCCGGGCCTCGCGTCTCTCCTGAAGTGCCAGCCAGTTGGCCCCCTAGCCCTCCATTACAGCTGCCCCGTGGCCCTCGGCCTGGGCTCATGGTTGTGACCCGCTCGGACCTAGGGCCAGCTGCTTCCAAAACGTCACAGCTTTTGCGGGGAGGAGCCAGTGTGCGGGGCGCAGTCACACTAATTTTTCAAATCTGCAGCGGTTGGACGCGTCTCTTGTCAAATCTTTCTTTCCATTGTGCCTCACCTTCCCCTCCCCCTCAGCCGTGTTCTTGTTTCCCACACAGGGCTCTGCGCCACCAGTGCGCAGGTGGGCGAGCCTGTGTCCAGGAGGAGGCGGGGCGGGTCCCTGCCTTTCTGGCTCGGGCCCTGGCGGCTGCCACATTCTGCCGGGAGAGCGGAGGGCTCAAGGGTCAGGTGCAGCCTGGCTCTGCTTGTTAGCTGACTGACCCCGGGCAAACTCCCCAGCCCCTGTGCCTCGGTGTCCCCACTTGTGGAATGGGGATATGGCACTAGCTACCTCATAGAGGGTTATTGTGAGGGCTAGTGAGACAGTGCACGTGGAACATTTAGGTCACAGTGCCCAGCACATAATAGGTGCCCCATAAACTGTCACCACTGTAATTGGCACCATCCAAAGGGGGGCAGTTGACCTACCTTCCCCGAGGAAATGCTTCTGAGACTTGCACCCTCATCTAGTAAGCTGGGGGGGGGGGCACGGGGGCCTGGGCTGCAGGAGGGCTGGGAGTGTGAGGCCATGGTGGGGCTGGAGGGAGAGAGGGAGTGGCTCGATGCCCCTGGCCTTTTCCTCTAAAGTTCCCAGCCTGCTCAACCCCAGTCAATCACTTACAGCCGGAGGGGTGGGTTTCTCAGGGCTGGTGAGCCCAGCCTTTCTGCTGGCCAAACAGTGTGACCACTCTGGCCACAAAGACACTTGACTGGCCCATGTCCCCATGCCCACAGGGCTGACCCCAGTCATGTGAGCATCTTAGGCTTCTTGGAGCCCAGGATCCAGGAAGGAGTGATGGCCATGATTCCCAAGGTTCATACTTTCCTAGCTTACTGCACCCCCCCTGGGGACATGTGGGCTTTGGGGGCCCCATGGAGCCTGTATGTAATACCATTTGCTGGGGGGAGGGAGGGAAAATGACCAGCGTGCTTTGCCCAGTGCCTTGGCCTGTGAGATAGTCACTTCCTTCCGAATTGTCTATCATTTCGTCCGTTTATTCAGTCAGCAGCCCTCCTATTAATCCACCCACCCATGTGTGCACTTTCCCACCGAGCATCTGTTTATCCAACCATGAAACCAGCCAACCGGCCGTACAACCACCACTCACCAGCCAGCCATCCTGCCCACATTATCTATCCATCCTAGCCACTCTCCATCCACCACCCACCACCTACCATCCATCCATCCATCCATCCTACCCACTCTCCATCTACCCATCCACAATTCATCTGTCTATCCACCAATCCACCATCCATTCGTGTATCTGTCCATCCTTCATCCATCCATCCATCCTATCCATTCTCCATCCACCATCTATCCATCCATCCCTCCTACCCATTGTTCATCCATCCATCCATCCATCCATCCATCCATCCTTCCATTCATGTATCTGTCCATCCTTCATCCATCCATCCATCCATCCATCCTATCCATTCTCCATCCACCATCCACCATCTATCCATCCATCCCTCCTACCCATTGTTCATCCATCCATCCATCCATCCATCCATCCTTCCATTATCCATCCATCCATCCTATCTATTCTCCATCCACCATCCATTCATTTGTCCATCCAGCCATCATCTGCCCATCCATTAATCCGTCTGTCCATCCATCATCTAGCCATCCATCCATCCTACCCACTCTCCATCCACTCTCCATCCGTCCATCCACCATCCACCATCTATTCATCCATCCATCCTACCCATTCTCCATCCATCCATCCATCCATCCATCCATCCATCCATCCGCAATCCATCAGCTTGTGCATCCTTCATCCATCCATCTGCCTCCCCAACATAGATTTATTGAATATCTTCTCCGAACACAGTATGTGGTATCTAACTTTCTGGGGCTTTTGCAGGTACAACTTTTGAGACTTTCTGCCTTGCCTTTGGCTCTGTCCTTATTTCTCTCTCCCTGTCTCTTTTTCCCACTCTGTCCCCATGTCTGTCTCACTGTCTTCTCTGAGTGCTTGCCCCTGTTTCTCTCTCTCTCTGGCTATCCCTCTCTTTCCCTGTTTTGTCCGTGTCTGTCCCTGACCCTCAGGTGCGTCTCTCTATCCTCTCCCTCTTTGTCTCTCTTTCCTCCTACCTGCCTGTGCTCTGGCTTTGCATGGGGTCCTGTCCCTGCTTGCCCTGGGTCCCTGTCCTCTCTTCTTTGATCTCTTCCTGTCCCCAGTCCCTTAGGGTAAAAGCTTCACCTCTTCCCCCTGCTTGCCTGCCCAGAGTGCTCAGAACTGACACTCTCTTTGATGAGATGCCAGTGAGGTGATGTCTAGGTTTTGGTAAAGGTCATAAATAAATTATCAAGCCTCTCTTGGACAGGAGTACTGACCCCCTCCCCATTATCAGCAGAGGGCCTGTGGTGTGGGGGTGCTCCAAAGACTGATGGGAACCTTGGTCTTGGTGCCCTGTCCCTTGGCTAGCCTCAGAGTGGCCTTGGGAACCCCTGGCTTGGCAATGCCCAAACTGGAGACCCGCTCTCTGCCACCCGCTTTGGGGCCCCGGGCTCCGCCTGCTGTCACTGAGCACTCACTCTGTCTCACGACGTCTAAGTCTCCACTCCGTGAGAACGGCACCGTGAGGCCCATCTAAGGATGAAGAAGTAGGTTCATCTGGAAAGGGATTGGGGGCAACCTGCCGGGAAGGGGTGGTAGCTGGAAGCCTACACTCCCCTGGCCACCAGCTCTCGTCCCCTGCCTGGTGGTGGGTTGGGGATGGAGAACAGAAGGAGCCTCCTCCCCAAGACCCAGAGACGATGGTGGACGTTGAGCTGGGTCCCCATCGCTGGCAGATTTGCCTGCCTTTCTGGACCCTGGCAGTGGAGCTTTTGTCCCTGCGCCCGGCTTGGGCCCCTGAATCCTTCGACCATCCTCAGATCAGATGACCTAACTTTTCCCTCCATAATCTGATCACCTTGCATTTGCAAAGCTCCCCGGGGGCTGCGTTCTTGCCCAGAGGAAGGGGCAGGAGCTGGGCAAAGCATAACCCGCTCGGCGGGTGTGTGTGTGTGTGTGTGTGTGTGTGTGTGAGCGTGTGGACCAGCTCTGACCCTGTGGGACCCTGAGGGACCCTGTGGGACCTTCCAGACCAAGGGGTGATCTGAGTCACCTTGGTCCCAGGGTGAGGCCCGAGCTTGGCACAAAGGCCTTGCTAACTAAATATGAGGAAAGTCTGAATTCTGGAGCGGGGGTGGGGGGTTGGGGGAGGCTTCGGTGCGCGGAGAGGGGCCCGGGTGAGGACCACGCATGGTGGTGGGAGCCACCCGTCTGAGTTCCTTCCTGGCTCTACCACCTGTGGGTAAGTCGTGAGACCTCTGAGCCTCAGTGTCCTCATCTGCAAACGGGGGCAATGATAGTACCATCTCTCAGGGTTCCTGTGTGGAGTAGACAAATTGGTTCAGATTAGCACATGTGACCTTCCTCAAGCCCAGTGCAGGTGGCACCAGGTGACACGTAGTTACTTGCACTGTTACGCCGGGTTACCCCTGAGAATGGCCCACCCAGCTTGGCTGGGCTGCAGCCTTAAAGGGCTCAGTGAGGGCAGCCTGGGGGGGCACCGGAGCATGTGCCCAGGGAACTGGTGAGAGGGCTGCGGGTGAGCTTAGGAAAAAGCAGCCGACTTACCTCTCTTTGCCCCACTGTCTCCACCCCGCTGCCTGTCTCCGTCTCTCTGTCTCTGGAGCAGCATCCCCCTCACACCCCCTCCCCTGCCCCCCAGCCTGCTCCCGACCTGGAAGCTCAGGAGGTAGCAGAGATAACAAGGCTAATGGGTCCTAATTATAGCCCAAGTTGGATCGATGGAGCCTCGGCCCTGGAGGGGCAGGGCTGGTGCGGGAGGGCACAGCCCGGCGGGGCCAGAGGGCTGTGGGGGCTGCCAGGAAGGGCCAGGAGCTGGCGGGGCATGGAGTCCTGGGGCTGGTCTTTCCTGGACCCTCACCCCAGGGCGAGTGGGATCCCCCCCGAGGAGGGTACGAGGCTGGGGGCTCGGGGAGCAGCAGACGGGCCCAGGAAAGGGTGCTTGGATATAACTCGGAGGGTCTTGGCTTTCGGAAGCTCTCCTGATGTTGCAGAAGAAGGAGGGCGGGGAGATGAGGCCGGGGTGAGATCGGGGTGCTGGGGAGTCATGAGGTGTTGGCGGGGAATGTCACAGAGCTCAGCCCTGGGGTGTCCTCAGGGGTACCAGAATCTGTGCAGGGAGAGGAAGGGTCTGTCAGAGATGGGGGTGGGCAGGGCGGGGTCCTGATCCTGGTGCTCCAGCTCTGGAACCTTCCTGGAGGAGGGGTTTAATCAGGCAGATGGCCCTGGGCCGTGAGGTCTTCTGGGAGTGGAGGAGGGGCTCTGTCCATGGGCAGAGGGTCTGGGGCCTTGTCCTCTGAGGCTCATTCTGGGCGTGGATTAGGGCTGGAGTGTGGGGCATCCCCCGACCCCCTGCCCTCCGCCCCGGGCAGATAACCTCCCGCAGCCACCTGTTCATCCCCTTGTCTGCTGTGCTGGCCACTTGGCCAGTCGGTGACTGTGTGCTGAGCTGGCCTTCCCGGGCTGGGGACCACCCTGCTGAGGGAACAGGGGACTCAGGGAGGTGGCAGGAGGGAGAGAGAGCCCCTCCCGATTGCATCAGCCTGAGCCTGTTACATAACTGGCGCTGGGCACTGCAAGGGTGCAGGGGTGGCTCTGCCCAGGCAGTCTCCCCGCGGCTCCAGAGGAGGTGGGGGCAGGTGGGGGTGGGCAGGTGTCAACGGACAGCTGTGTCACTACCTCCAGACCCCCCACTTCAGGACGCCTCTGGGGGTCCCCGTGCGCATTTTCAAGCGGTCTGAAAAACCCCTGCCCCTCCCCTGCCAGGGCTAAGAGGGACAAAACGGGAAAGGGTCAGCTTGTGCAGCCTTGCCTCGGCCTGGCTCCACTCAAGACCTGGCCCACATCAAACCCAGCCCTGGGCTGGCCCCCCTGCTGCTCTCCCCTGTGTGCCATGGCCCTGGCCAAAGGCCCGGCAGCTATGCCCCCCCCCCCCCCCGTGCCAGCCAGGACCACTGAGCTGGCCCTCGGGGGCGGCTAGCACGGTGACCACGAGCAGCAGCTTGAGGTCCTGCCTGGAGTCTGCCTCTCTGCACGCCCGTGTTTGCCCAGCGGGATGGGAAGGGCTCTAGGACTCGGGCCTGCCCTGCTGCCTATCCCCGCGGACTCCAGGGGCCCCCCGGCCACCCCAGAGGGGGGCCTTGGGGCAGACGGGTGCCCAGACAGTGGTGCAACCCCCACTTGCCCCTGGTGGGGAGGTGGTGTGTGTGGGAATGGGTCCTGTAGGGCACCGGGGTGGGAGGGCGTCCGCTTGGCCACTGGAGTCACCAGTGCCCTCTAGCCTCACCCACACGATCCTGGGGACTCTGGGGGACTGGGGTCCCAGGCAGGGGGTGAAGGGAGACCTGTGTGGAGGACAGGAGGCCGGATGTGGGTGTGTCCTGGGTGTGCACACGCGTGTCTGAGCATCTGATGTCGAGCAGCTGGTGGGGTCAAACGCCACGCCAAGTGGTCGAGGCTTCCTGGGCCGGGTGGGTGCGAGCTCTGTTTCTATTAACTTATTTCAGTGGGGACACCCTATCGTCTTTCCCGATGAGAGTCCCCTGGGCACCTTCCTCGGGGTCACGGGTGGCAGACCCGCCCTGGCTGAGATCCCCTGTTGTGTGTCCCGCCCCAGCCCCCGCACGGCCAGAATCCCGGGGGGCTCTTCTCTTTGCTCCCCTGGGCACACTTGGCGGTAGGGGGGTGGGTAGGAGAGCCTGACTGGGGGTGCTCAGGCCCCCGGGCTGGCATGCAGCACCCCTTTTGTGGACTCTGGACACTCCGTGGCTTCCTTCTGGATGTATCTCTACTCTGGGGGGTTCGTTTCTTGTCGCTGTTTGCTCCCAAGAGGACCCTCGCCACTGCTCCCTTCATGGCCCACGTCTGACTCTCCGTCCCCCCAACTGGGGACTCGGGGCTCGCTGCCCTTTTCTCACTGCTGATCTCCTGGGTGGGAGTGAGGCCCTGGGGCCACACGTCAAGCCCTCTCCTTTTTGGCAGGGGTGGGGATGGAGGGGTGGCATGAAGCTGGAAGCCAGCTGCTTCTTCAAAGATATCCCGCTGCGCACACACCTGTCCTGCTCCCCTCTTGGCCTTTTAAATTCATGAGGGAGGGAGGGAGGGAGGGAGGGAGGGAGGGAGGGAGGGAAGCGTGGCCGCTTGTGGAAAGCCCACGTGTGGCGGATGCAGCATCTCTCTGTGGAATTTCACGTCTTCCTGGGTGCCCAGCCGGAATGTGCTTGGCATCCTGCATGTGTGACTGGGGGTGTGTGCACCGCGTGGGGGTGCGCGTGCCGGTTCGGGCGGGAGACGCGATGTGGTCTTCGAGCCTCATCAAGGGAGGGTTCTGGCTTCCTCCTTGTTGGTCTCCCTCCCAACTCCGGACACTTGTTGTGTGGCTTCACGTGGTCCTGGGGTGATGTGACCCGTGCGTCCCCACCATCCAGCATTCACAAGCCGTCTCCTGGCCACACTGTGGGCCTCTGGAGGGTGCAGGTAGGCCCCGACCCCTCCCAGGGGCCAGCTGGAGGGGGTTTGTGATTCTCTGGGGCTGCTTCTGCCCTGGAGGGGGTCGTGTCAACGAGGACTCATGATTAATCACTCAGTTGTGCTCAGAACACTGTTCTATCCTATCGGGGCAGGGTTCTATCGGGGGGGGGGGGTTCTTTACGGTCCCATTTTACAGTGAGGGGAGGAGAGGTCTGGAGAAGTGGAGACGTGGGGCACAGCCTGCCTGAGGCCTGGGACTCCATGCACCAGGTGTGGGGTGGTGGCTCTGAGGTCTTGGGAGGAGCCTGGGGCAGGGGCAAGGTCTGCAGGGAAGGGGTGGGTGCTGGGGAGGCCAGTGGCCGTGACCTGGCAGGTGGCTGTGACCTGACCCGGCAGGTGGGTGCCTGTGGAGCTGCCCGTCTCACTGGGCCCTGCCTCTTCCTCTGCGTCCCTGGGGGCCACCCTGATGGAAGAGGCGGAGTAACCCCCTCCTGCTTCTTACTCCTCCAGAAGAAGAAGATGGTCTTGGGGGCTTCGATGACTGCTTCCCTGAGGAGCCTGTGGGCCTTCCCAAGAAGAAGAAATCCAAGAAGCTCAAGGAGAACAGGTCCAAAGGGAAACGGAAGAAGAAGGAGGTGCGTGGGTGGGTGGTCCTGCTGGGGTCGGGGTGGCTGGGGGTGGGTCAGGGCCCCAAGGGGGTCTTGGCTGCTCTGCCTGGGCCTGCGGAGAACCTTCCAGGGCGGTGTCCTGAGAGCTGGGTTTGAATGCGAGGCACCAAAAGCAGTGTGTACAGAGCTTCACAGGCCGGGTCTGAAATGCCCTGTCCTCATAAATGGGATGATCCAGGGTCGTGGTCTGTATGTCCCAGAGCACTGGTGGTTTGGGGCTGGTAGGACGCCGGGATGCCGGGACCGACCCCCATCCTGGCCGCGGCCACTGTTCTCACCCCACAAGACCTGAGGCTCTGTGGACGATGTCCGGGGAGGTGGAATCTAGGATCCTGGGGCCTCGTGCTTCCTGCACGTGCTTCCCCCCCCCCCCCCCCAGCTGCTTTCATGGGCAGCAGACCTGGGTGGGAGGCCCAATGCTCTCTGTTCCTTGGCCGCAGGCTTTTAGGTTGAGTCTGCCCGGTCCCCAAGTACAGATGAAGGACCACCAGAGGTGCCCCAGGCAGGGCTGAATTCTCTCTCTCCCTCCCGGGCACAGGGTGCAGCAGGAACCGCCCCCTCCCCCAACCCCAGGCCAGGAAGGAGGCTGGAGGTGGGCAGTGTCTTTGCAGTGGTGAGGCTGGGGCAGGGCTGGGGGGGGGTAGTTCAGCAGCTGGAGGGGCGAGGGGCCTTCAGAGCCTGGGAAGGCTGGCGCTTGCCTCCCCCATACCCACTGCCGCTCCCTCGGGTCTCGCCCTCCCTTCTTCCTCCGGACCCGCTTTCATATGTTTGCGTTTGTCCAGGCCAGTCTCCGTCTCCCTCCGCTGTTTAGGCCTGAGCTTGGCCTCTGCCTCACCCTCTCTCTCCCTCCCTCTCCCTTCTCTCCACCTGTCCTTCTCCTTCAGCCTCATTTCCCACCCCCCTTCCCACCCCTCACTTCCTCACCCTCTCTCCTTCCTTCTGCTTCTCAAAAGGGGCGGAGGGCCGGGTGGATGGGAGGCCTGTGCATGACCAGCCGCTGCCTGGCAGGCCCCCAAGGTGACCCTTAGGTCATTGCTGCCCCCTCCCCTGTACTCCTGAGAGCCTGGCTCGGCCGGCTGTCAGATCCTAGAGTCCAGAGCAGGGTGCAGCAGCCAGAGAGCAGTGTCTTGGTGGCCATGTGCCCCCCACCCATCCACCCGCCTGCCTGGGTCCCCAGGACACGGGGAGGGGGATTTCAGCCTGTGCTCCTCGTCATCTCCAACCTGGTGGCTCCAAGATAAGGCAGTGGGTGGAGGCAGAAGAGGGGCGGCGGGTTTTTTTTTTTTTTGGCCAGGGGTGGGGGGTGGGGACAGGCAGCAAGTCATGGATCCTGATTTACATAAAACAACCGGGCTGCGGCCAGAACCTGAGCATATGTAGATGAAGCTCCTTGTCAGACCCAGCGCAGGAGGGAGAAATGATTTCAACCTGTACTGCAGCGGTTACCATAGCAACCAATTATTCAGTGCTAAATTATAACTGTTTATAACACTCGTGAATGGGAAGGCTCATATTTCATTCTTTCTTTTTCCCTCTCAATCTTGAAGGACCCCAAATTGAGAATGACCAACTCTCTGAATCTTTCCTTTTGAGTGTAAATGCCTCCTTTATCGAGAGATGCGGGGCGTGTGTGTTGTGCGCTGGGCGCTGGGCGCAGAAGGAGGGGAGAGGGAGATGGAAAGCCTGGATAAAAGGCATCCGCAGAGCTGGGGAAGAGGAAGGGCGGGTGGGGACTGGCTGCTTGGGGTCCCCAGGGCCTGCATTGGTGGCCTGCTGTGCCCTCAGGGGGCCAGGGGGGTCGGGGCAGGGAGCCCTCCCACTTACCCCCAGCTTCTCACACACACAGCCTGGGCGTGGTGTTTATTAAGGCAGTCGATGGATTCCGATGGGGACTCCGAGTCCACTAAGATTCTTCCACTATCAGGTGTCTCCCCTGTAGTTATGTCTGGGGCTGCCACAGCCCAAAGGACAGCATCAAGGTCAAAGCCCTGACTGTGACGGTCATACTGATGTTCGCACATCACTATGGCTTGGGGCTGAGGTTGGCTCCGGGCTTTATTAGGACATTATCCCTCCGTGCCTGTGTCTCTTCCCCTGAACATGGCTTGGCCCAAAACCCCTTCTGTAAGTTCCAAGATACTGAACCGGCTGGTCTACCCCTGGTTCTCAGTCACTCCTTCCTTCTCACCACTGGCTGGTGCTGCTCATGGATCACTCCTTTTTGTATTGTTTTCAGAACCCCTTGCTGCCCTTCCTCTTGCCCGTTTCTCTGCAAGGAAAGATGTTGGGGGAAGAAACAGGAGGCCTGGGTCTTGAAGGGGCCAAACAGCTGGATGCAGAGATAGGCTGTGGATACAGGCTTCTTGTGCCAGTGGGAAACCAGTTTTCAAAGACCTGTCCTGTACCTCCACCCTCAGCCAGCACCCCACCCCACCCTGGGCAGGCAGGAGGGCCTGGATGACATCGGGGTGCAAGTCGGGGTGGGCCCAGGCGCCATGAACTTCATTTGGTTGGGGGCATAAGGCATGGCCTGGGGAGGATGAAGGAACAGGTGGTGAGTCGGAAGAATTGGGGAACCAGAGCTTGCTTTCTGACAGAACTTTCCCCAGTGCAAGTAGACCGCGGAGGGAGAAGTCTCCCCTCTCCCTGCCACCACTGCTGTCACCCCGGGGGGTGACTAGGGCACTGATGAGTGGCATATGTGCCCTGCCTTAGCACTAACTCATTCCTCAAGGAGGATCTTGGCCCTCCTGCTGTGCCATTTAGCCCTGGAATGGATGCTGGGCCAGCCCTCTGGCAGTGCTCAGCTTGGGGCCTTGCGCCAGGCCTGGCCTCCAGGGCACATACAGACAGTGGAATCTGCTGGAGGTGCTTTCCCCCACTCCCTCCCTCCCTGCCTCCTTCCTGCCTGCTCCCTCTGGGCCCCACATTTGGAACTGTGCTGGCCACTCCTGGACCTGGCAATGCTGGCTTCCCATCAGATGCCCAGGTCCGTGCACCCTTGGGTGTTGCCACAACAGCCTCTTCTGTAATCGCCACCCAGCTGCAGACACTGGCTTTGCATTTGGCTTAGCCGGGTCCTCACGTGCAGAAATGAGAAGGGTGAGGCTAGTGACGTCCTCAAGTCTGTCATCTGGCCTGCATCTCTGGCTTCCAAGCAGAGATGGAGTTATGGGTGCTTGGATCTCTCCCATTTCAAAATGGTTACAGCCCCCTCTCACACCCTCTCCTTTGTTCCTCTTGAATCCCCCTTTCACAGATGATGAAGCTGAGGTCAGGCCGCAGTGACTTGCCTAGTTCTGTGCTAGCGAGGGACAGTGATCCTAGGCATTCTGTGTCCTGCAACCTCCCTAGGGAGCCCCAGGACCCACGGTCAGGCCACTCGGGTCTCACCTGAGTGGGTATTAGTCATGGGTCCACCCCAGGGCAGCTTGGGGACCAGCCCCATGCCCCGCCCCCGGCGGCCCCACAGCCCCACAGCCTCTGTCCGAGGTGCTGAAATCCATGGCAGCCTCCTCCTTCCATCCTTACCTTTGCTGGGGTGAGGGCTGGGGTAGAGCCTGTCTCTCAGGTCTCTGGAAGGATGGTCTCTTGCAACTGGCTGAACTCTACACCCATGGGGAAAATTGATGTCCCTATCTGACCTCTGCCTCTCCAAAGGACTGTGGCAGAGCTGGGAGCTGTGGTCCCAGGGCTCTGCATTGGCATCTGCCCTGGGAGCACCAGCAGCCAGGACCGGCTTTGCCCCTCGGCCCCGCATGGCACATGGCGAGTCAGTATTCTGGGAAACACCCAGTTCCGGAAAGGCGCAGAGGCCCTGCTGTCTGGCACCCGCCAGCCAGCAGACTGACTCAGCGGCTTAATGAGCATAAAAGGTTTGGGAGCAGGGATCCCAGTGGGAGAGAGTTGGGAAGTGCAGGGAGCCCGTGGGGGAGTCCTTTCCCAGCTGTATCTTGGGAAGAGGCTTCCTCCTGGGAAAAGACTCTTAGCTCTTTACAGGGTGCCTGGAAGGGGCAGAGATCAGGTTGGGCCCTCCCAAGAGCCTCCAGACAGACCCCTGCCCTTGCTCCCCCCGCTTCCCTTCTCCCACCTGCTCTCCTTCCTCCTCTCCTTTCCGAACCCCTCCCCACCTTCTCTTAGACCCCCACCCCCCGTGCTGTTTCTCAAGCTCATTTTTCACCTCTCCAGTTCTCTCCTCATCTTTTCCGTGCCTCTCTTTGCTCACCTTGAGAACAGTAAACAGCCAGCTCGAAAATGACAAGCCCCGCACTGGTAATTGGAACGTCAGTGCCCAGCCTCTCCTGCAGACCCAGGCCAGGAGGGGGCTGGGAAGGGCTTTGCCAGTGCACTTGCATCTGGAAAGGCGGAGAGTAAACAGCTTTCTCAGAGTAAACAGCCTTCTCGGAGGGGCAGTGCCTTTCTGGTGGGGATGCTCTGGCTGTAAACGCCCTTATCTCCATATAAATGGGCCATTTTCTGCCTGTACAGACGGGGAGACTAAATCAAGGAAGCCAAGCTTAAGAGCTGCCTAAATTACCTTGTCTCATATCGAGGCGAAACGGCCAGGGTGGGGGTGGTGGAGAAGGTGGGCTCGTGCCATAGCAGCTTCTGGAGAGCCCACGGACAGATGAAACTGCGATGTGTGTGCTACATTAATTACGGGTTTCACCTGACGCACGCAATTCCATAGGATGCATGCAGCTCCAACAGAGGTTGGGTGCTGGCTCACACCCCTGGCTCTTCACCCGCCCGTTTGCTGGTGCGCTTTGTATTTTGGCTCTGGACATCACGTCCTGTCCAAATTCCTGGATCCAAGCACTCTCACCAAACACTCGTTAAATCCTAAGTCCAGAGAAACCTGATTCTGATGGACGCAGAGCCTGAGCCCTCACCCCAGGGCAGTCCAAGCAGGCTACCCTGGATTCCCCAGGAGGGGAAGTGTGGCTTCACGAGGCCTCGTCTTTCCTTGCACACTCCACCATTTGCTGTGGCCCCAGCACTGGGGACAAGGCCCTTCCTTGCCCAGTGCTGCCCCGAGCCAGCCCCTCTGGCTGGGCTTTGGTGCTGAGCTGTGGGCAGAGGAACGCTGAATGATCCAGAAAGCAGTACTGCTGCCCAGGACTCTGGATTTTCTTGGGGCCCCTGTTGCCGTCACCATCCCCCTTTCTCTTCCAGGGGAGCAATGACGAGCTGACGGAAAATGAAGAAGACCTGGAAGAGAAGTCGGAGAGTGAGGGCAGTGACTACTCCCCTAATAAGAAGAAGAAAAAGAAACTCAAGGACAAGAAGGAGAAAAAAGCCAAGCGAAAGAGGAAAGATGATGACGAGGATGATAACGATGACGGGTGCCTGAAGGTAACCCCCGGGGCCCGGCTGCAGGGACCTGGGCTCCACCAGGACCCGCCAGCCTGGACGGGCCGCGGCTTCAGGGCGGTTCTTCTGCCTTCTGGCGCCTGTGCGAAAAGGGCCAGAGCTTCCTCCCCGCTCCCCCGCCCTTCATGGCTGTCGGGGGCGGGTGGGTGTGTGGGTGTGCACATGCGCGTGCGCGTGCGCCTGCACGTGGAGGTTGGACACAAGCGTGTGAGGAACACCGTGCCCCAAGTCCCGGGGACACATTTGAAGTAAGGATGGCTGACGTTCAGAAGTAGCCTCCTGCTCGGGAATTTTCTGCTCCTCCGCCTGCTGGAGTAGGAAAGCGGTGTTCTCTCTTGAGCTTCCAGTTCGGAGCCTCTCCCTTTGGAGCACTCTCGGAAAATAAACCGACAAACGGAGCCTCTGCCGGCAAGAAGAGGCTGGACAGCTCCACTTCGGGCAGGGGGAGCTTTGGCGCTCAGCGTGTGCTCTGGATTTCTGGCCGCCAGGGCATCCCAGAGAGGGTCCCAGTGAGCGCGAGTCAGGGCGGCTGCAGGGGTGGGCCTGCAGCTCTCTCTGGGGGACAGCAGCGTCTCTGTGCGTGTGCGGAATGATGTGAACCAGGCCACGGCCCCTCGGGTCTCCGAGGCCACTGCAGGGCTCCTCGGGGAGGGGAAGGTCGCTGGGCCCCCCTGCTCTGGGATAGTGGCAGAGAGGTCAGCGAGCGGCCCCGGACAGAGCACCCTGCTTCCTTTGTTCTCCCCTTAAGGCACCCAGACTCAGTTTGGGCTAGCCATGAGTTTAAAAGAAAAAAAAAAAAGTGCCCCGTAAATATCAGCGGAGTGGCTGTTGGGTGAGGCAGAAATGGTGGCTGTCAACGGCTCGAGTTAGGAAGCACCGTGGTGTCCCGACACCCAGAGGGATTTCATTAGTCGGCAGGTGTGTTGTGAGTCATCTGTGACTGATAATAGCTGAGGGCTGACAGCTTGAAAGGTGAACTTGTGGGCACGGTCCAGGGTTGTCCTGGAGCCATGTCACCCGCTCATGCCGTTCTACTTCCTGCTGTGGGAGCAAGGTCAGAGGTGCCTCCAGGGATGGATACGTGTCGTGGGGGCAGGTCAGCCATGGGAGGGGGTCCCACACGGGAGATTAGGAGGCCAGGAAGCGGGTTCCCCAGCCTCCCTTTTGCACTGTGCTGGAAGGCCTGCTTCTCAGCGCTCGGGACAGAGGGAGGCTGAGCGCACGTGCCGGGGTGGCCTACTGTTGTGGAGGAGACAGCCCAGCTCGGAGGGGCTCGGGCATGGATAGGGCTTGTTGGGTCAGTGCCCAGGAGTCGAGAGGCCAGGGGACTTCCGGCTTGCGGTGTTACCCGGGGCCTGTTTTCACATCTTTCGCCCTTCGTGGGGTCAGCACCAGGCTCAGGCCACACACACCCTTGTGGCTGAGAATGAATGTCTCTGCAGCTCAGGGCTTCCCGGCCACCCTGGCCCCCTCTGGTAGCGGGGGAGGCAGGCCTGCGTCCTAGATCGTTGTCCACGCAGGAGACCCAGTGGCGCCCTGGACTGGACTCCCGCCTGGGCCGGTGACTGTGGCCTGGGTGTGGCATGTGCCGACTGGCTGGGTGGGTCAGCGGGGTGCCTTGGACCAATGCAAAATGGGGCGAGGGCCCCGTTCCAAGCGGTTGTGCTAACTTGTCCCTCCTGGGAACGTTTTGCAGGCGGGAGGCAGGCATAGAGGGGCGAGG
Source organism: Neofelis nebulosa (assembly GCF_028018385.1). Taxonomy (NCBI): domain Eukaryota; kingdom Metazoa; phylum Chordata; class Mammalia; order Carnivora; family Felidae; genus Neofelis; species Neofelis nebulosa. The sequence continues at coordinate 218,443,938 of NC_080783.1, forward strand.
TAGCTTGTCCAGCTCTCACCGCCAGGATCAGAACTGCCATATGAGCCTGGCTCTAGGGCCCGAGCTCACGGGCAGCACCTCCACCCCCCAGCCAACCCCCGCAGGCCCGGGTTAGGCCAGAGATCGGACCCCTGGGCTGGCTGTCTTGAGGCCGCACTGTGTGCCCTTAGGGAATCACACACCTTGGGCCTCAGTGCCCCATCTGGAAAGTGAAGCAGTGGCCAAGGGACCCTCTCCCGCGTCTGCCTTCAGCTGGGCCATTTGTCCCGTGCCCCTACCCTGGCCAGGGCACACCTTCCTGGCCCTGGAAGCAAGAGAGCAGTGGTCTGTCATTTCATGGCGTCCATGTGTGACTCTACCAGGCGACGTCCTGAGGCGGTCTCCTTTCTTCCCGACATGCCTCAGGCAGCCCTTCAGCCCTGCTCCCTTCTCAAGGACATCTGTCCCCTTAAAACCCATCTTCAGGCTGCTGTTCCCTCCCAGTGCCCAAATTTCCAGAACATATTCCTCCCAGAGAGTGAGTTCTGTTACTGTTCCTGCCTTGGGTGTGCATATAGCCTCCCCCAACCCCCGCCCCTCCCACTAAACCCCGAGGCTTGACCCCACACCCCTCATGAGCTGGTGCCTGAGCCCTTCCCTCTGATCAAGGGGCAGGCGGGCTGGGGGTCAGGGGTGGGTAGGAACTGTAGACACAGCCTTCCCCTTCCCCCGGCCCCTGTTCCAAGACCTCCTGGGATGGGGCCCCAGGGGTGGGGGTACGGGTTAGAAGGACCCTGCTCTGACCCCACCTCTGGCCTGGGTGTCCCTAGGAGCCCAAGTCCTCGGGGCAGCTCATGGCCGAGTGGGGCCTGGACGATGTGGAGTACCTGTTCTCAGAGGCCGACTACCACACACTGACCAACTACAAGGCCTTCAGTCAGTTCCTCAGGTGGGCGCGCCGCCGGCTGCCGTGGCCGGGCATCCATGGGAATGACAAGTTGGAGGACAGAGCCCCAAGGCCCCTGGGGTGCTGGGTGCTTTCAGGCCGATGCCAACACCGGGCAGAGCCATTGTACCCGGTTGTCCCGCCTTCCCCTGCTTGCCCGGAGCCCCAGGATGGCGGTCCCGGTCAATCCCGAGGGCCATGCCCTCATGGGCTCTCTCAGCTCTGGAAGAACTGGGGCTGGGCACCCAGTGGCTCACTGCGGGCTCGTCCCTCTGGTCTCTCGGGTCATACAGGGTCTGGGAACCTCATTAGAAGATGGCCGACCACATAGACAGGGAATCAGGAATGTCTGGGGCTGGACTGCTGTCGAAAGCTTTGTTCTCTTCCCTGCTTCCTGCCCAGTTTCTCAGCCTGGAACTCGGGGCTTCTTATCCCAGGCTCGGGAGAGGAAGGGCTGCCTGGGTCTCGTGGGGGGGTCTCATCCCCTCCGTGGTGGCGCCCTCACCTGCCTGCCTTTCACCCCACACAGGCCGCTCATTGCCAAGAAGAACCCGAAGATCCCCATGTCCAAAATGATGACCGTCCTGGGTGCCAAGTGGCGGGAATTCAGCGCCAACAACCCTTTCAAGGGCAGCTCGGCAGCGGCTGCCGCGGCAGCAGTGGCCGCGGCCGTGGAGACAGTCACCATCGCCCCTCCGCTGGCTGTCAGCCCCCAGCAGGCACCCCAGCCTGTACCTATCCGCAAGGCCAAGACCAAGGAGGGCAAGGGTAAGGCTGTGGGTGGATGGGCACCGGGCCTTGCTGGCAGAGTCCTACCCCAGACCCCATAGCCTCAGGCAGGTGGGACAGGTGGGGCAGTCTTCTTCAAGGACCCAGGGCCGTGGTTGACCTTGGACCCACTCGCCCTTTCTCTGCTGTACTGTGGCATTATAGCTTCTGCCTGCCTCCCTTTCGGGGCTGGGGTGAAGCAGAGGGGATAGTGTGCTTGGAGCTTTGGGACTTTTGCACTGGCACCCTCCGACATGGTATGGAGGTAGGGAGAGGGCAGGTCCATGCTGCTGGGAGTATGGGGGGGCTCTTGAGTTCTCATTTTCAAGGAGAAGGGGTCCCAAGGTTAGCCCGTTGACCCCTCTTGTCTGAGCACCCAGCCCTCGGGGTAATGCACGTGCATAGGTGTGGTTGTGGTCAGGAATGGCTGCTCTGGGAGACCTGGAAGGAGGTCCAGATACAAAATCAGACTCAGTGCTGGGTGTCTGGGTCTCTCTGGGGGAGAATAGGGACAGCAGAAGCTGTCTGTGACTTCAAGTCCTGGGGGAGGGACCTCCCCTAGGTAGAGGATTTCTGGCCCCATTGGGGTAGAGACCCACATCTCCCCCAGGGCTCTCAAAGATGGGGTCACTAGCAGCTCAGCCTTTCTGGGTACTCGGGACTTTGGTGGGCAGCTAAGGGGGCTCTGGGGCCCACTGTTTCAGCCCTAAGGAGCTTTGGTTTCTGGGATGATGTACCCCTTTTCCAGGTCTCTGCAGGGGCCTGGTGGGCAGAGTGACATGGGGTTTAGAGCCTGCTCCTGCTCTCCTCCCTCACTGTCCTCCATCCTGGGCCTCCCCAGCCTGCCTTACCTTCTCATTTCCTCTTGGGCTCCAGCCACTGAGCTATTCCCTGAGCTGCCCATTCAGAGCCTGAAAAATTGAAATAGATTTTCCGTGGCGCCACGGAGGTTACAGCTGGGCTCCTAGTCCCATCTCAGCTGTGTGATGGAGCTGGAGGAGGGTCCAGGTCAAGGCCACCTGCTGCCAAGGGCTCCATCTTCCCTGCTCAGCCGGTGGGAGAGGCTGCTGGGGGGGGGGGGGGCGGTCATGACTCCCAGGTGGCTAATTGTCCTGTGGCCAGTTCCATAAAAATAGCCTCAACCCTGCTGGCCACCAGGGAGCTAGTGTTTCCTGGGGGTGATTGGCAGAAGTGGGGCAGTCTTGAGTGGTGCCAGTGTTGGCCGGGCCTGGGGACAATCTGGAGGCTGGCGGCTGGTGGCTGGGGAAAGGGCTTCCTGCCCAGCATGTCCCTCCAGGGCCCAGGTATGGACCACAGGTGGGTGGGTGTGCCCTCAGTGGCCCTGCTAACTGTGGGGGCCCACGGCTTTACTGGGGACAGCTCCTTCCTGGGGAGAGGGGACAGGACAGGGCTGTTCCCATGATGGCCAGCATTTCTACTACTCATGGAACAGGGGCCATGGTGGCCAGAGCAAAGACCGGGTCGGGTCCTCCTTGCTGTGTCACTTTACACAAGGACCTCACCGCTCTGAGTCCCCTGCCTTCTCATCTGGAAAGGGATGGCGGCCGAACCATCCTTCCCTTATGGAGCCCCTGGGAGGGCTGACCCAAGTCATGGCTCTGGGTGAGTGAGCCGCCGCGGCTCTGGGTTATTGGGTTATCTGCGGTCACTCTTCAGGGCCAGGAGTGAGGAAGAAGATCAAAGCCTCCAAGGACTCGAAGAAAAAGGGCAAAGGGAGAAAGGTAGCCGGGCTCAAGTTCCGCTTTGGAGGGATCAGCAACAAGAGGAAGAAAGGCTCCTCGGTGAGCGTGTGCGTGAGACGAGGTGGACTGGAATGTGTGTGCGTGTGAGCGGGAGTGTGGGTTTGGGAGCAGGAGAGTGCGAGTGTGTAAGCATGTGAATGTGTGAGGGTGGGCCGGGATGGGTGGGTGTGAGGCATCGAGACCGCATGTACTTGGCCGTGTGTGTGGGTGTGTGAGCAACCTTCAGATGCACTCTGCACGAGTGTGAGCGTGCTTGTGTGCCATGAAGGCAGGGGGACTGGAATGCAGGGCTGTCAGTCCACTCTCCTGAGGCAGGACTCTGGGACAGAGAGCGCCCCGCTGAGCTGGGGGCTCACTTCCGGCTCTGCTCCATCTGGGTAGCAGGTGGGAGAATCAGCTGGCCCTTAAGAGTCCTGGCGGGGCCTGCGAAGCCAGGTCTGCTGGGAGGCTGGACCGCAGGAAGGTGGCATGTAGGCAGGATCAGGTGGGCTGGAGCTCTGACCCTTCCTTGCCCTTCCGGGGCCAGCTCTGGCACCCGCTTCAGACTGACCATAAGTCCCCATCGGAGCCTCTGGCCCTCCCTTCTCTGGGAGGAGGGCATTCACACTCTCCCCTACCCCCGCAGCGCACCCGTTTCCCTCACCTTGCCCCACCTCTGTAGAGGGGCAGGGTTGGAAGCCATTTCTCTGTCCCTTGGTAGAGGCAAGTGACAGGTCTTGAGTTTAGCTGCTCTAAGAGGGGAGCACGGGGCAGCAGGTGTGGCCCAGCCCAGAGCTGGTGGTCCAGCTCAGCTCAGCAAGTGTCTGTGGAGCACGTATTAATGGGCTCGGCTGTGGTGGGACTTTCTCCGGAGGTGTTCACAGTCTGGAGGGTGTTTGGGAGATACAGTGGGAGAGAGCCAAAGACAGGCAGACGATACAGGCCACACCTGGCACACAGGCTGTGCAACAGGTCCAATTAAGGAGGGATCTGGGAAGCCTCCTTGGAGGAGGTGTCCTTAGGGCTTTCCCTTGAGGGATGTATAGGAGTTTGGCAGGGTGGAAAGCAGGGCTCAGGGAGGGTGGTGGGACATCGGGCTGGCCTGGTGGGTGGGGCCTTGGGGTTCCTAGCCAGAGGGAGGTGAGATGAACCACAGAGCACGCTGTGCCTCTGGAGCCTCCACCATGCCCTGCACCACCTCGTCCTCTGCCCGGGCCAGTGAGACCCTCAGGATGAGCCCCCAGGGCAGGCTGTGGGCTCACAGGGCCCTCCCCCACCCCCGCAGAGCGAGGAAGATGAGCGGGAGGAGTCGGACTTCGACAGCGCCAGCATCCACAGCTCCTCCGTGCGCTCCGAGGGCTCGGCAGCCCTGGGGAAGAAAAGCAAGAGGCGGCGCAAGAAGAGGAGGAGTAGGACTTCCTGGGGTTCCTGGTGGAAGGGGGTGCAGAGCCCCCCTTGGTTAGCAGGGGAGGGCATCCTCCTGTCTGGGCCTTTGCCGGCCTCAGCCCGACAGTTCACCTGTGCTCCCTCGCCCACTTGGTCTCTATGGTCAGGAGAGGGGTCCCGTCCCAGTGAGGCTAAGCTAGGGACTTTTGAGCCACTCGGGGCATTTGCACTAGCAGAGGGGACACTGGAGAAGGCAGTGCTTCCTAACCTGCTGCACATCCACCCCTTCAGTCATCCACCCATCCGTCCATCACCTTCAGTCATCCCCTTAGGCCCGGTCCCCACCCATCCCCCCTCCCTTTATCCATCTTCCACCCACCTCTCCACCCCTTTCTTCCACATTTGTACACTCCGCCTGTCCGTCCACCATCCATTCATCCAACATCTATTAAACACCTACTGTGGACCGGTCCAGTCTGGGGTGGAGATTGGTTGGGCACTGGGAGTGGGCACCAGGCCCTCCACTACCGCCTCTGCCCCTCCCCAGTTGACGATGGTGATGGCTATGAGACGGACCACCAGGACTACTGTGAGGTGTGCCAGCAGGGCGGGGAGATCATCCTGTGCGACACCTGCCCGCGGGCCTACCACCTAGTCTGCCTCGACCCAGAGCTGGAGAAGGCTCCGGAGGGCAAGTGGAGCTGTCCTCACTGTGTAAGCCTTTGGCAGAGGCCCCGGGGCAGGGGCGCGGGGAGGTGCAGAGTGTGGAGGGGCGCGCGCGGGAGGGAGGAGGGAGGCGCACCCTGCCGGAAGGGGGGCCTGGCCCAAGGTGCCTCCACGCGGATTGTCCCTCCAGGAAAAGGAGGGGATCCAGTGGGAGCCGAAGGACGACGAGGACGACGAGGAGGAGGGCGGCTGCGAGGAGGAGGAGGACGACCACATGGAGTTCTGCCGCGTGTGCAAAGACGGCGGCGAACTGCTCTGCTGCGACGCCTGCCCGTCCTCCTACCACCTGCATTGCCTCAACCCGCCGCTGCCCGAGATCCCAAACGGTGAATGGCTCTGCCCGCGCTGTACTGTGAGTGTTACGCCAGCCCCGCGCCGCCCCGCGCCGCCCCGCCAGCCAAGCCCCACCCCCTGATCTGGCCCCTCCCCGACCAAGCCCCGCCCCGGCCAGGTCCCTCCCCCCCGGCCAGGCCCTGCCCACGAAGGACCCTCGTCCGCGGGTCCAGGCCACGCCTACCCACAAGCCCTGCCTGCGGCGCTCCAGGCCACGCCCCGCCGGCGGATCCCGGTCCACCAAAGGCTCCGCCTCTGTTGGGCCAGGCCACGCCCACCCAGTATAGCCCCGTCCGCGGAGGACCCCCTCACCCAGCTCGGCTGGCCCAGGCCCGGCCCACCTAGGCCGGCGCCGCGATGCCACAGACCTACTAGCCAAGGCCCCGCCCCCTCCAGGTCCGCCCAGCCGGCCACCATCCCATGCTCGAGTTCCCGCCCACCACGGGTACCCCCACCCACCCACCTCCGAGGCCCGCCCACCACCTTTTCCCACCGGAAACCCGAGCCCTTTTGAAGAAACAAGTGGCGTCCATGACCTACCATCACCCTACCATCTGGCCGTTGTGCACCCCTTTACCGCGTACCGAGTTTTCCAGTACAGGCCTTTTGTTATTCCCATTTTTAGATGTCAAAACTGAGGCTCAGGGAGGTAAAGTGACTTGTCTAAGGCCAAACAACAGAACTGAGCACTCAGACCCTGCCAGGACTCAGGGCTGGGGGTGATGAGAGGGCAGGAGGCAGGGAGAGAAGAGCGCCTCCCACCCCGCCCCCAGTCGCTTTGTGCATTTGAAGGCCCCTCTGCTCTGAGTTGTCCCCCAGGCCCACCCCCACTGCTGGATTCTCCACCCTCTGGATCCTGGGCTGTGCTGTGACCAGCCCCAGTTACCCTGGGTGCATCTGGGCTTCTGGTGTGTGTGTGCGTGCGTGGGCGTGGGTGTGCACAGACTCATGTTGCCTATCTCGTGTGTGCACAGCATGTGCCCTGAGGACAGGGCAGCATTGTGGGGTCAAGGTGGTGCCTACTTGGGGGTCACTGCAACTTGTTGGAGAGAGCCTTGTGACGGCCTGATGTCACTGGAGCCTCAGGGTGGGGTCCTGTGGCTAAGCCCTGAACTTGGGGACCCTCCTCTGTCCACAGTGTCCCCCACTGAAGGGCAAAGTCCAGCGGATCCTGCACTGGAGGTGGACGGAGCCCCCGGCTCCCTTCATGGTGGGGCTGCCGGGGCCCGACATGGAGCCCGGTGTCCCCCCACCGAAGCCCCTGGAGGGCATTCCGGAGAGGGAGTTCTTTGTCAAGTGGGCTGGACTCTCCTACTGGCACTGCTCCTGGGTGAAGGAGCTACAGGTGAGCGCCCCCGGGCAGGTGTGGCTGTGCTGGGGCGCCGCTCCTGAGGGTGCTGGCCGGCACCCCGAGCGAGCGAGGCACCCTGCTGGGGGTCCGGGAGCAGGAGGCTGCACGTGGGGGCCGTCCTGCCTGGGACCCAGGCTGGGGGAGCTGGGTTGGGGACCTGGGGGGGGGGGCATGGCCCATCTCCCTCCCATAACCTCTGCCCCTGTGCCAGCAGCTGGAGCTGTACCACACGGTGATGTATCGCAACTACCAAAGAAAGAACGACATGGATGAGCCACCGCCCTTTGACTACGGCTCTGGCGACGAGGACGGCAAAAGCGAGAAGAGGAAGAACAAGGACCCTCTCTATGCCAAGATGGAGGAGCGCTTCTACCGCTACGGCATCAAGCCCGAGTGGATGATGATCCACCGTATCCTGAACCACAGGTGTGTGCCCGGGGGGGGGGGTGCGGCCCCGGGTCTCCCTGGAGGGGTGCCCGCAGGGCCGGGACACATGGCTCCTTCACCCTGTGGAACGGACACAGGACTGCATGCGGGTGCGGAGGGGGCAGGAGGAAGGGGTGGAGGGCCCCCACCGGCAGCGATTCGACCGCCCAGCTGGAGGGGCCGTCGTGTGCTCGCAGGTCGGTGTGCGCGCACGCGCTCTGGCTCACATGTGCGCACGTGTCCCACTCACGGTGGGAGCACGGCTCCAAAGTCTTACATATACAGGGGCAACTTGACCAGCCCGTGACGCTTGCACGGAGCGGGACCGTCATTGGGTCAGGATGCTTGTGCTCTTGGGCTTCTGCCAGAGCTAGTGCTTGGTACCTGGGGTAGGGTCCTGGGGACCGAGGTGGCCTGAGTGTGGGGGCGTAAACACGCGTGATCTTCCTTTATAACAGCAGCTAACACAGCTGAGCGCTCTCTACCCGAGAGACAGGCGTTTTATTTCTCTCTCTCTGTTATGGACGTGTGAGTAGGCACAGCAAGGTTAAGTTACTTGCCCAAAGTCACACAGCCTAGAGGGGGTGGAGCTGGGATTTGAACCTGGTGAGTTTTGACGGGAGGGCTTGCTGTCTTGGCCACTATTCCAACCTCTGTTGAATGGTCTGGAAATCCCCCAGGCACAGTGATCGGAGGCTGCAGAAATTTGGACAAAGAGATCAGGGCGGGAAGCCTGTGGACCCCCTGAGTTTGGCTTTGGTTTGCAGAGCCAGTGGGAGCTCTTGTGAATCCTGAGCTCAGGTGCTTGAGAACTGGCAGTGGCCGACAGGTGGGCGCAGGGTGGGGGTCGAAGCCTTGCCCTTGCCTCCCTGCGTCCACCGGATGGGCTCTGCCCTGGAGGGGCTTAGGGCCCAGCCAACCACAGGCATCCTGAGAAGCGGGAGTTGGGTAGTGCAGAGGTTAAGAACCAGAGCCAGACCCAGATTCTAATCCTAGCTCCCCATTTTCTGGGCTGTGTGCCCCGTGTTTCTCACGTGAAGTAGGATCTGGAGAGTACCCCGCAGGGCTGTTGTGAGGGCCGAACGAGCATGCCGGGGCTGGGGCTGCGAGCGCAGCCTTCAGTAAGAGGGGGAAGCACTGCCTGGAGAAGCCGCCCGCCTCTTCCCATCCCCAGCCCTCACTGAGAACAGCTCTTAAAGAGAGGGTTAGTTACTATGCGAACCTGAGCCCCCCACTGAACTGACCCATGGTTTTTTTCCTTTATTAAATTGCATTTTATTCATTTATTTTTTAAAGTTTATTTACTTATTTTGAGGGGAAGAGGAGCAGAGAGAGGGGGAGAAAGAGAATCCCAAACAGATGCGGGGCTCGATCCCATGACCTTGAGATCATGAACCAAGCCGAAATCAAGTCGGTCGCTCAACCGACTGCGCCACCCAGGCGCCCCTTAAATTGCATTTTAAAAGCATAAATGACAATCTGCTCCCTGTCTCCAAGGCAGGGCTGATGACTTTTCCCCACATTTATTACCCCACGCCTGAATAACAACTAATTATTTATCTTCAAAAATATCAGTTTCCATGGTGCCCGGGGACTGGTCTTTCTCTTAATGGTTCCCAGGCTAGTTGCAGCCACAGCCTTTTTGGGGGGCCGAGACTCCCCCACCCCGCTGCACTCCCCAAGCCTGGCTGCCCGCTCAGCTCAGTTGGGTGGCAGGCCTCTAGGACCCTCCCAGCAGCCGGAGTCAAGCTGGCGTAAGGTGCTTCCCTGGCACAGCCCTTCTGTGCTGCTGGCTTGGTCACCAGGTCCCTGCGTCCCCAGGGGTCTTCAGAAGAGGTCATCCCACTTGCACCCGCGGGAATCAGCCCTTGTTTACTTTGCAGAGATGGGACCAGGATGGGCATGGCTCTGGTCCTTTGAAGTTTTTTTTTTTTAAGTTAGAAAACAAAGGCCTGTGGTCAGGGGAGAGGCCTGCCCAACTCAGAAATGCCGAATTCTGGTGTCCACACCCCCGGCCCGGATGGGATTTGTCACTGTGACAGGAGGATGGAAATGTGGCTGGCTCTTTGCTCCTCTGTGAGCGTGCCCTCCCACCTCTCCCTCTCCGGCTCTGCCACTCAGCCCGCGCCCTCCTCCCTGTCACCAGCCGTGTGGCCTCAGGCAAGCCGCTTCACCTCTCTGGAGTCACAGCCCTGGTGCTCTGCCCTCCCTGCTGGGCCCAGGATGCCAGGGGACTGCGGGCGCGGCGGGGTCTGCATCCTGAGAGAGCCCTCCTGGACTCCCCCGAGGCCATGGGCCCGGTGGCCCGCCCCTCCCCCACCACCCGTGTGCTGTGTTGCAGCTTCGACAAAAAGGGGGACGTGCACTACCTGATCAAGTGGAAAGACCTGCCCTATGACCAGTGCACCTGGGAGATCGACGACATCGACATCCCCTACTACGACAACCTGAAGCAGGCCTACTGGGGTCACAGGTGGGCTGGCCGCCGGGCTGTCCCCGGGCTGTGGCCTCCGGCGGGCTGGAGCTTTGCCCATCTGCACCCCCCTCTTCCGCAGGGAGCTGATGCTGGGTGAGGATGCCAGGCTGCCCAAGAGGCTGGTCAAGAAGGGCAAGAAGCCAAAGGAGGATAAACAGAAGCCGCCAGACACACCCATCGTGGACGTGAGCAGGGAGGCGGGTGACGGGTGGGGTTGCCAAGGCCTGCCACCCCGGGCGTGGCCACAGAGGATGGCCTGTCCTGCAGAGGCGGGACAAGGTGATCAAGACCCAGGACCGCCTGGGTCCCCCAGCCTGTGCAGCCGACCCCCCCCCCCCCCCCCCCCCCCCCCCCCCCCGGACAGAGATGGCTTCCTGTGAGATTTGCACCGTGGGTTATCTGTGCACAACCGGGAGGGGGTGGGGGGCAAATAGTCCCTGCTCAGCACACAAATTTACATTACTTTAGGTGAGCTAATTCCAAGCATTTAAGTCAACTTTAAGCTGACATGGTAATTATACACCTTTCTTACCTGTTCAGGGAGAGGAGACCCCCAACTTGCCCCACCCCCAGCTTTGAGCCCATCAGGGAGGGGAAGGGTTGACCTTTATTCCTTTAGCAAACTTCCCTGGGGTGTCTGCCAGCTGCTGGCCCTGTGGGAACAAGGACTCTGGCCCCATTTCAAAAAGTGCCCATCTCCCAGGGGCCTGTGGCGTGAGCACACAGAACATAGGGGTTCGACCTGGGACGGTGGGATGCCAGGGAAAGGCAAACGGGCCTGGTCCATCTGGAGGACTTCATGGGGGAGGCGGCTCTGAGCTGTAGGATAGAAGAGACAGAGGGTGATGTTTAGGATCGAGTGGATGGAGCACCTCAGGCACGCACCAAACACATGTTGACTGGGTGCCCACCGCAGCCCAGGTACTATGTGGGGCTCAGAGGAAGCAATGGTGCACAGAATGAGTGTGGCAACCACAACCTGGGCTCAAAGTCAAGAGAATCCAGCCATCAGGAAACTGCCCCGATAGCAGCAGTACAGGGCTGCTGCAGGAGGACAGGGGAACACCTGAGCCAGAGTGGGAGTCAGGGAGGGCTTCTTGAAGGAAGAGGCGTTCCAGCCAAAACATGAAGGATAAATAAGTTAGCAGGGATGAGAGAGTGGGGAGAGTATTCCAGGCAGAAGGAATGGTGTGTGCAAAGGCCCTGGGGTGGGCTCTGGTGCCCAGGATTGAGGGTGTATCTGAACCTCTGCCTCCCCTGCAGCCCACGGTCAAGTTTGACAAGCAGCCTTGGTACATTGACTCCACGGGTGGCACACTGCACCCGTACCAGCTGGAGGGCCTCAACTGGCTGCGCTTCTCCTGGGCCCAGGGCACAGACACCATCCTGGCCGACGAGATGGGCCTGGGCAAGACTGTGCAGACCATCGTCTTCCTCTACTCCCTGTACAAGGAGGTGCGCGGGCCAGGGCAGGGGCCCGGGAGCGGTGGCCGGTGCTGGCCGGGGTGCGGTGGGCAGCTTCACTGCTTCTGTCTCCCTCCGTCCCCAGGGGCACTCCAAGGGGCCCTACCTGGTCAGCGCGCCCCTGTCCACCATCATCAACTGGGAGCGGGAGTTTGAGATGTGGGCGCCCGACTTCTACGTGGTCACCTACACGGGGGACAAAGAGAGCCGCTCCGTGATCCGGGAGAATGAATTTTCTTTCGAGGACAATGCCATTCGGAGTGGAAAGAAGGTGTTCCGCATGAAGGTGAGCGCCCCTCATCCGCGGGGAGGACCCCGGAGAGGCTCTGGGTCTGTCGCTGGGGCCGCAGGGGCCCTGCGTTCTGGTGGGGGTCCCTCAGCTCCTTTGGAGGCCTGTGGCCAACTCTGCAGGCAGAGTTACCAGCGTCTTGCGGCTGCTGTCACAAAGCACCACAAGCCGGGTGGCTGACAACAGACTTACTTTCTCCTGGTTCCGGAGGCTCGGAATCTGGGGTCGAGGTGTCAGCAGGGCCACGTGCCTCTGAGGGCACCAGGGGAGGGTCCTTCCTGCCTCCTCTGGCTTCTGGCGGCTGTTGGCGTTCCTTGGCTCACAGCTTGGCTCACAACTAATCACACCTGCAAAGACCCTAGTTCCTGGAAGGGCCACATTCCGAGGTGCTGGGTGGACACGGATTTGGGGGGGAACACAATTCCACCTAATACACCAGCTGGGCGACCTCTCTGTGCCTCAGATTCTTCTCAGCAGAATGAGCTCACGGACCCCGCGGGGTCACGGAGGGGCGACCAAGTGAGCCAGGAAGGGTCTGTCCCACTTGATTGTGCCCACGGGTCACCAGGGCTCTTGCTGAAGGGCAGGTTCTGATCCAGCAGCTCTGGGGTGGGGCCTGAGACTCCGCATTTCTGACGAAGTCCCAGGGGGTGTGGATGCCTCTGGTCCCCAGACTCCCCCAGAGCACTCAGAACAGTGCCTGGTGCATGGGAGGCCCTCAACGAATCTCAGCACTTACGCTGGGGGCTGGGGCTCCCCTCCCAGGATCCTGGGGGGGTTCTTACCCCAGCTTGCTGCAGCATCTTGGAGCCTCTGTGGCCCCAGGGGATGCCCAGTAACTATTTGCTGAATGAGGGGATGACTCAGATGATGGACCTGTGGGCCAATTAGTCACAGAAAACTTCTCCTGAGCTCACACTGGGGTCCTGTGCCGTGCTGGGCACTCTATAGACTCACCTCTTTTACTTTATTTTTTAAAATCGTGGGGGGCGCCTGGCTGGCTCAGTTGGTTAAGCGTCCAACTTTTGATCTCAGCTCGGGTCTTGATCTCAGGGTTGTGAGTTTAAGCCCCACATTGGGCTCCATGCCGGGCACAGAGCCTGCTTAAAACAAATTGCGCTAAAATACACAGACATAAAATTTACCGTTGTGACCATTTTGAAGTGTGCGGTTCAGGGGCACCGAGTACCCTCCACCATCGGGCAACCATCCCCCATTATTCGTCTCCAGAACTTTCTCCTCTTGCAGAACCAAAACTCGGTCCCCATCAAGCAGTAACTCCACCAGCCCCTGGCACCCGCCCCGTGATTACCAATCAGTGCCTCATTTAAGTAGAATAGCACAGTGTATGCTTGTTTTGTGACTGGCTTATCTCACTTAGCAAAGTGCCCTCAATCTCACCCTTGTCGTAACATGGGTCAGAATGTTCTCCCTTCTTCTTCTTTTTTTTTTAGTGTTTATTTATTTTGAGAGAGAGAGAGAGAGAGAGAGAGAGAGAGAGCGCGCGTGTGCGTGAGCAGGGGAGGGGCAGAGAGAGAGAGGGAGAGAATCCTAAGCAGGCTCTGCGCTGTCAGCGAAGAGCCCAATTCGGGGCTTAATTCCACGAACTGTGAGATCATGGTCTGAGGCAAGATCAAGGGTCGGACACTAAAGTGACTGAGCCACCCAGGCACCCCCGGAGTGTCCTCTCTTCTTAGACCGAATAGCACTGCACTGGCGAACTGCATTTCCTTTTTCATTCACCCATCCAGACCCTTGGGTGGTTTCCACCTTTTGGCTCTTGTGAAAATGCTATAAACGTGGATGTGCTGACATTTACTCCAAGTCCCTCCTTCACTTCTGTTGGGCCTTTGGGTCTGTATCCAGAAGCAGAATACTTGGATCCTGTACTGATTCCATGTGCGTTTAATTATTTTAAGGGACAGCTTTTGCCCTCTGGATTCTCATGGCGTTCCTCACGCAGACAGGATCTCTCCTTTTTTTTTTTTTTTTTTACCAAAGGGGATACTGAGGCTCAGGAGGCTAATTAACTTGACTTGGGTCTAGCTGGAAAGGGTAGGGCCGGGTGCAAACCCAGGGGCCACCTGCAGGCAGAGCCCGTGCAATGAGACGCCCCTCTGCCCCTCTCTGGCCCCTTCACAAGGGACGTCGGTCGCTGGGAGATCCGGGCTTGGATTGGCCAGGACTGGCTACCTCCTTTGCGGGGCCCGGTGGAGACTGAAGACGCAGGGCCCCTGGTTCAAATGCAAGAAACAGCGTTTTCCTTTTTTTAGTAGTCTCTCTCTCGACCTCTGGGTGGTGGTTTTTATTGGCTATTTAATGTCCTGTTTCCTCAGCACGGGGCTACTCTCAGGGTGAATGCCCCCCATGCCCGGGCCTGGCCCCCACAAGGGTGTGAGGCGTTGGTGTTTGCTGGGTGGGGATAGGGAAGCTGGGGGCTCCATCATTCCATAGATCTCCTCTTACAAAACACAAATTCAACAACGTAATTATCAAGAATTTCAAGTCCGTGGGGGCACCTGGGTGGCTCAGTCGGTTGAACTTCAGCTCAGGTCATGGTTTCTCAGTTTGACAGTTTGAGCCCTGCGTCGGGCTGGCTGCTGTCCGTGTAGAGCCCGCTTCGGATCCTCCTGGCCCCCCTCTCTCTCTGCCCTCCCCCCATTCTCTTTCTCAAAAATAAAATAAAACTTAAAAGACAAAAAAGAATCTCAAATCAGCTACGGCAGAGCATTTAACCACACGTACAGGGATCGCTTCCCTGTGCGAATCCTGGTTCTGCCATCCATTGGTCTTGGGGACCAGCCTGAGATCCTGTGAGCTGTAAATGGGGACAATGACAGCGTGGGGGGGGGGCGGCTTGTGAGATTGAGGGGGCTTGCCCCCGCGGCCCTTCCTGTCAGTCCCAGAGCCTCCCTGGGCCCTCCGGAGTCCTGTCCACTCCTCCTCCACGTCTCCTTATCTCTGGAGACCCTACCTGCTCCCCTCCCAGACGCTCCTCTTCCCCTCCAGAAAGAAGTGCAGATCAAATTCCACGTCCTGCTCACCTCCTACGAGCTCATCACCATCGACCAGGCCATCCTGGGCTCCATCGAGTGGGCCTGCCTTGTGGTGGACGAGGCCCACCGGCTCAAGAACAACCAGTCCAAGGTGGGCGGTGCTGGCTGCTGGCCCCTGGAGCCACGCCTTCCACCCCGGTGGAGGGGTGGGGCGGGGAGGGGTGCCGGCTGGCCGCCCCGCTCCCCCTAACTGGCCGCCTCCTCCCCGAAGTTCTTCAGGGTCTTGAACAGCTACAAGATCGATTACAAGCTGCTGCTGACGGGGACCCCGCTTCAGAACAACCTGGAGGAGCTTTTCCACCTCCTCAACTTCCTGACTCCAGAGAGGTTCAAGTGAGTCAGGGGGTGTGGCCGGGGAGGGGGTGTGGCCGGGGAGGCGGGCTGGCGGGCAGCCAGGGAAGACCGGTTCAGTGCGAGCTGGAGCTCAGCCTCCTTGTCAGTAAAATGGGAGCATTAGCAGCAGCCTGCCCCAAATGACCTGTGCGGGAGGGGCCGCGGCCCTGGCGTGTGCAGGGTGCTCAGTGGACGTGAGCTGCCCCGAATACCGTGACTGATCCTCGGCTCTGCCCCAGGAGACCCCTGGGGCATCCTCTGGGGCTGCTGTCCTTGCCCCCCCATGCCCTGCCTCATTCCTTCCCCTCCACTAACACCTAAGTGACCACCTGGGTGACAGTGATGAGGGCAGAAGGCTGGGGGTGGTGGTGGATATGGGGCGAACACGGAGCCCCTGCCAGTGGGGGGCCCCGGCCTCCTTGCCTTCACCTACCCCATTCTCCGGCTCAGAATGGGGAGTTCAGGGTGGAGGGTGCTGACTTCAGAATCAGGAGATACAGATTGGAGGGCAGGCTGGACCATACAACCTTGGGCCCCCATCAGCCTCAGTTTCCTTTTCTGTAACAGGGGTAAAAGTCCTAGAGACTTTGTTTCCAGGACAGCTTTGAGGAGAGGAAGTTATCCTATGTGGCCGAGCTACACTGGAGGGGTGGGGACACGGGCTTAGGTGGACACTGAAGGGACACTTAGGGCAGGGCTAAGGCTCCCAGGCCCACCAGCCAACCGGCCTGCCCTTGACCCTCTGGTCCCCCACCCCAATCCTGGCTTCCTCTGCAGAGGGCTTTGGCCTATTCCAGTCCCCTGCTCCTGGCTCTGATCCTGGTTCTCTCTCGCAGCAATCTGGAGGGCTTCCTGGAGGAGTTTGCCGATATCTCCAAGGAAGACCAGATCAAAAAGCTCCATGACCTGCTGGGGCCGCACATGCTGAGGCGGCTCAAGGCCGATGTGTTCAAGAACATGCCGGCCAAGACCGAGCTGATCGTTCGCGTGGAGCTGAGCCAGATGCAGAAGTGAGTGGACGCTCCGCCCGCGGGGGCCCCGCCACAGAGCGGCCTGCCTCACGCCCCCTGGGCTTGCCTTCTCCCAGAAGGTCTGACTGAGCCTTCCAGCAACGCTTCCCCGGGTGGTGGGAAGGCTCTGCGCCCCACACCCCTGCTCCCCCCCCGCCCCTCCCCCGCCGACCCCTTGACTCACCTTTTGCACGAGCTTCCTTCTTTGACCTCTTTCACTAGCCTGGGTTGGGGCTGCCTGAGGCTTTTCAATGTCCTCAGTAACTTGCTGGGTGACTCGGGGCCTGGGGCTTCACCTGGCAGGGCTCCTCTGGTCTCTGTAAGTGGTGCTCGGCCGGCAGCCCCGTCTCCCTGCAGAGCAGAGAGTGTCCTCTCAGAGGTCGGGGCGGCCCTGGTGTCCAGCCTGCCTTTCCTCCTCGCCCTGCTGCAGGAAGTACTACAAGTTCATCCTCACGCGGAACTTCGAGGCACTGAACTCCAAGGGGGGCGGGAACCAGGTGTCGCTGCTCAACATCATGATGGACCTGAAGAAGTGTTGCAACCACCCCTACCTCTTCCCCGTGGCTGCCGTGGTAGGTCCCCATGGCCGCCCTGTGGCCACTGTAGCGGGTGCCCGTGACCGTCACGGTAAGGGCCCGAGGCTGCCGCGGTAGGTTCCCTTTGCCCGTCGTGGTGCCTGTCCGTGGCTGCCGTGGCACCCTCAGCCCCCCAGCCCTCCCCGCACGTGTGGACTTACAGGTGATGTGGCCCCGTTACACCCAGTTTCTGAAAACTTACCTCCGTCCATTGCTCAGGCAGGCCCTCTCCTTCCCTTGACCCCACCTTGTGCCCACAAAGCAGTGGGGGGCATCAGGGCACCCCAGGCTGATCTGGCTGTGCTCGGTCACCGGGGGAGTCAGGAAGGCCTGCGTGGGGCCCCAGGTAGTCCTGAAGTGAGACTGGACCCGGGTCAGGCACCAGCTCCAACCCTGTGGTCTCAGGAAAGCCAGTGGTCCTGCTCTGAGCCTCAGCTTCATCTTCTATAAAATGGGACAGTAACAGCATCTGCCTGAAAGGGTGAGGGCCGGGTGAGAAAGCGCCCTCAGAGAGAGCCCGGCACGGCCGTTCTTGTCACCGTCACTACTGTTCTGGTTCTTGCTGAAACCCTCCGCGGTGTCTGCCTCCTGCCCCCAGACAGCCAGACACGTGCAGAGGGAGCCGTGGGGGGCCGTGCTGTGGGTGATCTGCCCCCCAGATCTCTCTCACCTCCCTGGCACGGCAGGGCCCTTGGGCTGACGTCCTGCCCAGCTGGGGTTCAGGGCTTGGCCTCGCCAGGATGCGCCCTACCGTGACCACAGAGACCAGGTATAATTCCTTCTGGGAAGGCCGGCTTAGCCTAAGACCCTGTCATCGCCTGTTGGCTGATGTCCCCGGTGTCCTGGTGGAGTGCCAGCAGGGGGAGACGGAGGGCTCTGCCTGGGAGTGCCGTGTGCCCGGAGGGGCCCCGTGGGATGAGTGGCCTGTCTGCCCGGTCCGACCCGGGAAGCCCCCCCATGCCCCACCTTCTGCCATGTCTACAGGAGGCCCCCGTCTTGCCCAATGGCTCCTATGACGGCAGCTCCCTGGTCAAGTCCTCGGGCAAGCTCATGCTGCTACAGAAGATGCTTAAGAAACTGAGGGATGAAGGGCACCGCGTGCTCATTTTCTCCCAGGTGAGCTGACCTCCCTGCTTCCCCCCCGCAGCCCCCACTCCACATCCTGCGGAGGGCACCCCTGCCAGCTGAGGGCGCCGCCTGCCGGTGGCCCTCCAGGCCTGGTGCTCTTTCCCGGTGGACTGCACGTCAGAGGTTGTTCGTGTGCGCCCTGGCCGGGCACAGCCCAGAAAGCTGGCTGGGTGCCAAGCTCCAGGAGCTCAGGGCATGTTGGCCATAAAGCCCAGCGTCTTCCCCACCACCTGCCCCTTCTGGCCTGCCCCCCCCCCCCCCAACCCCCGAAGCAGCGGAGCCTTCCCCGGTGTCCAGGCTGGGACGACAGCCCCTGGCCCTCACCCCTGCAGCCTGACTTGTCACAGGCCCTGAGGCTGGTTTGGGCAGAGCCTGTTCGGGGGCAGCTCCTCCTGAAATGGCACTTGTACCACTGCCTCTTGGGTGGTCAGAGGCAGGCTGTGCAGCCTCGGGGGTCTGCTGGTCTGTGCACCCCTTGTTCCCTCACCCCTCTGGTTGCATCTGCCCTCTGTCAGGCTCTGTGGGAGGCACGGGGCCAGTCCCTGTCCTTGAGACACGCTCAGTCTAGTGTGGGAGACAGATGTGGGCAACAGACGTAAAGAGACATTTAGTTCTGGGGTCGTCTCTGTAATGGGAGTCAGCAATGGTCCTGCGGGTCCTGGTGCTAAAAATGCTCCTGTATTCTGGGACTGAGCCAGGCCCCTTGCTCAAAGCCAGAGAGGAGGATGTGGCTCTTCTGTGTACTGAAGTCAGCTGGTGACTGCGGCTCCTGCCTGCAGCCCCGACCCCACCATGGGCCCGCAGGAGGCCCAGAGACGTTGGGGAAATCTGACCAAGCCTGGCACTGTGGACTGGCTTAGAGATTGGATCCACAATGCCCCCAACCCCCTGCCAACATAAGATATGATTCTGGGACCAAAGAGAAGGGATTTCACAACTCCTAGAAATGTGCACAGAGGGAAAGGGACGGAGACAGAGCACCTAAAACGGGCCCACAAACTCCACTTCCAAACCTCATGACAAAACCGGATATTAGTACATCCCACAAAACAGTACGTACACTCCAAATGAAAAGAATAATAGAAAAGCCTGAAAAAGACTTCAGACAAGCATGTTTAGGATCCCCCAAATTAATGGAGTAACAACCCATAAATCAAGAAGAAATCAGTTAAGCACAAACAGGAAGAAATGAAACAAGAATAATTGGATAGGAAAAGGGTCTGCATGGAACTAAAATAAAACATTTCAACACCTTGGATAAACTCTCAGCACTGGTGAGGGCAATGCTGATGAATGGGACCTGGTGCTGAGAATCTCCCCAGAATGGAGCAGAGAGACACAAAGATCAGAAAGAAGAAAGTGCACGAAGGACACCTTGAGAGGCTCCGATAATCATCTAACAGGAGTTGCAGAGGAAGAAATAGAGAAAATGGCGAAGAAGCTGGATTCCGTGAGAGTTTGCAGACCTGGGGAAAGACGTGAGGTCTCAGATCTGAAATGTACTCTGGAGTACCAAGCAGGATAAATATAAAGAAACGAATCCCTAGGCACCTCACAGGGAAATCACAGCACTTCAGACCTAGTACCTACAAAGGAATGATGATCAGACTGTCCTTAGGCTTCTCATCGGCAACAACAGGTGGCAGGAGGCAATTGTAAAATCTTCAGTATCCTGCGGGAATGGATCATTTTATATCCAGCTCAACTATCTCTCAAGAATGAAGGGAGATACACGGGGTAATGGGAGCCCAGAAGGGACTGCTTTTCTCTTCTTATAGGGAGCAGTGAAATCAGGCAAAACCTCACAGAAGAGGTGCTGTTTGAGTTCCCTAGGCAGTAAGGGGGTGGGCTTTCCAGGAGGAGAGGCCAGGGCATTTGGGGTAGCTGAGGGTATGATGGAAGCATTGAGACATGAAGCCCATATAGACCGCACTAAGTCTTGCCAGCCTGGAATGCCAGGGTGAGGAGCTGGGATTTTGTGCTGTTAGGTAAGGGCAGGGCTGCTCAGAGCTGTGCTTTAGACAGATGGCTGTGGGGCTGGTGTGGGTGATGCAGTGACTCTGGGGGTCAAGGCTGGAGGCTGCATTCTTCTCCAGAGAGCCCCGAGTCAGGTCTGCCTGAGTCCCACCTCTCTCCCCACTCAACAGGCAGCTCTGTCTTCCCCAAACTCATGGGGACCATGCCCGTGGCTCCATGGGGCTCCTTGCTCTGGGGCAGCCCCTCAGGCATATCATGTCCCCTGCAGATGACGAAGATGTTGGACCTTCTGGAGGACTTCCTGGAGTATGAGGGCTACAAGTATGAGCGGATTGATGGTGGCATCACTGGGGGCCTCCGACAAGAGGCGATCGACAGATTCAACGGTACCCTGCCTTACCCATGCATTCTTGACTGGGACCCTATATCTGCCCTTCCTCCCAGGCTGGGGTCTCAGCCAGGCCACCCAACTGATGTTCAGATTAGTTTCCCCTCAGGTGGCTGCAGAAAGCAGATTGGTGTCTAAGTCCTAACAGCTGTCCCTTTTAAATGCTAAAAGGAATGCATTCCACGGAACCTCTGGGGGCTGCCTGGGGTGCTGAGGGCCCAGTAGGGAACACCTGCTTGGAACTGAGACCCAGACCAGGAGAAAGAGAGGAAATTACCACCTCTGTTACTAAATGAAGCTGGGGCTGAGGGTCTGGGCGGCACCTGTGGGCTTCTGATACCCCAGATAAGCCACCGGTTACCAGCAGTGTGGGACAGAAGCTGCCACCCTAAAACAGACCGCGGGAGGGGTGGAGCTGAGCGCCTGCTCCCTGCGGGCTGCTTCCTAGCGACAGGAAGAAGCAGAGCCCTACGCATCCAAACTCAATGTACTCTCTTCCTGGCCCGGGAAGGAGAGACCGGAGCTTGCTGGGCAGTGAAGGAGACCTCCGGAGTGGGGGAGAGGTCAGGTGACCCACTGCCCCTTTATAGTGGCAAGGTTTGCAGCAGTGATGATGAGCTGTTTCCTTGGGGCTTGTGGCTTTCTGCTGGCCTCCACCCTCAGAACAGGGCTGGGGCCCCACTGCCCGATCGCCCAGGGGAGGGGTTCCTGTTGTCCACTCGTGTTTGAGGTGAAGCGAGTCCAGAGTTGCAAGATCTAGACGGAGGTGGGAGTGGCCGAGGCCCTGGGAGGATCGGGAACCTGTTTGCAGCTCTCGCGGGCGCACAGGTCAGACCCCCTCACTTACGAAGAGCTCAGGTGGGCCTGAGAACCAGCTGTCCTGCGACAGTGGGAGCTGCCCGGTGGGGTGGCCGCGGCCCTGTAGTTTGGTCTTTGCTCATCTAGGCTTTGAACATAACTTCCTTCTCTCTCTGGCTCCCTCCTGTAGAGTCAGGACTCAGAGCACAGCTGGGGGCTGAGTGGGGCTCAAGGGGACTGCTCTGTCCCCACCCTGGGCCCTGGGCCTCCTCAGGCTTACCCTGAACACAGCTGCGGCTGATGTCATCTGTGATGGGGCCACGGTGTCCCAGCACCCCCCTCCCCCTCTCCCATCCTCTCCAGCCCTCCTATCTGCTGTCCACCTGTGCCCACCCTCACCTCTCTGGGCAGCCCCTCACTGACCCCACTGGGCACCTGCCTCTCTTCCTCAGCCCCCGGGGCCCAGCAGTTCTGCTTCCTCCTCTCGACCCGGGCGGGTGGCCTGGGCATCAACCTGGCTACAGCAGACACGGTCATCATCTACGACTCGGACTGGAATCCACACAATGACATCCAGGTCTGTGGCCCTGACACCGTAACCCTGTCAGAGAGCCCCCTTGCCACCACTGGTTCTCTGGGCTTTCCACCCCTCCCCCTCAGACTGTGTGTCCGGGTGTCACCTCCCCCTGGGCCACCCTCATGGAATCCCAGCCCCAAGAGGGGACCTGGGAGGTGAGTGGAGGCTATGCCCTGCCCCTCCAGCTTCCTCACTATACAAAAGAGGAAATGCCCAGAGAGGGCAGGCAATGTGCCCAAGGACACACAGCAGTCTGTGTGGCTGACAACCCTTAGTCTGTCCCATCACTCTTAGGATCAAGCCCATGGGGGGAGTCAAAAGGAGGGAGTCCTGGGACCCAGACGGGGGGCAGTTTGGGGGGGAAACCAAGGAAATACTGGGGGACAAGCCTGTGGGAGAAGAGATGGAGGAGGGGCAAGCAGGGTTGGTGAGGAAGGACAGAAGGGCTGAGGGGGTAGGGGTGTGGGAACTAAGACACATGCTCTTGTCCCTGGCCACCTGGGGCAGGGATGGACGCACTGAGTACATACTGTTAGGGGCACACACAAACTCATGTCTCACGCACACGTGTGTGTGCCCACGCAGAGTCACCCACACAGATAGTCACGCTAGGGTCGCCTCAAGCAGACGCCTGATGCACAGAGCCTCGGGCACGTCCTCATACCACTGGGCAGCTTCCTGGCCTTGCTGCCCTCCCAGGGTGGCCGAGTGTCTCCAACAGGAGCTCCTGCGGTCACGAGCGGCTCGCTTCAAGGGAGGTGCCACCCCACCTCCCCAGGACTGCCGTCAGAGCCCCGTGTGGCTTTCTCAGGGGCACACACTGGCTCCGCCGCCCCTGCACACACCCCTGCCCACCTGCAGTTATGCCTAGTTCCACCTGTGCGGGCGCCCAGCCCCGCCCGAGACCACCCACGGTCAGGAAGCCAGCACAGCCCCATGCAGAACACGCCCCTGAGCACGCGTGCACACCCCTCCCACCTCGCGGCGCCGGGCCCTGTGGCCCGCCCCCCCCCCCCCCCCCCCCCCCCCCGCCCTTGGCCGAACCCCCGCCCCCCCCCCACCCGCACTGAGCTGCAGCTTGCCCCCAGGCCTTCAGCCGCGCCCACCGCATTGGACAGAACAAGAAGGTAATGATCTACCGCTTTGTGACTCGGGCCTCGGTGGAGGAGCGCATCACGCAGGTGGCCAAGCGCAAGATGATGCTCACCCACCTGGTGGTGCGGCCTGGCCTCGGCTCCAAGTCTGGCTCCATGACCAAGCAGGAGCTGGACGACATCCTCAAGTTCGGCACCGAGGAGCTCTTCAAGGACGACGTGGAGGGTGGGCGTCTAGGGCGGCTAGTGGGCGGGGGTGATGCTCCATCCGTCCCCGGGGCCCACAGCCTTTCTCCTCTGCCCCCGTCTCTTGGCCACGGAGGGTAGGGCCAGGGCGGCGTCTCTAGGCACCGGGGCTAGGGGTTGCCCCCCAGCCCTGCAACCCCTCTGACTCTGTCCTACAGGCATGATGTCTCAGGGCCAGAGGCCTGTCACGCCCATCCCGGATGTCCAGTCCTCTAAAGGGGGAGCCCTGGCTGCCAGCGCCAAGAAAAAGCATGGCAGTACCCCGCCAGGTAGGGGCTAAGTCAGCCTAGCTCCCAGCTGCTCTTGTGTTCCGAGGGGCTGTCCCCGGAGAGGAAGGGTTTCGCCCCACCCCGCCACCCCTTTCTGTGTTTTGTCGGGCTCCCGTGCTCGCCCCCACTGGCCCCTCACTTGGGTGCCCGCGGACTGTCCGGTGAGCAGGCAGCCGGGCTGATGCGGTGCAGGTTCCGCTCTCTGATCACCATGCCCCTCTGCTGCCGCCCCTGCTGGAGGCTGGGAAGGGCCATGGTCGGGAGTCTGTTCCTGTGGGGTCCCCACACTTGGACCTGGGCACCCCATCTGTCCCTTCACTCTGCACCCTGTCTGCTCCCAGGCGACAACAAGGACGTGGAGGACAGCAGCGTGATCCACTATGACGATGCGGCCATCTCCAAGCTGCTGGACAGAAACCAGGACGCCACGGACGACACGGAGCTGCAGAATATGAACGAATACCTGAGCTCCTTCAAGGTGGCGCAGTACGTGGTGCGCGAGGAGGATGGCGTGGTAAGCCCGCGGCCCCGCCCCCACCGGTCCCGCCCCCACCGGCCCCGCCCCCATCGGCCCCGCCCCCGCCGGCGGCCCTTCTCTCACAGCAAACTTTTAACCCTGGGTCTTTCCTGGGTGGCATCTCCGCTTCCTCCTTCTCCGCTTCCCCCTCAACTCCCATCACCCTCCATGCAGACCCTGGGTGCTAATTATCCTTCAGGAAACCAGGAGCCTCCTGAGGGCAAGGCTGGCGCTTATTCACTTCTGTACCCCAGTGCCTGGCACACGGCCAGGAAATACTTTTGGGGTGAATGAATGAATGAATGAACGAACGAACGAATGAATGACTGTGTCAGGGGCAGGAGGAAGACCTGTTGGGGCTGGGGTGATCAAGGTGGCTTCCTGGAGTAGGCAGGCTTTCCGATTCATCTTGGGCTCTTGGAGGGTGAGGGGTGGCGGAGGCCGCTGGGAGGCTCCCGGCGGTAGCTGTTGGCCCCACCTCCGAGCATCCGGGGCCTGTGCCTGCGGGGCCTGCCCTCATGGGCCCTGCGCCTGTGTCCAGGAGGAGGTGGAGCGGGAGATCATCAAGCAGGAGGAGAACGTGGACCCCGACTACTGGGAGAAGCTGCTTCGGCACCACTACGAGCAGCAGCAGGAGGACCTGGCCCGCAATCTGGGCAAAGGCAAGCGCATCCGCAAGCAGGTCAACTACAACGACGCCTCCCAGGAGGACCAGGGTGCGTGGCCCCGGGCGGGCAAGAAGCCCGTGGGCGCTGAGAGTGCGGGCGGTCAGAGGGCTGGCCGGGAGGTGGGGGGGGTGGGGGGGGGTGGCTTGGAGAAAGGGGGCTGGGAGCAGGGGTGGGTGCCGGCTGTTTGGGGAGCTTGGTGGCTAGGGTCCAGTGACTTCACCACTGCTCCTGGTGTGGCCTTGGGGAAGCCTCAGTTTCCGCATCTGTGAGACACGGATGATGACGGTGTCATGCATTAGGATACAGTGCAGGGCTGTTGGGGTTCAGTGAGCTCCCAGGAAGTACACCGTGCTCGTTTCGTTGTCCCTCGCCCCTGGGCTGGGTTTTGGGGCCTTGGCATGGCCCTGGGCGTGGTGGGGGCTCACTCTGTGCCTCTGCACGTGGCCCCTCACAGAGTGGCAGGACGAGCTCTCGGATAACCAGTCCGAATATTCCATCGGCTCCGAGGACGAGGACGAGGACTTTGAGGAAAGGCCAGAAGGGCAGAGTGAGTCTCAGGACTGGTGACCCTGGACTGGGGCCCAGACACGTGTCAGGGAGCTGCTGGTCAGCCTGGGGTCCCCTGGGGACACCAGGACAGTCGTCCATCCTTTGGAGGATGTCCTGAGGGGTTCTGCTGTCCTGGGGTGAGTTGCTGGAAGGGATGCGGGGGGTCGGGGCACCCCGGGCTCCGGTGAGGTGTCGTGGTGGGTCTGCTTCCCAGGTGGACGGCGACAATCCAGGAGGCAGCTGAAAAGCGACAGGGACAAGCCCCTGCCACCTCTTCTCGCCCGTGTGGGTGGCAATATCGAGGTGGGGCCCGCCTGCACCCCTTTCCCAGCTCCCCTTCTCCCTCCTCAGAACAAAGAGCTCATCCCTGCTGCACCTCTGGGGGTGTAGAGTAGGGATAGAGGCGGGGGGGAGGGGCGAGGGGCCTGCCCAGCGTCACAGCCAAGTAGAGGTGGGGCCAGGACAGACCCCTGGGTCTCCGGGTCCTGCCTCCTCTGTGTTTCTCCCAGCTTCTCCCCTCCGTCCGCCTCCCTGCCCATCCCTGAGTTCTCTGCTCCTCCGCCCCACTCCCTGCCTGCCCAGGTGCTGGGCTTCAACGCCCGGCAGCGGAAGGCCTTTCTGAACGCCATCATGCGCTGGGGCATGCCCCCCCAGGACGCCTTCAACTCCCACTGGCTGGTGCGGGACCTTCGAGGGAAGAGCGAGAAGGAGTTTAGGTAAAGGGGCTGAGGTGGTGGCCCGGGGCGTGGCTGCCCACCCCAGAGCGGGCAGGCTCCACTGAGGGCACCTGCCCACCGGGCCATGTTTGTGTTCCTGCCCTGGCTTACTGTCTGGAGGATTCCTGTTGTCTGGCCTTTGGGTGGGCAGGGCTCGGGTGCAGAAAACCCTGAGCAGCCGCCTCTGCTAGACCAGATCCAGGGCAAGGGCTGTCATGGGGGGGCTCCCTTCTGGGCCCCCCGTCCCCGGTCCTTCCCTAGGGGCCTGACCCAGCAGGCCTGACTGGGAGGCAGTTGATGGATGATGGCTCCAGCCAGGGGGTTACCTGGGGGTCCTGCCAGCCCTCTCAGAGGGTCCTTGCTGGCCCCTCACTCCCTGAGCCCCAGTCCCCCCCACCCCAGAGCCTATGTGTCCCTCTTCATGCGGCACCTGTGTGAGCCGGGGGCTGATGGTGCAGAGACCTTCGCGGACGGCGTGCCCCGTGAGGGCCTCTCGAGGCAGCACGTGCTCACCCGCATCGGGGTCATGTCACTAGTTAGGAAGAAGGTGGGTGAGTAAGCCTTGCCTGGGCCTTTCCCGGCCGCCCCCCCATGGCCCTTGTGTGCCCTCTGGGAGTCAGCGGGCAGAGGGCAAGTGCCTGGCTCCGGGCACTGAGTCAGGCTAGAGGGACACCTCTAAATGCCTCTCTGGGCGGGGGTGGGGAGGCTGGAGGTGGGGACGGTAGGTCAAGGGGCAGAGCACACACTGGGGTGGGGGTGGGGTCTGGCGTAGAGGTTTGTGGTCAGAAGTGCATTCGGCTTGGCCAGCCTCGGTGGGGAGGTGGCATTCATCCCAAGCCCGGGACACCCCCTGTCCCTCCAGCCACCCTGAGGCCCTTAGCTCTGGGCTGAGACCACTTCCCTCTCCCCTTCCCTGTCTCCTGCCTCAGGTTCAGGAGTTTGAACACGTTAACGGGAAGTACAGCACCCCGGACTTGATCCCCGAGGGGCCCGAGGGCAAGAAGCCAAGTGAAGTCATCTCCTCGGACCCCAACACGCCAGTGCCCGCCAGCCCTGCCCACCTCCTGCCGGCCCCACTGGGCTTGCCAGGTCTGGGCTCCGATGTGCGGGGGAGGGCACCTGGGTCACGGGAGGTGGCAAGGCCCCAGGAGACGCCGGGTCCTCTGCACAACCCAGGATGGACAGCCTCCCTTCCCCGGCTGCAAGCTTCTGCCTGCAGAAATGTCGCTGTCCTGAGAGTTTATCTTTTTAATGGCTATTTACTCACCACAACGTTCAGTCCTTGCAAATCTTACTATTCGGTAGTTTCTCGTGTGTTCACAGGGGTGAGTTGCCTCTAATTCTAGAGCATTTTCATCCCCCTGTGAGAATCACGTACTCGTTACCAGTCATTCCTTACTCTTTCTCCCCCAAACCCCTGGCAACCACTAATCTACTCTGTGCATTTGCCTGTTCTGGACATTCCATGTACGTGAAGCCGCATAACACCTGGCCTTTTGTGTCCGGCTTCATTCTCTAGCATGTTTTTCATTTTTTAAATTTTTTAACGTTTATTTAATATTTGAGAGCGAGAGAGAAAGAGTGCCAGCGGGGGATGGGCAGAGAAACAGGGAGATGCAGAATCCGAAGCGGGCTGCGGGCTTCAGGCTCCGAGCTGTCAGCACAGAGCCCGACGCGGGGCTCAAACCCACGAACTGCGAGATCGTGACCTGAGCCGAAGTCGGACGCTTCACCGACTGAGCCCCCCAGGCGCCCCGGTCTAGCGTGTTTCTGAGGTTCATCCACGTTGTAGGGCGTGTCCCGCTTCCTTCCTGTTTTTGGCCGAGTGATATCCCATTGTGTGGGATGTGCCGTGTTTCTGTTTGCTCGGCCGTCAGCTGGTGGATTTGGGGCCATCGTGAATAAGGTGGGGGGTGCCATGAGTCACGTGGCTGTGAGCATGGCTAGGAGTGGCACTGCTGGATCACGTGACCTGACATTCTGAGGAACTGCTGGACTTTTTCAGAGTGGCCACGCCATTTGACGTTCTCACCAGCAACGTGTGATGCTTCCCGGTTTCCCCACCCCCTCCCCGAACATTTGTTTTCTGACTTTTTGCTTACGGCTGTCCCAGTGGATACCAAGTGGTGTCTCCCCGTGGTTTTTTTTTTTTATAATTTTTTTTTATTCTTTTTTTTTAATTTTTTTAAATTTATTTTTGAGACAGAGAGAGACAGAGCATGAACAGGGGAGGGTCAGAGAGAGAGGGAGACACAGAATCTGAAGCAGGCTCCAGGCTCTGAGCTGTCAGCACACAGCCCGATGTAGGGCTCGAACCCACGGACCGTGAGATCATGACCTGAGCCGAAGTCGGATGCTTAAGCGACTGAGCCACCCAGGAGCCCCTCCCTGTGGTTTTGATTTGCGTCTCTCTGATGGCTGAAGACGTTGAGAATCTTTTCACGTGCTTCTGGGCCATTCGCGTGTCTTTGGCGAAATGTCTTTTCAGATCTTTTGTTCCTCGTTAATTGTCTGTCTTTGAGTGTCTTTTGGTGACCCATGTGTTTATTTGGGCAAAGTGTCGTCTTCCCTCCGTTGGACCTCGAAGGCCCCGTTCTGACCTACCTATGCCCGGGTGAGGTGTGAATCCCTGAGAGGCTCAGTGCCTCCAAGGACATCTATCCTGCTCCTGTGCAAAAGTGTGGCCTCTGGAGGTGGACACACCTGGTCCTATGTGAGCCCCGTTTTCTCCCTTGTGATGTGGGACCGGACAGTGGACACCTCCCAGGGCTGCTCTGAGCACTTGGCAGGGTGTCAGGAATTGGCTCAGTAAGGGGAGGCATACAGCCTGTCAGCCAGCCTGAAGGCGGGAAGCACCTCCAGCTGTCCCGGCTCCTAGGCCGGCCTCCGCCAACCTCCCCTGCCTGCCATGGGCAGCCCTGTGCCATCAGCCTGTGGCTTTGGCCTCACTGGGCCCAAGGTCCTCCAAGGATCCCCATGTCTGTGGGCCTGGCTTGAGGTCTCTGGCTCACCTGGTTCACCTGTCCTTCTTCTGGAGGAGCCAGGCCCAGAGGAGCCTCCTGAAGGCCAGCCTAGCTCTCCCCTGTGGTGCCCCATTTCCTGCCTTTTCACCCCTTGCCTGCCCAAGCCCACCGTCTCACCTCTTCCCTTTGATCTTTCAGACAAAATGGAAGTCCAGCTGGGCTACATGGATGAGAAGGAGCTGGGGGTGCAGAAGCCAAAGAAGCCCCCAGAAATCCAGGTGTGGAGGATGCTGGTGCCTGGGCCCCTGGTGGGTACGGTGTGGGGGTTGGGTCTAGGGACCTTTTCAGCCCTTGCTTGGACAGCTGAAACCCAGATCTTCTGGCTCCACGCTCGGGCTTCTGGGTCTGGGGGGAGCAGTTTGGGAGCACGGACGGGAACCAGGAGGGAGTGGATTCCCAGCCGAGTGCCTGTCCTCTGCCCTCCATGCTGTTGAGGCCTCAGGCCCTGAAGCATCCCTGGCCTGTCCTCCCCAGGCCCTGCCAACTGCCCTGGACAGAGTGGAGGGCGAGGACAAGCATGAGAACTCAGATGGCCAGGAGCGACTGGAGGACACAGAGAAGGCCCCGCCGTCCCCAGAGCAGCCGCCAAAAGGTGAGGCTTCCCACGGTCCCCCACCTCTGCCAATGCAGTCTCTGGCTCCCGCCAAGCTATGCTCCGCGCTGGCTCTCCTTGGCCGAGCGGCAGACTCTGTCCTACCACGACAGGATCCGCAGGAGGAGAGAGCCAGGGGCTCGGGTCTCTATAGTGGACTTAGCTTCCCTACCAAGCAGAGTTTGGGGGTTACTGGGCTGTCTTTTTTATTAGTGATTTCTAACTCCGTTGTATCGTGGTTGGGGCACGTGGGTCCGTGTGATATTGTTTCTACATTATGTTCATGAAACCTGCTTTTTGGCTTAATATGGTCAGATTTGGAAGTGGTCACGTGTGCCTGGAAAGAATGCATATTCTCTTCATTACTGGGTGTGAGGTTCTGAACATATGTGTTAGGTCATTATGTTGTTCAAATTTTGTTTGTTTGTTTATTTATTTACTTGAGAGAGAGCGGGAGTGAGTAGGGGAGGAGCAGAGAGAGAGAGAGAATTGCAAGCAGGCTCTGTGCTGCCAGCCCGGAGCCGGACGTGGGGCTCGAGCTGTAAAATCATGACCTGAGCCGAGATCAAGAGTTCGATGCTCATCTGACTGAGCCCCCCAAGTGCCCCCTCAAACTCCTTACATCCTTACTCAGTTTTGGTTTGCTTTAATCCGTCAAGTCTGAGAGACTTGTGTTAAAATCTCTCACTATGATTGTGGGTCAGTCCCTTTTTCCTTGTGAGGCCAGAGTTTGCCTCGTATCATTTGAGACTGGGTTGACAGATGCATATTGGTTTAGGGTTTTTATATCTTTCTGGTGAAGTGTGCCTCTTATATGATCCTTTTATCTCTCCTGATACTTTTTGCTTTAAGGTTTATTTAAGCTGATTTGGATGGATCGTACTTTTGTTTAGAATGTAGTCGGTGTATATGGCTTTCTATACTTTCACTTCAAAAAATACACGTATACATACACACTCTTCGCATGATGTAATCACATGGATACAGTTTACCCATTTAAAGTGTACAAGTCAGTGATTTTTTTGGCATATTCGTAGAGTTTTGCAAACCATCAGTGCCATTAATGTTTAGAATATTTTCATCACTCCAAAAAGAAACCCCATATCCATTAGCATTTACTACCCGTCTCCTTCTCTCCTTAACCCCCGGCAATCACTAAATGTACTTTCTGTCTCTGTGGATTTGTCTGTTCTGGACACTTCAGGTAAATGGAATCATAAAATGGATGCCCTTCTGTGTCTGGCTTGTCTCACTCAGCATAATGTTTTTGAGGTTCATTTATCTTGTGGCATGGATCAGCACATCACTCCTTTTTATGGCTGAATAACATCCTGTTGTAGAAATACGCTGCCTTGGATTGTCATCAGTTGACGGACGCTTGGGCTGTTTTCAATCTTTGGCTGCTGTGAACATTTCTGTAGTTTTTTGTGTGGACATAAGTTTCCATTCTCTTGGGTATATACCTAGGGGTGAGACTGCTGGATTGTATGGTAACTCTGTGTTTACTATTTTGAGGAAATGCCAGATTGTTTTCTCCAGTGGCTGCACCGTTTTGCATTCCCATCAGCAATGTCTGAGGGTTCTGGTTTCTCCATGTCTTTGACCACGCTTGTGTTTTGTTTTTAATGTGTATTTAAAAAAAATTTTTTTTAAACATTTATTTATTTTTGAGACAGAGAGAGACAGAGCATGAACGGGGGAGGGTCAGAGAGAGAGGGAGACACAGAATCCGAAACAGGCTCCAGGCTCTGAGTTGTCCGCCCAGAGCCCGACGCGGGGCTCGAACTCACGGACCGCGAGATCGTGACCCGAGTCGAAGTCGGCCGCTTAACCGACTGAGCCACCCAGGCGCCCCTTAATGTGTATTTTTTAAGATTTTATTTTTAAGTAATCTCTACACCCAATGTGGGGCTCGAACTCACAATCCTGAGATCAAGAGTCGCATGCTCCACCATCCAAGCCAGCCAGGAGCCCTGCTTGTCTTTTGATTATGGTCATCCTAGAGGGTGAGAAGTGGTATCTCCAGTGGTTTTGATTTGTACTTCTCTTATGCATAAAGATGTTGAGTTTCTCTTCATGTGCTTATTGGCCATTTGTATATCTTTGTTGGAGAAATGTCTGCTCAGATCTTTAATTGGATTGTTTTTTTATTACTGAGTTCTAGGAGTTCCTTATACATATATATATCGTATCATATATGTGATTGGCAAGCATCTTCTTCCATTCTTTTACTTTAAAAAGTTTGTTTCCTTTACGTGTAATTGGCGTAACTACGTCTTATAAATAGTGTACAGAGGGATTTGTTATTTTAAGTCCAATTACAGAATCTCTGTCTTTTAGCTGGCAAGTTTGATGTCTTTTCATTTATTGTAATAGCTAGATATTTGCATGGATTTCTACTCTCTTATTTTGTGCTTTATATTACCCTTGCCTTTTTTTTTTTTTTTTCTCCTTTCCTATTGTCTCTTGGATTGATTAAATTTTCTTTTTATTTCCTCCCTCAGCTCCTTCGGAAAGTGTATAGTCAATCCTATTTGATACTCTTAAGCTTTTAACATGTATCCCTCCTGAATAAGAGAAGGATGGTGGACAGTTCCACTCCCTTAACATCTTCAACATGCTGCCGCTCAGTGTTTTAGTTTCAAAGTGTTTTAATTTCCCAAATTTGTTATGATGCTTCTTTCTAGATCTTTTTTTTAAAAGCTTATTTTATTTTGAGAGACAGAGAAAGAGAAGGGCAGAGAGAGAGAGAGAGGGGGAGAGAGAAAGAATCCCAAACAAGCTCCATGCTGTCAGCTCAGAGCCCAACGCAGGTTTCGAACCCACAAACCTTGAGATCATGACCTGAGCCGAAATCAAGAGTCGGACACTTAACTGATTGAGCCACCCAGGCACCCCTTGTTTCTAAATGTTTAATCTTTATTTAGACCTGACCATTCTTAGCAGTTTTATGTTTGCTTCCTCGTTCATCATTGCTTTGTTCAATGTCTTTCTTCCTAAAGTACCCCCTTTAATGGTGCCTTCAGCAGATTTCTGTGCACGGAAAATTCTCTCATTGCGTGTTGTTTTCTCCTTTACTCTTGAATAATAGCAAAGCACAAGACGGGAGAGGGGCTTTCCCTCAGTGCTTTGAAGATGTTTATTCCCTGTGTGTTTTGGCTTCCACTGTGCTGAGAAGGCTGCTCTCAGGGTAACGTTTGCTCCTTTGTTGGAAACCTGCCTCTTCTGACTTTCCTAACACGGAAAGACCACTTTTAAGATGCTCCGTTTGTGGGGGCGCCTGGATGGCTCAGTTGGTTAAGCATCCGTCCAACTCTTGATCTCAGCTCAGGTCCTGATCTCAAGGTTGTGGGTTTAAGCCCCGCATTGGGCTCCATGCTGTGCATGAAGACTACCTAAAAACAAAAAAGGAAAAGATATTCATGTGCGTTTTTGCTACGATGAAATTCTTATTTATCTTGCTTGTGACTAACTGTGATTCTTAAAGCTAAGTATTCTTTCATTGATCATGAGCAAGTTCTCAGTCATTCTCTCTTTGAGGATTGCCTTTGTCCCCATTATGTTTATTTTCTCCTGGCATTCCTGCTACTCACGGATTCTTTCATTCATCCAACAAACATGTATTGAAGGCCTGCTGTGTGTTGGGTGCCGTCCTGAGTACTGGGGACACAAGCAAGAAACCAGAATAGCCAAAACCTTCACGTGGAATTGCATTCTAGTGGGGGAGGCAGGCCATCAGCAGGAAACAGAAATACATCTTGTTCAACAGCAGATCCCAAACGCGACGAAGAAAAGAAAGCAGATACAAGGTTAACCAGAGACAGGGGCTGGTGTATCTTTCACTTCCTTGTCTCTCTGCAAGCCTTTTTAATTTTTTTTTTAAGTTTATTTATTTTTGAGAGAGAGAGAGAGAGAGAGAGAGAGCGAGCCGGGGAGGGGCAGAGAGAGAGGGAGAGAGAGGATCCAAAGCGGGCTCTGCACTGACAGCAGTGAGCCCAACACGGGACTCGAACTCAAGAACCAGGAGATTGTGACCTGAGCCAAAGTCAGACACTTAACCGACTGAGCCACCCAGGCTCCCCTACAACCTCAGTTCTTAAAGCAACACCCATTTCACGAGCCCACGGTTCTGGGGGTCAGAAGTCTGGGTCGGTGTGGCTGGATTCCCTGCCGAGAGTCTTGAAAGACTGACATCAAGGTGTTGGCTGGGCCGAGTTCCCGAGTTCCCGACTGGCAGCTTAGGGGAAAAATCTGCTTCCAAGCCCATTCTTGTTGTTGGCTTTCGTCAGCTCCTTGGGGGTGGGGGACCGAGGCCCCGTTTCCTTGCTGGCTGTCAGATGGCCGTTCTCTGCACCTAGAGGCCGCCCACATTCCTTTCCACGGGGCCCGCTTCATCTTCAAGCTTCAAAATAGCACTTGTGTGCTGAGTCCCCCTCCTGCTTCAAATCTATGATGTCCTTTTCTGTGACTGGTTGGAGAAAGCCTGCTTTTTAAAGGGCTGGTATGATGAGGTCAGGCCCACCCCAATAATTTCCGTCTTTTAAGGTCACCTGGGCCTCATCACAAGCTCTGCTCCCACTCTAGGGCCCAGAAGCCTTGGAGGACATCTCAGATTTCTGCAGTGAAAATGTTTAATTTTAATTTTTTATGTTTATTTATTTTGAGAGAGAGAGAGCGAGAGAGAGCGAGAGAGCGCACGCACACGAGCAGAGGAGGGGCAGAGAGGGAGGGAGACAGAGGATCCGTAGCAGGCTCTATACTGACAGCAGAGAGCCTGACTCAGGGCTCAAACTCGTGAACCGTGAGATCATGACCTGAGCCGAAGTCAGACACTTGCCAGACTGAGCCACCCAGGGGCCCCATGACCGTGTATTTAATTTCTAGAAGTTTCATCTGGCTTTTTCCAATTTCCCTTTATTTTTTGGACTTGCCTTATTATGGATGCTCATCACTTTTGTCTCTCTCTCTCTCTCTCTCTCTGTGGTGGATCTCTGGATTTGGGTGGGTACGTCTTTCTGCTCATGGGGATCCTGGGTCACCTGAGTAAGCAGGAATGTCCCTGCTTTATTTCCAGAAGCCCTGGGCCCCGTGGTCTTGCTGGGGGCCTGGCTGGTCTGGGACCAGTCTTTAGGGCACGGTCTGTGCTGGGCCACACAGCTCGGGTTCCACAGTCCGCACGGACTTCGTGTTGGGTTTGTGTCTCTTACCGGAGACTTTCTGCCTCTAGATCCCACGCGGGAGCCAGGCTTCCTCCGCTCGGCCGCGGGGCACCGGATGGAACTTTCTCTCTTTTGCTGAGTGTGTGTGTCGTTAGAGGGTGTTGGGTTCCGGTTCCTGCGTCTTCGCGGGTTTTGCCGCCTCATCCTCCGGGTCTGGGTGTGGAGACGGAACCCGAACCCCCCGGGCCTCTTCCCGGCACCTGCTCGTCCCACGCCTTGTGCTTCTCAAGTTCGAAGCACTTGTGGCGCCAACGGTTTCCTTTGCTTCTTGTGAGCTCACTGCTGTGTTTTTCCAAGGTGATAGATTTTGCCTGACATTTCCGGGTGTTTACAAGAGGGTTTTGTGTTACTGAAGGCCTGCCGTGTCGCCAGAAATTGGAGTCTTCTGGTCATCATTGCAGTCGGGAAGATTTTTGAGGCTGCACCTTGAGGAGTTTGGGGCTGGGGTGCTGCTGGGGGTGGGGGGTGAGAGGGAAGGGGCAAGCCGACGGGTGTGGGGGGGTCCACGCCCCCACGCCCCCCTTCCCAGAGGACCGCTCCTCAATGGCACCTGTTGGACCCTTGGCAAAGTGATGGATGGCGTTGTGTGTGTGGCTGAAATGGAGGTGAAAAGCCACCAGCCCAGAGTCCCCTCGACCCCTCCCCACTCGACAAACACCCCTTGTCTTGCAGAAGAAGTGCTTCCTGAGAAGGAGAAAATTCTGGACAAGCTGGAGCTAAGCTTGATTCACAGCAGAGGGGATGGCAACGATTTCAGGCCAGGTTTGAGCCTCTTGTGTGCTCTGTCTTGTGTCCCTTGGTCTCTGGAGGGCACCATCTGGACCCCGTTGGGCCTCCTGCAGCTGCCTGGGTGCCGCCTCCAGGCCCAACTGGTGCTGGTGGGCGGGAGCCTGGGCTCACCAGCTTTGGAGGGGGGGAAGATCCCACCCCCTCTCCGAATCTTTCCTGTGGCCCCAGCCACCATCGGGAGAAAGGAGAGTGGTCACGGAGCTTGGCCTGGAGCATTTGGGGCTCAGTTGGAGGCTTTGTGTACCTGTAGGTGCTGGAATATTCTGGAACACCCATCCTCAGATTAATGTGCACTTTTTAAAAAAAAGTTTATTTTGAGAGAGAGAGCGCGCGCACATGAGTTGCGGAGGGGCAGAGAGAGAGAGGGAGACAGAGAATCTCAAGCAGGCTCCAGACTGCCAGCATACAGCCCAATGCTGGGCTCAATCTCACGAACTGTGAGCCGAAATCAAGAGTTGGGACACTCATCCGACTGAGCCACCCAGGCGCCCCTTAATGTGCACTTTTCCCACTGCTCTGCCCCGTGTTTTCAGGTGGTCCTGACTTGGTGGGCTGGAGCCCACCCTCCCTGCTCAGGACAGAGGAAGGAGCTGCTGGTCTGTTTAAAATCCCTCTTGGCAGTGAGCTCCTTGAGGATGAGGAGATATGTTTCCCACTTGCCTTTGGGTCCCCAGTGCTTGGCAGAGAGAGGCCCCTGGCCAGTACCTTTAGGATGGGTGGTGAATACGCATCTGTCCTCCCACAGATGACACCAAAGTGGAGGAGAAGGAGCCCATTGAAACACAGCAAAATGGTGACAAAGAGGAAGATGAGGAGGGGAAGAAGGAGGACAAGAATGGGAAGTTCAAATTCATGTTCAACATTGCAGATGGGGGCTTCACAGGTATTGGGGTGAGGTGGTGCCCAGAGAGCTAGGGTGGTTGTGTCATTCCTAACCATGTGGGCCCTGGGAGTCTGGGCAGATGGTTATTTTATACTAAAGTGTGCATGGTTGATATAAGTGCATTTTAGAACCTTTCCTAATAACCCTGGAACACTGAACTTCTAGGGGTGGGAGGATGGTGGGTGGTGAGGAAGAGACTCTCCTGTGCCTACGTCTGTGAAGGACTTGGGGGGGCACCTCATTCTGCTCCCTTGGCTGGCTTCCCAGAGCTGCACACGTTGTGGCAGAATGAGGAACGTGCTGCTGTGTCCTCGGGGAAAATCTACGACATCTGGCACCGGCGTCATGACTACTGGCTGCTGGCGGGCATCGTGACGTATCCTTGGCCAAGCCAGGCCGGGCAGGAATGTGGCCTGTTCCTCTCTGGGCCTCAGGGAGGGGCATGGGGTGTGTAGGAGTCAGGAGCCAGCGCTTTGGATCAGGTGCCAAGGACCCTTTCCTGGTGGTGGTGGTGACGATGACGTGATGATGACCATAGCTGCGGCTCGTCCCTTTATGCCCAGTGCTCACTCTGTCCTCACAGCAGCCTTTCGAGGGGGCGCTACCATGATTCCCATCATGCCGAGTAGGACACGGTGCTCAGAGAGGCCACACAGCTCGTGAGTCCCAGCCCATCCACCTGACGCCACGGCAAATCCCCATAAGTCCTGCCTGGTGCATACCTCGCCCCCTCCCAGGAATAATGCCTGAGGGGCGCAGCACCATTTACGGTGGGCTGGTATTCGTTCGTTCCGGCTCGGTTGATCATCTCCTGTGTGCCAGGCTTGGAAGGTACATCCGTGGACAACATTCCCAAATCCCTGTCGACCCGGGGCTCACCTCCTACCGGGGACAGATGGCGAACACCCTAAGTGGGCAAAGTGTGGCATTCAGCACATGATGAAGCAGGGAAGGAGCAAAGAGAGCTTTGGGGGAGGGGGGGTGCGTTTTCTAATGGGACGGTCAGAGGTGACATCTGAGCACAGACCTCCCCGAGGCAAGGAGAGGGTCACACAGCTGCCCTTCCGCAAAGCTGAGACAGCCTGGAATGGGCTGGTTATTATGAGAGGGGGAGTGTTCTGGAATGGGGGTCAGCAAACCTTGCTGGTAAGGGGCCAGAGAGGCCACGGACTTTAATAGTAAACCAGTGAGCGTGACTGTGTTCCAATAAAACTTCGTTTAAAAAAATAGGGTGGGGAGCTCGGGGGGCTCAGTCAGTGAAGCATCTGACTTCGGCTCAGGTCACGATCTGACGGTTCGTGAGTTCGAGCCCCGCGTCGGGCTCTGTGCTGACGGCTTAGACCCCAGAGCCTGCTTCGGATTCTGTGTCTCCTCCTCCCTCTGTCCTTCCCCCGGTCACGCTCTGTGTTTCTCAGTAACAATAAATAAATAAACTTTAAAAATTTTTAACAAATAGGCTGTGGGCCATAGTTTACAGATTTTGTTGTAGAGGTTAAGGTATTTGGAGCCAGCCTGCGGGGCTTCAAATCCTGACTCTGCCCCTCACTAACTGTGGGACTTTGGGCAAGATAATTTTATTGTGTCTCCTTGTTCCCTCGAAGGCTCTGGGGGGAGGATCTCTTGCCAGCTTCTGGTGGCACCCGTCGGTCCTTGACATCTCTCGGCTGACGGCTCTGCCTCCCGTCACGTGGCCTTCTTCTGTGGGTGCCTGTGTCCCAATTTCCTTTCCTTTTTTGTTTTGAAAAATTTTTTATTTTTTAAAAATGTTTATTATTTATTTTTAATGTTTATGTATTTTTGAGACAGACACAGAGCACGAGTGAGGGAGGGGCAGAGAGGGAGACCCAGAATCCGAAGCAGGCTCCAGGCTCCGAGCTGTCAGCCCAGAGCCTGATGTGGGGCTGGAACCCACGAAGCATGAGATCGTGACCTGAGCTGAAGTCAGACGCTCAACCGACTGAGTCGCCCAGGTGTCCCCAATGTTTATTTTTTTTTATTTTTTTTTTTTTTTAAATTTTTTTTTTTCAACGTTTTTTTTTTTATTTATTTTTGGGACAGAGAGAGACAGAGCATGAACGGGGGAGGGGCAGAGAGAGAGGGAGACACAGAATTGGAAACAGGCTCCAGGCTCCGAGCCATCGGCCCAGAGCCTGACGCGGGGCTCGAACTCACGGACCGTGAGATCGTGACCTGGCTGAAGTCGGACGCTTAACCGACTGCGCCACCCAGGCGCCCCCCCAATGTTTATTTTTGAGAGAGAGACAGAGCACGAGGAGGGGAGGGGCAGAGAGAGAAGGAGACAGAGGGTCTGAAACAGGCTCCAGGCTCCGAGCTGTCAGCACGGAGCCTGACACGGGGCTCAGACACATGAACCGCCAAATCATGACCTGAGCCAAAGTTGGATTCTTAACCGAGTGAACCACCCAGGCGCCCCCCCCCAATTTCCTTTTCTTATAAGGATACCAGTCACTGGGTTAGTGCCTGCCCTCATCTAGTATGACCCCTCCTTAACTTGATTGCATCTACAAACACCCCATTGCCAAGTGAGGTCATGGCCACAAGTGTAGGGGTTGGGGCTTGAGGGTTCTGCCCTCCAGGTTGTTAGGGTGAAGAGTTAAGCCCGTGCAGCCTCAGTGTTGTCTGGGCCTCTGAGGGTACCTGTCACATGATCATCAACCTGCTCACCCTGCAGCCAAGGTTAATGGCGTGTCCCAAGCTCACAGCCAGGATGCTGAACCTGGGCTGGGCCCCCCCGCCCCCCACCGTGGCCAGGTTTGCCCTTAACAGTGCTGCACCCAGGCACGGCTACGCCCGCTGGCAGGACATCCAGAATGACCCGAGGTACATGATCCTCAACGAGCCCTTCAAGTCTGAGATCCACAAGGGCAACTATCTGGAGATGAAGAACAAGTTCCTGGCCCGCAGGTTCAAGGTCAGTGCCAGCAGGGCCAGAGCCTGCAAGGGAGGGGGGCTGCAGGAGGGCAAGTTACACGAGGGCCTGGGCCAAGGGAGCGGCGCTCCCTCCCATATACCCGGACGTGGGCCAGGCTGTCCGCCAGGGGAGTCACGCAGTCAGTCAACCAACAGGGCGCTGGGCCCTTGATCCGTGCCTAGCCCCACCGGGTGAGTGTCCCAGCCCCAGGCGATGGGTGCAGAGAACCCGGCTTGGTGACAGTTCCAAGGGGTGCTAAGATCAGACAAAGGTGGACAGACAGGTGGAAGCGTGTCCTCCCTCCTTCCTTTCTGCCAGATCCCAGGCATGCGGGGGTGGGTGCTGGTGGAGGAGGGGCTGGGCCAGCGCTCAGATCTCGCCTTGCCCCATCCCCCAGCTGCTGGAGCAGGCCCTGGTCATCGAGGAGCAGCTCCGGAGGGCCGCGTACCTTAACATGACCCAGGACCCCAACCACCCAGCCATGGCCCTCAACGCCCGCCTGGCCGAGGTGGAGTGCCTTGCTGAGAGCCACCAGCACCTGTCCAAGGAGTCCCTTGCCGGGAACAAGCCAGCCAATGCTGTCCTGCACAAGGGTGAGTGAGCCCCCTTCCCAGAGGCTGGCCTGCCAGCCTTCCTCCTGCCGGTGCAGATCCTTCGCCATCGACGAGGGCACCGATGGGACAGGGGCCTGGGGACCAAACGTCAGTCCAGAGGGCATAGCCTCCCAGCCGGGATGGGACTATCCATCATCTGGTCCAGGGAAATTTAAGCCCCCCGTGCTCTGGACTTTTCCTCAAGGTGGGCTCCGTGCAGGCCCTGGTCTGGGCATTGCCCTGGTCTGCGCATTAAAGAGATAAGCACATTATCTCTTCAATGCTCACGATACCGGGAAGCGGTAAGGTGTATTACCCCATTTTAAAGTCAGAGACATTGACGGGCGGTGGAGTCAGTGCCCCAGATCTCCTGGGATTCAGACCTTTGACTCCTGTGCTCCGGAACTTCAGGAAGCTCCCGGGCCGGTTAGAGGGCTGGGGGCAGCCAAGGCCAAGCTTAAACCAGAGCCCCCGGACTTGCCGGCCCCTGCTCTGTCTGGGAGACGTCTCCTGAGTGGTGGGCTAGGGCGGGGGCCTCCCTGGGAGCCGGGACTCTAGCTGAGGGCCTGGGGGAAGCCCAGTGTTGGGTCAGAGTGTCTGGCTCGGCCCTCGGGCCCCTGGGGACGCCTGCTCTTGGCCCAGGTGGCGTCTCTCTGCTCCGTGGGCCTGGAGGGCCGGGTGAGGAGCGCCCGCCCGCCGTGCCCCCGGCCTGGGGGGTGCTGGCCCCAGGCAGCTTTTCCACCTGCCCCTCCTCTGCAGTCCTGAACCAGCTGGAGGAGCTGCTGAGCGATATGAAGGCGGACGTGACGCGCCTGCCCTCCATGCTGTCGCGCATCCCCCCCGTGGCTGCCCGCCTCCAGATGTCAGAGCGCAGCATCCTGAGCCGCCTGACCAACCGAGCTGGTGACCCCACCACTCAGCAGGTCAGGTTTGGCCCACATGCCCTGGGCCTGGTCCCCGTCACGCGAGTCCTGGGTGCCCCGGGGCTGGGGCTTGGGGTGGGGTGTTGGGACTACGACCTTTAAACCCGAGTCCTTGCCTCCAGGGCGCTTTCGGCAACTCCCAGATGTACAACAACAACTTTGGGCCCAACTTCCGGGGCCCTGGACCGGGAGGGATTGTCAACTACAACCAGATGCCCCTGGGGCCCTATGTGACCGGTAGGTGCCCGTCGCTTCTGGGCGGCACGTGCAGGGGTGCTCCACGGGGCCCGGCCTGCCTGCCGCCACCCCAGGCAAGCAAGCTTCTCTCTCTCTGACAGATATCTAGCTGTCCCCGCGATGTCCCTCTGTTGCAGTGCTCATTTCCAGCTGAGGTAAGCCCGCACCTGGGTCCTCCACTGTCCCTCGTCCCCTCCTCGGACTGGCAGGTCTGGTCCGGCCAGAATGGACCCTGATTCGCTCGGGTGTGCCCCTTGGTGTCCACAAGCATGGCTGTGTGCACACGTGTCCACGGCAGTGACTCATTGCCCAGCTGGGTGGCGGGCACCCCGGGACATTGGCCCCCTGCCCGGGACGAGGAGGGTGGCTCAGGGACTGAGGGGGTTAAGTGTTTGTTAATGGCTCTGAGAGGGGAGCTTATTCCTGAGAAACGGCCAGTTCACTCAGGCCTCCTCCCGCTGGTCCCCCCAAGCCCTGTCTGTCCCCGTGAGAACTGCCACTTTAGGGTTGGGATGC
The DNA here is from genome assembly GCF_028018385.1 of Neofelis nebulosa. Lineage (NCBI taxonomy): Eukaryota > Metazoa > Chordata > Mammalia > Carnivora > Felidae > Neofelis > Neofelis nebulosa. Next base: position 218,485,432 of record NC_080783.1, read on the forward strand.
TGGGGGTTTCCAGACCGGCCGCTCTTCCTTGGGCCTCTTCGGCACTGCAGGTGTGGTAGGGAGGTCTTGACTCTGGAGCTCTTTCTTTTTCTTTCTTTCTTTCTTTCTTTCTTTCTTTCTTTCTTTCTTTCTTTCTTTCTTTCTAAAATTTAAATTTATTTATCTATTTTGAGAGAGAGAGAGAAAGTGGAAGGGTAGAGAGAGAGAGAGAGAGAGAGAGAGAATCCCAAGCAGACTCTGCACTCTTAGCACAGAGCCCGGTGTGGGGCTGGAACCCACGACCCTGAGATCATGACCTGAGCTGAAACCAAGAGTCAGACTTGGTTTGACTGAGCCACCCAGGTGCCCCTCGGGAGGCCCTTCTGGTGGTGGCTGTGTGTGCTTGGCTGTGACAGGCGGCGGTAGGTGGCAGCAGGGTGCTGGGTGTCCCAGTCTAGCCCTGGCGCTCAGCCGTGTCACCTGTGATCTGCCTCTTACAGCCATACCTGCCGGGCCACCTGCCCGACCGCCACAGGAGAGAAAAGCTACCGCCTTTTTAGGAGCCGTGCCACCTTGGGACAGAAAGGGAAACTGAGGAATGCCATCACATGGGGGACGAGGCCCAGCCTGGCTGGGCCAGAGCCCAGAAGTGCCACCTCATCATAATGCAAGTGTCCCACCCAGCGTCACACCCACCCAACACTGGGACGTGCCCCGTGGCGGCCTTTGCCGGACAACTTCTTAGAAGAGATTTCATTTATTTGTACATCTTTTGCACTTTCCTATTGAAGACTTGAAAAGTTTGTCTTGATAAAAGTTGAGTGACGCGTGGAGGGGGTCTGACCTGCTACGCTTAACGTCTCTCTCTCTCTGTCAACGGGCTCCAGACTGCAAGGGAAGATTCTAGAAGCCCTGCTGTTGCCCCATGGACTCGGTCCACCTGGGCAGCCCTCATTGTGCTCCCGCCCACCCCATCCCGTCCATACTGCCCGACCACTCGTGTCCTGGCCCCCTGCTCCCTGGGGCTCTCCAGTGCTGGGTGGGTCAGGACTGGGGAGCAGCTGCCCAGCCCGAGGGTGGAGACCTCGGCTGATGCCCAGGGCAGGGGGTTATTCCACCCCCTTCCTCCCAGGGCTGGAGGCCACCAGGTATGTGCTATCTGTGTGGGGGAGGGGGCCAGTCAGCAGGCGTCTGGCCCTGGCCCAGAGTGGCTTGCGGGCCCCGGACTCTGATCTGAGCAAGGCAGGCCTAGCATGTGCTCCTGGGAGGGAGGGGAAGAGCCTCCTAGAGTTTTTTTCTCGGCCTATGTGGGAAGGGGCTTGCTCTCTGCCGGGATGTGGTTAGCATCCTAGCGGGGAAGGTCACAGTGGCCCTGAGGGTGGCCCAGGAGACCCTGGTCCTGCCCTGTGCCCTGGGAGGCCCATCACACCCACCTCCAGGTAAACTCTCCCTGTTCGGTGTCATGGCCACAGATGCAAGGAAACAGGGCCACCCCTTGGAGCCTGGACTTCTCCCTGCCGTCCTGTCTCCAGAGAGGCCTCAATGTGGTCACTTGCCGCTGGGGCCTGTATCACAGCCGCCCTTGCTGTGTTATCAGATGGCCTGGGGAAAGAAAGCTCTGCTTGGAGACGGGGGACTGGACGCGATGGCCCTCGAGCATCCCGGGCTTCCTGCCGGGAACACCCACTGTCTCCTGCGAGGGCCCCAGCAGACGGAGAGGAGCAGCCAGGCCGGGCCTGTCTGTGTCTGATGCTTCCTCTGCGCTCGCTCAGCCTGGAAGGAGGTTTCCCAGCCGTGGGTGGGTGGCTTCCTGGGGAAGTGCCCTGGGTATAGAATCCAGGATGGGGCCAGGATTTGGGGGCTTGTCTTGGGGCCTCTTGGGCAATCAGCCAGCCCTTACAGGGTCCCAGGACCCAGGTGTCCTCTGGAAGTGGCTCTCTGTGCATCCCGGGAGGGCTGGGCCCCAAAACCTCTCCCATCTTGGTGTCCCCTCGCTTCAGCATCTCTGAAAGCCCCCAAGGCTGATGCAGCGTAAGCACCAAGGTGGGGGCAGTGGGGAGCATCCAGAAGGTGGCCCGCCGGCTTCCAGGACACGTGCGCAGCAGCACTGGCCTCGCCTTCTGGGGAGGGCAGGGTCATCCCTGTCCGCTGTGGTTCCTCCAGTGCCACGTGCACGTGCTTGTGTCTTGTGGTCAGTGCCTCCTGCAAAGGCTCCTGGCTTGGGCCACGGGCGAGGTGAGCAGGTGAACCCCCTCCCCCGCAAGCCCTGTGATGCTCCCCTCCCAGACCTCTGGCTGGCCTCACTGGAACAGTGCTGACCTTCCCTGGCCGCTGTGGATGGGCCCGGAGTGTCCAGCCGGGAGGCACACGGGGGCAGGGCAGGGGTCTGCATCCCTACTGTCTGGCCCCAAAGGCTGGTGGTCCCCCCTGCTGTCAGCCCTTCCTCCCCAGGAAGCCTCCCTCTGTGCCCCCCATCTTTGCCTCCGTCCCAGACCTCCCCCTTGCCCTCGCCCCCCGGGCCAGAGCCAGGCACCCCACAGATGGCCAGATCTGGGAAGGGCTCAGCTCTCCGCAACCAGCGCCCCCTAGAGGCCCGGGATCGGGGGCTTTGGACAGTTGGGGAGTGGCTTTCTGGTCAGCTGGTTTGGGAGAGGAAAATGGATCTCAGACTGTTTTCTTCTTAGTTTATCAGTTCTCTCCAGCCAAGAGTGGTGGCGAGCGGGTGCGGTGTCCCCTGTCTTTGGCATCTTCCGGCTGGGTTTGGTTTTTGCTGCTGGCAGAATGAGGGTCTTTGTGTATGAGCAGAATCCTAAAGTGCCAGCCCGCATTTTTGTTTCCAGCCACCCTATTATTTAAACCAGTGCTGAGTAGGCTTTCTGTCAAGCCACCTTTGGGCCACGGGGGCTCCCAGGTGATGAGGGGAGCCTGGGCTGGACTGACCACGTCTGGAAGGTCCCCCCCCCCCCACCCCCCCCGCACATGCCTGCCCCTGGAAGTGTGTCCCATGTGAGGAGACCCTCCCTGTAATTACGCCACCTTTGGGAGTTCCTTTGTTTTCTCCAACTTATGACCAAGGTCCTGCTGATACCCACAAGGGGTGCGGGTGCCTGCCCTCCTGCTCTCAGGGGGTTCCTTCCCAGGGTCCTCTGGGGCCTCCCCAGCCCAGACTGTGGCTGGATGAACCTTGCCCCAGTGACACGGTAGCTCTTGCTCTCGTGTCAGGTCCCGCAGCTCTTGAGGGCTTGAGGGGGGGTTCACGTAGAGGGTTGGCTCAGGGACAGGCGCGCCTCCAGAGCTTGGGGTGGGAGTGGGGGACTTGGCCGAGAGGCGGGGGTCAGGTCATGGCCTGGCCATGGCCTCGGGTCCCCCCCCAACACCTGTGGCTATTCTGTGCCCACTACCACCTCCGTCGAGGAAGCTGGCTCCTGCCCCATTTTCTCTTTCTGGAAGTTTACAGGTCGTGGTGCATCAGCCCAAAGTCATTGGCGTTGTGTTTTGGGTTTTTTTCTTAGTTTTCAGATTTTTTTTAAACAAAGTATTTTTTTAGGTGCGATAACCCAGAAAGGGCCCGTTGGGTGTGTGTGTATGTCCTGAACCCCTGACGTGGACAGGGGGGCCCAGCCCCCCTCGGCTCCTGTGTGCGGAGATGAGGGGGGGTCCTGCTCCCTGTGTGTTGGAGCCATGAGGGTATGAGGGAGCAGATCCCCACGCAGGCTGGCATCTGGCCCAGCTAAGGGGGCCGGGCCCCTTGCCCTGGGTACACCCCCAGGCCAGCAAAGGAGCCTGGGTGGGTTGGGAGGGTCCCAGCCAGGGGGCTGGAGCTGGAAGCTGAGTCCCCGTGAGTGGCGACCTGTCCGGTCCCTGGCAGGACACGGGAGAGGCTGGACAGAGCCTGCAGCCGACACAATCCCCTTTACTTTGTACTCTGTGTGTATGTCTTTGTTTTCTGTGTTTTAATAAATCCTTTGGGAAAGGATAGAATCCGTGTTTTCCTAGATTCCTAATGATCTAGATGGGGGTGGGGGCTGGAGGCGGCAGAGGAATGTGGGGGATGGGGTGTCACCGGAAGCCAAACCACCTCCCCCCTGGGAAGACATGGCCTCATGAGGCTGAGGGGCTTGCTGGGAAAAGGGGGGGCAAGGAGGTGTGGTGCCTGTCTCTCCCACTTGGACCCCAAACACAGACACAACGTGGCGTCAGGGAAACATGGAGCCCCCAGTGGCACCTCGTGGACCTTCCTGGACCCTGATCTCTCTGCACCCAGAGGGCACAGCAGCCTCCCAGCAGCAGAGAATGTGTTGAGGGTAGTGGGGGGCACCCTTATCCTCAAATCACTTGGGATGTGGGGTGCCTCAGAGTCCCCAGTCTCTGCCTCTTCCCCAGGGCCCTTTTTCCCCATCCCTACCCTTTGCCCCAAGGTCAAGATTGGGGGGGCGGGAGGCGAGTGTGCCGGCCCCTGCAGGTGGCAGCCTTTTCCTCCCCTCCCCACTGCCCGCGGCCGGCCACTGGAAAGGAGAGGAGCAGAAAGCCGCAGACCCCGACAGGCTGGGGTTTTATTTGTCATTCCATAAATACGGTGGCTGTGTCTCGCTGAGTGTCGTCTGGAAGCGCGAGGCATGAGACAGTCTCTGCCTACGTAGGGAGTGCAGTTAGCTGAGGAGCCTCAGTCATTAAAAAAAAAAGGGGGAGAGAAGAAAAGCACATTATTTACATGACAGAAGACCGAGCAAGCCCCTCTGTCATTCCTCCGGACCTCGGATTTGCACTGGATCTGGGATGAGAAATGGGGGGGGGGGGGGGGGGGGAACTCCGTGTGTCAGCAAGGGAGAAGGATCCCACCCCTGCTCCCAGAGTGGACCTGCTTTCCGTGCTGGGCATTCCCGGAGGGGGTCCCCTGGGGCAAACTGCCTCGAGGGGAGGGCCAGAGGCTGGGAGGCTTCCCTCGACCAGGTGGCCAGCGTAAACCCGTGCTGGGTCCCAGGCCACACTCCTCCAGGCCCCAACTCTGCCCAGCTTGTTTCCAGACTCTGTCCCCCCCCCCCCCCCCCCCCCCCCGACCGCCACCCCACCAGACCTCTTCTAAGTCAGGGGCCTTCCCCCAGGAAGCAGAGCCGGGTCCTCCCCGCAGGTGGGTGTGGGAGAAATGACAGCTGAGAATCAGGCTGTGGACAGTGCCCCAGGACGGGGAGGCTGCCTGGGTCCTTGCCATGGGTATTTCGGCCTTGGCCCAGCTCAACTCTGGGGGCCCTCGTCTCCGTTTGGCAAATGTGGCCGACAGGGGACTGCCTTCCCAGGTGTGGCTCCCCATGAAGGGGGCAGCAGTGCGAAGGGGGCCCAGCAGCTCTCCCCAGTGAGGGGCAGGCAATCTGGTCCCTCAGTACGGGGGCTGCCTGGCCCAGAGCACCTGGTCCCTGCCTGTCTTGGGAGCTAGCCACGCATCCCGGGTGGTGGTGGGCGGTGGCCACAGGCCAGGGGCCCCTGCCGGGATAGGCTCACCCCCTCCCCACACCCACAGTGTGCAGCTTATAGATTTGGTGATGAGCCCGGGGGCCTGGGCTGGGAGGGGGGAAGGTTCTAGACTCCAGGGTCAGCATAAAGGTCAGGAAGTTTGTGGCTTTCTCAGGCCTCGGCCCAGCCAGGGCTGGCCAGGAGGCTCTCTGAGCATGGCAGGGGGCGAAGCAGGACTGGGCATACCGGCTGCAGTGAAGAGGAGACTGTTGGCGGGGAGGGGGAGGGGTGTCGAGGTGGGGCCAGCTGCTACCTGCTGGGACCGGAGACACAGAGGCACCCTACAGAGTGGGCTCCTGCCTCCAAATAGCCAGCAGAGGCTGCTACCTCAGGACTCCCGGCTGCAGGCCTGTGCCCTTCATCCTCCCAGCCGGGGGGGCTGACGGTTCTGTCCTGTTCCGGGCTGGGGGGCCGGGGGGGGGGGTGGATGCATCGCCAGGAATGACTGGCTCCAGCCGTCCTGACCTCCTCACAGGGTGCGTGTGGTGGTTCTGGGGTTGGTACTGCTGTCCGTCTGCCCGGGTAACCTGCTCTGGGCACCTAGACTTAGCACCCTAATGTGGGGTGCCTCACCCTGACCCGATCTGAGGCCTTGAAGAAGGCACTCCTCCAGGGGGAGGCTCCTGGGGCCTTTTCCTAGATCGTGGGGGCTTCTGCGGGATGTTCAGCCTCCCCAGCTCCCCTGCGCATGCAGCACAGAAAACCCCAGGGGCCTAAGTGTGTTCTCTCCGCAGACCCTGAGGCCACTACCCAGGCAGAGCAGAGGTGGGCCGCCCGGCATGTGGCCAGCCAGCGACCACAGTCTAGCTAAGTATGCATGACCTCAGGGCATTCTGGGGCAAGGACAGAGGGGCAGTGGGCAGGGCACCTGGAGAGGAGGGTAGGTGGGGCCCTGGAGGGACCTGGGCTGGAGCCTGCTCCTCAGGCCCCTCCCGAACGCTCAGGGCTGCTCTGGGCACGGGGATCGTCAACTGTGTGCAGGGAGGAAGCTGCCAGGGCAATGAGCGTGGTTAGAAACCCTCCCCCCCCAACTTGCTGTGGACCCCAAACTGATAAGGAATCCCCCCGGATCTCTGCCCCTGCCAGCAAGGGTGGGGGTGGGGGTCAAGGGACAGCTTGGAAGGCCCCCTGGAGACCCGCTGGGGCAGGGGGTGGTGGAGAAGCGGGTGCAGAATGAATCTGAGGTCGGGCCCATGGTAAAGTATTGGGAGCCCTTGGCAAGAAGGGAGGTTGAGGGCCCCACCTGGGAGGCCCTGCCCAATGTCCAGTGTCCTGGCAGAGGGGCCACGGGAGGAGCCAGACCTGGTTTCCTCTTTCCCACCCCCAACACCAGGTGGGGGTGCTCAGCAGAGGAGAGGCCAGCCCTGCTGCCCCCAGCACCCGACCGGGTCTCGGCCTGGCCTGGACTCGGGGCGTCTCTGGGAAAGGCCGAGGCTGGGAGAAAACGTGGTGGTCTCTTCCAGGAGGGTGAGCAGGGCTGCAGGCGAGCCTGGACGGGACCGCGCCAACACCCTTCCCAGTCAGCGTGGTCTCCCCAGCACGGGTCAGAATTCCGTCCCGCGAAGCGGCGAATGGTGTCTTAGCAGCGACTTTTGAGATCTTTTCCCCACAACATCTCGTGCTGCGTGATGTTTTCTTTTTGATGCAAACCACACCCCTGACTTGGCTTCAAAACAGCTTAAGCGAGCGAACAGAGAGACTGGGAGGGAAACAGAAACTGTCCGGGCAAGCGGCCGGGGGCTTCTTAGGATCTGTAGTCCTTTTTGCTGTAGGGTTTATTGCCCAAAATACTATCAATCTCGTGGATAATGGAAGACGACAGTTTTGGAAGGACCTGCGGGCAAGGACAAGGGCTAATCAGAATCCCACCAAGGAGACAGGACGGGCCTGTGGAGGAGGCTGGGTGACAGTCTTCCGGCCACTGCTGGCCCAGGCTTGTCCTGCCTCATCACATCAGCGTCCCGCTGGAGCCGATGGGGGCTATGCTGCTTTTGGGTTCCAGAAGGTCTGGGGCAGAGAGGAAGCCTGCCCTGGTACACGCTCTGCACCTCAAATGCCAGAATGTGCTAGAACTATGTCTGGCAGGCATAAAATACAGATTCCAGGAGCAGACACCGGATCTCCGCACCCCTAACCTACTTTTCCCAGCCTTCCCTATTTCAGCCAACAGCAAGGCCACCCTTCCAGGTAACAAAACCCCACGGGCTAACTCTGACTGGAGTCTCCCTCACCCTCAACCCGTCCTGAACATCTAGGAGCCAAGCAGCTGAGCTCGGGACCATCAACAGCCCTCTCCCAGGGGGCCCGCCGTCACTTCCCTGCGGGTCTTTCTGTTTCACCCCCTCCTGCTCCCTAAAGCCCTTCCCCCACTCAGCAGCCAGGGAGAGAGGGGTCCTGCCCCTCCTGTGTTCTTGGGGACTCCCGTCTCACCCAACAACCTCCCAAGTCCTTAGTGCCCCAGGCGCTGCCCCACCCCCTCTGCTCCGGCCCACGCCCACCTGTGCCTCCTTTGCTCCCAGAATGCTTTTCCTCCAGGTAATTTGCACATCTCACTCCTCACCCTTCAAGCCTTTGCTCACGCGGCACTCTCTCAACAAGTCTACCCCCACGGCCCCCTTCAAACCGGGGCCCACGGCACCCCCACCCTGTTCTGTGCCCACTGGTGCCCCGGACCTTGCTCAATTTTTCCCCACAGTGCTTGTCACCCTCATGTTCTAATTTCCTCATTTACTGTCCACTGTGTGCTCTGAATTCAAGAGCAGGGCTTTTACTGGCTCAGTGACGTAGCCCAGACGCCCAGCACGGTGCCTGGCACATTGCAGGTGCCCAGCGAACACGTGCTGGACAAACGACGGAGCAGTACCTTGCGTTCAGCCCAAGGGCCGGGGGGTGGGGGGGACACACCCAGCAGCCCCCTCCCCGACCCACCTGTATCGCTCCAATGTTCTCCATTAGCTGGTCTGCGCTGGAAGCACCCAGGAGCACGGAGCTGACTCCCTCGTTCCTTAGGCACCAGGCTGGGGCAGGAAGACCAGAGGTGAGGGGGACACACCCAGTGCAGGGGCCCTTTCTGGCTCTGCCCTGTCCCTAACTGGGCCACACAGATCCAGCCTCTTGGTCATGGGGCTGAGGGTGCCCAGGAGGGTCCCCGTAAGCCTACAGCTCTGCATGCTGGGTTCTGCGGAAGCCCAGGCACCAACTGCTTGCGGGGGGGGGGGGGGGGGGGGAGGGGGCCCAAGTGCTCAGGGACCACCCCCCATTCTCTCCCCATGAATGTAAGGGCCCCATTGCCCATGGCTGCTTGATGGAGGGGTGGCCCCGGGGACCACGGTCAACCCTCCCCCCCAGCACGGTTACCTATGGCCAGCTGGGGGAGGGTGCAGCCCAGGCGCTCAGCTATGGCCTGCAGCTCCTTCAGCTTGGCCTGCTGGCGCCGGCCCTCCTCGCTCAGGATCTTGTCTTTCAGCCACTGGTAGCCCTGGTTGTGGGGGGGAGAAAGCACAGCCCACTGGTGAGGGCAGGTCACCTGGACCTCTGCGTGCAGACAGCTGGTGATTTGTGCCAAGGTAGCACCCCCACCCCTGCCTAACCGTGTGCCACTGCAGAACAGACCTGGGCAGGTGGAAGGATGGGGCCTGCTGAATCTGAAGCCAGAAGCTTCAGGGTCGCTGAGGCGGGGTCCCTGAGTCAGGACCGGGGGCCTGGCAAGCCCGGGGCGAAGTGGGGGTGGGGGAAGAGAATGCTTTGGCCGTTGGCCCAGAGGACCCCTTCCCCAGGCTCTGGGGGAGCCGTGGTCTTACCTGCCCCCACCCCTGGGATTGCAATACCTTCCAGGGAATCCCTGATCTCGGTGTGGATTGGGCAGGAGTGGGTGGGACAGGCCTTCCTGTCTTTGTGCTGGATCTGCCCTGACCTGAGTAGGCCTTTCTCTGCTTGCTTCTCATCCCCCAAACCCTGCATTTGGGAGACCCTCCTGAGTCCCCACTCCAGAGGCGTGTCTGCGTGGGGGGAACTTGTCCCAGGGGGTGGCCTCTGAGGGACAAATGAAGCAGCTCTGCAGCCCCCAGCCCAGAGGTCTCAGAGTTGGCCTAGAGAGTGTGTAGGGGGGTACCCGTCGTGGGAGGGGCCATCCCAAACAGCACAGGTGGTCCGCCCAGCCCACGTTGTCAATGCTGAACCCAGCTGGGGGGGGCGAGGGAATGAAGGGGACCTTTCACCCCGGGGGCGCATCCCAAGGAGAGGACGGCCTTTCCGGAGTTGGGATCCGGCCAGCAGGGGCTCCAAGTTCGCTTTTCCTGGAACCGCCCCCACAAGGGCCCAGGGAAGCCCCGCCCAGACCCATTGCGGCGGCCCCGCCCCAAAGCCTCGTGGATCCAAAATGCCTGTCACGTGCCCGTCCCCTCCTCCCAGCCTGGCAGCTCTTTCACCTTTAAGGAGGCTCTTGAATAGGGCGGGATGCCACTGTCGTACTTTCCGGAAACGATGCCGCAGGCCAGAGGTGACCAGGTCATGGCGCCCACTCCTGGGAGAGGAAAGCCAGGCGAGGTCAGGCCCGGGGTGGGCGGGGCTAGGGAGCGAGGAGGAGGAGGAGGAGGAGGAGGAGGAGGAGGAGGAGGAGCGGAGCTAGGGAGCGAGGAGGGGCTGGGCGAGAGGAAGGGGCGGGGCAGGGGAGAAAGGACGGGACAGGGCGGGGGAGCCCACCTATCTTGTGGAAGAGCTCCGGCAGCTGGACCTCCACCTTCTCGCGCTGGAACATGTGGTACTCGGCCTGCTCGCAGATGGGCGGGATCAGGTTGAACTGTCGGGCCACGGAATAGGCCTCCTATGAACGCAAATAGGACCGTGGATGGTCCCTGTCCGTCAGTGGGTCTGGGGGCTGCTCGGGCAGCATGGAGGAGACACAAAGACATCCCCAGGAAACAGCCGGCTCACCTGCTCTCCCCCCACACTCCTCCCCCGGGAAATTCACCGCTTTCCTGGGAAACCGGTAGCCTGTCCCCCTACCGTCTCTGCTGGGAAAACGGGATGGGACCCCAGCGTTGAAGGCATGGGGAGGATTCTGGCACTTATTGGCCAGGTGGCCTTGGGCAAGGAGCTCACCCCTCTGTGCCTCAGTTTCCCTGTATGTTGTGAGGGTCAAGTGAGCCAACGGCGTTCACAGCCTTCAGGAGGGCAGTGCCTGCCTGCTGTGGTGTTACTGTTTTTATCATGATCATTATTCCAGGGCCCTGGCCCTGGGATGATGGTGGCAGTGTCAGGAAAATGCTACGTCAGGGGGAAACGTAGCATCAGCCCATTTCTGGGACTTGGAGCTCAAGGCCTGGACTCTGCAGACTCTCCCTCTGCTCCTACTGGATGGGTGTGAGCCAGGGCTGATGTCTCCTGACAAGATTCCTGGGGAAGCCCTGCCTGCCAGCATGAGAGGCCCTTTCCTCTTCGGTTTCAGACTCAGTTTTTGCATCTGTAAAATGGGAATAGGATACTGACACCTCAGAGAGCCCTGTTCTGGCTCCAGGCAGCTTCAGAGAAATAGCAAGTACTCATTAATGCTGTGAATGCCAAAGGCTGATTAAAATCACAGGCTCCTAGAGTTGTGTTGAACTTGAAAATTCTGCTTAATTTTTGTGATGAAGTAGAAATCTGGGGCTCACTAGAGGAGAACCCCCCCCCCCCCCCCACCAAGGATACCGGGATGTGGGGAATTCTGGGAGGAGGGACATGGGAAGGGCTGAGGCCGGGAGGGCCCTGGAGGCAGGGGTGGCAGGTCAGCCTCAGAGCCAGTCCTGGGAAGACCCGATCCCCAGGGCTCTGCTCTCCAACCTCTGAGGAGCACAGCGCAACCCCGCTGACCCTCCTGGGATACCCTGATACCAAGAGACATCTGCAGTCCTCTGTCACTGATGGTTCCTGGAGGGAAATGACAAGGAAGGGGATGCTTTCCTGAAAGTGTGGGAAACGTGACGGATTAGGAGATGGAAGCCGGGCTCCCAACAGCAGCTCACATTCTGAGGCAGCCCAGGCTGGGCACTACACCTGGGGACCCACCTCAGAGTGAGCTGGCTGACCTTGGGTGTGTTACTTAACCTCTCTGTGCCTCAGTATCCACATCTGAGAAACAGGATGACAGTAACGCTTCCTCCTAGGGCATTGGGAGGTTTCAATGGGAGTCAGTCCGCATGAGGCCCTCAAGTCTAACGGCAGCTGGGGCATCATGAGAGCCGGGTGCAAGTGGCTGGTACTGTTACTGCTGCCGAGCGCTGGCTGAGCTCTAGGTTCTCTGCTAAGAGCTTCGCAACTGTTCTCTCGGTCCTCAGAACAGCCTCCTGGGGGGTCATGCTAGCGGTCTTGTTCTACAGGTGCGAAAACCAAGGCTCAGAGAGGTGAGGCCATCTGTCCAGGGCCACACAGTGCTGGGATCCAAGTTAAGAGCACTGCCTACAGATGTGGCTGCCACAGGTTACCATACTGTCCCTCCCTGTAGTACCCAGTTGTCTGTGCCATCGGGACCAATGGCACTGAACGAGCCAGAGTCCTGGGTGTTCATCCCTAGAATGGGGCAGGGAACCCCATGGGCACACATATGCCGAGAGGTCGCCGTACCATGATCTCCATGGAGCTCCAGCGTGACGTGCCCCAGTACATGGCCATCCCCTGGTTAATGACGTGGGTCATGGCGCGCACGGTCTCTGTCAGGAGAGAAGGGGACACTGCGGGTCGGGGGTGGGGTGACTGGGGGCATGGGGCCCAGCCTGGGGACATTCTGCAAAGACAGGTGGAGCAGGAGGTGGGGGGCTGCAAAGATGTCTTGCAAGCAATGTACTTCCTGGCTCCAGAGTCGGGTGTGGCTGGGGTTTCCAGGGACCACAGGAAAAAGGGAACCACAGCCCAAGCAGCTGGCCTTGAAAACAATTTCCCCCAGTAGTTACGAGTCTTACGGAATCTTTGAAAGACGGGTTCTAGATGGACGGTGGCATTTCTATGGCGGATTGGAGAGAGGAGGGAAAGGTGAGATCAGAGGATGTCATTCTAGACGGTGGAATGGTTGGGGGGGGGGCGTCTCTAGTCTGGGGACGAATCACATTGGCAGAGGGCAACAGGAAGGTGCCTGTTTCAAATCCCCCCCGCTTCGGAGTGTCCCAGGTTCTCCCTGGGATCTGGAGGACTGAATAGAGAGGTAATAATGGCATCCGTCCGGACAGCAGGCAGGGTGGGGCCCTGGATGGTTCCAGATGTGTCCCCAAGAGCCGGAAGTGGACATGGAAAGCCCCGTTTGTATCCGTCCCGGATTCTCAAACCAGCCCAGGAGCAGGCAAGGGACCCTCGCCCCAGCTACACGATACACTCTTCCTAGTACGCAAAAAAGTTTTTGAGAGATGAAAATCTGCCACTTATAGTCTCCCTACTGCTCCCGCACCAGGCTGTTTCAGCCCACGGGGATGCTGTGGTGTTAACAACATACTTGGCCTCGAATTTAAAGACCTCAAACGTCTCTCAGCTTTGCGGGGAGAAGGGCTGCGTCGTCAGACTCCTCGCTGGTCCCATACAGTGCTTGCAAGTCTCACTCCCACAGGCAGGGCAGGAAGGGGGGCTCAAGAACAAGTGTCTGTCAAAACGAAGCGGCAACCTTGACCCCTGGAAGTCCTGTCTCTCCCCAGGTGGCTTGCTCATCGGCTGCCGACATGGCGGGGGGCTGGGGGGCCCCTGAAGATGGCAGGGGGGTGGGAGAGCCGGAGGAAGGAAGGAGAATGCGGGCTTTGTTCACCCAAGCTCCCCCTTGAATGGCACAGACCCTCGGGCACCTTCTCCCGCAGAGAACGGCACCTCTGTTTTGGGGTGTCGTCCCCCCCCCATCCCGGGTCCCTGAGCGCCCCTTCGGCCGAGGTCCCCTCTTTCGGTAGAAAGCTAAGGTAGCTGGGGCTTCTGGGGTGTTGGTCTTGGGGCAGGTATGCCCAGGGCCCCCGAAAAATCACACCTTGGCTTCCAGGCCTTCAGGCCGACCCCTGCCCTCTCCTTCCTTCCAAGGTCGGGGACTGGGCTCCTCTCTGCCCATCCTCGGGAGGAGGCTGGCAGGGAGGCCCGAAGCCCCGCCCCAACCCCCAGGGACCACCGACAGGCCGCCCGGTTTGACTGCCCACACCACTCGATGCCAAGGGGGACAGCTCTTGTCGGAAAGCCCGGGGGGGCCCGGGAAGATATCTGTCCACACCCAAGGCCAAGCTCAGGCTTCTGGCCGCTGTCCTTGTCGGCTTCCTCAGAAACGCTCCTAGGGTCCCCTGTGACCATGCAGCGTAACCGCCGATTCTTTTCAGCCACGGCCTCGGCCCACATGCCGGAGAGGGAAGCGGACACCCTCGTTCCCCAGCCTGGCTCCCTCTCATCCCTCAGCACAGCTGTCTCCTCACCCGGGAAATGGCACGATACACTGCAGCACCCCTTCTTCCATGCAGAGAGGGGGTCCGCCGGGTGCCTGGGGGGCGGGGCGGGCCACCGGGGCAGGAGCCCGCTGGAGCCTGCGACCAGCTTGAGAGAGAAGGGGTCCTGGGCACGGCTGGCCGGGTGGACGGCCCACACGTGGGAGTCCGGCACTCTGCGCTTCTGCCCAAGCCAATGTCAGCGGCCCCAGACGCAGGGACCACTGGGGACAACTGTCCTGCACCTCGATATTTAATGCCGGCTGGCAGCAGCAGGAGGGCCCGATCCTTCCAGCTGCTGCCAGAACCCACAGTACCTCCTGCCTCGTCACAAATAATACATGGGAGGGGTCAGGTGGCAGCAACAGTTGGCAGGCAGGCGCCCTCCCACTGTGGGACACAGCCCGGCTCCCAGGGAGACCACGGCCTGCCCTGGGCGGCCCTTAGCTCGGGGGCAGGCAGAGCCCACGCCAGGTCTCAGGGTTTGGCCTGCTCGCGTAGGTATCGTGCAAGGAGGCCAGTGACCGTGTTTTGATGGAGGGGTGGGGCTGCGTGGCAGGGAGCGAGAGCGGCAGGTGGCCCAGCCCGCCCAGGGGACGTGAGCACCACGCGTAGCCACTATGCTCGTGGAGGAGGCCGCGTGCTGTGACGGGGCAACTGGCCACCGGTGTGTTTTGCTTCTGCTTGAGGCAGGAGCTTAGCAGACGTGACCTACAACGTTAAGACGTGCTGGAGGCCGCTCGTCCTAGGGATCCCCCCGGTGTTGACTCCTGTGGGCCCCTGGTCTCCCCAACCCTCTCCCAGACCATCCAGGGTCAAGGTTTCAGGCGCCCATCCCAGCATCCTCAAATCAAGAGGAGCCCTGGTGGACAGACAGCCGGCCTCGAGGATCACGGCAGTGCAAGGCGGGGGGGGGGGGGGGGGTTGGGGGGGGCAGGGCGGGGGGGGGTCATGCATGGGGGGGGGCGGGGGGGGGCAGGAGAAATGAAATGGCAGCGCTGGCCAGGCGGGGGTGAGGGCGGGGGCTCCACACTGCTTTGCTTTTCCTTCACTTGCAAGATGTTCTCATAGGGTGCTTATTTTTCCTTTATGCATTTTATGGAGAAGTTTGTCTTGGGGGGAAAGAGAGTAGTGTAAATAAAAACACTGTCTCATAAAATGCAGCTTGGACACAGGAGTCAATAGTCGGGCTAAGGGTACTGTGTACCTTCTATGATGAATGTCCTTGACTTGGAGGAACTAAATGGGTCCCCTGGTGATAAAGAAAGATTTAAAGAGACCAGAGTTTATAGCTGTGGGAACACGGACAGGCGCGGTATGACAGAGAGCGTGGGGAGGGGACGCACAAATCTTCCCAGAATACTCATTTTGTTTAAAGACAAAAAAACGAAAAGACAAAAACCAAACAGACCACACAGACCCCACACGCAAATATATACACGCACACGTGCACGGTATATATAGAAACAAATGAAGAAAAAATAACTTGAACACAACTTCATTTTCCAAATCCCTGAAGCAGCAAAGCACAAATGAGGAGCCTGAAGCAGGAATGGCGGGGGGGGGGGGGGGGGTGATGGGAGGGCGGAGATGGCGGGAGAGGAAAGAATAAATACGCGGCAAAGAAACCAAAACTGCTTTTCAAAGCACCGCTCCTCTAAGTAACAATTTATCTCTCAGAGCAAGAGGCCCCTAAAACCTCCCGGCAGAACGGGAGTATGACTGAAAAGAACACAGCAGTTGCAAACAGCCATCGTATCGTGACTTCATTTAGCTACGAAATAGTAAGAGCTGAGAGGAGAGAACATTCCACTCGGTTCTGAACCCGGGAGGGGGCGTAGAGCCCGCACGGATCAGGTGCATATGGACCCAAGGCCAGGACGGGGACTCGGGGACTCCGCCTGGAGGTGCCAGCCCCCCCCCCCGCCCCGCCCGCCCCCAGCAGCCGGGAGGCCTGGGTGCCCCGCGGAGAACCCACCTTCCATGGGCGTGTTGGGGTCCGGGCGGTTGGCAAACACCACATCCACGTACTCCAACTGCAGCCGCTCCAGCGAGGCTTTCAGACCTGGGGGGAGGAGTCAGGAGGGGTGGTCACCGTCTTCACTGACACTGCTGGGCCAGTGTCACCTGCGCACCTGCGTGCGGCACAGGGAGCAAGAGGTCCCAGGCACCCGGAGCCGTCACACGGCGTGGGGACACATGTGGGCAGGTGCCACCGGAGGTGAAGAAAAGCCAGGACCTAAGTGGGTGCACGCCCCAAAGCGGGGGGTCGTGTGGTCAGGTCCACAGGCCAATGCTCTGTGACTGCACGAAGGGGTGCCCTCCTGCACGCCCTGGGGGCCCACATGGAGAGCCAGGTTCTCCCGCACGGAGTGGGAGCTGCATCCCTGTCCACGCACCAAAGGCACAGATCACCAGTGAGCGCTGAGCAAGGGCTCAGAGCAGAGCCGCACAGAGCCTGCTGGGGCTGCGGGGGCCGCGGCAAAGCCCCCCTAATCGTGTGATTCTTAAAGGGACGGGTGTGTCATCTGGGAGCCCAGGTGGAAAAAGGCACAAGTATAGGATAAGCGGGACAGCCTACCCGACTCCTCTCTCTCTCCCTCCCCCCCCTCCCCGCCTCTCTCTCTCTCTCTTTCTCTCACTTGTGCACAGAGCACCTGGCTGTGTCTGCACCTTTCCTGGGTTCTTCCCAGTCCTCCCCCAAATCCCAGAGGTGGCCACTCTTCCCACACCCATTTTACAGATGTTGCCACAGAGGCTTGGGGAAGTGATGTCCCTTGCTCAGGACCACCAGTCAGCATGGGGCCCGGCCCAGGCCTGTCTTGTCTTCCCCAGGACCACAGTGCCCATCTGAAGGCGGTGGTGCCCTGCTCTGGTGACGCGGAGGCTGGGTGGAAGGAGAGGGTGGGACCAGAGCGTGGGGCATCTCCAGGCCTAGGCCTGCGCGTGTGGCTGGTGGGCGGGGGCACTCTGTGTCCTTCACTTGGGCATCTGCGGGAGGCTCCGTGGGTTCAGGGGCCGTGTGGGGCCAGCGCGCCTCCCTCACCTTCTATTATGTGCTTCCTGGAAAGGCCCCTCTCGGTCTCCGCTCTGAAAAACAGCACAACAGCGTGTGTGATGTTGCAAGCGGTTTTGGGGGAAATGTCCATGATGCAACGTTAGGCCAAGAAAAGTAGGTCAGTGAGTGCCACGTGGATCTGATTCCACTTGGGAGACAAACCACAGGCTCCAGGGGTGCGTTTGTGCAGCCAGGAGGAGGGGCGCTGCCCGGCCGGCCTGGGGGAGTGGGGGTGGATGCAGGGGGAGGGGTCTCTGGGTTCCAATCGGCCCTTCTGTTTTGCTTAGATTTTTTTTTTTTTAAGTGAAGAATGAATCATATTTATAATTCCTAGGAAGCCGATTTGGTCCGGTCCTAGAGACAATGAGGGGCCAGACCGCTGGAAACGGGCAGGGGTGGTCTGTGGCCAGGGAAGGTAGCACGTGGTTGAGACAGTCCACGAATTTTCTGGGTTTTCCAGAGTTTTGGGGATGTTACCCCTGTAATCAGAGAAATAAAAAAAAAACAAAACAAAAACCAAGCCCATGAAGGTAAAAAATACAAATGAAACAAGGTTTGAGTAAAAGGCAACTCAGCCGAAGCTGCTTTTCCGGGACTTGATGTCCCTCAGTGGGGCTGGGCACCGGCCGGGGCAGACGGCTGCACAAACACCCCCCCCCCCCCCCCCGGGAGAGCCTCCTGATTCGGGGCTGTGGCTGCTGACCCCTGACCCCGGCCGGGAGCATGCCTGTGCTGCACCTACTTTCCTCCCCAGAAGATCTTGGTGGTGATGACCAGGCTGGACCGTCTGCGAACAGAAGAAGAGGGGTGTTACTGGACATAGCTGGGGTGGGGAGGGGTGTCTTCAGTTTACAAAGAGGGTCCTAAACACCCTTCTCATCTGGGAGCACGGGGTGTGAAAAGGGTGCTTCGAGATCATTTCATGTTTGCCGTGTGCGAGCCCGGGGTCCTGGGGCTCCCTGCTGAGCCAGGAGACAAGCCACAGACGCAACGAACTCATCTTG
Organism: Neofelis nebulosa; assembly: GCF_028018385.1. Lineage (NCBI taxonomy): Eukaryota > Metazoa > Chordata > Mammalia > Carnivora > Felidae > Neofelis > Neofelis nebulosa. The sequence continues at coordinate 218,503,392 of NC_080783.1, forward strand.
AAGTTGGGCAGTGGGGGCCGGGGCGGGGAATGGAGTCTCACGCACCAGACCAGAGCCCAGAGCAGGACACACACTGGGGGGTGCAGGGAGCACGCTCCCAGGAGGTCAATGCAGGGGCTGCAGCAGAAGGAGGGGCTCCAGTGGGGATGCCGAAGGCGAGGGGGCCAAGCAGGCTGGCTCTTCCCCTACAGTCCAGAGACAGGCTTTCAGAAAGCGGTTTGTGGGACGGCCCTGGGGAGAGCCTGGGGCATCCGGAGGGAGAGACAGGTGGGTGGCGCAGGACCCAGGGTGGGAGGGAGCTGGTGTGTGGGGTGATGGAAAGCCCCGAGGGAAAGGAATAGATTCGGGCCTCCTGCTGTGAATCCACAAGAGGCAGGAGCTGACACCTGTTTGGTCCTGGAGGGATGAGCAGGGATAAGGATGGAGCCTCCAGGCCACATCTCATCAAGACCCTTCCCAGGGGAGGGGGTGCCCGGGTCCCCTGTGGTTGTGTTTTCCTCCCTTGGAAGCAGGGGGGCTGCTCAGGAAATAGCTCCTCAAAGTCAGAAGCTGTGGCCCCCTTGAGCTCCGTCTCCAGGCAGGGGGGTGACCAGATATGCATTTCCCGAGGTATTCACCTAAGACCTAACCAGGGGACCCACTAATACATGCGATTTCCTTTAATTACTGCATGAGGAGGAATTTTGTGATGAATTAGAGCCGAGAAGAAACAAACAGCTCCGTTGGGACAAGAGGAAGGGTGTCTGTCATCTGTCCCCAGGGGGTTTTGCACTCGCTGGCGGGGGTGGGGGGGTGGGGGGGGGTTGGGGGGCAGCTTTACAACAGCTTCTGCTGTTTCTGAAAATAAACACATGCAGGCCTCAAGGGGACCCCAAGTGCAGGCGAGTGCCCAGCCCTGTCTGTCCTGGGGAGGGTGGAACCCTCAGGCTTCTGAGCGCCTTGTGGGAGGGCCCTGAGCAGCTTGTGGGGGACCCCAGCCACAAGGGCCACCACTCCCCAGACAAGTGTGATGGCCCTTAGCTGGCCAGCCGTTTGACAGACTCAGGCCCTCGAGCCTCAGGACAGCCCTGCCAGGGAGGCCAGACGTGGTCCCTTTACAGGTAGGGCCAGTGGCAAAGGGTGGAGTCCAAGTCCGGAGAAGGATGTCCCTCTCCTCAGTGGCTATACCCTCTGCCTTACCCGGGCCATCCGGGAAGTCCTCATGTCCAGATCTTTTTGGCCTGACACAAATCAGAGCGCAACCTAGTTCCCTGGCCCCCCTGAATCCCTGCTGGACCAGAGGTAGAGATCAGAGGCAGAGGAGCAGAGTCAGGGGCACAAGGACTACCCCCCCCCCCCACCCCGCTCAACTCCTCCCTCAAGCAGAGATGCCTCTGGTCTTGGGGAACGGAGTTTGGCACCTCACTTGGTGACTCAGCCGAAGCTTCCCGCCTCACCACAGCATCCCCCACCACAGTGTGAATGCTCTCTACCCCTGGAGGCAGCCCGGGGCTGGAATATTCTCCCCAGTGAGAATAGTTCTGAGAAGTTCCAGGCTTTCGAAGGACTGGCCGGCTGCCCAAGGGCCAATGAGGCCTCACTGAGCACTCCACTGGGCAATAGGAAAGAGCAGCTTCGGGGCCCTAGCCGGAGCTCGCCCAGGACCCAGCACGCATCTGTCCCTCACGGTGCCCTCCTCCCTCCCACCTGCCTTTTCCACGCTTTTCCCTGTGTGCGCCCTGGACACTGACCACAGAGAGAACAGGGTAATTACCTCCATCCCTTCTTCTTGATGATGTTTCCTAATACCACTTCAGCCCTGCAGGAAAGACCGAGATACGGGGATTTCATTACAGCGCGACAAAAACATTAAACCTCGCCCCTACCATGACAATGGGCCACTTGGTCCCCTCTGTGGAAATGCCACTGGGGCCACAGAGCCAGGCTGTTCATGCTCGCCTTGCCTTGGACACTTCATTCCAGAACGAGGAGAGAGCCTGAGAGCGGCTGTCACCCCCCATGAAGGTGGCCGTGAGTGGTGCCCCTGCAGGAGCCTGTGTGAGCAGACGGCTCCAGCTCTCACAGAGAAGTAAGGAGCTGATGTCCTGTTGGTGAGGCCTGCCGTATCCCGTTTCCCTGGCCTGCTGGAAATTCACCGGGGAAGATGTTTGGCAACGTTCCGTGGGTGAAGTTTCCAGAGAAGTGTCTATATATTTTTTAAAAAGGTAAATTATTCATCAAGTGCATCCTCTCTTTTCAGAGACGATCAACATGCATTCAGGGCCAGGGGCTGAATTTCCAGCAGGGTGCACGCGTGTGTGTGTGTGTTCACGTGTGTGGGTGCGTGCATCTCTCTTGTTTCTTGCTTTTGAATGCTAAAGAGACAAACGCCATGAGGACTGCTCTCTGTTCTTTTTGGCGTCACTCTGGCCCTGCACCAAACCTGGGCTAGCGGGGGTCACGGGCAGGGCTGTTCCAGCCTTGCCTGGCACTGTAGCGCTGGCTTAAGTTTTAAGAACTTTCTGCTTGTAGCGAAATGTTTCTGAGTAAAAACAACAGACGGAGAATGATCCATACCCAGTGCTACATTCCAATTATAAAAGCGCCTGAGTCATCCACTCAGAAATAATGGGCTCTAATTTGCAAGCTGTTCAGCATACATTCTGAATGCTCGTCATTCGTGGTCAAGACGTACAGAAATTCACTCAGCCCTGGGCCTCTTCCTTTTATTCCTTGGTCCCTCATTTGTGGGACAAAAGATGAGGAAAGGAGGAAGGGAGAAAAATGAGGAGTGGTCCTGGGGTTGCAGGAGCTGTAGACCATTGGCTAATCAAAGCCTGTTGCTTGTGGCTGTGAATTCTTGTGGCCCTGCATTTGGGAAGCCTGACATCTGCTTGGGGCTGGGGTGGGGGGGCGGCGGTGGAGTGGGTACAGAAATCCTGCAGCTCTCTGGTAAGCGCCCAAATTAGCATCAGCATAAGAAGCAGGGGGCTCAGCAAAATATGTGCTTGGCATTCTGGTTAGCAAGAGGGACAGTGCCTGGCCCAGAAGCCACCAGAGGAGCCCGGCAGCCCCCCCACCGCCCTCCAGAACAGCTTCTTCTGGCCTGTCCCTTGCTTCCCGTGTGGGTCACTGCTGGCACCATGCCACTGATGGGACTGAGGGCTGGACTGAGAAGGAGCTGCAGAGGCGTGCGGAGGAGAGGACAGGATGAGGGCAGTGGGCTCCAGGGGTAACAATAACCCACCGGAAGCTGCTCTGAGTCCCCGACTGCCGGCAAGGGGCTCCGAGAGGCCCTGAGGCTGCAGATACCCAGTGCGTTTGCCCTGCTATGCCAGCCCTGGGTGTCCAGTTCTTCGGGGGGAGTGAAGACAGGGACACAGGGAGTGTGGCGGCTGTGGAGTGGGGTGTGCAAGGCTTGTACACGGGGCCAGGCCATCTGGAGCCTGAGAAGGCTGCCTGGAGCTGTCTGCCGCGTGCTCTCATGGGCAGCGAAACCAAGGCAGGAGCAGGGCCAGGGAACGCCTGCGGGCCTGGCATCTGCATCGGGCTTTTCTACCTCTGACCCTTTGCTTGGTTCATCTGTCTGGAAAGCATTTCACTTTGATGGGAAGAAGCTGCCAGCAGGGAGGGGTTAGGAGGGGGCTGTAGCACTAGGGGGGCGGGCAGAGGGCTGCTGACAGGGACTGAGGAGATCTGGGGGTCCCAGTGCAGGCTCCTGGGGCTGTCAGATCCTCAGACCCTGGGTTGAGACTTGAGAAAACGCCCTGCTGGGTCCCTGATTCTCAGAGCTCTGGGCCCCAACTCAAGCCGCAGGTAAGAACCCAGAGCCCTCAAGGCAGGTGCTGGCCCCGCAGCAGCCACGGTGCATAGCCAGCCAGGCTGCAGCCGACCCAGCTGATGGGAACTTGGCTCGCCCCAGGCAGGAGGGGCCAGAGGGAGGACGAACAGAGAGCCAACAGATGACTTCACAAACAAAAGCTGACTTTTGGAAACCCGATGCAGGAGAGTGGATGATTTGATTACAGCTAGTCTTTAAAACTGAAGCCAGCAGCCTTGGCTGAAGAGGGCTTTTACATAATTGAGTAGGGAAGTTCACTGCCAAGATGGGAAGTGCTTCCTACAGTGCTCGGCTGGCCAGACTCTGCTCCCCCCAGCTCGAGAGGCCCTGCCGTTCCCTGCAGCCCTCACTGTACCATTAAGACGTGGGAATGTCAGGCATGTGGCGCTGGCCGCAGGAGCGCGGGGGACGGACGACAGCTTAATCAGGCTCTGGCCCAGCACAGCATCTCAGGCACCAGAGGGACTGTGGTCCTCTCTGTGTTTGGATACATGGGGAGTTTAGTAAGTGACCGGTGTCCCAGTGTTCTGCAATTCTGGCCCCATGAAAACAACACCTTCTGAAGCCACTTAGACTTTAGAAAAGTAGGCAGAGTGGGAGGCCCATTTGTGGACGTTTGGGAACAAGGACCGGAGTACCAGCAGCTCTGGTTCTTCCCAGGGAAGCCAGGGCCTGCACCACACTTTCCCCACGAGAAAAGACACGTACTTGCCCGCCGCGTAGACTTCTGCAGTATCGAAGAGGTTGATGCCATTGTCGTAGGCCAAGGTCATCAGCTGCTCTGCTATCTGAAATGAGAAAACCAGGCCGCTAGTGTCCTGCCAGGCTGGGGGGCGTGCCTGGGGTTCCAGGGCATCGCCTCGTGGCTGGGGGGTCCCCTGTCCTGCCAGGGCTGGGGGGTCCAGGCCCTGCACCCGGGGCTCCGTTCGGCCTCTCCTGCCGAGGGACAGGCATGGAGGCAGCTCTCAGCAGCGGACCCACAAGAAGGAACAGCTTATGGGTTGCGAGTTTCAGGCAAGCGGGACTCTTACCTGTTGGGTCATCACAAAGCTTAGCACCTATACCGGGTTGAACACAGCCCCCCGATAGGAGGGCGATAGATCCGGGGGGCCGGGCGGGAAATGAATACGTTTTTAAAGCTACGGCTACGACGAGTCCTGTGGCCGCATGCCCGATTCCTTCCCAGCAACCGTACGAGGATGATGTTACTACTGTTTGCAGGTGGAGGAAATGCCACCCTCAGCCGGCAGGCACGCTGGCCTCACGGGAGGCCAGAGTTTGCTGCCCAGGCTGGTCTAAGTATGAGCTCGCGCTTCAGCAGCAGTGACCCACTGGGAGCGGGGGTGAGGTTCGAGCAGCTGGGGGAGGCCCTCCTGCCATCAGCAGCCCCCCCACGCTGCAGCGGAGAACTCTGCCGGTCCTCTGGACAGCGCAGGTGTCCCTTTGAGAGTCGTGGAGGCGAACTCCCCCGCCCCTCACTCCTCAAAGCTCAGCTCGGGTGCCGAGCCTGCGTCCCCAGCTGCCCAGGGTGGGCTCGGTAACACTCCACAACCCTCAAAACCTGTAGGACGAACAGCCAGCCACATTTGGGTTCGCAGAGATTCTCTCCATACCGGACTCAGAAGCCCCAGGGGCCGGACAGGTATGGAGAGTGAGGCCGGTGGCCGGTGGGGAACCCACACTCCGTCTCTGCCCCTGGGAAGGCAGCTCAGCGTGACCACACTCCTTGATTTTTTTCAAGAGAAGCCAGAGATCCAGGGAATTTGGGGGTGGTAAAAATTTCCTGATTTTTCAAACGTGGGCAAGGAACCCCAAATATTTCTGATACTGAGCAGGCCAAAGCTAACTCCCATCAGTCAGCAGCTGTCATTTGAGTCAGAAAGCCCAGGGGGTGGTAAGGCTGTCCGCGGAGGATTTTTTGGATCCACCTGCAGGGCTGACGGCTTCACTGGCACTTAAGTGTGATCACGCTGTCGGGAGGCGTCCGGGTGCCCTCCCGGAGCCTCCCCCAACCCCCCATGCATCTTTCTCCACCTCGGGGGTCCCTTTCTTGCTTTTCAGCGCTCCAGGCACAGCAGGCTCCCTCACCAGTTCGTCTTGTCTTCATCCAGACTTTTCCGGGGTGCGTCCCACCAAGCTGCCCAAGCTCTGCCCGGGAGAGCACCCAGCGCTGGGCCCAGGCAGGGTTATACAGACGGTTTGGGGGTGACACTGCCTCCTGGGGAGGGTTCTGAGCCGAGGTGACTCAGGGCCAGGGCTTTTATTTTGATACTTCAGACACTGCCCACTGTGGATATTCTGCTCTCTGCTCTTCGCACGCTACATCTTGGAAATCAACCCAAACTAGTTAAAACGATTTCAAAACTGTGGTCAAATATGCGTAACATAAAATTTACCACTTTAACCTTTTTAGTATACAGTTCTGTGACATTAAGTACATGCATGTTGTACAGCCATCACCCCCGCCCACTTCCAGAACTTTCTCATCTCCCCAAACAGAAACTCTGTTCTCACGACACACTAACTTTCCATGCCTCCCTCCCCCCCCAGCCCCTTGGTGCCCACCCATCTATTCTCCGTTTCTATATTTTTGACTCCCCTAGTTACCCCATATGAGTGGAGTCTCACAGTGTCTTTCTGTGACTGGCTGGCTTATCTCATTAGCTTGGTGCCTTTAAGGTTCCTCCATGTTGTAGTGTGGGTCAGGATTTACACGGCTGGGCTTTGAAGGATGGTTAGGAGTTTGTCAGGCAGGAAGGGGGAGAGTAGGTGGAGGGGGGTGGAAGAAGGAGGGTAGCTTGCTGTGTCTTGTCCTTCCTGTGCGCAGGTCCAACACCTGGGCCTCCTCCTTGCCCAGCTTTCTCTTACTCCAGCATCAGAACTTTGGCCGGTCCTTCCAGCTCCCCCTTGAAGCTGATCTAAAATTGGACCCCCCTGCCCACCTCCACTGAAGCCATCTGGTCCAAGCCAGAATGCCCTCGGCTGGGTTTCAGTGGTAGCCCCTGACTCTCTCCACTTCTGTTCTTGCCTCCAACACTCTACCTGAGCAAAGTGCGGTCCACAGACCAGCAGCATCAGCATCACAAATGCAGAATCCCAGGCTCTGGCCCAGACCTGTCACAGCAGAACCTGCATTTTAACTGGATTTCTAGGAGGTTCATGCATACATTACAACTTGAAAAGCAGCCCCCACCATCTGGCGGGAGGGACTGGCTGTCCTCAGTGGAGCAGCCAGAGTGAGCCTTTTGAGTTAAGTCAGGTCAAATTTCCTCTGTCCAAAAATCTCCAGTGGCTTCTCTGCCCTGGATGGTCAAAGCCAAAGTCCTCACCAGATCTGCTCCCTCACCTCTGATCCCATCTCTTGACCTGAGGCTCCTCCTGTGGCCTCTTGGAGGCTGGGGACAGTCCTGTTCCCTTGGCCTGGAATGCTCTCTCTCTGAATCACCACATGGCTCACTCTCACTCCAGCTTTCCTGATCGTCCTGCATAAATTGGGAGCCCACATCCCAGAACTCCTTTCTCTGCTTTCTTGTTCTCTGTGGTTGACTAAATAACAGCTCCTGGAGCCTGTGAATGGTCCTTTGGGTAGAAAAAGGGTCTCTGTAGATGTGACTACATTAAGGGTCTTGAGATAGGCGATGCTCTCAGATTGTCATGTGGGCCCTGAATGCTACAGGTGTCCTTGTAGGAGGGAGGCAGAGGAAGGATCTGACACAGAGGAGCGTGAACGTAACCACAGAGGCCGAGGCTGGAGTGATGTGGTCACAAACAGAGGACTGTGAGAAAAGAAATTTCTGTAGTTCTAAAACCATGCAGTTGGTGGTAATTCGTTAATGCAGCCACAGGACACATCTCGCCCTCAGAGATAAGATGTGCTTACGGTCTGTCCCCCTCCCCAGAAAGATAGCAGCCGATGACAGGGACCTGGCACTCTGCGGGTGCCCACCAGGCACGAGCTGGGTGGAGACCGTCTTCAGCTGGCCCCGGAGGCCTCCAGACCGCCCTCCCCCACCACCTCCTCACTGCCCCTGTCTACGCCTTGCTCCTCCCTTCCTGTGCCAGGGAGACCTCCTCCTGTTCACTGAGCTAGAGCACGAGTGCTGTGAACACGCCTAGATCCCACCCCCACGGAGGACGGAAGCCGGGCAAATTCGCACAGACCAGGCCCTGGCCGCCATGCACGGAAGATTAGCAGGCTCTGACTCAGAGGACACCCGTCCCATTTCACCTGTCGCTTAGCAGAAAGACATAAACACGATCCTAACCACACCAGGACGGTGAGAAAGAGAATGAGGGCCCGGGAATTTTCAGGGCTGGGCTTTTTATTTTTGTCAATGCTAGGATTTTGGTATAATTCCTCTTCGGGTTTTTCTATGTGAATATATGCTTTTTCCCTGCAGAACTACGGCTCTAACACACAGACCGCTGCAGGTGCTGTTATCCACGCACTCTCTCTGGGCCTGTTCCCGTCATTCTTCAAAACGTGACTTCTGAAGACTTCCACTCTGTGGGCGTTGTCCTACTTTATGTGATGGGGCCTCTATTTTGTGAGTGGCTATTTCCAACATCAGAAACTAATGGCAGGAGGAACTTTAGGAGACACGTGGGCCTCCTCCCTTCCGCTCCTACTCGGGGGACCAGGAACCCATCCCATCCTAGACCTTGGCCCCCCTCCAGGATTCTCCAGGTAGACCTCGGGCACCTGACGTGTCTCTGGAGCTCTGTGTCCTCGAAATAGGGCTAACACTACCTCCCTGGGTCGATGGAGGATGGAGTGTCATGATAAATGTCAAGTTTAGGGGTGCCTGGGCGGCTCAGTCGGTTGAGCGTCCAACTTCGGCTCCGGTCATGATCTCACAGTTCGAGGGTTCGAGCCCCGTGTCGGGATCTGTGTGGACAGCTCGGAGCCTGGAGCCTGCTTTGGATTCTGTGTCTCCCTCTCTCTCTGCCCCTCCCCTGCTCACACTCTCTTTCTCTCTCAAAAATAAACATTAAACAAGTTAAAAAAATAAATAAATGTAAAGATTGTAGCTACTATCCTTATTAGATTTTTAATGCCCGGGCCGCTTTGAACGCATGCTCTGAAGAGGAGTTTTTCGCCTGAGCAGCCGTGTCAGGTCACAGGAAGGGCACCAGACTAGAGGTTGGAAACCTGACTCTGACCAGGGCGGCCCCCACACCAGGCCACATGATCAGAGCTTTACTAACACTCTGCCAGGCTCCCCGGGGCCACAGCCCCACAGACATCTGCAGCGAGCTGCTGTGAACCCAGAAGGCCGGGAACGGCAGACCTTTTCTGGGACGGACCAGAGAGTAAAGACTGCAGTCTTTGTGGGCGGTGGGGTTCTGGGAAAGTGGCCATTGCAATATGTAAATGAGTGGGCGTGGCCGCCAGTCAATAAAACTTTATTTATAAACACCTGGTTGTGGAATTCATAGAGATAGTAGAATAGAGGCTCCCCAGGGGCTGGGGGATTATTCCCTCATGGTTCCAGAGTTTTGTTTAGGGCGATGCAAAATTCTGGAAATAGACAGTGGTGATGGTTGCACGGCAAAGGGGATGTACTTAATGCCCCCGAACTGTATGCTTATAAACGGTTAACGTGGTAAATTTTATATTATGCATACTTAACCACAATAAAAATGATGCAAATGGCAAATCTTATGTTTCATATACTTAATTAAAAGAAAAAAAAAAAAGAATCAAAACTGGGCTGGGGGCCAGAGTTGGCCCGAGGGCCATGCTGCTCACTGCCGTTTGCGGAGTCCTGCCGGGGAACACCACTTTGCCACAGAAAATCCACCGGCTCCTTGTTTCTGTATCTCCCCGGCATCACGGCGTCTTGTGTACAAAAGGGAGCTCTAAAAACAGGACCCCGTTTCTGGATTCTTTGGCACGGCAAGCACCTTCCTCTGGACACACCGTGCTCCAGGTGGGGCACCCGTCTGGAATGCGCAGTGGCCCGTGGCCACCCTGGTCTGGGCAGGAAGCCAGCCGGCTAGAGAATAAAACCCGGCCATTCATCTGAACCGCGGCGAGGTGGGCCCCTCATCCTTGACGTATTGATCTTGTTGGACACTAAATGTAGGATTTAATACGAAAATTCTGCTCGCTCCCTCGCTCAATCACTTTCACCTGCCAGGACCTTTTAGAACCCCAAATCTGTCATCTATTGTGTCCGCTGTCCTCCCAGCTTTGTGTCACCTGGAAACGACTTCTGGTATCTTCACACGTGTCACTATATACAGGACGGAGACGCGGCGGAGGCCAGAACCAGCGAGGCCGCCATTGGATCGTTAATCGATACTCAGGGCGCAATGTATCTGTTGGTGAAGATGTCACCTAACTGGATGGTTATGATTTCGCCACTTCTCTGTATCTTTCTCACAAAGACGTCACACGTGGGGGAAAATAAGTCTTTCCCCTCCACGTCAAAAGGGAAACAGGTGAGTCACCCACTACTTCCTTAGGGTGAACCACATGGGCTCCGGGGCTCCGACTTTCTATTCCAAGTGCTCTGAACCAATCTGGTAGCTGGAGGCGAAACAATTCCCTGCACCTTAAAAACCCCTCACTTTACCCTGAGATAGTCCAGAGCCAGAACCCCCAAAGCAAGGGCAAGGGACTTTGAGGACCAGCGACTGCCACAAAACCAAAACGGAACAAAAGCACAAGTTAAATACATTTCGATTTTGACGGAAGCAACGCTTCTCCTTTGAAAATGAACAGAACAATCACAGCTAACACGGTCTCAGATGAACTCACTGATTAATTTTTAAACGTGACCTTTCTGAGAGTACGTAGGGCAGACATGAGGACAGCTTCTTGTGCAGATGTCCAGGACTCTCTAAGCAAATGCCACTGTTCTCATTTCCAGGATATTCACTCACTGGCCCGACGTGCACAGCAGCCCGGGGTGCACCCGCCTCTCCACGGCAGACGCTGCGTGGCAGTGGGAAGCCAGAAGCCCCAGCAAGTACCTTTGATGGCAGCTCCGGGAAACGCAGTTAGGAGCTCGGTAGAATGGGGAGCCACTCAGAGTCCTCAGCTTGCAGTCAAGTTTGCTGAATCCGCATTCGGAATGACCTCCACGGATACTTACTGAAGTTCCAGATCTGCGTGGGTGTTCTCTGTCGGAGCAGCTTAGAAATCCATCGGGCTTTGTAATTTGGAAAGCATGCGCTCCCTGAATTTTCCTGGCTAGTGGTGGAATAGGTGTGCAGGTGAGAAGCCGGAGTTTCTGTGCCTTTAGGGGACTCATGGACGCCCCAAGGCACCCAGCTGCTAAGCACAGGCACAAGATCGTTCGATACTGCCGTGGCTCACCTCACCGTTCCCGCTACCCAAAGGGTCAAGGCACCCTTGAAGAACAGAAAGAGGGAGGCTGCGGTGGCCACTGTGAGCACAGGCCCAGTGGTTCATGTGGTGGACTTTACCACGTGCCCGGCGTAGGCAGCCCTTGCTGGGACCTGGGGGCCGAGGGAGCCCCGTCTTACCTCATCGGTGATCTGGCCTCCGAAGGTCACCCATGTTCCTGGAAGGAGACACACAGGCTCAAGTCAGAGAGCCTCCCCAGGGAGCTTGGACCTCCCCCAGAGTGCTCAGTCCTCAGGCTGCAGGGCCTTGGGGGGGGCGGGCAGCCACAGGCCACCGTGCCCCTCTGCTCTGCGGTGAGCATGTCCTCGGCACGTGTGGACACCTGGCCTTCAGGGCAAGTCTTCCTCTCTTGGGGCCACCAACCTGGGGGACAGGACGTGCCTGGAGCAGGCAGCCGGGTGCAGATCTTTGAGCTGCTCGTTGGGGCTCACGCTGATGTGGCTCCCATTCTGGTCACCAGCCACACGGAGCAGGATGAGGGGTGTCTCCCGGAAAACAGGCTACGTCTGACAGCCACGCCCGCACTCTTGCTGGACGGCATACACGTGTATGTGTGTGGAGGGGTGTGGCGGGAGCATACTGTGTGTTCCATGGAGGTGGAGGGACAGTGTATTCTGGGAGCAGAACTCACATCCGGGCAAAAAATCCACCTGCCCTTTATGAGGACTCTGCCACGTGAGGAACGAAGATGGTCTCCAGACACACCTGGGACCAGCGTGCTTCTCTAATATTCTGGCGCGAGGCAGGGGGCTGTGTGGGCACAGGGCCCTGATAACTTGCCTTGTCTCCCCCCTCTCTCCCCTAGGACACACCCACCTCCTGGTTGCCATGGCAACAGCCTCACCAGCGTCCCCCCCATCCTGGCTCCCTACCCTTACCCCCAGGAGTGGCCCCTTGAGTCCCCCCCAAAGCCCCTGCTCCCTTGGGGGGCACTGGACCAAGGGGGCCCCACACTCACCGAGCCCCAGGCAGGAGACCCGCAGGCCCGACTTGCCCAGGTTCCTGGAAAACAAACTTGGTGTGAGTTCTCAGGAGTGGCACAGGACCTGGCAGCCAGGCGCAGGCCCCCCTATTCCCAGTGCCGTATTCCTTGAGCCCCCCACCCTAGTCAATGCATCTTTTGAGGCTCTGAAGGCCACGGGTCCTTTGGAGAGAGTCCTACTGTAGCTCACCTGCCCCCTGAGGGTCAAGAGCCAACCGTCCACTTCCCGCCCCCCTCCCCCTGCCCCTGCCACACACACACCACAGTTCGGCCATGGCCTGGGCCTTGCTGGTGCCCATGGTGGGGCCTGGAGAGCGCCCCAGAGAGAGGCTGGCAGAGTGGACAGTGTCTTGTTTCACGGGCGAAACAAGGCTGATGTAGGTGTGGCAGTGCTCTGCTGAGGACTGGATGCCCATCTGTCCCGGCACAGGCCGGCTGGGGGCCTGCGGGGGCAGCAACTCATCGAGGATCCTCCACGGCTCTGTGGGTCAGGCACCTTCCTTTTCCCAATATTCCCACTTGACCTGAGAGCATGCCGGACCCGCCCAGGAGTGGCGAAGCCAGGAGCCCACCCAGGCGGTCAGCTCCAAGAGCATGCTCCCCACCACGATGGCATGACCCTGTCTGCATTTACGGGGGACACAGGATGCGAGCTGCCCAGATGGGGAAGTTGGCCAGGGCAGGGTCGGAGTCCACTACCCTCAGGGGGACCCCACTGCCGGCATCTCAGTCCTGGGACCGGCCCCCGGGTGCAACACCCGGCCAGGCACCGGGAAGTCAGAGAGTTGTGACAGACCCAGAGGGTGAACCCCAGCCTCCGTCCCAGAGGGCCCCAGCTTTTTCCTGGGGGTACCCCACTTCCAACTTTAGTGGATGCTGTGTCCTCAGTTTCTCCCCCCAAACCTGGCCCCCTCGGGCCCTCCGAAGCTTCGGTTTCCTAGTCCCAAGATCCACAGGTGGTTGTGGGGGGTGGGGAGGGGGTACAATAAACTTGTAAGGGGTTTGAAAACAGTTTCACGTGTCTCCAAATTTAAAGTAGTTCTGGAATACGCAGGCTTCTGTTCAAACTTCCCATTAAAAGCAGCCCGGCTGCCAGCCCACAGTTCCTGCAGGGAGGGCTGGGATTTTCCCTAAATAAAGTACAGAACAGAACAGCAGTTGGTTTCTCTTTCAGGGAGGGGGGCAGAGGGAGCAGAGGCTCTGAAGCCAGAGCTCAAACCCTGGCTATGCGTCTTTGGGTGTGCGATGTAACCTCGTGATGCCTCAGTGTGCCCCTCTGTAGAATGGGCTCACAGGGCCGGCTGAGAGGATGACACGAGATAACACGTGTTCCCTCGGGGCACAGAGTCACAGAACACGGATTCTGCATGTGTCCCACCTCCAAGAGACAGGAGACAGAGCACAGAGGCCTTTTTTCCTCACGTGAGAAGCAATGGACCAGTCAAGAAGTTTTTTTTTTTCCCCTTAGAAATCAGTGAAATAACCTGAGGGTGCCCTCAGCATGTCTCGTATGTTCTGACCCAGAGCCCCTGGCATCTCTGGCTGCTCTCAAGGAAGGCACAATGTGTGAGGTGAGGGACAGTCGCCATATGTAACGTGGTGACCCTTTCATAGTGCACCCACACACGTCAGATCTTTATGTGGTATACCTTAGCCTTACACAGTGTTACCACATTTCCAGAAGCCTGTGGGAAAATACTTGATTTAACTTCAGATCTGCTATGAGAAATTTAAAACAGAGTATGCATGAAATCCAAGGGCTGAGTGGTCAAAAGACGTGACTTGAGAGTTTTCTTACATTCTTTAAACCGTGTGTGAATTGCTGTTGCTTGCTAGGCAGGAAGGTAATTTTTGTTTTGTTGTCTGTAAATAAACTGGAATTAAAAAGTAATTAAAAAAAGAAAGAAAGAAAGAAAGGCAAAGCACATCGCCTATAGACCACGCATCAGGCCGGGCCGATTTAACGGTGCAATTTTCCCCATGCTAGTTAGAAGGGACCCGTGGCGAGAAATCTGGTAACGAGGCAAAAAGGATAGAGGACTCTGATCAGTGGTTCTTAACTGTTGGGAGGTCACAGGCCCCTTTGAGAAGCCGATAAAGGCTACAGACCCCTTCCCTGGAAATGTGCAAGGACACAAAAACCCGCAGAACCCCGTTAGCAATGCCCGGCGGGCAGCGGGGGGGGGGGGGCGGGGGAGGGGGGGAGCGGTTCACAGGGCCCCGGGCACCTGCTCTCAATAAATCCAGGTGCTGGAAGGGGGGCTGAGCTCCCGACTCTGCAAAACCGGCTCCCACCTGTGACCGTGGGAAGCAATTTCCTGGCCAGGCTCTGAGGAAGGCTAAGCGTTAGGTACATCCTCTCGGAGTTCCCTTTTACCAGCATGGAACCAAATGCCTGAACGTGCTGCGTGTTCGGGGAGACGAGCGGCGTTAGCAACAGGCAGATGAGGGTACAGAACGCCTGGCTGTGTCCACCTGGGTCTGTGGCTGAAACTCGCCCACCAGAAGGGGCTCCTCGCCTCCGACCCAGGCTCTCCAGCTGCTTTTCCACCCGCTGCCCACAGGAATAATCGAATGAAACTAGGACACCGCGTGATGCTGCAATTCTCCCGCTCAAGTTGTCTCGCTGATAAAATGATGGTATTAGTTCTGCCATCGCTGCCAGGCCTCGGGAGAAGGGATGAGAAGGGACAGGGTACCTCCAGGCGAAAAGCTTTACAAACATGACTGCTCCGCGACGGTGGGGGGGAGCCCCAGACATCTCAGCCTCAGCTGGACCGGGGCTGGGGACCAGGCCACTTTCTGATCAGCTGTCATACGGAGGAGGGAGGCTGTGTGTGATTACCTGTTCACAGGTCTGCCACGCTCACAGACTCCAGGCTCCCTAAGAACAGGCCTGGGTTTCTGGGCCTTCGTCCTTAGACTGCAGCTGACATTCGCAGGGTCTCAGGGCTGCTTGTTGGGAAACTGGGGGGTGGGAAGCCCAGGCCCTGAGGCCAGGCCCCGCCGCTTACGGGGCTTGGCATCACGCCTCTCCCACCACGGAGCCCCTCTTGGGCCCTCTGGCAAGAATGTGGCTGGCGCTCTGGCCACCCACCTTTTGTTCCCTCAGCACCAAAGGGTGTGGCTGGAGGCCTCCCCCACCTCTGGCCAGCTTCCTAAGGTGATCGGAGTTGGGGGCAAATAACCAGGCCCCCTGCAGCCCTCATCTGGACCCAAGCCGTGGTGCTGGGACAGTCACTATGCAGCAACCCCAGGAGGGGCAGGTATCTACCTGTAAGGCAGGTGCCCTGTGCTCACCAAGGGTAGGTACCCAATGGTTTGGACTCTGGCTCCCACTTCAGCTTCTAGGCAACTACGTTTCCTTTAGAGGTAGAACCCGCCTTCCTCCCCCCACACTGTAGTCCAGAAAAGCTCACCAGGCCACATGTAAGGATGGATGGCGGGGGGGGGGGGGGGGTCCCATAATTAGGCAGTGCTGGGGCTGGGATCTGAACCCAGCCTCTTGGACTGCAAACCCCCTTAGCATCCATCTCGCCCTCCCTGCCTCCAGCATGTGTCATACCTGAACACACAAATGCACATACACACGCATGTGCAAATATATGCATACATGTGCCCACGTGTGTACTCATACAGATATGCACACACACATACCTATGCACACGCGGTAATCCTGAGCAACCAGGCTCTTTGAGATTTACTCCTTAATCGACCACAGGATCTTAGGAGGGAAATCATGTGAATAGCCATATTTTCCATTTACACAGCACTTTACATTTTAAGAAATGATCTCACTCATATTAACTCCTTTAATGATCCTGGGACTGACTTAAAAGTATCAGCCGATAACAGGTACCTAGCTTGAAACATATAGCCTGTTTACTCTTAGCTTTTGATCCCAACTTAACAAAAAGAGATAAGCCGGCAGGGCTCCAAGACTGGAGAATTCCAATCTGGATTGTCCTCCTCAAGCTTAGAGGCTGGGAACACAAGCCTTTTTACACCAAAGGCTCATAAAAGAATATCAAACACCCCCAAGGACCCAGGGAAGGAAGGGATACAGGCAGAGGCGCAAAAGAAATCAGAGTTACTCCAAAATTCATCTCCAGGAGGCAGGGAACTCCACACGGTTCTTTCACGCGAGGTCTGACTTCAGGCATCGGTTTTGGGGCAGGTTCAAGCTAAACATCTCAGGTGTTAGGAGTGAATCTCTCATTACTTTTCAAGTTGTCAGCACCACCAGCTAGACACCCAGACACTCTCCTCAAATACAACTAGAATCTTCTGTGGCTCTTTTTGAGCCTACGTGACTCTTGGGGTCCAGCCGCAGCAGATTGTTTGCTGTAACATCATCTCCCAGGAACATCATTCTAGAAAGGCCTAAGGGTGGACATACAGAAACACTCATAGTAAGAAAGGCCAGACTGCCAAGCAAGGTGCCCTCCGACCTTGGCCCCAGGGGTCCTTGGTACAAAGCAGGGACTCTCCTCTTCCACCTGGGTGCATGTGCCCAGCATCTGAGCAAGGCCCAGGGTGGGACAAGGGGTGACATCCAAGGAGGGGGAGGAAGGTCCCTGCCCCTGACGCTCATGCTCTGCACCCTTTCCACGTACCGGCAGACTGAGCCCAGGCAGATGTACACAGTGCAGTCTGGGCTAAGCCACCAGCAGGAGGGTCCAGATGCCGCTCTGTGCCCTGCCGAGTGGTGGTCCTGCCTGTGGAGGACCCCGGCCTGGGGTCTGGAAGATGAATTTCATCACATGGTTCACTCAATGGTCCCTGAATATCAAACCAACGCTTGTCATGAGGGCCTAACTGCAAAGACCACCTAGGGGAGGGCATGGAGGGCAGGAGGCCCTCTGGCCGGTGTTGGCGGTGGTCCCCAGGAAGAGAAAGCATCCCTGAGTCTTGGAAACCATCACATGGATGGTTTGGCTACTGTTACCACCACCCACTGCCCCCACCCCCCAACAAAGGAAACAAACGGGCAGAAGGAAGAGAAACCATCATACATCTTAGCCCTGTGGTGGTGAAGAAAGAAATTTGGGGCTGAACGTGAGCCAAGCCTCAATGTTGTTTCTCACCCAGTCCACCCAGTGCTAGGAGCTCTTCCCCCCGCCCCCCTCCGCCACCTCTCAGCACGCAGAGTGTCCAAATCTGACAATGGATTGCAGATTTCCCCGGCTCTCCCTGATGGGGGTGGTGGGGGAGGCAGCCTCGACCCTGAGAAGCCACCCCGGAGCCCGTACCTATATTTCATCCCTGGCTGCTTCACGCTGGCGTCACCGGCACACGGGAGGCTCTGCATTGACAGGTGTCCCAGGCTCCGGGCCACCATGGCCACGGCGCGGAAGCGGCCACGGGAGCCCAGGCTGGGGCTGCTGGCAGCTGGCCGGCCCAGCCGCTCCTCGGGGCCCCGGCCCTTGAGGCTGTGCTCCGAGCACACAAAAGACACCTGCATGCCAAGGCTGGGGCCCAGCTCCTGGCTGCGTCCCCCTCCTTCTGGGCTCTGAAGTCAACTGCCCCTAGAAGTCCTCCTGTTCCCAGGACAAGGCTTTATCCCAGAAAGCCAGGAAGCTGCGAGGCGCTCCTTCCGGAAGCGAGGATTTCCCAAGGCAGCGAGAGAAAAATCCTGTGCAGTGTCCGAGAGAAGGGAATCGAATGTCCAGAAGCATGCGAGGAAAGACCTTATCGGAGGGAACTCGGAAATCCAGGTGGGGGCGGTGCCATTTTTTCTCCGCTCACAGCCTTCTCGGCTCTACTGGTCCTTCCCCTGCACTCACCCTGGTCTGGCTCTGGCTGCCAGAGTCCCCAGGCCGGCGGTGTCCGGCAGGGCTGGGCTGCAGGTTACTCCCGACCTCCGCGTGACATCGCCCTCCTCCAGGGGAGAGGGGAGAAGGGAGGGCGCCTCCCGTCAGGGTGGTGGCCTGGGGGCTGCCGGGGGCGAGGGGGGGGCGTTCAGGGGAGCAGCTGTTTCTCCAGGCTTCCCAGAGTCCAACTCCTGGCTCTGCACACCACGGGCCATCGGGCGCCCCCGCCAAGTAAATTAGGTGACCGGTGGGAAGCGCAGGAGGCATCTAGCGATTCATTATTAATGACGCGGATGCTCCGCCGCCCGCCCTGGCCGATCCCCGGGAGGCTGGCCCTGGCTGCTCCAGGCTGACAGCCACTGGGCTGGGACGGGGACAGGCAGCCAGCCGTGCCCCCCCCCCCCCCCAAGCTGCCTCTGGTTCTTGCCCCACAAAGTGGGGCTTCCACCAGCACGAGGAGAAGGAGAATCACCCGACATGTGGAGAAAAGACCTCTCCGTCTAGACGACCCGAGGAGAGAAGCCTGGGGGTCGTGGGGCCAGAGACCTGAGAAGTTCTGGCACTCCACAGTTCTTAGCTCACAGCAGACACTCAGTAAATGCTTCTGGAATGTATGAGTGAATGCATGAGTGAATGAGGACACCCGTCCCCATGACCCCAGCCTTCTTTCCCACACTCATGGGTTCAGGATGGACTTGGGAGCAAGGCTCTCCTCCTGGAACAAAGCTCATGGGGTTTCCTGAAACCCAAGGAGATTTCCTCCCCCCCCATGGCAGGAGGGACTGGCTTTGCCCTCTGACCCCAAACATGCCACCTTCACCCTGTGAGGTGAGCCCTGGCCAAAGCTACCTTTTGGGGTCTTTCTTGCCATGCAGGAAGGGGCAGAGAAAGAGCTAGATGGGAGACAGGTGATCGGGGTCTAGTTCAGGCTCTGCTGTTAATTTGCTGTGTGATCGCAGGCAAGGGGCCTGCCCTCTCTGGGCCTCCACTGACAAAAGGAGAGACGTGGCCTGAGAAGCCTCTCTGTCTCTCCCGGCTTGGACCCACAGGGCCCTTCCCAACCAGCTGACTGTCCAAAGATGAATCCACCTAAAGATGTTCACGATGGATGGTGTCTGAACTCGCTCTCAGCCCCGGCCCTGCCTTTTTGACACAGAGGTTAAGAATAAAACCTTGCTCCTGTCTGGCCTCCCTGCTCCTGAGCTGGGCATCCTCGGGCAAGAGACCTCGTCCCCGGGCCTCAGTGTTCTCAGTGTCCAATGCAGAACACAGAGCACGGTCAGATCACAAATGGCATGTACTCCCAGGATCCTCAGCAGGAAGGAAGGGCTTTTTGTACATTTTTTAAAAATTTATTTTATTTTTTATTTGACAGAGAGAGAGAGAGAGAGAGAGAGAGCATGAATGGGGGAGAGGGGCAGGGGCAGACAGAGAGAGAGAATCTCGAGCAGACTTCACACTCAGCAGAGTGCCTGATGTCGGGCTTGACCCCAAGACCCTGGGATCATGACCTGAGCCGAAATCAAGAGTCAGACCCTCAACCGACTGAGCCACCTGAGCGCCCCGAAGGAGGGGCTTTTTGGAGGTGGCAGTTGGTACGGGCCCGTGTGCAAGACTCTACCTCCACCTCTGCCCTGGTCACTGTACCCCTTTTGACCCCCTCAGGGCCACAGGCCTGACGCAGCAGCAGGAGACACACCCTGAGGGTGATACCTGGACCAGGGATGGAGCTGGGGCCTTCGCCAAGGCAGCCCTGGCAGGTCACAGACACCACTTACACAGGCCAGCAGGGGGCCCTCAGGACCCAGAGGCCCAGCTCTGCCTTAGTCTCTTACCTGCCCACATAAGCCACAGGTCTGCTTGGCCCTCCCTGAGCCTCTCGAGTGGGCAGGGCCTGAGAAGATCAAAGGGCAACCTATAGTGCTGAGCCCCTCCACGAGCCGGGCCCTGGCCTTCAGGGAGCCCGCAGGCCTGCCAAAGAGGCTGCAGGGGCAAAGCCTGCCTCTGCTCCTCCCGGGAGGGGAGCTTGTTACAAATACAGATGCCTGGGTCCTCCCCTGATCTACTGAATCAGCAGCTTTGGGGCTGGGCTTGGGAAGCTGTGTTTCATCAAGAGCTTCTGGTTGTGCTGTGTACCTGGTCTAGGGGATGTGGAAACCCTCTACTCCTTTCTTCCTTATATATTTCATCTCTCTGCGCTCCGGCAAACTATCAGATCTGGCATCTTACCATTCCTCAGAGGTGCCTCAGATGGTGTGCTTTAGGCAGCACCAAGTTAAGTGAGAATCACAATGACTTAGTCACCACAGTGGGTAAAATATCATCTGCTCCACCATGCAACTCAGCAATTCCACTCCTAGGTATGTGCTCAGAGAACCGAAAACATATGCCCACACAAACACTTGAACACAAATGTCCACAGCAGCATTATTCATCATTGCCCCAAAGTGGAAATAACCAACATGTTCATCCACTGACGAACTGATAAACACAATATGGTCTGCCTGCCAATACAACAGAATGTTACTCAGCCATACAAAGGAATAAAGCACCGGTATATGCTACAACATGGATGAACCTTGAAAACATTATGCTGAGTGAGATAAGCCAGTCACAAAGGCCACATAGTATATGATTCCATTTATATGAAATGTTCAGAATAGGCAAATTCACAGCTATCATAGAAATCTGAGACATAGCTTTCTGTCTCAGAAAGTAGCTTAGTGGTTGCCAGGAGCTGGGGGGCAGGAATTGGGAATTGGGGAGTGATAGTTAATGTGGGTATAGTGTTTCTTTTTGGGGTGCTTAAGATGTTCTAAAGTTGATTGTGGTGAGTTTTCCACAACTCTAGGAATATACTAAAATCACTGAACTGTATACTTTATTGTTATTTTTAAAAAGTTTACTTATTTTGAGAGAGAGAGAGAGAGAGACTGAAGGGGAGGGCAGAGAGAGGGGGAGAGAGAATCGAAGCAGGCTCCACATGGTCAGTGCAGAGCCTGATTTGGGGCTCAAACTCACAAACCGTGAGATCATGACCTAAGCTGAAACCAAGAGTCAGATGCTTAACCGACTGAGCCACCCAGACGCCCCCTGAACTGTATACTTTAAACATATGTATGGTATATGAATTATATCCCCATAAAGCTGTTGCCCCCCAAAATGCCACCTGCCTCAAAAGTCTCTGGGCCTCAGTCTCACTCTTGCTCCCGTGAGAGCATCCTTCCTGTTTGTCTGCCTTTGAAGTCCTCCTCGCCCTCTGATATCACCTCAGAGAAGCCAGCTCCCTAAGCACATGTAACCCTTTCCTTCTCCAAGTGCCAACG
The DNA here is from genome assembly GCF_028018385.1 of Neofelis nebulosa. Taxonomy (NCBI): domain Eukaryota; kingdom Metazoa; phylum Chordata; class Mammalia; order Carnivora; family Felidae; genus Neofelis; species Neofelis nebulosa. Next base: position 218,524,711 of record NC_080783.1, read on the forward strand.
ACGCTCTTCCCAGCGACACATCAGGGGGCTGGGAACCACTTGCCGGTTCCTCTCTGCAAGACGCACTCCTTCCAGACGTCAGCAGGACTCCTGAGCAGGGCCTTGTGATAGAGTCCCAGCCCTCACTCCATCCCGTTGTAGTGTGTCATAGAAACGATGAATATTTGACCTCAGCACTCCCTTGGGGAAACCCAGGGCAAACAGGTGCTGTCCTCAGCAGAGAACTGCCAGGCAGAGCAGGTAGGTTTTTAAAGGCTGGCCAGAATCTGTAACTTTCCACTTGCCCCAAACAGGGGTCACGACTTGCAATACTCCTAGGAGGTCGCAAGAATTAGGCAAGAGGGGAGAAGCTGGAAGCTTAAACCCTTGACCAGAATTTGCCATGGTTAAATGTCAGCCCCAAAGGGCTGCTCCTTTCGAACGTGTTTAGGTCAAGAGGGTGAATTCCAGACCTGCGTTGCTCGACTTGAAATGGGCTTTGAGCAGAAGCGTCAGTGTGGCTGGTGGATTTGGATACAGAACCGTTTCTGTGGTGCTTTTTCTGCCCCTGTGGTACCTGCTGTTCTGAAAACAAGGCAGCTAGCTCCTGCTGTGATTAGAGGCAGGGCCACCCCAACTCAAAGCTCTCCTCTTCATCCACAGAATGCCACTATAGAGAGCTTCTGAGAATAGAAGCTTCTGGCTCAGCCACCTGGGATCCACCCTGTGCCCCACCTGCCCCGGGAGCTCATGGAGAGACAGGAAAGCTGGGGCCCAGGCAGGCTGTTCCTCCAAAATGGTGACAGCCTCTCAGTGGGGAGGTGATGGGCACTCTCCCCATGCAGAGTGAGGCCCACGGAGGCCTCGAGGTCTGGAGCAAAAGTTTTAAAGATGGCTTTTAAAAGCCCAGACGGCTGGGGCGCCTGGGTGGCTCAGCCGGTTAAGCATCTGACTTCGGTTCAGGTCATGATCTCCCAGTTTATGGGTTCGAGCCCCGTGTTGGACTCTGTGCTGACAGCCTGGAGCCTGCTTCAGATTCTGTGTCTCCCTCTCTCTCTGCCCCTCTCCTGCTCCTGCTCTGTCTCTGTCTCAAAAAGAAATAAACATTGAAAAAATAAAAATAAATAAAATAAAAGCGCAGACTGCAATAGTCACTCAAGAGTGAGGACGAGCGGCTGCGTCCTGTAGAGGCCCGGGTGCCTCCCCTGTACCTGCGAGGCTGCCCGGACCGTGCCGAACGGAGGGTGTTTTGCACCCAAAGGTGACTTCTTGACCAAGGAGGTGGGGGGGATGCTGACGAGTTGGGGGCTGCTCCAGTGGGGCAGTGGGATGGGAGGTCCTTGGCCCCTGAAGTTTCAACGTTTTTTTTTTTTTTTTTTTTTTTTTTTTTTATTTATTTTTGGGACAGAGAGAGACAGAGCATGAACGGGGGAGGGTCAGAGAGAGAGGGAGACACAGAATCCGAAACAGGCTCCAGGCTCCGAGCCATCAGCCCAGAGCCTGACGCGGGGCTCGAACTCACGGACCGCGAGATCGTGACCTGGCTGAAGTCGGACGCTTAACCGACTGCGCCACCCAGGCGCCCCGGCCCCTGAAGTTTCTAAGAGCAAAAGGTGGCAGACTGGTGACCTTCCTGGAGGAGGTGTCGTCTGGCAGGTAAGAGCCGAAGACCCCTCGGGGGCTTCCTTCAGGACCTCATACCCCAGTCACCAGAAGGGGAAAAGGGCTAAGTGGCTTCCAATCAGCTCCTTTTGCTTCTTAGTTGATGCGTGTACAAAGTGGTTGTGCAAGCCCTGAGTAAGTGTTTCTGGTACGTTTCCTGCCTCATCGCCAGGAGCACCTCCGAGGCACCAACAATGGCCACCGCACTATCAATGAAACGGTGCTCACTGAGCCGTCCTGCCAAGCCCTTTTTGTGTAGCTGAACTCCCACCGCACCCTGCCACACCTGGGGAAACTGAGGCACAGAGGGGTCAAGCAAGGAAGGCAGACGCTGGCTCCGCCCTCATTCACAGGGGTGGCAGGGTGGGAGGTGAGCAGGGTGAGCAGGGCCCCTCCCATGGAGCGGCTCCCGCTCTCAGAGCCCTGGATTAAAGGGTGAGGGCTGGGGGGCAGTCCCGGGGGGCTGCCTGGTGCTGTCTGTGGATTGGATCGGGCTGTGCTGACCCTGCCTTTCTAGGTGGACAATACAGAACCAAGCATCCTGGTCCCCATCCTTGTCCAACGAGAGGGGTGGATCCCCTCAGACCTCTGGGTGGAGGCCTGGGGGTCTGGACTGCTAACAGCTAGGCCCCTGATTCCCGAGGCCAGGTGGGCTGTGCTGTCAGCTGGTTACAGCACAATCCACTGGCGGAGGTATTAGGCCCGCCGCGGCCCTTCCTATTCCGTGGCAGGGGTGGTGGCTGCTATGCCGACCCCGTGGCCCGGTCGGCCCTCCACAGAGACCCACAAGTCACCCACGCCAGCCATCCTCCCAGCTCCTGGTCGTGCCGGAGCGGCTCTTCCCTAAGACCGGCTGGTCTCGCCTCCTCCCTCCTCTTTCCCTTCCCTCCCTTCCGCATCTGCTCCTTGTCCGCACAGGACAGGGGAGCCACATCCCCAGGCCCAGAGTTTCTCTCCCACCCGCAGCCAAGCCTGGAGCTCTCAGTGGTGTTACTGCCTAATGCAGTCCTCCAGACGATTCCGTGAGGAATGCCTGTGGTCTCCACTCTCTAGACTGGGAACTGAGACACAGAGAGGCCAGGTGACTCATCCAAGGTCACAAAGGTACCTGCGGGGAGCCCGGATTCCTCCCGGGACACTCCCCGGGGCCTCAGTAGGCTCAAGGAGTTGACTTAGCCCTTGGGACCTGTTGTGGGTGGGAATGCACCCCCAAAACATGCTGAGATCCTGACTCCTGTATCTGTGGCCTTATTTGGAAGTAGGGTCTTTGTAGAAGTAGTCAGGTGAAGGTGAGGTTGTCCCGGATGGACAGATACACACAGACGGGCAATAGCCACTTGAAGATGGAGGCAGAGACCGGAGCGTCTGTGAGCCAAGGGACACCGGGGACACTGGCAGCCACCAGAAGCTGGACGAGGCAGGAAGGGGTCGTCTCCTGGGGCCCTCAGAGGGCACGGGGTCCTGCCCACACCTGGATTTCAGACTTTTGGCCTCTAGAGCTGTGACACAATGTTGTTTTAGGCCACCATTTGTGGTATTTCATTGTGGCAGATGCAGGAACGCAGTATAGGACATTTTTCAAGGTGGACTTGTCCCCCACTTAGCTTCTGAGATTGGTCCACACGTCATCCCTCTCTGGCCTCTGCTCTTTTTCTCCTGCCTCTCCTCCCCGCCCCCCCCCCCCGGCCCCCCCCACCGGGTCCTCTGAATCACACCTGTCCTGCCCACCTGCCCTCTGAGGCACACCTGGATTCTCAGCTCTTTCAGGAAGCCCTCTCTGATGGCCCACCTGCAAGGGATCTCCTAGGAATAACTGAGCAGCTACGTAGAATCCGCTCCGGGAACCCGACCACAAATCAAATAGTGCCTGGTGACAAGTGCTGACTCGTGCCAGGAGCCCATGGTCTAGGGGCCGAACGCGCAGGTGTGCCAGGGGCTGATGACCAAGCTTCACTGCCCAGGGCTCCCCCCCCACCCCCCTCCACATCTGGGCTGCAACAGAGACGCAGACCCAGCCTCCAGAACCGTGGTCGAGGAAGCAGCAGGAAGGAGACACATCTTACAGGGGAATATTCTAGAAAGGGGGTTAAGGCCAGCAGCATTCAATACCATCGAGGCTCTGGATGTTCTAGGTGCTGGGAACAGACAAAAGCCCTGCTCTTAGGGAGTGCAGATAAGAGGGACAGCAGGGGGATGTGAGGATGACCACAGGACAGGACAGTGCACTCGAGGACCGCCTGCGAGGATGTTATTAGACGAGGCACTCGGGGAAGTCTCCCAAAGGACCAAGATGTGACTGACGGGAGGGAGCCAGCTGTGAGAAGATCTGGGGGACGAGAATGTGCAAGGGCGCTGAGGATGGACGGAGCTTAGCATCTTCGAGATACAGAAGGAAGGAGCCTCCTGAGCGGGAGGGAGAGGGGTCTAAGCTGAAATCAGAGCAGGCAAGGGACCGCGTGGGTCTGGGGGGATTTGGGGTTCATTCCCGGCGCCACATCTCTGAGGCCACATCTCTGGACCCTCCCGTTGCTACCACCAGGTGGGTGTGGGGAGGGGAGCTTACACATGCACTGTGCGGATTTAAAAATTCGATGCATTTTTTTTTTTTTTTTTTAATCACAAGAGTTGAGGAAAGCTAAAAAGCGGAGGAAGTTAACACGAAGGCTTTTCCCAAGCTGCCGGCTCCGTTCGGCAGATAAAACGCCCGGGCCTGGGGCACAGCTGTCCCCTTGCTTATCTGAAGGCATTATCTTTTTTACATTAATATTTAAGACCGAGTTTAACAGAGTCGCAGCCCTACTGCTGGTGGGGACGTTAACTGTGGAACGGCATTTATCTGGGATCTTTAATAACTGCTGGTGTTAGTCGTGGAGGCCCCTGTTTCCAGATAACTGCAACCCCCCTGGATGCAGCAAGATCAAATCCGCCAGATAAAGAAAGGGCCGCGTGGGTGTGACAGCCTTTGGCCCATCAACTGCTAAAGACACGGTGGTTTTCTGGTCTCCTCTGCAACTTGGGAAGCGAGTTTTCCCTGGGTACTTAGCTCCCTGGTTAGTTCCCCACATTTCAGATGTGGCCCAGATTTTCCGGTGGCTGGGGGGGGGGGGTCAGGCAAATAAGATTTGTCCTTGTCCCCGTACCCACCCATGTTAGTGTCCCGGGGCTCCCATAACGAGCACCACAAACGGGGATTCAAAGAACAGAAATGGATTCTCTCCCAGTTCTGAAGGCCAGACGTCTGAGAGCCAGATGTGGGCAGGGCCGTCTCCCTCCAGAGGCTCCAGGGGACCACGCTCCCGGCCTCTTCCAGCTTCGGTGGCTGCAGGCATTCCCAGGTTCGTGGCCACGGCACTCTACTCTCTGCCTCCACCACCACGTGGCTTCTTCCCTGTGTGTCTTCACATGATATTCTTATAAGGACGCCTGTCATCGGAGTTAGGGCCCACCCTATTCCAGCTGGGCCTTGTCTTTTTTTCTTTTTTTAATGTTTATTTATTTATTTTGAGAGAGAGAGAGTGAGCGAGGGAGAGGCAGAGAGAGAGAGAGGGAGACAGAGAATCCCAAGCAGGCTCCACAGCTGTCAGCACAGCACCCGGCGTGGGTCTTGAACCCACGAACTGTGAGATCATGACCCAAGCTGAAACCAAGAGCCAGACGTTTAACCGACTGAGCCACCCAGGTCCCCCCAGTAGGGCCTCATCTTAACTGATCTCATCGGCAATGGCCCTATTGGCAAACAAGGTCACATTCTGAGGTTCAGGGTGGACATGAAATTTTGGGGACGTGATGCACTCCATTGCAACCGCCATCATAAACTGTATCCACAGTGGAGGGGGCTGGGGTCTTCCCAGGGGAGGAGGCTGAGCTCCAGCCGCCCCACCTCACCCTACTGCCCTCTACCTTCCTTGCTCTGGCCCAGCCACCCGGGCCTTCTCTTTGCTCCTCAGATGTCCCCCTGTGTCCTTGGCCTGGAAGGTTCTACCCCACATCTTCAAATGTCTCCCTTTCAGATGGTTAAGGTCTGGGCTGTGCCTGGCCTCTCTCACGCCCTTGGGTGGTGGCTTGCTTTTTTCTCTGCTTCCCCACATGAGGACTCACTGTGAGGGAGGGGACCCTGTCCATCTTGTTTGTGTGGCTTCTGGCCGGTTGCCTGGAGCTAACAGACACTTAACAAACATCTCCTGAATTAAGGACAAATATTAACGGCCAGTGCCCCTCCCTGCCCCCCATTTCTCAGTCTTGAGAAATTTCCATTAGAATTAGGACTTACTGGGGCCAAAGTAGCTGACGCTTTGTCCCTCCCACACAGCTGGATTCAGAATACAAAACCTTATGAATTCTGCCATCTAATGGACTCCGAGAAGAAGTGTTTTGTTTCTTTAAATGGCAACCACGCGTTCAAACAATGAACCGAAGGTCCAGACACACTGTCCACAGGACAAAATGTTAAGCAACAGGTCTCTACTCTCCTCCCCACAGAACAGCCAGAAAAACCTTGGGAGGCCTGTGTTAGATGGAAGCCAAGGGTCTAGGGCTGCCAGATCAACCACGGGACACCCAGTTCAGTCTGAACTTAAGATAAACAACGTTTTAGCATAAGTATGACCCAGATATTGTGTGGGATATACTTATACTAAAAAAAGGAAACGTTTATTTGAAATTCAAATTTAACAAAGGAACAAAGCTGCATATACGTAAGGTATGAACGCAAACACCAGCTCTGGGGTTCTTTGGCCGTTTCTCCGAGGCTTTCACAGGAGAAAGTGGGCCGGCCGCCGGAGCTCTGCCCCAGATGCTGAATTCAAAGATGAGCCAGCTAAAGGGAACGTCCTTCTGAAGTTCCAAGGAGAGTGAGCCTGACATGCCTATCACCCGGAGAACACAAGGGACATGAAGCCACAGCCTTTGCCCTGGACGCAAGCATAGGTGCTAATTCAGAGGCTGCCTGTTGAAAGCCGCTTCCCATGAGGACAGCCTAGCTTAAGGTCAGATGGGGGGCGGGGCAGCACATCTTTGCCCCCAGGACCCAGCCTGGGATTCTGATACCAGGATGAATTTGTTGTTAGAGATGACCAGAGACGTTCTCGTTAATTCATGTCTAGCCAACCCCTCATGATTAATTTGTCCCAGTGGTGCCTCAAGAAAAATGAAACGATGCATCTAACCCCTGCTGCAAAGCGTTTTCAGGAAACCACGTTCTCCCACAGAGGATAAATCAAACCGGTAACAGCGCTTATCTTTCAGGGCAGGAGTACCCTTTGGAGAAAAGACTTTCGTTTTCTTCTTCGTACATTTCGGTATGGGTGGACTTGAAAAAATTTTTTGGGGGGATTATTTATTTTTGAGAGAGAGGGAGAATGAGGGAGGGGCAGAGAGAGAGAGGGAGACACAGAATCCGAAGCCGGCTCCAGGCTCTGAGCTGTCAGCACAGAGCCTGACGCGGGGCTCGACCCCACGAACCACGATCGTGACCTGAGCCGAAGTCGGACGCTTAACTGACTGGGCCCCTCAGGCGCCCCGGGTTGGACTTTTCACACACAAACTAGTTACCCCGACATCCGATAATGTCACCATCGATCCCCGTCTCCCGGGCTGCAGCTCCGGCCTTGTGCAGAGTCCTTCCCACCCCGCCCCAGCCCGGCCCTTACCGGTACTTCATGCCCGTGCGCTGGGCGGTGCAGCCGTCCAGGGAGAGGCCGTGCATGCGGAGGAAGCTCTCCATGTTCCTGGCCTGGGCCGCCGCCCGCACCTCCCGCAGCCGCTGCAGCTCCAGCGTGTCTGTCTGGCGCACGGGGTGCAGGGCCCAGTCCGAGTGACACCTGCTGCTCACGCTCCTCAGGCTCTCGCTGTACGTCATGGACAACATGGTACCGCCCGGCCCGGCAGCCGCCGCTGTCCAGACGGGAAACGCCGAGTGGCCGTGAGTTAGCGAAGGTGCCGCTGCCCTGCCCCGGTGCCCCGCGGGACGCCGGCCCCGGGGCAGGGGTGCCGCAGAGACACCTCCTCCAACTAGAGCGGCCAGAACGGGTCTCGGCGCCTGGGGCCGGGGCCCCTGGGTGTAAACGCCTCCTGGCACGACACTGTCAGCCCTTGACTCTGCACGGGCCGGGGACTCTGGCTAAGCCGCCCTCCCCTGCCCCGCGCGGCCCCGAGACAAGCACTGGCGAAGCCACATTCCAGGCGTGAGAACTCAAAGCGGGGACTCCGAATGCAAACAGAGGCAAGAGAGCATGCAGGGAGCCCGGGCCCCCGCAGCGAAGGTGCCACGTCACAGTGCTCCCCGGAGGTGCTCGCAAGGTAAAACTAGGTTCCGGGCTGTCTCCCGGAAGGGGCAGGAGCACATCCGTCATGGAAGCAAACGCTGGTGTGATTTTGCTAGGGGAGCCCACCCCAGGAGCGCCCTATTTGTTTGCTCGCAAGCCTCATCAAGGGAAACGATATCCACACACACGTTCTCTGCTCGCAGGCACCGTGGCACCTGTAGACTCTTTGGGCCCCGTCCTCCATGAGGATTAAGTATGTCACAATCCACAAATTTTGCAGTAGAAAGACTGAATGGGATGCACGTAAGGAGCGGGGTGACAAGGGGGGGACAGGGGTTCAGTACAGACAGGGAGAGACCAAGGCTAAGATGGGAGGAACCATCACTAAATAGTCATCCTGGGGGCGGCTGGGTGGCTCAGTCGGTTGGGCTTCCGAGTCCGGCTCAGGTTATGGTCTCACCGTCAGTGAGTTTGAACCCCGCATGGGGCTCTATGCTGACGCCTCAGAGCCTGGAGCCTGCTTCGGATTCTGTGTCTCCCTCTCTCTCTGCTCCTTTCCCACTCATGCGCTGTCTCTCAAAAATGAAGAAACGTTAAAAAAGAAAATAGTCGTTCTGAGTGATGGCTACACTCTCTCAGAAACTAAGAGCAGCACAGATGTCCATCAACGGGGAGACAGGTTACATAAATGATAGTCCGTCCCAATGATGGGACTTGTGCGGCCTTCAGTGAGGTTTCTCTACATGGGCTGATAACGCAATGAATCCCAGCAGACAGCAGTAAAGGAAGAGAGGAAGACGCGTGTGCAAGGAATGCTACCATCTGTGTTAATGGATGTACATGGGTGAGTGAATCAAGGAACGTGGCACCATGGCTACGTGCCGAGGACACGGTCGCGGGGCAGGGGGGCTCTATGATCCGGGGACTCCTGTTGGCACCTGACCGCAGCCCTCTGCCCGGGCTCAGATGCCTGCAGGACGACCCCCGCCTCATCACCGAGCACAGAAAGTGACATGGAAGTCATCATTTCAGTTGGGTCAGCAAAGCAGGGTCCCGGAGCCCAGCCCTGGCAGCTGGAGGAACCAGCGTGGTCCCCACCTCTGCCCCAAGAAAGAACAAGCTCGATTATCCATGGGAAGGGCAAGGAAAGCTGTCCTGGGAGCTGAGGCAGCTGCAAAGGCTGCGGCCCCACCACCCTCCTTGGGGAAGCTCTCCACCAGCACCCGATACTTCATAGCCCCCTTTCCCACTGCAACTGTTCTCCACAGCCGTGTCCTCACCTGACCTGCTAGAGTCTTCTCTAATCATCTTGTTTGTTTGTTGCATTTGAGCCCCTGAAGGTCAGGTCCAGGAGGGCCAGGACCTTTCTGTCCACTTTTACCACTGAGGCTCAGTGCCCACAGCAGAGACCGGGCCTTCCCACTGGGCTGGCGGTGTGGACAGCACCTGGCAGGGGTGGGCTGGCCCCCTGACTCAGGCCCAAGGCACCAAGAAGGATGCCTTATCCTGGAGGGTGTGGTGGGGGGCTCTGGGGCCAGGACTCCCATTCACTATGGCTCGGATCCACAGGGAGGGGGCCTGCAGGGCCCAGGACCTCTGGCCTCCCCCAAGGGTTTGGACTAATCTCTCTGATGGATGCTAAAGCAGGTGAGGATGTCCCTGGCGTGAAAATCCCCATGTTCCAGCGGAATCACTCTGGAGGCAGAGGAGGGGCGCAGGGCTCCAGGAGGGGGGTTGTCTTAGGAAATGGAGCCACGGATGCCTCCAGGGAGCAGTGCTGCCCCTCCTTCCCTCCCTGCCTGCTGGCTCCTGGCCCCCTCCAAGCACCACCCGGGGTGGGGGCAGGGCAGCGTCGGACAGCTGCTTTAGATGTGGCAGTGTGGCTGGCTGCCCGTCCTGCAGGGGGCAAAGGCAGGCCAGTTCTGGCTTCCCTGGGGGTCCGTCCTCAGAGAGAAGAGCCTGGCAGGCCGGAGCTGCAGGGAGCAGGAAGCAGGCACACAGGCCCAGCCAGGCAGAGATCAATAACCATTAGCTTTCAAGACACCACCCACAAACAGCAATCCGGTCTGGTGTGGCTCTGGAGGTCCAGCCAGGGTCCCGGGGCTGGGGTGACAGTGTGGCTGAGCACCTGGCTGTCACCCACTTAGTGCAACACAAGCAGGCACCCTGACGGCTTCGAGGCTCAGTCTCCATGTCTGTGAAGTGGGCCCAGCAGGGGCTGATTGCACCCACTGTCTAGACAACCAGGCGGGGCTGTGGGTGCGGCTGGGCGCATGCCATGTGTGGGGAAGCGGCCGTCAACAGTGTTGCAGCGTGGTGTAGGATACCAGTTAGGATAATCGGGGTGGTGGCAGAAATACACAAAGCGAGGTGGAGGGGACAGAGGCTGGAAGGCAGGGTGGGCCTCTGGAGAGGGCACACGTGAGCGTGGGCTTCTGTGATACGAGGGAGTGGTGTAGATACCAGTTATTACTAGAAAAGGTTGAATAGGATTAACGTAGACCTTAATAAACGACCCGGGTCTCGCAGAGAACACACATTCCTTATGAGACGGGGGCAGGGCAGGGTGCACCGTCTCTGTGGGGGCTAGGGTCTCCCCTGCTTGTGATCTCTCCTTATAGCGCCGGGGGCATGGAAGGCACGGAGAGTGTCCCCATGATGCCAGGCAGGCTCCGGCTGAGGGACGCAGAGAGGTGGGGCGTGGGAGAGCACGGGGGCCCTGCTGGGGGGCTGCAGGGGTGAGCACCTGGTGCCCACGAGCAGGTTTGTGGCCAGACGGCCATGCACAGTGCGAGAGGAGCTAGGACACGTTCCTCCTCTCCTCTGGGGAGGCAAGACCCCACCGAGGAGGAAGGATACAGAAGGCACAGAGGGGCTCTGACGGTCAGCAGTGCTGCCCATGGGAGAGGACAGAGTCCAGCTCCTGGACAGCCTCACGCTGGGGCTCATTCCCAGCCTCCTCCCGGGATGACTGGGGGCAGGCTGGGGTCATTGGACGAAGGGGCCACAGGGAGACACTGCCAGAAGGGAGTGCCCACTGCCGGGGCTCCTGCCTCAGGCCCTTTGCTTCCTAGGGCTCAAAGGTGCAGTGACCCTGACCTCGTGTTCCTCCTCCTCGAGATCCAGCCCCCACCCCATCTCAAGAGAAACCCGCCCCCTCCTCGATAGCCCTTGCTAATTATGAGGCGCCTATAGGTTCGTCCCTGAGCCGGGGCCTGCCTTTTGCAAATCTATTCTTGTGGAGGGAGGGCTCAGGGGGATTCCAGTAAATGAACACCGTGACACGGAAAACCGAACTGAAGGCATCGACCTCATTAAGTCAGTGGGGACCACGACCGCCCCGAAGGGCCTTCCACCTGGAATTTCTGAACTGTGGTCTGTTTACTGAAAGCCACCAAGGCATGAAACGTGAGGTTCGGAAGGAATCCTGAACAGCTCTTTTAAACGGTGACATTTGTCTCGATCTTAGAGAAACCAGCCCGAGTTCCTGAAAGCGGGGTTGCAAAGGAATACGGCATCATTCCGGAGCGCAACTTTAAAATGCACAGCAGCGCATCAGGGCAAAAACAAAACCACCTTTGCTGGAGAGCAATCAGCGAGCCAAGGCCCAGACAAGCGCCCCTGCCTCCCCCATCCCAGACCCTGCCCCAGCTCCCTAGGCCATGTGTTTCCAGACAGACCTTCCTGACAGCTGCCAAACCTCCCTGCTGTCATTCTCGGGGCAACCTCGACAATGCCAAATCCTAATGGTGACCCCAACAAGGTGTGGCTGGATGTCTGGGCCTCCCCCAGGCAGGAAGACGGACGGTCCCAGCCGGCAGGTCTGGGAGGCAAGCTCACTGAAGCGGGAGAAAGCCCACCATTCCTGCCTCCCACTGTCACCTTGCAGTTACTTAGGGCTGGCCTTTTTTTTTTTTTTTTTTTTTTTTTTTTTTTAGGTTTTCTGCTTTGAAAAAAATATAGGGGATCTGATTTTGGATCAGCCAAATGCACCCCCAATACTGTCCCTCTGTGACTTCCATTCCTGGGCCACATGTCCCCAAGCAGCAACAACCCCCCTCCCACCCCCCACCGCCGGAGACAGCAGCTGCCCCTGGACTCCTGGAGCTGAGGGGGCCACTCACCTGCCTTCCTGGCGTCTGCTCGTTAAAAAGGACACAGTCTAGTTTATAGGGTTCACCAGCCGCTGTACGGATCTGGCGCGGCAGCTGGTTCATTAGGGAGTGTCACTATAGGACGTCAGAAGCAATTGGTGAATGAGAAGCGCCCCACGAGGGTCGAGTTTGGAGGCAGGGAGTCCATTAGTCTATTAGGGCGTTTTCAGCTCAGGGAAAGGCTGAATTATTCACGAGCAGCGTCTCTTTCCCCTAAAAGCCCGGGAAGTGCACTCCCGCGGTGCAGCCTGGCCGAGGCCAGCTCCCGGCCTGTGGGGCTGGGAGGGGGCACCCACTGGGGTCCTGGCATTGCCTGGGGCTCTTTCTCCCACCAGGCCTCCCGTGCCCCCGAGGGCCAGGGACACCACCCACAGGTGGAGAGCGGCAGGCCCTGCTTTCCGGTGATCTGAGGCCAGGACCCGTGCTTGCAGCTCGGGACCCCCACCACATTCGTATGTCTGCGGTAAGGGATCCCACAGCGTGTGACCACCACCCACAGTGAAGGGGCTGGGGGTCTGGTGAGACCTTCAGCAAGGCAGACGGATGTCCCTCTACCCTTCTGCTGGGACATGCCCCAGTCAAGGGTACTTATCCTGTCAGTACCTTTACATGGCCAGAAAGTTCTGGAAGTCTGCTATTTGAACACCACGCTACCACTCCCTGCAGGCAGGGGTGCAGGGGCCCCTCCTCACGGCACACATTCTGATCTGGGGTTTGAGGCTGAGCTCTGGGCAGTAGCCATGCCGAGCCCCTGTTCCAGAGTCACGACCCTGGGGGCGTTTCTTGTCATCCTAGGATCCCAAAGAAGTCTCAGCATGACACGACCCTCCAGCACGAGGGATCCTGGATGGAGGCTGAGTGGCTGTCCGATGACAAACCTACATCTGGCGACTACGACCCTGCTGGGGAACTGCTGCTCGGGACCCGGAGTAGAAAGCAAACAAAACGGGAAGCAGGCTGCAAAAGCCAGGCAAACGCCAGCAGGTTTCTACCTGGAGAGGCCCCAGCAACGGGGCCGGGTGGTCCCTCTCAAAGGCGCCCACCTGCCACGTCAGCTCCCTGGCCTCTATGTCACAGGGCCCACCTCTGGGTGGTGGCATCAGCCTGCCATACCCTGACACACCCCGTCTCCTTCCCCCTAGGCCCCGCACCCCTCTGTCAACTCAACATCCTCAGCACCAGCCATCAGTCACCTGGAGGACATGGTTTCTGACTTCCTGTCCTCCTGCCCTGCTGCCCTTCACTCCATCATTCCTGGGCTCCCCCACCCAGCCTTTCCACCTGTCGTCTCATTCCCTGCCGCAGCAGAGCTCTGATCCCTGCTCAGACGCCGTCGATGGCTCCCCATTGCCCACTGAATGCAGTCCAAGCTCCTTTGCTAGGCACTCATGGCCCTTCCCCCTCTGACCTCCATCTTCCTCTCTAGTCTGGCCTCCTGTCCCTCTCCATCCCGTCCCTCACGGCCGGTCTGTGTAACCACCACCTCCTGTTCTTGGCACCTCTCCAAGCTGTGGCTCAGGCATCTCCTGGAAGGTTCCTCCTGGGCTCTATGTAGGAGTCTGCCCAGCCCCCAAGGCCCCGCTCAAAGCCATCATGCTGTCTCCTCCATGAAGATTTCCCCGACTCTCAGTGGGCTGTGCCCACGCCTGGCCTTCCTCAGAACGCCAACAGCTGTTTAGACTTCCCCCACGACACGTTCTGCCTTGTAGATATTTTAGTTATTTGGGTTCTGGGGTAGACTGCATTATGATGCTGGGTCCTCTACCCGCCTCTGCGTCACATGACTATAGTTCTCCTGGGGTGGGAGGGCGGGAGAATATCTTCCTGCCCTCGGACATCTGGCGTGGTCGTGAGCTTTGCTTTGGCCAAAAGAACGAGCGGTGTGCCGGTTCCAACCGTGGGCCTTCGAAGACATTACATGATCCTGCTCTTCCTCTGACACTTTTGCCGGGAATAGCCTCTGGTTAAAAACGATGGGAGGATGAACACCTGGGCCCCACCTGCGGCTCAGACCAAACCCAGCCGAGCCCACATGAACTGACACAGACACATAAACAAGAAATACACGCTTCTCCTTGTAAGGTGCTGAGTTTGGGGCCTGTTTGTTATGAGGCATTCTCTGGGACAGCTGACAGATACAGGGTCTCACCTCCCTTACTAGTCTGTGAGCCGCCCCAAGGCAGGGTGCACACCTTGAATACCTCTGCCCCGTTCGGGGAGGGGTGGTCACTTGGCAGGATGCTGCCGATGGACTTAACCCTCTGGTAGCTGTGTCAGGGCCCAGGTGACAAGGATGCCCCACTGCGAGTGGCACCCAGTACATTAAACACAGATGCAGCCTCTTTAGAGGTCATAGTCGGAGACCCCCACAGGAGACACCTCGGTGTCTGTGAGAAGCAGCCACACTGGAGCTGCAAAGGGCAGGACGGCCAGAGCCTGTGGGCATCAGGGACAGAGGTCGGCGGATCTGGGGTGCAGTTCTCCATCAGGGCTCGCCTCAGGGTAAGACAGCCTCTTGGGCACAGGGGGGTCAACCAGAAGGTTCCCCAGGGAGTGGACAACAGGTTGGATCTGTGGGGCCCCGAGGGCCAGCAAGGGGAGTGGGACCCTCCTTCCCTTTGGCTCTGTGATACCTGGCAATCTACTCGTCCCGTCCCGTGGCGGGGCCCCTTAGGCGGCGGTCTGTGCCACGGCCCCGCCACCCACCCTGTCACGCCTCTCCTCCAGGGTCTCAGAGGATGCAGCTCGAAGGCATGTTTGGTCCCAGTGGTCAAGTCCTTCCGGGACAAATGTCTCGTGCTCGCCCTGATACACCATGCCGTCATACGTACGTGATGGCAAAAGTGTCATCTGAAAAAAGCATCTGCAAGCCCAGGTTCAGATCTATTTCAGGCAAAATCTCATTGAGCAACAATTCCAGTCACCATTTTAGGGTTCTCCGTAAGGAGTGAGACCCCACGGGAGGCACTGGAGTAGTGGCGAAATCGGCCCGAGGACCCAGACCCGCTGTCACGTTCAGAGGTGCGGGGGGGCTGTGGGAATCCAGGTCCCCGCGTCCTCCGGGGGGTGTCGGCGGCGACCGCCCCCTGGCTCTGCGCTGGTGGGTGTGTGCGACCCTGGGGAGCTGCTCCTGGACACAGACCTCGCAGGCCTGAATGCCAGGACAAACACTGCGCACCAGGGCCCTGCCCCCAAGAGCCACGTGGTCCTGAGGCTGGCGGGGCTGACCCGGGGCTCCCGAAATGTCAATCAAAGTAAATTTCTGGAGTTATAGCCTTCCCGAGGAGCAGCCACCTCGGTGCTCCTCCCACCTTGGGAGCCTTGGTGGCTCCCCTCCCCACTGCACAGGTGAGCTACAGGCTGCCGAAGGGACTCGCCCGGGAGGACTCTGCTGGCTGACCTGCCTTGGACGCACCTGGACGCCCTGTCCCTCTGGGGCACAGCCTCCGACCCAAGAACACGCTGTGCTGATTCAGCAACGGGGACGCGCACCAGACAAACACCAGCAGGTCCGCCCCTGACCCGGGTTGCGCCAGAGCCACACGCCCCTGAGGCGGTATCGAACTCTGATTACAAGTCAGCTCACATCCAAAGAAAAGGGGAGAACGGTTGGGTTCGCCCCGTCTCTTTTACTCTAATCACCCAAGAAGCACAAACCCACGAGAGACAACAGGAGACAGCCACATCCGCCGCCCCACGAGTGAGATTTTAAGGTGGATCTGGTGAGGGCTAAGCAGGTATCACAAGTCCTTTTGCTCAAACGCAAGCGAACTCTAGAGATCAGCTCACACACGGAAGCGGCTTCACGCTGCTCATCAGAGCCTTCCACGGTGCCGTGTGGGTGGCCACCGGAGCCCGTGTCTTACTGGAGAGGTTCACCGGCACACCCGACCTGCACGGGGTGTGGCCCTCCCACCCGCTCCCCTGCCTTCAACGTGCGGGTCTTAGGGAACACGGAGGGCTCGTTACCTGTAAAACTGGAGCTGTCTTTTGGGGCTCCCATACCGAGTACTGCGGACAGCGATGGAGGACAGAGCAAAAGGAGAGAAAGAGAGAGAGAGAGAGTCCACAATTGGCATCAGCCACAGGGAGGTGCAGGCGACGGCCCCGCGGGACACACCAGCGACGGCCCCGCGGCCCGGCCCCTCCCCGCTCAGCTCCGGGCTGTGGGTCGGGAGGACGCGCGCCCGCGTACCAAGTGCTCGGTGGCAGCGCCACCTAGTGGCACAGGGAGGCGGAGGCCCGGCCTGGGCGGACGCGGGGTCCTCGGGCGCCCAGGCTCATTCCCCACACGGGGGCGGGCGGGGAAGCGAAGACGAGAGGTAAACCTCTGGGTGACGGTCTGGGTTTTAACGAAACCTGCTTTAGAACGACAGTACAAAACCCTCAAGCCGAGAAGCTGCCGGCCACCCCACGTGCTGGTGCGTCTGCGTGTGACCATGCGGTTCTTTTTAGGACTTGGATGAAGGCGAGATGTCCCCTTTCCCTGTGGGCTCTACAGATACTTGCTCTGATCAGGCCCTAACAATTTTTGACAAAGGCCCAATCCATCGGGACCGATGGGCCCCCCTGGTGTCCCGCCCGGGGCCCCAATCTTTCAGGACAACCACTGCCATCTGGGTTCTGTGCTCCGTGCCCGGGACAGCAGCCTTCACCCAACGCCTTGGTGTGCCCTCCCTGTGGTTCAGCCTGGGCTACTTTCCAAACGGAAAGACCCAGAGCTGGATTTGGGAGGCGGCCTCCACATTAGGGAGGTAAGGGTGCCTGGTGAGCAGCTGGATGCCTCCACCCTCCTGGTGCAAGGCTCTGAGCCCCCCTCAAAGGGGGCTGCACGGCCTGTGAGAGGGTCCCCCACTCGCTTCCGGGCCTGCCACCTCCAAGATTTCAGGGGAGTCAGGGCCAAGTCTAATCCTGGCTTCACCCCTCTGGGAAAATCGCGGGCTTTTCTGTCCCACTTTGGTTTTAAAAGTTTCCATTCCTTTCCTTGGAGAAAGAGCTTGCCTACATGCACCTCAGAGTCCTGTGGGCCTCCCTCGATCTTTCCCTCTGGGCCAAGGGGTGGGGCTGGCCTCAGGGACCCCCCCGACCAGACGCAGGACTGACCCCGAGAGTGGCCCAGGTGGCTGGGGTGGGGGGGGGGGGCGGGGGAATCACCTGTAGATCATGCCGGGGGAGCCCGTCTGCCGCAGAGAGAGCCGCGCTGGGGAGCCCGTTGTCGATTCCGGATACATGGAGCCTGCCTCACTTGTGCTGACCTGCCCTCTTCTTCACGGACGGAAGATTCTGGAGGAAAAGCAGAGTAGAGGGGAGGTGGTTCAAAAAGGGCAGTCTGGTTTGCCCAGAAGGCTCTGTGATCCTGAAGGCCCTGTATGTCGGGCACCTGTACCCCCCACACCAGAGGGACAGAGCAGCCCATGGGGGCTCAGACAAGGCGGGTGGTCAGGTTCAGTAGTTCTCCCTTCCGCCTCCCCAGCTGCCTTCCTGAGGGTCCAGGAGCCCTTTCCCGGTGGTGCCAGGGGAAATCTGTGGACTTAGAACTCTGGGCTGTCTCCCCTGTCCCAGGAAGTGGCACCACCACCACCCAGGCTCATCCCTGAGCCTGCAGATTCCCAGGTGCCCCGGGGCAGCTTCCAGGAAGGCAGCCAGTAGGATAACCCTGGCTCCAGAGACTCACGCCCTCCCCGTGGGTGTGCGCCGGACCTAGTGACCTGCTCCCGCCCTACAGGACATGGCACAGGTCACAGGATGTCACTTCCATCATCAGGTGATACAGGTCGTGCCTTCTGTCTTGCTCGCAGACTCTCTCCCTTGCTGGCTGTGACGACGTGGGCTGCCGTGCTGGAGGGGCCCGTGAAGCCGGGAACTGAGGCCCTCAGTCCAACCACCCACAGAGAAGTGAATCCTTCGAACTGCGTGAGCTTGGAAGAGTATCCTTCCCCAGTCGAGCCTTCAAATGAGACCACCTTGGCTGCAGGCTTGTGAGGCCCTGAAGCAGAGGACCCTGGTGAGCTGTGCTCTGCCGGACTCCTGACCCACAGAAACTGAGTTTTCAGGCCCTACGCTTCCAGCAGTATTTTTATGTAGCACCACGTAACGAATGCAACAGACGTGTCTGTCTGTTCGCTCTTCCCCCTGCTACCCGCAGGCTGAGCCACCATCATGTCACCTGGACCTCCTGACTGCTCTCCCTCCTTCCATTTCTACTTTAAAAGGAGATTAGGTCATGCACCCCTTTCTTCTCTTCTCCGACAGGCCAAGGGCACATCTACCACAGGGCCTTTGCACTTACAGCTCCTTTTGCCTGAAATACCCTTATGACCGACCTTCTCATTGTTGGGTCTCCTCTGGGAGCCCGCCTCCGACCATCATGCTCAGGGGTTCTCTCCCAGCACCCTGCCTGCTGTCCTGTGTAGTCAGCACCGGGGACCTTCTTGATGGTCTGTCCCTGAGTTATGAGGTCTTAACTCTCTCTGGAGTGCAAGCCCCACCAGCACAGAAAGTTTGCTGGTTTTGTTCACTGTTAAATCCTCTGTGCCTCAAACAGGGCTTGGTACTCAGCAGGGATGTAATACAGGGTTTCCAAAAGAGTGATGGTCCTCTGATCCAAAATCACCACGCCGATGGGCTTTAAAAGGATGGTCTGGGCTCCAAACGCAGCCCGCCTGCTCCCAGCGGGGCCTCTCAGTGAATGCCCATCACTCTTCCTTCTGCCGGGACGTGACCCTCCTGCCAGCAGGAAGCAGGCTTTCTCTGGACACATTCCAACCCCGGCAGAGGGCTCGTAGGTAGTGCAGGTTAGGTCTCACTCATCACTCAGCTCTCCTCTGAGTGAGGGGCGTGCGCATGTGTGTGAACATGCTGGAAAAATGGGGAGAGAAAATGCAAATCAGAGTTGCTACAGAGATAGCCTCACGGAAATGACGGAAATGATGCAGACAGCGAAGGTCCCCAAAGCTTTCTTCTTTTCCTTTCTTTTAAGTAGGCTCCACGCCCAGAGCTGAGCCCAATGCGGGGCCCAAACTCACGACCCATGAGATCAAGACCTGAGCCGAGATCAAGAGTTAGATGCTTAACTGACTGAGCCATGAAGGTGCCCCCCGCCCCTGCAAAGTTTTATTCTTAAGAAATCTCATTCAGAAAGAAATGACAAAATGAAAAAAAAAAAAAAAACGCACTTAAATCCTTAAAAGAAATGCAGTAGATCCTTGGCTGATGCCGAATCCAGTCTTCGGGCTTATCAGCTGATTCCTCATGACCTGCGATGCTGTGACCCAGGCTCACCTCTCCCCAGGCCCCAGGCCCCTTGTCTGCTTGGCCCTGTCCATCCACACCTGGTGGATGGCTCCGGGCAGACCCTGAGGGCCTGCTGGTGACCTATTCTTTTACTCTGGGGTCCATCAGGGTCACTGTCACCAGACGGACCAGCCTGACTGCCCCCACCCAAATCTATGCAAGAAAGAGGCACGGTGCCTCTCCCGCAGAAAGAGGTCAGTTACACAGCTCCAGGGGAATTGAGTCCTGCAGCTTTGGGGGTGGAAGTCCTCAGAGGCAGGCTCCCCTCTGTGCCCATCAGGTGCTCCTGGGGTTTGCTCTGCCAGGTGGCTCAGGGGACGAAAGCCAACCTTCTCATGAAAGTCGTTAACCTTAAGTCATTTACTGGCGCACAGAATGTCTGTCGAGGCCCTACTGTGCGCAGGTGCTGGTGGCTGCCTGTACAACACGGAGCCCTGTCCGTGGACAGGAAACCACAGCCACAGAACTGGGGGTCCCCAGAGTGCCAGGCATTGCGTCCAAACACGGTGGTCCAGAGGTCACCGGGGAGGAGGGATGGCCACAGGGGTGGGGGACGCAGCATGTCCTCACAGGGTCTTGTGGAAGGGGATGGGGCCAGGCAGCCCATAGCAGGCGGGACGCCTGTGCCCTTCACTGGGGGATGTGACCCAGCCCACACCCCACTCTCTCCTGTCTGCCTTTCCCTGGGTCCAGTTGCTAAGCGGTGGTGTCTCAACCCCCAGCCTGGGCACTCAGGGGTACTTAACTCCCAGGATTCCAGAACCACAAGCTCCGTCTGAATTGGAGATGGTTGTGGGGACCGAGAGTCTCAGATTCCACAGATATGGGGTGCGCCCAGGAATCTGCATTTCTAACTAGTCCCCCGGGTGATGCTCGTGCTCCTGGCTCAGGGACCACGCTTTGAGGACTGCTGGCCCACAGCCTGGGTCCCGGACCAGGAACTGGCAAATTAGCAACAACAGACCAGATGCAGCCTGCCGCCTGTCTCTGTAAGGTGTTACCGGAACACCTCCGTGCCCGTCAGCTCACGAGCCGCACCTGTGTCTGTGCTACACTGTGACACCGGGCCACCACAACATACCGTCTGGCCTCCAAAGCCTAAAATATTTACCACCTGCCTCTTTACACAGCAGGTTGCTGACCCGGCTGTAGGCCCCACCCCCGCCTCCAGCATGACGCTGGCGCGCCTCTCCTCTCAAGTCCCCAACACGTCCTCTGCCATGTGACTTAGAACCTTCTGTTTCCCCTCCTATTGCCACCTGGACGCCTGGCCACGGCCACGGCCACGGCCACAGCGCCCGCTTGAGCACACACCCCACTCCCGCCCCCACTCAAGAGCATCTCGACTCAACGCGGATTCTTTGTCCTCTGTGGAGCACTGCCCTCCTCACGCGGTCGCTCATTACTTCTCGCATCTTAAACAACAAAAAGCACAGCTTCTTGGATCCCCTTCCTTCTCCACCAACTGTCTTGCTTCCCTCCTTCCATTCATGGGAAGATTCCTCAAAAGAGCTGTCCTTTCTGGTCCGCAATTCTCCCTTCTGCCTCCGCCGCTCTGAGGAAGCTACTCTTGCCAAGGTCACGTTCCTGTTGCTAAGTCTGATGGTGCCCACGGCTTGGGGGTGACGGCGGGGCTGCCCCCACCCTCCGGCTCCTGGGACGCACGCTTTCTTCCTGTCTCCCCGTTGCTGCTTCTCAGTCTCCTTGGCTGCCCCGTTCACCTCCTCCGGCTCCTGGGACGCACGCTTTCTTCCTGTCTCCCCGTTGCTGCTTCTCAGTCTCCTTGGCTGCCCCGTTCACCTCTGCGACCGTGAATCTCTTTTCTTTTGCATCACAAGAAGCGTCTCGTATTTCCACCTGTCTCCTGGCTCTGAATCGAGTGCTTACACCGGAACCCGTGCAACTGTACCTCCAGGTCCCAGCTTCCCCCCCGGACCCCAGACTCATCTATTCAACTGCCCTTTGGGCATCTCTATAGGGTGCGGAGCAAGCGTCTCAGATTCACTTGTCCCACGTGGAGCCCCTGGCCGCCGCTACCCCGGCTCCCCCATTATACAGGCATCTTCAGAAACATCCAGAATCCCATGCTTGCCCCAGTGGCCCCTACCACCTCCTCTCCGGTCCAGGCCACCACCTTCCCTCTTACAGTCCTCACAACAGCCTCCTGATGGGTCTCGGCTTCCACCTTTACGCCTCATGGTCTACTTTACAGGAGCCAGAGTGATCCTACTAGAACATCAATCAGATGCCATTACTTTGCTCAAAACCTTCCAGTGGCTGCCCATTCTGTCGAGAGGGAAGGCCTGAAGTTCACCAGTGGCCTCGGTGTCTCATGAACCCACAGACGCTCCAACCTTCGGGCTTCCTTCTGCCGGAAGCTCTCTGACCCCCCCGTGAACCGCCCAAGGCCCCCTCTCCAACCTCTGCCTCTTTGTACAAAGGTCACTTTTTTGCTGACTCTTCTTCGGACGCCTTGTCTTAAATTGCAAACCCCATCTCCCCGTGTTCCTCTAATCCTCTCCTGGTCATTTTTCTCCTTAGCACTGTCACCTTCCAACATACCTTCTACTTCACCTAGTGTCCCAGTTGTGGGCTGTGTCTCCCTCCCCTTAAGACACGAGCTCCATGAATCTGTCTGCTGTGTTCACACCTGTGCCCGGGAAACACTCAAATATTTGTTGAATGAATGAATGAATGAATGAATGAATGAATGAATGAGTCTGACTCAGCCTGCTGAAGGCTCATCCAGGGAAAGCAGAGGGGAAGGGGCCAGGCATCTGCATTAAGGGCAAATAGACTGCCCGCGGTGCTGGGTGGGCCTGGGGACCCTGGCCGCATGAGGGACAAGGGCAGTCTTCTCTGGAGGGTGCAATGCTCTGTCGGTCCCAGGTGTGGTACTCAGGGCAGCTACAGGGACAGGAAAAATATGGGCTCCACTCAGGGAGGTGCCCCTGAGTAGGCCGCCTGGCACATTCCTCTCCACGTCGCCTGGACTCCGAAGGTCAGGCTCCCCTTGGAGCCAGCGGCCAGCTCCTGCAGCCAGGCACTGGCCACGCCCTCGTGCCCACTTCACGAGAACGACAGGCCTCATTCCTCCTGGGGGGCTGGTGCCTTTGCTACCTCCTGGGGAGGGAGGGGGGAAAACCGTGAGGTTTTCCCCTGCCCCCTGCCTTGCATTCGGCTGGCCTGCCCAGAGCCCTCCTCTTCGTTTGCAGCTGCCACAGTCCAGGTAGGAGAGACCGCGTCTGTCCCGCGGCCATCCCGAGGGGCCAGCGTCCCAGCAGGAGGCTGCTGATCCCAGGGATCACGGAGGAAGGGAGGCTGGGAGAAAGGCTTCAGAAGCCATTTGAGAGCCTACCTGGCCCAGGGTGCAGCCTGGAGGTCCGCAGTCTGGGCCCCTCCGTCCCCTGCACTTCCACTTGTTCTGGATGTGACCTTGAGCAAGCCGCCTGACTCATTCTCGGAGAAACTGAGGCATGAAACACTCACAAAGCCCTGCCTGTACTTTCTCACGGAAGCAGAGGGCAGGAGTGAAAACGCTTTGAGCTCAGGAGGGAAGAAAATGGGTAAGTCCCGGCTCTCAGACGGTATGGGAGGGGGGCTGACAACGACGGCAGGCCCCCCCAAAGCCCAGGGCTCCATCTATGGGCACTGCCTTTGTTCTCCTCAGCTTACTATTCTGCAAACTTTCAAACATCATTGAGGTTGTAAAGAATCAGCACAGCAAGGAACGCCCATATGCCCTACGTTCTATTCCCTGATCGTCTGTATTTTGTCTGGTTTGTACACCTGCTCTCTGTCCTCTCTCTGCTCCTCCTCTCCCTCCCTCGCTCTCTCACTCACAGGCAGGGCTCGCGCACAGTCACATGCGCACACACACACGGCCGCACATACTTTGGCCAATGGCGAGCAGTGAGGCCGTGTCAGCTCCAGCCTCAGCCGCGGCAGACTTGCCTCCACCATCGCCACGGATGAACGCACCCCCTGGTCCCCCAGGACTGTCGCACGGAAGGTGAATGGAGCTGTGAGCCCTCCTGGGAGTATGTTCTACTGGCTTCAGCCTTCAGACCCATCCTCGTTACATGAAGTTACGACTCGTGAGTCACGGGAGGGACCTCCAGTTGGCGGAAAAAGCCTCCGCTCGTCTCACCGCCGTAGATTCTGGAGCGCAAGAAAACCGGGCAGTGGGAAACGTCATTTAGCACAAGCTCCTGAGCCCTGGGTCACAGTTCCTGACTCAAAGCCTCACCAGAGCCACCACACACGCTTCTATCCTCCTCCAGGGCTGGTCTGATGACACAATCTCGCCTTGTGGGTGACCCGAGGAGACCATTCCAGGTGTCAGGGAGGGAGGCAAGGTCCGGTTGGGCTCAGATCTGCTGTCTGACCTGGGGCAGCTCTTTCAACCTTCCTAAGTGTCAGTTTCTCCATCTGTGAAATGGGATAATGGGAGTTGAGGAGGATCTGACGTGCTAACGGGCGGGGGTGCGCTGGGAGGGCCGCGGGCTGGGATCCACCTGTGCCTGGCCCTGGTGGACAGAAGGTGCTGGTCCAGGACCTGGGAGCCCCTGATCATACCTCCTTCCTCAAGGAGGTGTGCACCACGGGGCACAGATGTGCCCCTGCCTACTCCCAGGCGGTGATCTCATCTTCTTAGGGTCCTCAGATTTGCTACCACATCTGCTTTTTCCCTCGCCGCCTCTCTGCTTTGCCCGTGGGGGCTGCTCGTCTTTTCCCCAGAAAAAGACGAACCCCTTGTGGATGTGGCCAGCCACATGCAGAGATGATTCAGCGTCATAGTGGGACCTGTGTTTCTTGGGCCGTCTGTGGCTGCATCCCAATTCCTGATCATCCTGGAAGCTCAAAGCTTCCAGAAGGCTTGTCCCCATCTAGTGGAGGATTTAAGAATTACAACACTGGGGGCCCCTGAGTGGCTCAGTGGATTAAACATCCAACCTCGGCTCAGGTCATGATCTCGTGGTTTGTGGGTTCAAACCCCACGTCGGGCTCTGTGCCGACAGCTCGGAGCCTGGAGCCTGCTTCGGATTCTGTGTCTCCCTCTCTCTCTGCCCCTCCCCTGCTCGCACTCTGTCTCTGTCTCTGTCTCTCTCTCAAAAATAAACTTAAAAACAAAAAGAATTCTAACACTGCATGAGTTCATCTATTGCCACGTGACCCGGGTTAGGGCTGGAAACAAAGAATTCTCACGTGGCTTTGGAAAGTCAGGGATAGGGGGTTGTCCCGGCCGGGTAGCTCTGGCCCAGGGTCTCTCCTGAGGTTGCGGTGAGGGTGTCCTCTGGGCTGGGGCTGGAGACGCTAGATGTTTCACACACAGGGGTGAGCAGGGGCCCCCTTCCCACCACCTGGGTCTCTCATGCCAAGGCAGCTGGCTTCCTCCAGAGGGAGGGGTGGAGAGAGAGAAGCTTCGATGTCTTTTATGCCAGAGGCTCAGGACTTTTGTTCTCTTGGCTGCAAAGGCCAGCCCTAATAAGGGGGCAGGGGCGAGGACCCGGAGGTCTGGCGCTGGTCATTACCGAGACACCAGCGATGGATGATTCCCCATGTTTACTCCTTCCCCATCTCCTGTGAGACCCCTGGACGTCGGCTCCGCCAGGGCAGGGAGCTCTGTCTCTTTTGTTCCCCGGTGGGTCCGAGTGCCCAGAGCAGCACCAGGCACACGCTGGGCACTCAGGAACACTGCCCGAGGGGGAGAAGACAGGAGAGGTTCGTGCTGTTGGGGGTGGAGGACGTCGGGGGGCTCTTCCCAGAAGCCTCGGGGCTCGGGGCTGGGACTCAAGCTCCTGTCTGTCGAGCTCACCTTACTTTGCGTGTTGCTACTCCGTCCCTGGAAATCCTTCCTGCCAAAGCCCCGAAGAACCACTGTGACTATGACATAGCGTGAAACCACCACCTTTTATGGGTCCAAAGCTGCAGCAGCCACGGCAGCCAGTGTGCACCCCACAAAGAGACAGGAAGAGGTGTAACTGCTCAAAACCACCAGATCCGGAAGGCTGCTTGCGTAACACACCCTTCCTCTCTCTCCCACAAGCGGGGTGCCGCGAGACGCAAGCCCACTCCTCCCCGTGAGCAGGGGTGGCGGGCAAGAGTGAGTCCGTCTGCGGAGGCACTGCCAGTCCGAGAGCACTCGGGGGATCGGCTCTGCCTGTGGGGCATCTTGGGCGTGAGCAGAGAGGCCCAGGGGCTGGAAGGATGGCCCAGGGGCCCGGTGGGGAGGCGGTCCGGGGATCCACAACCCGATTTCCAAGCAGTACCCCCAGGCCATGCTCAGCCTTGGATGGGGGGCAGGGAGAACAGTGAAAACACTACTGGGGGCAGGGGGCCCCGGCCAGGACCCCCTGCTCTTTGCCACAGAGAAACCTCCGTCTGTCCTCCAAGCTCCTGAGCCAGGAGTGGCATGGCCATCAGCCCACCTGACAGGAAGCACCGTGGATGTCACATGTTCGGACAGCAGGAGAAACAGAGGGACCAAGCTGCAGAGTCCCAGTGAGAATTTCTTAAAAAGACGACAGGCTAGAAACTGTTTTCAAAGCAACACTCGGGTGCCTGTCCCCTGATGACACACAGGCCACCCCAGCATGGGGCTCCGGCTACACTCCTGCAGGGAGAGGCCCCATTCATATCTCATTAGTGCCACGATGCAAAAAACAAACAAACAGACAAAAAAACCCATCATGGCCCCAAACTTTCAACTTTCCCAGAGCAACACTGAAACACCTCTGCCCTCATGCAGCCCACCCAGATGCACACCCACCCGTCATGCACCTGCAGGCTGAGTGCCTCCCGACTGAAGCAGGAGCCCTGCTGTGGCCCCCAGTCACACCCAGGGGATGCACAGCGACCGACAGGGGTCCGCCGGGGTCAGGGGCCGAAGACCCCCAGTCTTGGGAACTGCCCCCCGCCCTCCCTGAGAGTAAGTGGAAGCTTGGACCACCCCTGGCGCCGAGGAGCACCACCCCCTCCATCCGGGTCGCACCAACCGCAAACGGGACGGGCCCTCACCTGGAGCCAGGGCAGAGGGAGCCTCAGAGCTGCAGCTGGTCAGGGCAAGAAGTAGGATGCGAGCCCCCCAAGCTCCGTGCTTCGGAACCCTGTAACCGCGGCGTCCCCTCCGTCATTCATTCAGCAAAGCTTGGTGGCCCTCCTGCCCCACCTCGGGAAGCTGGCAGGCCCCTCCTGCCGCCTCCTTCTGGCCACCCCCGCCTCACCCTCCTACCGTGACCACACCCTGGCACAGAAGTGGAGAAGAGAAGCCGGTGGGGGAGGGAGGGAACACCGTCCCAGAGGCACTTGGCTTTTCTGGGCAGGGAGGAAGCCCCTTGGGCAGCAGGGAACTCCCTGACCACCCCTGCCCTCCTCTCCCGCATGGGGGCCATGGGCTGCCTCTCCAAGACAGAGCCGCCAGGTGGGGAGTGCCTTCAGGGTCCCCCCTATCTTGCACCCCCGCCCCCCACGCTACCCTGCTGTTGGCCCTGTGCTCAGCTCTGTGGGAGACACGAGGGCTGGGGACCCGCTCATTTCTTTCTAAGGCAGGGACCCTCACTTCTTCTGGCTGTGAAACTACTTTCCTCTCAGAGACGGGAACTCCCCGGAGAGGGGTTCGGGAGAAGCAGATGGGCAGGGATCCCTCCAGGAGCTTGTGGGAGCGCCTGGCAGCTGGCGCTCCCTCTCCCCCAAGGGCAGGACAGAGGTGGCCCCACAGCGCTTCTGATCTCCAGGCAGCTCCTGTCTTGTTGCCCCAGGGATGAAAGCAGACGCCAGGCAGAACCGTGTCCCGTGTCCCAGTCAGACACCTCTGCTGGGTGCCAGCCTGCTCGGCCCCACCCACCTGCCCTGGCTGTTGTCGCCGGGTTGTGGGGGGCCTGCGGTGTCCCCGTGCAGGCAGGACGCCTGTAGCTGCTCTGCTGTGACAGATGGCCACACGGGCTGTGCCTGGGTCCAGCAGGGACAGCTCTCTCGGTTGCAGCCAGCCCCGTGCAGGCATGGGGCCCCAGGGCAGTGGCCGGCCCGATTAACCCTGGATGTCAGGGGAGCGCTAAGCCCCGCTCAGGGAGCTGGGGTGCCCACCTCCCTCGAGCACAAACCCCATTCGGCAAACAGGATCCCTGAAACACCCCAGGTACCTGTTCCTGAGACAAGACCATTTTCGTGTGTATGAGATGGAAGGCACGGGACCACAGGGCCAACCAGGAAGTGGGTGGCAGCTCATGTGGGAGGGTTCCTGGCGAGCCAGGGGCCCCCGAGGCGCTGGGGTGGGGCCTCCGTTCCCGGGCGGACACCCCAACCTTCCTGGCTGGCAGCACAGCCGCCTCTCCGGGGGAGGGGGCAGGGGATGAGAAGGGGAAGGACACTGGGCGTGTCCCCTCCCTCCAGAACAGGAGCGGACCCTGGCAGGCAAGCCGTGGGCCCCTTTCCCGGAGGGGGAGAGGGACACACATGCAGCTCCCGGCTGGTCCTGGTGATGTCACAGAGTTCCGCTTCTTGGTGCCAGCTTTGTACGAGGGCTGGGCTGCACGACTTCCACCTGTTTCCCCTTATCTGGTCATCCCCACAGCCCTCAGAGGGTACTGCTGCCCTCCTCATTCTAGAGATGATGACACTGAGGGTCAAAGGTCAGGCCCATGGCTGGGATTCAGACCCAGCTCCCAAGCTGTGCTCTGAGCTCTGCACGGCTCTGCCTCGCCCATTTCCCATCCCAGTGGTCCCAACACGGTGCCAGGGCACAGCAGGTGCAAGCAAAGTATGTGCAGGTGGGGCAGCCCCGGGGGGAGGACAGGTGGAGGGGACTGTTTTTCCCCATAGCCTCTCCCTGCTCTGCCCTTCCTTCCCGGGGAGGCCCCTCAGCTGGGGGAGAGCGAGGCCAAGGGAGGATCCGGACGGAGCATCCCCTCTGCCCCTGTGCCGGCCAGGGGCCTCTGCCCCTGTGCTGTGCCACCGCAGCCCTGGCCGTCCCCTTCCCCGCGGTTCTGGGGAGTAGAGCGGGCTCCCCTTCCCCCAGGGGTGGGCACAGGGAGTCGGCCAGCTCAGCCCCTGTGCCTCAGATTAGGGGTGGCGCTATGTGTCCCCAGCAGGGTTAAGACACGGACGGGGTGACGGGGAAAAGAGGTAAGAGAAGTGAACGGTTTGGGGCGCTCAGCTCTCCCAAGTGATGGGAGGTGAACAGGAGGCAGAAGAGAGGAGAGCAAATGGGACAACGGAAAAGAGAGACCATGAGGCAGTGGGGGAGGGGAGCCCCTCTGGGCCGCGCCCCAGGCTCTCCCCGCCGCCCTGTAACCCCCCACAGGCCGGAGCGCTTTATAGATGAGAAAGCCAAGGCTCACTATACGAAATCGTATCCCAGGGCACTCAGTCGTCAGTGGCAGAGCTGGGACGGGAACCAGGAGGGTGTGGCTCTGGACCGGGGCTCTTTCCTCTTGCTGGTCTGAAGCGCCCCTCGGGCCTGACTCGGGACCCCGCCAGCGCCCGCCAGCCCCGTGACCCTGTGCCCTGAGAAGGCAGGCTTAATTCAGTGCTCTCACAGACCTCCAGGAAGCAGGCAAAAGTCGAACATTTCACATGACCATCTGCAGCCCTCACACCCCAGCATCATCCCTGGCCCTTACGTGTCTACTGCATCCACCGACTCTTTGTAAACAGTCACCTTAGACCAGGAGGGCTGGCAAGTGTGCAAACGCGGGGCAGCAAAGTTGGAGATACCCCACAGGAGGGGCTCCTCTCTGGCGCTGATGAGTCTGAGCCCCACGTTCAGGCTGCATCAATAAACATGGCGGCAGGGTTGCTGGCCCAGTCGCCACTCCTGAATGATCTCCCAGCTACTGTGGCCTGGGACGCGGTCTACGGCAGAGTCCTGGGGGGCGGGGCTTCCAGGAAAGTTTCGCTTTCCTGATGGAAAGGGAGTCTTCCGGTACATTCTTCCTCATGGAGGAGGCTGCCGACCACGTTCTACCACCATTTTCAGCAGAAGGAGTAACGCTGGGAGTTCGGGGCGGGGCGGGGGGTGTCTCAGAGAGGGTCAGGGTCCAGGAGGTGGTGCCACGAAGGCCCGAGTGGGGCGATGTGCAGCGAGCAGAGTCTACTGCTGTCTCCCACGACTCGGCCAGAGAACAAGATCGTGTCCCAGACTGGTCTTGAGACCACCCCCAAACATCTTCCTGCTAGGTGGGGAACCTCACAGTGGTTCTGGATATTTCCACAATTTAAGAAGCAAGCACTGCCTTGATGTAACTCGTGTTCCTCCGGCTGAGATCCGGTGGGGGGGTGCGGCGGGGAGGGGGCGTGTTCCCCGGGTGGGCGTATGTAGCCAGAGAACTGGTCTCACATGTGCTAGGCTCCCCCAGGGTGAGGGGCAGAGGCCCAGGTCCAGGGTGCTGGAGACACCACTTCCCTCTGCAAGATTCCCTCGCAGGCAGATCTCGAAAATCACCCAGATGAGTCCCCTGGGGACAGATGAGTCCCCCCCAGGATAACCGAAATGATGAAAAAGGTCCTTTTTATGTTGATTTGAAATCCCTGTCCTTGTAACTACACCCGCTAGGCCCACTTCTGCTCTCCAGAGGCAAATCCTGTCTCTACGTCTAACGGCGCTCCTATCCATCTCGCAGACATCCTCACACATCCCGCGCTGCTCCCCTGCCGCGTCTTTCAATGTTTCCCCCCCGAGGTTTCCGACTTAAATTTCATTTGGGCCAACGGCACGTGATGTGCATTGCTTCTCTGTCACACGGAACCCTTACAGAACCGTAAAGGTGGCTGGGAGACTCCGTCATGCTGTGGAGGACACTGGGCCCGAGTCAGCTGGCCGCTAAGTGCAGGGGCAGAGATTTGACGCTTGAGGGGCTGACTTCAGAGCCTGGGCACATAATTAGCCACCCCTGGGTACGGCCTCTTTCTGGAACATCAACACTGAGGTCACATCCTCCAGTCTGCTGTTGGCGGAGATTCTCTGGAAAATGACAAGGCACCCAGAGCCAGGAACAGTATCTCAGGCCTTGGTCAGCAGTCAGGGAGGGAGGGGGTCTCCTTCCTTGCTCTGGGACAGGGTTTGGCAAGGGCCTGGGGGCCCAATCCAGCCTATCACCTGTGTTTGCGTGGCCTGTGAGCGAAGAGTGGCTTTTAAGTGGTTGGAAGAAAAACAAAAGAAGACTATTCCATGGGAATGAAAATTACATAAACTTCAAGTTTCAGCGTCCATAAATAAAGTTTTATTGGCACAGGGCCATGTTCATTTGTTGTGCTGTTCTGCTCTGGCTGCCATAACAAAATGCCACAGACTGGGGGAGCTTCAGCAACAGACATGGATTTCTCACAGTTCTGGAAGCTGGAAGTCCAAGATCAAGGTGCCGGCAGACTCAGTGTCTGGTGAGGGCCCGAGTCCTAGTTCACAGTCGGGCTGTGTCCTCAAATGGCAGACAGCGAGCCTGCTGGGGTCTCATCATCTTCTTACAAGGGCACCAATCCCATCAGGGGGCCCCGGGCTCACGACCTCGTCAAATCCTAATCACTTCCCAAAGGCCCCGCCTCCAAACACTATTGCACTGGGGGTCAGCACATGTGAATTTGGAGCCGGGGGGAGGGTGGTGGCGGCGGGGGGGGGGGGGGTGTCACATTCAGACCACAGCACTTAGTCACATATTGTTCCCGACTGTGTTCATGCTACATGGCAGGGCCGGGGGGTTTCGACAGCGACCGCATTACCTGCACACCAGAAACATTTGCTCTCTAGTCCTTCGTACAAGAGGTTTGCAGAGCCCTGACCCAGGACGACACTGCTCGTCACCACGCCTCATTAGACAGCCTGGCCTCCCTCCTGGAGAAACGAACCCCCCACCAGCTGCCTGCTTCACATGAGCCTCCCCGTCCCACACCCCTCTCCGCCCTGTGCCCACACTTGCTTCTGGACCCAGGTCTGGGTCTTTACCTCTCTCTGTGTGGTGCTCAGCGCTGAGCCACAAGCATGCTCTTGGACTCTGTTATTTGTCTCTCGCATTTGGGGGCATGGTAGGGGGTTTGGTGTCTTTCAAGCCAACCCTGGGAGTCGGCTGGGGGTTTTCGTCTCATGAGATCATAACCTCCCCTCTGGGGATTGGACACGCTAATCCACGCTAAGAACCCCTATCCAGAAGGCAGAACTGTTTCGGGGGCGGTGTGACCTCTAGGGTTCTGCTCATCCTCGTCCAAAACCTCACCACGAAGAGGCGAGCAACATCAGGGGGAGGCCTTGTTGACGTGGGGGGCCACGTGTCCCCACGCGGCGAGTTATTGCTGGCACGTGCTCAGTAATGCCACCGCCATCCCGCCTACACTCCCCACCTGTCACGCCATGTGGGAGAGGTCCCCGGGAGCCTTCGCAGCAATGCGAGCCTTCACGGTTGAAAAGCTCCCTGCATTTCTTTCCTGGGGGACGCCTCCCCAGGGAACATGCCGTGCAGCTTTCCCAAGCATTCAGGACAAGGCCAAGTCAAAACACCTGATTGAATTCAGGACTTGGCTCTGTGGTCTGTTGAAAGGATCCTCTCCCCAGAAGGCCCCAGAATGGGTGGACGCAGGGCCACAGGCCCAGCTCGAGGTTTGAAAGGGCTCCACGATGACTCATGGAAGCCAGAGGGACAGTCCAGACAACGTTGCAGGGAAAGGGAAGCCCCAAGAGCGAGGTCCCTCCTGGCTCTGCCCAGCAGGGTCTACCTGCTCCTTCTCCGATGCCTGGGGAACAGAGCAGGGAGGGAGGCCAGCAGGTGGGCGTGGGGACCCTGCCTGGCCCTCGGGGGTCAGCGGGACAGCTGTACCTGTCCATAGGTGGTGGCACATATGCTCTCCCTTCACAGGGGCGTGCTGGGGGGCGGGGGTCTGAGTCTAGTTGTGTGGCTCAAATATCCCTGCCCCAAAGATGTTCCTGATGCAAGAGAAACCTAATTATTGCAGAATCTTCTTTTCTTTGTTCGCCCCCAGCAACACGTGTAAAGCTCCAATCAACATCAGCACAGACACAGCCCCAAACCGAACCCTGTCACCAATGGTTGTCTTTAGGTGGACAGGATGCTTGCCTAGGATGCTTAGGCATATGATGAAAAACATCTAGGGCAGGAGACCTGCCAAGATTGGGCGGGTAAGGGCCAGGGCGTCAATATTTTAGGCTTTGTGGGCCAGGTGGTCTCGGCAGCAAGGCTGTGCGAAAGCCAGCAGAGACAGTGTGTGACTGGACGGGGGTGGCTGTGTTCTAATAAAACTTTATTTACAGAAGCAGGTGGTGGGCTGGAGTGGGTCCTTGTAGTTTGTAAAACCCTGATCAATGACATAAAAAAAATAAAGGTGACGTCCACCATGAGATCAAGACAAAAGTGTGGGCCCTCGTGAGGTCCACAGCATCTGCTTCGCAGGGGGCTGGGGCCTGTCCTGTGTGAACATTCTGCCAGGAAGGTCAGAGGTGACCCCACACTGCCTGCTGGCCGCACCCTGGCCCGCTGCTTGGCGGGGGTGCAGGGCTGGAGGGGGGGACGTACGGGGGCCCTGTGCGCCCCGAGTAATTATCCTGCTCTTACTTTGCTAGTAATTCTGATCTATCATCGGATTGCAGGCCTGATTAATCTGTTCCGGAATAAGCATGCAAAGCCGTCCTCCTGGCCGCTCTCTGCGATGCCGCTCGCCGGGGACAGCTGGCCGAGGGACACAGGCTGCTGCCTCTGATGCCGTACTATTTTTGGTTACTCTTTTTGCCTCATTTATTTTTGATGTGAGTTGCTCATACAGGCTGTACATTCTCTTTCTCGCTCCTGCACTGAAATGAAATAAGCATAGTATTTTTAAACCCTGCTTGTGATGCTCCTGATTAGTGCGGAGGAGCGATGCACCTGGAGAGCGTCCTCCGCCGTAAGGCCACCTGCCCTCTCACGCCGGCAGAGCCTCTACCTGATGAAAACAAAAGCACACAGATGCTACACCTCACTCTCCTGGACACGGTGACCTGCGCAGTCCCGGAGAAAAGGCTGGGCCTTCAAGGTCCTGCCCTGAAGTTGGACTTCGAATGGATGGGGTACAAAGTGTCCTCTTAGTGGGGTGGATAGAGGAAGCGCCACTGGGGCGCCTGGGGGGCTCCCTCGGTTGGGTGTCCCACTCTTGATTTCTGCCCACTGGACATCCAGGTGAGAGGCTGGTGGTGTCCTCTCCTGCTCCTCAGTCCCTGGCCGGAGCGGTTTCTTCTCTTGTACCGCAGGGCCTTTGCAGGTGCTGTCTCTCTGCCTGGCACGCTCTTCCTTTGTGTCCCTGCTCCAACGTCACATCTCTAGAGGCAGTGTCCTGGAGCGCTCTCTCCAAAGTGACCCGTCTGTCACATGTCAGCGCATGCCTCTCCTTCGGAGCTCATGATTGCTCACTTGGCTGTCTCCCAACTTGATGGCGAGCCCCCCGTGGCGGGACCGGGGCTGCCTCGTTCCCCGTGGAGACCCTCCTGCCAGGACAGGCTGAACCCTCCTGCCAGCACGAGGCATGTCCTGCTGCTCCGATCGGGCGGTGCTTTCCTTCTAGTTAACACAGACTCCCCGCGAGGCCGAACCGAGCAGGGTGGTGAGTGGTGGGGTGAGAGCACATCGTCTTCCAGCCGCTCCTCCAAGGGGCCGCCCGGTGCCACAGTGCAGCCTGCACGGGCCCTGGTCAGCATCTCAGGCTGTAGCTGGACTCGAGTCTCCACCAGGTCTGGACCCCCAGCAGGACGATGCTGGGTTCCTGAAGCGTGCGGAGAGCCGGGCGCCTCAGGGCCACGCGTGCACGGGCGTGAAGACACACGTATACACACGCGTGCACACATCCGCATCGCCTCTGCCCCCTGTGCCTGTATCACCTCCATCACCTCCCCAACTCTGTCACCTCCACCTGCACCCCAGGCTGCTCCTCTTCCTCCAAGCACTCTTGCTTCCAGTGTTCTACTCGTGGAGCCTTTCCCCTGAACGACCCTCCAGGACGCTTCTTTGCCCCTCCCCCCCCCCCCCCCCCCCCCGCCGCGAGCTTCAGCTCTGGCCGCCACCACGAGCCCCACGGCTAGCCGTGCCTCCATGTCACCCCTCTGCCCCGAGCAGAGGTTCCTACTCCCAGCTCTGTGGGCTCTGTCCACATGAGCAACCCTTGGAACATTCCCTCTCTTGCCCATTTCCATCGCTGGCCTTGGGAGTGCCTGCCTGGACTATGGTCATTCCCCTGTCACCAGAGTCGCGTTCCTGCTGCCCACCCAGGGATCTATCACATCATGCCTTTCCCTAAAGTCCTCAATGGCTGCCCAGGGCCTTCTCTGTCAGGTCCAAGCACCTCAGCTTTGCATGCTGAACCACTCACGGCCAGCCCTGCCTACTTTTCCAGTCTTCTCTCTCCTCTCTGAACCTCCTGCACCCCTGACCTTGGGCCCACCTGCCTGCACGTCTTTTCTGGCACACCCGACCTTGGGGCCAACTGCTTGCCTCTTCCCTCATGCCCCTGTGCCCATGGCAGTCCCGTCCTTGTTCTTGCTGTTGCCTCGGGGGACCGCTACATCTCCCCATCTGCCGGGGCCTTCACCAGCCTCAGGGTCCAACGGTAGGTCCCCAGGCCTAGACAGGTCACCCCGCAGGATTTTCAGGGTTACCCTGGGGGTGGGAAATGGTGGGGAGGCAGCTTGCACTTTCCATTTCTAACTCGTGTACCATCTGTGTCCTTTTAGAGACCTACCTAGAGTCACACAACTCTAAGAGGCAAAGAGCTAGGACGGGTCTGCCTAACTGCAAAGCCAACACTCTGAATTACAACCTTACGCCATTTTGCCCCCAAATCCACGATGATTTCTGGAGAACGCTCCCTATAGTTTTCTCGTCTAAGTCTTCAACACTTGAATGCCAGCCCTGCCCCTGGGCACCCCCTCCCCAATAACTGCCCTCTGCCCCGGAGCCTAAATCCAACAAGGGGATATATATATATATATATATATATGGGGCTGATGCCTCAAGGCTTCCCCATCTCTTATATTCACCAGAGCAGGGGCAGGAGGGACTCCTCAGCTCGCCCTTGAGAACATGAGTAGCCTGCCTGTGACCTAGGGGATGGGGTGACTGGAACACCCCCGAATCTCCAGAAGGCAAGCAAGGGCTCATCCCACATCCCCTAAGGCAGAGACAATCAAAGTCTGCATGTCCTGATCACACTTGAGATTAAAAAAAAATGTTTTTTAAACGTTTATTTATTCTTGAAAGAGAGAGAGAGCAAGCAGGGGAGGGGCAGAGAGAAAGGGAGACACGGAATCTGAAACAGGCTCCAGGCTCTGAGCTGTCAGCACAGAGCCCGACGCGGGGCTCGAACTTACGGACGGTAAGATCATGACCTGAGCCAAAGTTGGACACTCAACCAACTGAGCGACCCAGGTGCCCCTTGAGATAGTTCTTGAATCCAACATCTACCTACTTCTTTTCTAGTTATCTCCAAACTATGACAAGTAATGCTGGATTTCTCTTTATTGCAGGGGCAGCAAAATTCATTTCAAAATAAGCTTATTTAAAAAAAAAAAAAAAGCTTAAGGGAAAAATATAAACGCAGAAACGGGCCTGGAAGTGTGCACGTATGTAACCCAAATCCTGAGATGGCTGGGCAGTGGCTGAAGCGTGGGAAATCTTGCCAAAGAGAGACAGACAGAGAGCCGAGTGCGAGAGAGTGTCTCTGACATCCCGGCAAAATCTCATCCCAGCAGTCCCAGGAGAGGGCGTGTGGACTCCACAGCAGAAGCCCAGGGCGAATGTGAGTTCCAGGACATCGTGCGGTTCTCGCTTCCCTTTGAAACTAATTTTACATCCCCTTTTGGGAAACTGTGTCAGGGGTTTCTCATCTTACAGGAAGTTTATCAAGAGAATCTAGGGAGAGACCAGAACACCACCCACCCCCCCCCCCCCCCGCCCCCTGCACCGCCCCGGCGGACGGCGTGTTCCAGGCCAGCCCTGGTGAGAAGCTCGGGGAGGGGGGTGTAGGCACGGGAAGCAGAAAGCAGATCTGAAGGGGTGTGTGCATGTGCGTGCACACACACACTCACACGTACATGCACACACATGGGCCCACGCCACCCAGTAGCCAAGTGGCCCGTAGCCTGCTGGTGCTTGGGTACCCAGAGATGCCGGGAAAAGGCCTCGCCTTCCAGAGGCCAGACACTCCACCCCGTGCAGACCAGACGGGTAGTGCTGACCTTCCCACGTGTAGAAGGCACTGATGTCCCAGGCCACCCCGTGGGCAGCCTCCTTCTGCTCTAAAAAGCAGATGCCAACGGGGAAGGTAAAGACCGAGGGCCCAGGGTCCCCACAGGGGTGTGGGGTGGCCAGAAGGACTTGAGAAGCACACGATGCCACCTAGACCCTTGGGCTCGTCTTCAGGGGAAGTGCACATTCAGCCACGGCGCATTTCAAACAGACTCAGCGTGTCCCACACTTCTGGAGGGAGGCAGAGGGGGGTTGGATCTGCTCCTACCTCCCTGGGGATGAAGCACACCCAGGGGCGCTGTTGCTTTCTTCCTTCTGGGCCCTGGCCAAGGCCAATTTCCTGTCTCTACAGCTCCAGCTGCACCCGCTCCCAGAGGAATGGCAGGGCTGCCCCAGTGCCTCCCTCGGGGAAGCCAGACCATGATCGAGGCCACAGGCATCTCCCCACGAGGCAGCCCAAGGCCTGAGTTCCCAAGGGGCAGCCCCTCCTGGGTGGGAGTTACACACAGCGTGAGATCATGGGGCTGGGCAAGGAGGGTTCTCACCAATTCTGGTGTCAGGACCAGCTGATCTGGTCCTTCCGAGAGGAGAGGCTCTTAAAGATTATGCACGGGGAACACGGGAGATCTGTCCCTGGTGCTGGCAGTCCTGCAAGGGGTGGGGGCCGCGGGGGGATGCAGCTTCCTACAGCAGGACCAGACTAGGGGGTCATTTCCCTTGCAAAACCCAAGCCCTGCCCTTCACGCCAAGTAGAAAGCCTGCAGGTCTCAATGGCTCCCCTCCAGGATTCCCTCCTCACCGGTGCTAGAGTGGGGATCCGGGGTGAGGCAGCGGCCCCCTTGGGGGTGGCTGGGCAACCCACAGGCTGCACTGAGCTAAGGACACCCTATGGCCATCACGGCCATAGCATCTCCAGCCCCTCTCGGCCACGGCTGCAGCTGCAGGGTTGTGAGGACCTGGCTGGCGCGTCCACCTCTCAGCAGGGTAATCAATGAATCAAGGGGCTGCTCAAGGTAGGGGAGGGGCCCGGAGGCCACCCCCCCCCCCCCAGCCCCGTCCCCTGCGATGGCAAGAGTAATGGTGTTGCACAGTGTCCTTGGGAGGGCCTGGCTTCCCCCTCTCTTTTGGGGGCATCCATGATAAGAGACCATAAAGAAAACATCTCTCACAAACGGCTCAAGTCCTAACTGAGCGGAGGCAGGAAAACAGAGTTCCAGGAGAGGGAAGGAAACAGGCAATTCTGCCCGTGGTTACAGCCATGAGCACTGATTACTGCGTCTCAGAGCCTGACTCAGCAGTCAGAGCAGCTGACACAGGAGGGAGCCGAGGTGGCATCCACCGATGGATGGAGCTGCTCCAAGCTTCACGGCACAGGGGTGCGTTTTAACCGCTTACACCCCAGGACGGGAGGAGGAGGGACCCCAGCTTCCTGGTGTTCCCAGATGGGCAATTTCACAGTCTGTCCACATGAAGTGGCCACGCTGGCATTGTCTTGTGTTCCCAAGCAGTCCCTGGGCACCTGGCCCTCCCCCAGGTGGGGCTGAGGTCTCTTCCCCTCTGGAGCCCTGCAGGAAGCCACCCCCTGTGCAGCCTGCTTGGGGAGCAGCGGCTGTTGCCATCTTGCTCACTGATGTGAGTTTCTGCAGCAACATCGGAGGTGGGGAGGCTGGTCCTGGGCTGTGGGGACCGGAGCCACCTACTCTGGGCCAGTCCCGCACTGGGACACTCTGGCCATCATGTCCAGCCAGGCCCCCTCCCTTGTGCTTAGCACAGTGCCCCGCACAGCTCCAGGCTGGCTGTCTGCACCGACCGTGTGCCGATTTGACACACAGTGGGGGTCGGATCCCTGGAAGGTAGCTCTTAACCTCACTCTCAGGTGCATCTCGATAGTGACCCTTGGAAGTTGGGGGCCAGATCCTGGTTCCAGCTGCAGAAGGGAAGCAGGATCCTGAGAAGCAGAATTCTGGCTGGGCAGCATGTCTGACAGATCCAGGGCCCCCTCACAGGCTGGCATCCTGAAAAGGGGGTTTACCTGAGTGCCTCCCATCCACCGTCAATGAGACACAGGGCCCTGTCTTACCTGCTCACCTTGTCACCCTCAGGTCAGCTCTAGAAGGAGGGCCTGGGCTTCCCACAGCCTCTCCGGGGCTGCTGAGCCAAACCTGATTGGCCCGGGGGGGGGGGGGGGGAGGTTCTGCCTTCCAAGTAAGCCAGCAGATGCGGCTGGGGAAGACCCCATTCTTGACAGCATGAAGCCCTAGTTCCGGTGTAACCATGGGCCTTTGACACAACCCCCTCTCCCCCGTGCCCCCACTCCGGGGTCCTCGTGAACTCTCACCCCCAGCCAGCAACACCTGACATGTGATCTTCGCCAAGGGGAAAATAAACAGGAGGCTAGAAAGAAAGTCATAGAACCCTCTGTAGGGCACTGGGGATGCGGGTGGACATCGGGGGCAGAACCCCACTGCAGCAGGTTGAGGTGTGTACCCGCCCCCCCCCCCCAAAAGGTCAAAGTATTAATTCCAGAGTATGATCTTATATGACAACAGGGTCTTTGCAGATGTAATTAAGGTAGGGATCCAGTGATGAGGTCACTCTGGATTGGGAGGGTGGGGGGAGCCCTTAATCCAGTGACAGGTGTCTTTGTAAGAAGAGAAGATTCAGACACAGAAAGAAGGAGATGTGAAGGTGGGGGCAGATGACACATCTAGAAACCTGGGAACGTCACTGGCAGCACCAGGGGCTGGGAGACAGGCCTGGAGCAGGAGCTTCCTTGGGGCCTCCAAAGGGAATGAGCCCTGCCCACACCCTGGTTTCAGACTTCTAGCTTTCAGATCTTCGAGAGAGTAAATACGGCTATTTTGAGCCTCCATGTTTGTGGTAATTTGTTCTGGGAGCCCTAGGAAACTGACATACCCACCACCGAACCCTTTAAGCCTTGCGATCTCAGTAGGCTGTACGGGAGGCAGAGGAACAGCCTTCTCTTGGGGGAGGAGAGACCACCTGGGGGGGGGGGGCGCTGGAGCCCCGTGTCCCCAGCCCTGGCTTAGCTCCACACCCTGGTCAGGAGTGGGGGCGGGGAGTCTACAGGGATATTTCTGCAGCTCTCCCTGCATTAGCATCTGTGAGCAGGCTCCTGGGGCTCTCCCCGCTCTCCAGGGGGCTGTAGGAATAAATAACAAATGGTTTCAAAGAGGATTACGGTCCTAGCACCACATGACGGAGGCATGGAAGATTAATATCTTGCCCATGCAGCACCACACTAGCAATTTGAAAGCCAGCTTTACCCCAGCACATCCATTAAAGGCTCTGCTGAATTAAGAGCTACGCAAAAGACAGTCACCAGGCGCCGTGCCTTGGTGATCATAATTCACAGGGAAAAATAGTTTCAAATGAGAATACCCGTTGTTGGTGAGGCTACGATGAAGCTACTCCATTCAGATGTTGCTACTTTGGGCTACACGGCACAATCTTCTGGTGAAACAACCAGGGTAATACAGATCTATAGCCTGGGATCCAGAAATCCTACTTCTAAATATATCCTAGAGGTTCAGGAGAGCAAATAAACCTAGACACACACAAACCTCACTACAGCCGCTAACCCCCTAAGGAAATGATGTTTAAGTGAATGATGGAAACCCAATAGGGTGTAACGCAGTCACTGGCAGTGAGCGTCCCCCATAATTGGGTGAGGAGTGTGGAGAGCTCCCAGGTCTCCGCTGGCAGAAGGGAAAGCAGACAGGTGACAGGGGAGGGGTCCCTCTTCCCAGCCACCCTGTTGCTGCTTCAGATTCAGTCCCCTTTCTGGTGAGGACAGCCTGTGTGCACAACGCAGGGAAAGGCTCCGGTGGCAGCCTGGGAATCCCACAGGGTCGGGGGTGGGGGTGGTGCTCTGCCAGGGCCAGTTCTCACCTCCTCATCAATGGAGCTGGAGCAAGGGTGGCCAGCTGGGGGCCGGGCGGCGCCTTCCTGGGGTTTCCCTGTATGCTGACCTGGACCAGGGATCCCGATGACCCTAGACCAGGAGTGAGGCCAGGGGTGTGCACCTGCCCCGTCACGAGGTTGGTCTGGGACACAGGATCGGGAGTCCTCTGAGGTCATATCCTAGCTCCGTCCTCTGGTTGCATGACCCGAGGGAGGCATGGTGCCTGTTCTCCCCCGTGAGGCGCAGAGAATCATATTACCCAATCCTGGGGTGGCTGGAGGATTAAGAGCAAATGCGTGCCAGGTTTAACCAGGGGCCTGACAAAGAGCAGGGCTGTTCTTGGACAAAGGCAGCTCTGGTACAAATAATGACAGTGGCAGCGATCGTTGCTGCCATCATCCTCACCATTAACCCCATCGCATGACCACCATCACTATCTTCATAACCACCAACCCCATTACCACCGCCATCACCACCATCACCACCCCCATCACCACTGTTTTCCCCACCATCACCCCCATCCCCACTATCACCATCACCACCACCATCATCCCCATCATCACCATGTCACCATCAACATCATCTTCCAACATCCAGATGAAGTGCCAGCTCTTTCTCACAGCACAACAAAAGGCGGTCAGCTATTCAGGTCCCCCCCCCCCCCCAACTGCCGGGCCCTCAGCTCCCCTGCAAATCTGCTGGTGGGGCCATGGCCTTCTCTACCTGCCACCTGGGACCACTCAATCCGGATGCCCTGGGACAGTGTCTGCAGTTAGGAGGAATTATCTCTGCATAATTAAGTGGCTTGGCTATAAAAACACGAGGGGCATCCTGGCCGCTGGGCACTGAACATGCGGTCTGTTCCGGGAGGCTGAGGGGCTGCAGGACAGAGGCCGTTGGTTCACACGCCAGGCGGCAGGGAGGCTGTGGCCATCAGCCGGTGCTGCCGGCCCCAGGACCGCAGCTGTCTCAGCACGCAGGTTCAGTCCCCACGTGCCACCGTCTCTGGCTGGGTGCCAGGCCCAGAGGCCGTGGCTGCCCTGACCCCCCCTGGGGCACTGCCTGGTGTTCAGGGTGTGCCAGGATCGTGCCCTGGATCCAGTGGCAGGTAAGACACTTCGGGGGAGGATCTGCCGGCTGGTAGCCAGTATAGGGGAGAAGAAACGAGGGAGCCTGCAGTGGGGGTGGCCTCTGCCCGCCCCCAGGGAGCCCAGGCTTGGTCCCATGGTTTCAGCTTAAGGACCCAGAGCCCATGAGGTGGGGAGTGTGCTGCAGCTCAGCTCCTCCAAGTGGGGCCTCTGGAGGTTCCTGGGGTGGAGGAGTGGGCAGAAGGGGAGCCCCAAAAGCAGTCCTGGTGGAGGGCAGTGCCAGGGCAGGAGGCGCGACTTCATTCCTGAGCCACGGGGAACTCACGGACTCATCTGGACGGTGGCATTTACCTGTCTCTGCAGCTCTGAGCCCTGGGCACAGACGCCGTGAGGGAGTCGGGTGGTGAGTCTGGCCTCCGAGGCACAGAGTGTGCTGCTTCAAGGGACTGTGGGCACTCGGGAGACTGTGAGGTCAGCCCGGGGCAGGCGAGTGCGCTTGGGGCCCGTGTGGGGGGAGTGGGGGGCGATGCCCTGGCATCAGGCAATTTCACCAACACATAGAGGGAAACGAGCATTTCCCTGGAGAACGAGGCACAGGCTGTCTGGCTCAGGAAGCGGGAAGGCCTGGGCTGGGGTTGCAAGAGTAGCCCCCATGATGGGTGGGCCCCTCCTCTAAGGACAGTCCAATGCATGGAGCGGGGTCCCAGGGACCATGGCACAGGTTCGGTTTCTGCCCAGAGGGTTTCCTTCTCTGACAGTTCTAGGTCCATGGGCCACGCTTTTGCACCTGTGCCCAGCTCGGCAGAGGGTGCCTCCAGCTGGGTGAACGGGAGCTCCACGTGCCATTGTCCACCCTGCCCTGCCTTCTGGGAGTGTCCACTGTTCCTGACGGTCGCTGACAGCCTGCTTCTGGCACGTTGCCCCTGAGGTCTGAGCCGGGGGCTGCAGCGGTGATGACACAGACATGCCCTGTCCTCGCGGGCACACGGTCTAGGAGGGCCCAGACACCAGCCACAATGGCCACTATGGAGTGCAGAGGCATACAGGAGGCTAGCGAGGCGGCTCAGGGACCCAACACAGGTCAGCGGTCAGGAGCCAACAGGTAGGATTCCTCCCCGAGCCTTGGTTCCTTCTTCCTAAAATGGGGTCGCTGGACTACAGGGCACCAGACTGAGGGGCCTGAAGGGACTTTGCTGACGCCCACTGGCTGGAGAAGCAATGCC
Organism: Neofelis nebulosa; assembly: GCF_028018385.1. Lineage (NCBI taxonomy): Eukaryota > Metazoa > Chordata > Mammalia > Carnivora > Felidae > Neofelis > Neofelis nebulosa. The sequence continues at coordinate 218,567,508 of NC_080783.1, forward strand.
GAGTGAAATAAAGCCCTGTATTAGTTAAAGTGCCTGCTCACACTGGGGCTGTGTTAGAGACCAGGGATTCTGCCCGAGCGGGGGGGACAGGTGCCCTCGTCTCTGTGAGGGGCTGGGGGAAGGGCCCCCCGGCTTGTGATGCCTTTGCGTGCAGAGTGCTGGGTGAGAGCCTGGGCTGCACCTGCTGCCCCCTCTCCTACTGTTCACACAGGCTGCTACCCTGGGACCCATGTGGGCATACCATGGGGCCCAGCCAGGCCCTCACACCCATACAGCCCAGCAGGTGGCTGGGCACCTCCAGCGGTTACCATGGTTACCAGCCTGCAGGAGGGTAGGGAGAAACCCTCTTTTCTGCAGCCCTCCCAGGGGCACTCTGTGGGCTTTGCCAGAACCTTCTAAGCATGGGTGAGATGCAGCCTGGGCTGTGTGAATGTGCGTGTTTGGGAAGGTGGTAGTACCTGAGGGACCCTCAAGGCAGGGCTGGGGGCGCTCATGGGACCTGGTCAGCTTCCCTCTCCCCACGCTGTATGAATGACCCAGCTCAGCCCCACAGAAGAGGCAGGAAACATCTTCTAAAGATGAGCAGCCCCCTAGACGCTTCCTCGTTTGGCCCAGTGTCCTTTCCCTGAGGTCATGCCAGTACCTCTTGCTGTCCCTGCACTTTTTAAGTTTCTTTATTTATTTTGAAAGAGAGTGAGTGAGTGGGGGGGGGGGGGTGCGGCGCAGAGAGAGAGGGAGAGAGAGACAACCCCAAGCAGGCTCTGTACTGTCAGCCCAGAGCCTGATGTGGGGCTTGAACTCATGAACTGTGAGATCATGACCTGAGTGGAAAACGAGAGCCGGGCACTTAACCAACTGAGCCCCCCGGGCACCCCGTCCCTGATCTTTCTGTATGCAGCTCTGCCTGCCCAGAATGGTGCCCCGTCCTATGTCCCCCTGACACTCTGGCTTCAGCCTCACGTCTCTTCCTGACCACATAGGATGCACGCTGTCTGGTGGCACCTGCCCGGCCTGAAGACACTTCTGTTGTGGCCCAAGGGGCACTCACGTGTCCCGGACACCACATCTTCTCCCCCAGCCGATGTGGCCTCATCCACACCTTTTTGGGACAGTGAAGGAACGGGTAACTTCCTGGCACAGGCCGTACCTGCACAGAGCTGGGGTTGGGAGCACGACATCTCCTACAGGCAAGCACAGCTGCTCAGGCTGTGACATCAGGCCTGGGATGGTTGACGCATCTCATCCAAACAAATCCTTTTGTTAGGACAGTGGGTGCACGTCCCCCAGCAGATGCCCCGCGTGCCCTGGTGGTCTCTCCTAAACCCATCTTTCAGCATGAAGGGGAAGCACAGTGAGGGGGCAACCCGGTGCCTCCAAAGTGCCCTGGCCGGGGCAGCTGGGAACCCCTACTCCCCCCCCCCCCCCCCCCAGTCACCCCTGGCTCCCTTCTCCAACAGGTGTAAACAGGGAGGGGTCTGCTGGTCCAGGAAAGTCAAAGCTTGCCTGTGGCCCTGAAGAAAGGTGGCCGTTTTGGGTTGGGATTTGCAATTCTGTTCTGGGTATCATGTGTCCTTTGTAGGAGCAAAGGGACAGAGATGGCTCCGGGCCTCCTGTCCCTGACACCTGAACACCGCCTGGCCAGGGTGACTAAAAATACCTTCTTCTCATTGAGAGGGAAAGGCAATACCCCCGGGGCTGGGGGGACGGGGAGAAGAAGCCAGGAGCAGAGGTGGGAGACAGGCTACCAAGATGGGGGAGGCGAGATGCCACAGGGTGAGACCAGAGGGACAGAGCCCGCTCCTCTGTAGAGCCTGGCTTCCATCAGACAAGTGCACGGACCGTCAGCATCCCCAACCAACCAACATTCCGAGAGGACCACGACGCTACTGACAATGACACCCTGTCACGCTTGTCAAGATAAAAGCAGGATTTGAGGTCACAGATGACACAGGTGTAGCAGGTCACTCCTGGAGAAGTGGGCTTCACGCATTCCTGAGACTCGAGGAAGCCCCAGGGTGCCCTTGGCATCGGAGCCTCCAATGACCGAAGCTTCCCTGTGAGCTGCCTTAGGGAGAAGCGAGAGCTGCAAGTTCACCGATAAACACAAGCTGGGAGTGTCTCTCAAAGTGAGGTCTCAGAACCCCTGGACCAGTGCTGGCGAAAGATGGAGCCTCATCAGGACCCTCGGGGGACTGTTTTCGGGTGCCCCTCCCTGCGGTTCTGGCGTGTGCGCCCATGGCCCTTGGCACGTCTGGAGCCCTGGGACCCCCGGAGCCCCCTGCTTCCCCGCTCTGCAGTCACACTGTGTGCACAGCTACCAGTGAAGCTGGAGAATCAGAATCTCCTTGCTCGTGCCTTCTAGTATAGCCGATTTTCTTCCATCTAGAAGGGGCGGGAAGGGCACTGTTCCCAGGGAGGCCCTGCCACCACAGAGCGTTCAGGAAAGCATGGCTCGCAGGCAGAATTCTAGATCCTTCTGCCCTTGGCTGCATTTGACAGCTTGTGGGTATCAGGGCTGGAGTTTGCTCCGAAGGATCCCCCAGCTGCCGAGGGAACATGGAAACATGCTGCGGTGAAGGGGAGTGGGTACGCTCAGACAGCGGCTCAGCAGCCCCCCAGTGCCCACTGCAAGGGTGGGCGGGCGTGCAGACAGGCGCCGGGCAGACTGGCCTGGCCATCCAGGAGGCCTGAGGTAAGGGAGGACAGGGCGAGGCGTGTCCCTCCATTCATAGAGAGGCTCTTCTCTGCAGTGGCAACGGGACGGCACCCCCTCCCCATGGAAGTGGCCGGCTGGGCCCATTCTGAGCAGCCCTGGGGGGGATCATGAAGTCACTCAAAAGGGGACCCGAGTCACTGCTCAAGCCTTCCAGGGAGCCCCCTGGGCTCCAGGTAGGGCGATCATTTGGACCCCGTCCATGACTAGAAGTGGAAGGTGGCAGGGTAGCCGACGTTGACCGGACACCCTGCTAGGAGACATGTATCGTCCCTATGCTTTTACTCACATAGTCTCGTTTTGCCAGTCCAGAAAGAGAGTGAAGCCAGATGGCTGAGAAGGCGAGAGCCAGAGACTGAGGGAGATGCGGAGCTAACTTCCCACCAGGGTCCATGGGCCAGACTGGTGACCGAGGGCCCTGTGGACAAGACCTGGTATTTAGGGGTCTTTATGTGCTCGGTATTTATGTGCTCGTTTACTGGGGAAACTGGCCTAGTGACGAACACTTTGCTGGTCTGTCTTGAACTCGGGGCAGGGATCTGAGAAGTAGGGCATTGCCTAGCTTTCAGCCTCCAGGAAGATGACTGCCCAGCAGCCAGGGCCCAAGATCTCCGTGGAGAAAATGACCAAACTCAGTCTGCAGCATGGGTACGAAGCTGGAGGAGATAGTCCCCCCTTTCCGCTTCTTCTCTTGCCCCAATCTTATTTTATCTGTGCCCCACAAGATATCGAGAGCCAACTCTGCAGGTGCCTGTGTGCTGGGGTGAGAGAGAAACAGGCTGGCTGCAAGGGGGAGGGCAAGGGAGGCAGGGGCCAGGGATGTGGGCAAGACAGGTGTTGGGGGACTGGCTGTGCTACGAGGGACACACACAAGCCCGCACGCATGCCAAGGTCTCCAGGATTAAGTACGTGGCGATGATTTGGCAGAGCAGGGAGAGCCTCCTGAGACCACATCCTGTGGGGCTATGTGTTAGAAAGCTGGGTGTGGCTGTGGGGCACCCTCATGGCTGGGGGGCACTGGGCCCAGAGCTCATCCTGGGGATACAGGGAGAGGGAGGCCAGCTCTCAGCTGAGCCCCACAGGAAGTGGTAAAGTGTAAGAAGACACGGCAGCTGTTCACGCCCACCCGGCAGGGAGACTCTCCTTCCTACCTGCCAAGGGCAGGCTGAACGGAAGCCTCAAGCTACCCCACAGAGACAGTATGACCAGGTGGGTCACCATCTGGTCCCAGGGGTGCTCTCTCTCCTGGGGAGGCCCTGTTCCCTCTTCCTCCCCTGAAGTGGCTGAGCCAAGAGAGGTCAGCCAAGGACCACCTCTGTTCACAGAGTGCTCCAGAGAAAGGCAGGACCTGGAGTGAATGGAGGGCAGAGTGTGTTAGGCTCCCCTTTGTGAAAAGGGTGGGTTTCCATGTCCCTTGGGAGCTGGGATTGAACCCTGACCCTGCTGTGGATCTGAGACCCATCTGTGTGTGTGCGGGGCGGGGAGGGGGGGGGGGACGGCGGGGATTTCCGGCATTTCCGGAGCTTGCTGGGAAGGGGGAGGGGTGATACCTGTCTCAGAGTCTTGACACAGCAGGAACAGAATCAAGGTTTCCTTAGGAGATAGGAGGCTGGGTCAGTCTTTCTACCCTTCTGTGCCTCAGTTTCCCCATCCTGGCTAACCAGCCCACCTTGTAGGGTGATTTACAAAGATCTGTCACAGAGCAAGGTCCAAAGTGCAGGCCCAGGATGACCTAAGACTCTTCTCTCTTTTCATCTTGCCAGGTGCCTTGGCCCCTTGCCTTCTCTTCGATGACCTCTTTGGAACCATGGCGCCCTGGCTCTGGGGACCTGCCAGGCCAAGCAGGATGGTATCACCAGAATTCTCTGTGGTTGATGACATTCCCCCCCGCCCCCCACAACAGCTCCCCAGTGACTCAGACACACCCCAGGGCACTGGTTTCCTCTATACATGTCAGCAACATCTCAGAGTGGCCTAACCAAAGGGCAGCTGAATCCAATGGTTGGGCACATCACAAGGTGCTGGCTTCTTCCGATTGGGAGAGCGGAAGACGACCTGGGCTTCCATTAGTGGGGTGTGAAGGGTCTGGATCCACCCCTGCCCTCAGTGACCTTGGAGAAGTCTGCCTCTGGGCTTCCGTGGACTCCCTTAGTGGGGGAAGATGGCCAAGACCTTTCGCCTCTATGAGGTGAGACCCCCTGGCTGCTGGGAGAGGGGATGGAGGGAGGCTCGGTGTTTCTGGCCCCCCACACCTTCAGAGATCGTCTTCCCCAAGTGCCACCTGCAGCGGCCACTGCCCTGCCCTGTTATTCAGGGACTCCAGGAGATCACTCTTCTCTGTGACCTTTGGTGACATGAAGGTCACTGAGAATGTCGTCAAGGACTAAACACGTGCTGCTTTCAGCCGGAGTCCCCGGAAACGAAACGCGTGACACAGGTTCCAACAAAGAGGAGGCCTTCCTTCGCCATTCTGAGGTGCCTGGTTGCCTTGGACCCAGCACCAACTAACAGAAAGTCTGGAGGAGCGCCCCCCCACTCCCTCTGAGCCCCTACCGGAAACTGCCAAATCAAAACTTGTGCCACTCACTTCCTCCTGAATCATTTGGAGATCGTTGGCAAAGAAAGCCAGCCTCTCAGGCTGTCCCCGTCCACAGAGTTCACTCGTCCCTCAGGCTCCCAGAGCGCACGGCCGGCTGGGACCCTCGCAAGGCAAGAAGCGGTATCCCGTTTCGCCACACCTGTGGTGTACAATTACTTTTGTGCCCAATTCTTCCCAACCAGGCTCCACATTCAGACCCAAAGGGTTTTGAGCACAAAACCTGGGTTTCACATTTTTCATAAACCCCCTCCCATCCCCCACGGCCTGGCTCAGTCCTGGGGGGGTGCCGAGGAGTGTCTACAGAGTCTGGCAACTGGCAGGGGAGAGAGAAACACGACAGCTGAACCTCAGTTGTATACGGGAGGCCTCCCCCGGGGTTGCTTTCCAGGCAGGAACGAGCTGCAGCCCAAACACCATCACTGCCACTGAGGCTGGGTGTGGATCTGGAGCGTTCCCATGGACACAACCTGGGGAGCCAATGCCCTCTGGGCCCCTCACTGAGACAGCACATGGGCAGGAGCCCAGGAACTGCACATAAGCCTGGCTCTGCAGGTGGATGCTTTTCCAAGCAACAACCAGGAGGGCAGATGGGACTCTCCACACGCAGGTCCCCCAACCCTGCAATGTGTTAGCAGAGTGGGAGCTTGCTCTTGGCACTGGAAGGGGGATGGCATTTTTGAGGGGGAGGAGAAGTTGCAGAGAAAGAAGAAACCCCGAAACGACAGACCCTGGGACAGCTGTGGCCTGAACTTGGTGTTCTCACTCCTCGGATGTGGATGTATTAATTTCCATAAATGCTAATAGCCCATTTCCCCAAGAGCTATTACTTATGTCATCTCCCCTTGGATGCGGTTCAACACAGGACAGACAAATGAAGGGGAGAGAAGGCAGCCCCCACTGGCGGGTCCCCTGCTCCCCACCCATGTCCCCACCAGGCAGCTCGGGTCTCTTTCCTAAGGTGGCCCTTGTAACTAACTGCAGGGTCAAGACCCCCAGCCTTCAGCCCCGCAGCAGAGTTCTGTCAGGCCAGGAGGCAAAGAAAGTTACCAACCCCGAAAATGCTGAATCACAAAGTGAGGCTGAGCAGGAAAGTGGGGGTGGGGTGGGGAGGGAGATGGTGGCCAGGGAGGAAGGCAGGAAAGGGTGCTAAGGGGCTTCCCACCTGGAGCCCCCCAGGATGCTCTAGGTGAAGCGCAGACCCCCACGGGATCCCCCAGGATAAGCGCCAGGAGGAGCGGAGCCAGGGTGTGACTGGGTGGGAGGGTGGCAAGGTGGGCAGGTACTCTGGCTGCTGCTACCGCAGCACGAAACGGTGCAGCTTCTGGGTCTCTGCATCCTGCGGGAGCAGCAGCAGGTAGGGAGGTAGGGAAAGAAGAGAAGCTGAAGATGGGGAAGGGGCTTAGGCACGGGGTGGAGTGGGGTGGGGTGGGGTTGGGTGTGTAGGTAGCCCCGAGGAACTGGTGCAGGAAGGAAGTGCCAAGGACCTGGGGACCTGCAAGGTGGGGGGAGAGCGCCCACTGGGAGAGATGTAGGGGCTGGGAGCAGACTGGATGGGAGGATGGGGACAAGGATCGGGAGAGAGAGGCAGGATGAGCCTTCAGAAGCAATAAGGAAGAGAGATGGGGAGGTCCGTGGCCAGGCGCGCTCGGATGGGGCTGCGCAGAGGCCGCGGGAAGGGATGGGAAGGAAGGAAGGCTGGGGGCAGGGGGAGGCGAGGCTGCAGGAAGGGGAGGGGGCAGAGGTGGGGAGGAGGGCACCCGGACGAGGGGAGGGATGAAGTTTGGGGCAGGGGTCGGGGATGGGAGCTGAAAGGTCGGGCGGGATGGGGGAAGGGAGATGATGGAGAAGGAGGTGAGCCGGCTGGAGAGGAGGTGAGGACGGAGGCGGGCGCGGGGACGCGCTGTGGAAGAGGAGATGGAGAATCAGCGCGGGCCTCGCGGGTGCCCGCCGCTGCTCTCCCGGCGCACGGCGGTGGCCAGCGCGGCCCGCCGGGGTCCCCCTGCACTCACCTGGGGGCTCCAGCTCCGAATCCTGTGCCCCGCTCCGGATCTTCCTTCCCGCCCTGCCCCGGCGACTTTAGCGCCCCCGAATCCCGCTCGCTCGGCCAGGTTCCGCCTGCAGCATCCTCACCTCGTGGGACGCCCTGGGCCACGCCTCTACTGTCTTCTCATTGGTTGGCCTTCACGCCAGTCATATTCCAATTGGCTGAAGGGGTCGTCGGCCATGCAAATCAGGACGGGCCCGCCGCTGCGCCGATTGGCTGGCGCTACGGGAGCGGAGCTCCTGGACTGGGGCTCTGATTGGTCCCTCGGGCCTGCCAGCAACGCTGACGCGAGGCGGGCTCCGGGCGCGAGCGCGGAGCGCGCCGCCTGCCGAGGCTACTCCCGCGGTGGTGGCGGAAGGGGCGACCCTCTGCGGGTCCTCTGTCCTCTAGGCCTGCGGCTCCGGCGGGCTCCCGAGGGCACCGGCGGGGCTCTGGGTCGGTCGTGGGGGCACTTCCTCAACAGCTTGGGCCTCGGCGCGCCGGGCACGGCCGCGGCGGGCGGCGGGCCCGTCTCCTAGGTAACGCAGTCCGCGGCGGGCGGAACCACGCTGGCTGGCGCCGCGGGGGAGGTTGGACGGGGCCCGGGGCGCTGCGGGCGGCGGAGCGGGCTGGGGCCCGGGCTAGGGGTGCTCCGTGCGTCCCTCCGCGGGGACAGGGAGCCCGCGTCAGTGGCATCCCACCCCCTGTCTTGACCCTTGGTGCGGCCCGGGGTTCCAGTGGGGCTCCTTGGGGCTCACCCTGCGCGCCCTCTGCCCTTGGCCCTGGCGTCCGTCAGCAGCCGCTCGGCTTAAGACGAGAGCGCGGTGCGGACGACCTGGGCTTTGCTGAGACCCTGATGGACGTAGGCCCACTGCACTCGGCGTCCCGCTGCCCTTCCCCGGCCGGACAGCAGTGGGGGGACTCCTGCAGGGTGTTTGTTCCCGGGTCGGGCCCTCATCCCCTGCTGGCGCATCCCAGAGCCGCCGCCCAGCGGAGATTGCGAGACTCTGGCTCTTGCCGGAGGTTCTGTCTGCCCTGCTGGTCCTGCCTTCCCTTCCGCTGTCCGTGTCGCTGACTTCCTGACCGACTTAAGAGCTGACCGCCTGGGCCCCTCCCGCATGCTTGCTCTCCTAAGCGCTCCTAATGAGTCAGAGGCCCCACCTGTGCACATGTCTCCACCGCCTGTCTCCATAGAAGACCGCTGCATTCTCAGAGCGGTTGGGTCTCCGTGTTGCGAGCGTCCTGTGGTTGTGGACAGCCGGCTCCACTTCCAACCCAGTCTCCATCCCAGCTCGCTGCACCCTCACCACCTCTGTCATTTTCATAGATCACACCTTGCCTTCGTTGTGTGCTGACTTATCTCCTGTCTTTCTGCTTCACACCAGATCCATCCGGTGAGGGCAGGGAGCTGGTCTGCTACCTTCAGGGCGGTGTCTCCAGGCCCTGGCGCGTGGTAGGTATGCAAAGAAGATTGCTTGAATAAGCAAATTCAAGGCAGCGCTTAACTAGACCTCACTTGCTCCCAGAAAACCTTGCCAAAGCTTTTTGGTCTCAGGCACCCCAAATCTTGTTCACTTCTTGGAAAGAAGCTTCCCTCTGCCTGCAGAGCACCTCGTGGCTCCTGCCCGTCTTTCTCTGGTGAACCATCGGGAAACTCTGTCCCAGCTTACCCTGTTCAGCGCCCAAGCCCCCTTTTCTTTCTGTCCCCCACCCCCCTCTCCCCAACAAAAACAGAGACTTGATTAGGCTCATCTTCTGTGTGCTGCTCACTCTTGCTCCCACTGGATTTTTAGATTCTTTTTTTTTTTTAAGTTTATTTTTGAGAGAGAGACAGACAGAGAGACAGAGTGGGGGAGGGGCAGAGAGAGAATCCCAAGCAGGCTCCATGCTGTCGGTGTCCGGACATGGGGTTCAAACTCACGAAGTGCGAGATCATGACCTGAGCTGAAATCAAGAATCAGATGCTCAACTGACTGAGCCACCCAGGTGCCCCGGATTTTTAGATTCTTAACAACAGGGCACTTGGCGGGTCTTCACCATTGCATGCACTGGAACGGAATAGGTGAGCAGAAGCAGAGCCCTCTAGGAAACCTCCCAGCCCTCTCATCTTACAGGTGGGAGACAGATGCAGGGAGGGCAGGAGACTTCCCTGAAGCCTGAGGGCAGTGGGGGTAAGCCTGGGTCCTCGGCTGGTGTCTCATTGGCTTCGATTGTAATGGTCATATACGACCAGCTGTGTGACTTTGGCCTGGCCCTTTAACCTGAGTCTCACTGTCCTCATCAGTGATATTTATCTACACAGTTGCTGGAATAACACACGTGGAAAGGCTTGAGAGGGCCCAGCTCACTGTGGGAACTCGTGAAAACTGGTGCGTTTTCTTGTATGGTTTTTTCCCCCAGAGAGCCCTTTCCCTAGGCTCGAAGCATGGAGCCCTCGACGTTTTCTCTTTATTGTTTCCCCCAACCCCAGAGGTCCTTCTGTCTTTCCTCTGTAGCCGTCTTGATTCCTGCACGGCACAATTTGATTATACTTCATCATTGGAAAGATTTTCACTGAGGACCTAGCCCTGACCTCACTGAGCTCAGTCTTGCAGGACAAGAGAGATGGGGAGCCTCAGGGAGCCTGGTGACTTCTGTGACAGGCTCCCTTGTGGGGGAGCCACTGGAGGGGGCTGGCGGTGCTCACCCTGCGGAAATAGCATTGGATCTGACTTCTAAGGATGTGTGTGGGTTTTCTAGGGGCCTTGTGTATGTGTGTTGAGGGGAGCAGAGAGGTCCTGGTATCTATGAGGGACTGTAGCAAAAGCAGCGGGGTGGTGGAGTGGGGGAGGGTCAGGTGGCAGCTGTTCTGTGGGGGTTGGGAGGAAGGGGAGAGTTCTGTGCCTGCCTGGTCTCCACCCCCAGGAGCCTGTGTCTCCAGTGTCCTCTCTCCCTCCACCGCCCACTCGGACTGTTGCTGTCTACCTCCACCTGCCCAGCTCACTGTTTTGGTTGGGTGGCTGTTCCCTTCAGAGCAGATGCCTTTCTGCCCGGTGTGGGTCCTGCCGTGCCGGGGGCACTCCCGTGGATGCGCGTTCCCTGCCAGGTGGACCAGAACTCGAGTGTTGCTCAGCACCTGCCAGCCAAGTGCGGTCGCCGGCAGGAGGGGAAGGAGGTGCCCGGTCAGGAATCTGGGCCAAGTGGGCAGGGTCTTCAGTGGCCTGCAAGGGGGGCACGGCCCCAGAGCTGGGCAGACACTACGGGCAGTGTGCAGAGGCCCCATTCAGAGGCGACGCTTTACCTGAGGCAGGAAGGCCTTCCTACGTGGCGAGCTTCAGGCTGTCGCGGCGCTCGCTCGGTATAAATTAACGTCCCGGTTTTTAAAAAAAAATTTTTTTTAACGTTTATTTATTATTTTTGAGACAGAGAGAGACAGAGTATGAACGGGGGAGGGTCAGAGAGAGAGGGAGACACAGAATCTGAAACAGGCTCCAGGCTCTGAGCTGTCAGCACAGAGCCTGACGTGGTGCTTGAACTCACAGACTGTGAGATCATGACCTGAGCCGAAGTCGGCCACTTAACCGACTGAGCCACCCAGGCGCCCCAGTGTCCCAGTTTTATAACAAGTGCACAGGGAGACGTTTTCCCTAAAAAAAAAAAAAAAAAGCTTGGGAGTCAACTTTATTTTTTTTTTTTTTTAAATTTTTTTTTTCAACGTTTTTTATTTATTTCTGGGACAGAGAGAGACAGAGCATGAACAGGGGAGGGGCAGAGAGAGAGGGAGACACAGAGTCGGAAACAGGCTCCAGGCTCCGAGCCATCAGCCCAGAGCCTGACGCGGGGCTCGAACTCACGGACCGCGAGATCGTGACCTGGCTGAAGTCGGACGCCCAACCGACTGCGCCACCCAGGCGCCCCGGAGTCAACTTTATTGAGACTTCAATTAGATTTTATGAAAATTTTTTGAGTTCTGATGATGAGCCAGGTACCAAGGACACGGGAAAATAGATCCCTTTACGCAGGTGGCTGGCCAGTACAGGGCAGGTGGCAGCCGTGCCCGTGGGAAGCCCAGCAGCTGGCCTTGGGAGCCTCCCAGAAGGTCTCTTGGGCAGGTGGCCCTCCTGCTGGGTGTCAGGCCTCTGCTGCTCAGAAGTGCACCTGTGTGTCCTGTGGCTTTTGTAATGGTACCACGTGCTGGGTGGCTCAGGACGACACAGAGTTCTTCTCTTTCAGTTCTGGAGGTCGGAAGTCCACGGTCCGTCTCACTGGGCTGAAGTCGAGGTGTGGGCAGGGCTGTGGGGGAGGATCTGTTTTGCTTTGTGGTCACCTGAGCTTCCCTCTGACCCTCCTGGGTCCCCCACCAGGCCCGCCTGTGGAGTCCAGGGCACTTTCCTCACCTGAAGGTCCTTAGCTTAATTAATCATGCCCCCAAAGTCCCTCTTGCCATGTGAAGTCACACATTTCTCAGGTTCTGGGGATTAGGACAGGGACAGCTTTGGGGGCAATTCTTTAGCACAGAAAGCTTTTCTGTGCTTTTCCTGTCAACTCAGCTCTGGTGGGAGTGGGGCTGCCTTCCGTCAGCCTGTCTCCACCTGGAGGTCTGGGTCCTCCCCACCCCCATCTCCGCCAGTCTCCCCTGGGCTGGCCTTGACCTCGGGCTCTCCCTGGAGCCGCAGGCGGCCCCTGGGGCTCCCAGCTGGCTTGGGCAGCTCCTGTCTTCTGAGCAGAGACAACCTCTCCAGAGGGAACCGTGGCTGGAGTCCCAGGGGAGATGGTGGTTTGCACACCGTGGGTCACATGTCATCTGTGAGCGTGCCACTAGAGCGCTCTGCCTGTAATCGTGGGCGGCCTTCCCACACATGGGGTCGGGAGGGTCATTCCTTAAAACGGGGTATTGTGCAGACCAAAGTAATGCAGGACAAGGACCCCGATGCATGCATGCTGTCCCGCTCGGGAACCGCCCAGATCTGGATGCTGGGGTGGATGCCTGTCTGTGTGTGTGTGTGGGGGACTCCGGGGTGGGGGGCACTCCCGTGGAGGGACAGGGCTCTGTTCCCCGGGCCCTCTAGTGTGGGAGAGCATCTCAGGCCAGTCACATCTGTGCTCTGTGGGCTCTGCTCCCCACACGCTGCACAAAAGCCCTCGTCCTTTGGGTCCCACTAGAACAGCCCTTCATGCTTTACAAAATCGTTGAGGACTCCAAGGAGCTTAACATCTACCAGGATTTACCATGTTAGGGATGAAAACTGAGAAATGTCAACAATGCTATTGTTCATTTAAAGATAGCGATAGACCTGTTACGTGTTAGCCTGAAGTGTATTTTTTTTATGAAAGCCAACTGTTTTCCCAGAACAAAAAAATTAGCAGGAAGAGGGGTGGTTTTGCGTTTTCGTAAATTTTTTTTAACGTCTGGCTTAGTAGGCAGCTGGGTCTCATACAGATTTCTGTTTTGAACCTGTTGAGCTATGTTGTTTTGGTCGCAGTCGTTGAAAGAAACTTGGCCTCACTCAGAAGGGAGGAGTGTTTGGGTAAAAATTAGGGATGTTCTCCTCTGGTACTTCACCAAAAAGTGGTAGTTTCTTTTTTTTTAATTTTTTTTTTTTAACATTTATTTATTTTTGAGATAGAGACAGAGCATGAACAGGGGAGGGTCACAGAGAGAGGGAGACACAGAATCTGAAACAGGCTCCAGGCTCTGAGCTGTCAGCACAGAGCCCGACACGGGGCTCGAACCCAGGGACCGTGAGATCATGACCTGAGCCGAAGTTGGACACTTAACCGACCGAGCCACCCAGGCGCCCCAAGAGACAATTTTTTAATGTGTTATTTTAGTTTTTGAGAGACAGAGACAGAGTTTGAGCAGGGAAGGGGCAGAGAGAAAGAGAGAGAGAGAGAGAGAGAAGGAGAGAATCAAGCAGGCTCCAGGCTCTGAGCCATCAGCCCAGAGCCCGACGCGGGGCTCGAACTCACAGACCGTGAGATCGTGACCTGAGCTGAAGTCGGACGCTTAACCGACTGAGCCACCCAGGCGCCCCCAAAAAGTGGTAGTTTCTTGAACGTTTGTTGCCAAGTAGAGTTTGACACTGCCAGTGAACTTGTCTTTAGTTCCAGAGTTCCAGAGTTCCAGAACTCTGGTACTTACAGTCCTTTGGTCTGTCCTGTACTTTGGGTGGGTCTTTTACACGTGCAGGCTTTTATATCATTAGGCCCTGCACGCTAGGAGAATACTGGTTCTAAGGTAGGCTCCTCTTCTAAACAGCGCAGATTTAATCCTACAATTTCAAAAGATCCCTTTCCTTACCGTCACCATCCATCTCAGGAAAACCTTCAAGGAGCTGGAAGCTTTCAGGTTCCCCGGGGAGGATACCGATTTCCCCGATTCTGATTTTTGCCTGAAAGCTCAATTCTTACAAGTTTTCCTTGACATGACAGACTCATTTTGTTCACGTCTGTCTGTCTGCAAGGTGCCCAAGTTCAAATGAGCACGGTTTGTCTCTGAGCTGGTCTTTTAGTAAAAACGGTGCTGCTGAGTGACAGAAGCAGCTGGTCCCCCGCACGGTGCACAGATCATGCCCAGCTGACCCCGAGCCAACCATCACCCTTCATTTTGTAGCAGAAGGGCTTTTTTGTGGATTTCCCACATCATCACAAAATATTAGAAATGTGTGTACTCAAGGGCCAAGAAGTGGTGGTTTTGACAGCTTTACCAAAGACATTTAAAAAAAATTTTTTAAAAATTTTTTAACATTTTTATTTCTGAGAGAGAGAGAGACAGAGCGTGAGCGGGGAGGGGCAGAGAGAGAGAGGGAGACACAGAATCCGAAGCAGGCTCCAGGCTCTGAGCTGTCAGCACGGAGCCCTATGTGGGGCTCAAACTCGCGAACTGCGAGATCATGACCTGAACCGAAGTCGGCCGGCCGCTCAACCGACTGAGTCCCCCAGGCCCCCCAACCAAAGACGTTCTTAAGTGAAGCTTCCGTGTCTTCTGCTGTGAGTGGTGAAGAACACCCAGCGGCCCGAAGGGTTTGGTGCCGTTGCCTTGGGGCGCCCTGAGGCCCCGGCAGCTTCGCCCACTGTTGCCGTGGCTTCATCAGCACAAATTGTCCATACAGAGAAAAAGGCCCATGACATCTGAATATTGTGGAAATATTTTTGACCTTGTGGAGCCCTTGACAACCCCAGGGAACCGCAGCGTCTGGGGACCACATTTAGAGAACCACTGTCTTAGGAGACCAGATCACTGCCCTATCTTGCTTGTCATTTGAGTGTACAGGATTCAGCCTCTTATCAAAGCCAAGATTGTGTCAGCTGGAAGGTTGATAGTTCTAGAGAAGGTTCAGATCCCTGTCTGCCCGGAAGGCGGGTGACATCCTCGATGAGCCAGGTCCCCAAAGAAGCTCTTAGCACTCAAAACCTGTCCCAAATTGGCTTTGGCAACAAGGGACTGCCCATGTAGCTGAGCTGTCCTGGGTGGCTTTAGGGTCTCTTACCATGACACGTAGACCCACTGGTCCTTTTGCTCTGCTTGCTTTTTCCATGTGTGTCTCACGGAAGCTGCTCCCGTGGTGACCCCTGACAGCTTCACAGTGATGACCTCTCTGCTTTAAGGGCTGCAGAAAAGAGTATTTCCTTCTCTTAATAGGAGGAGCAGAAGCTGTGAGATTTGCATCTCGTTGGCTCTGGCTGGGTCATGCCTCCTAGTCCCTTCCAAGACGGCCCTAGTCCCCAAGGCCTGGCACTCTTGCGTAGTGCTCAACCTCTGCAACTGTACAAAGCAGCCCTGCATGTGCCTGTCTCTATACCAGTCACTGGCTGAGGCCAGCCTAGTCATGCTGTAGTTGGGTCAGGACAGCAAGGACGGAGAGGCTATCCGGAGCGAGACGGGGCATGTTAACCCCGGGGAAAGCAGCATGGGGTTCGGAGGGAGGAGTGGCGGAGGGTGGGTTTTGGGGATGGTGTGGTGGGAGGTAGGAGACTTTCAGAATTGCTCTGAGCACCGTGGCCCTTAAAACTCCTTTATTTATTTGAACACAAATCACGCAGGTAATCCTAGAGGCCCGAGTCATCCTCAGACTGGCAGAATGAAAGACTGGCTCAGGATTTTTGACCAAAACGTGCTGGTCCCTCCCCACCCACAGAGATCACGCCAGCCTATAAAGGAATCAACTGCGTTTCAGTGTGTCCTGAAGTGGCTTGATGGGCCACTAATTAAGCAGGTAAAGAAATTTGCTATTTGTTGTCAACTGCATGTCGTTACTGTTCCAGCTGAGAGGATATTGATTTTCACTTATTTATCTGAGTCTTACCACTGTACCCATTACTTCGGGCTTTGGCAGTATTTGGAGGCAAAGTGGCCCATCAGCAAAGAGAATACCTGATTCAGCGACTCGGTCAGCACTTTTGACACCGGGTAAAGGTTTCTTCTGCCCACAGTGGAGCAGTTTTAAAACCCCGGTAATCTGATTTTTCTTGGGTCCCTTGAGCCAGCATATTTGCAGGAGGTGGGCTCGTGCACGATCCAACACCACCCGCTTGCAGCCTGGCACTTAGAGCTGCCGGGGCAGAGCTCCGGGCATCCTGGCAGAAGCCGTGTGCCTGGACGTACCACGGCCGTTTGCACACTCGGGCCCTTGCTCCGTGGCTCTGCAGGCGTCCGTGTCCTTCCGGGGCAGGGAACCTGGGGAGAAGCTGGTGCTTCTGCACTGCCCGCGGGACAGTCACATGATTGGAGGCTTCCAGTGAGGCCCAGTGGGGTGCATGGGAAGGATCCAGACCTGCCAGTGTGAGCATGTGACTTTTTGTAGGGTTTGGCCTGGCAAGGCCGTGTCCTCCTCTGCAGGTGGTCCTAGAGCTGGTGGAGCGATTCTCCATGTCCAAGTCGTTGGGGGGCTGGGTCTGTAAGAGCTCACTGCCGCGAAGGCGCCCACACCCTCCGGCTCCAAGCCCTTTGATCCAGCGCCTGCTCTGTGCGGCCTCCAGCTGTACCGCCCAGCACTCTCCTGTACCGGCCTGCTTTGTCCCGAAGCCGGGTCGTCAGAAGAGGAGGCGGTCGGAGACCAGCGGAGCCGGTTGTGAGGGACGCCCGGCTCTAGGCGGCCGGTGGGGCAGACAGCCAGGGGGCTCTGTCTCATAGGAGCGCACAAGTCAGTGACGGCACTGTCTCTCTCCTAGGAGTTTTACGAAGGAGATTTTAGTCATTGTCCCATTTTATTTCGTTTATTTGTATTTATTTTTGAAAAGGTGATTACCGTTGTTCAGAATTCACTGGGGTACGCCAGCAAAGTGTATGGTTCCATGGAATCCCTGAGGCCCCAGTGTCCCTCCCTGGACACAGCTGGCAGGACCTGTTGTTTGGTATAGCTTTCCAGAAATTGTAAGCAAACGCAACGAATAAATACACTTGTATTTTATGCTTTAAAAAGATTCTTAGCAAGGTCTTACAGATGTTCGTGTCATCACGTGAAGAACTTCATTCTCTCTTATGACAACATAGTATTTCTTTGGATGATTCTGCATTTATTTCTTCAGTCCCTTATTGATGAACACATACAATTTTTTTCAGTTGTCTGCTGTCACAGATACAGCTATAATAACTTCATTTACGTGTTTTTTTTTTCATGTACACATGTGTCTGTAGAATGAGTCCTATAAGTGGGATTCCTGATTCAGAGTCACGTGTCAGAAGTTATTGTTTAAGACCCAGTTATAGGCTGTTTGTAAAAAAAACGTGCTTTAAACAGAAAGACGTGAACTGTATGTGTGACAGTAAAAGGATGGAGAAAAGATAGGCCATGTAAACCCTGTAAGAAATCTTTGTGTTGTACTGACGTCAGATAAAGTCAATTTCAAGGTGAAGAGTATTACCAGAGATAAAGGGGCATTTCTTCCTTCCTTCCTTCCTTCCTTCCTTCCTTCCTTCCTTCCCTTCCTTCCCTTCCTTCCCTTCCTTCCCTTCCTTCCTTTCCTTCCTTTCCTTCCTTCCTTCTGTCTATTTTGAGAGAAAGAGAGAGAGATTCCCACGCAGGCTCTGCACTGTCAGAACAGGGCCAGATGCGGGGCTTGAACTGATGAACTGTGAGATGGTGACCTGAGCTGAAATCAAGGGTCAGAAGCTCAGCTGAGCCACCCAGGCTCCCCTAGAGGGGCATTTCATTATCATGATGGCAGTCAAGAAGATATGACAGTCCTAAATGTGTATGTGCCTCTCTTGGGGCCTGTAAGACCACCCTCAGGTTCAGTGATTCATTGGGAGGACTCCCATGGCTCGGCACGTGGTCTGTCTCCCAGGAAAGATTTACTACAGTGAGAGGATACGGAGCAGGATCAGCCATGGGAAAGGCATGTGGGGGGAAGTGTGGGAGCAGGCACATGCTTCAGGGGTGCTCTGCCAGTGGAGCCCCACAGGGTGCATTCAGTTCTTCCAACAACAGTCATGACAACACGTGTGAAACGTTCCCAGCCAAGGAAGCTTGTTAGAGGCTCTGGACGTTTTGGGGACTGGTCAGGTGGGCATCTTCTGCCTAGCGGGTTCCCAGATCACAGACTCCCAGCAGGAAAGCAGGTGTTCAGCATAAACCACTTTGTACAGCTTAGGCAAAGTACACTGTGATCGGTAGAGTGATGGGAACCCCCAGCCTCCAGCCAAGGGCCAGCCTCGTGGACCCACCTTTCAGAGCACGCAGTTGGGCCAGCCGTGCTAGCTCTTCTGTGCACGGTACCCGGTAACACAGCCTCCAAACACGTGAAGCAAAATCGTGTAGAACTAAAGGGAGCACTGTTCAGATTTGCCGTCACCACTGGAGACTTTTAACTCTCCTCTCTCACTAACTGATAGAGCAAATAAACCAAAGACCAAAAACCAAAACAGGGGCGCCTGGGTGGCTCAGTCCGTTAAGCGTCCGACTTCAGCTCAGGTCATGATCTCACCATTTGTGAGTTCGAGCCCCGTGGCGGGCTCTGTGCTGACAGCTTGGAGCCTGGAGCCTGCTTCGGATTCTGTGTCTCCCTGTCTGTCTCTTCCCCTCCCCTGCTTGCACTCTATCTCTCTGTCTCAAAAATAAATAAACATAAAAAAAATTAAGAAAAAACAAACCAAAAACCAAAAAACGCCCCATAATGATTTGGAAGATCTAAATACCACCAGCCACCTAGACCTGTCTGTTATCTCTAAAACACTACAGCCAACAAATAGAATATGCGTTTTTCTCAAGTGTGGAAACTTCACTGAGATAGGCCATATGCTGGGGCATAAAAATAAGTCTCCATGGATTTAAAATGATTGAAATTTATAGAGTATACATACGTCAACTGACTAGTATGGTATTACGTTAGAAATGAGCAACGAGATATCTAGAAAATCCTCAAATAGAAAAGTAACACACTACCAACTAACCCATGAGTCAAAGAAGAAATCATGGGGAAATTAGAAAATATTTTGAAGTGAGGAATGGAAGAACATACCAAAATTTATGAGGTGCAACTATTTGAGTCCTTTGAAGGAAATTTATAGCTTTATATGACTGTTAGAGGAGAAGAAAGGTATGAAATCAATGATCTCTTTCCTCCATCAGAATCTACATAAGAAGTTAAACCCGAAGAAAATAGAAGAAGGAAATGGTAGATTTCTGCTTATTTAGCAGAAATCAATAAATTAAAAAGGCAAATAGTAGAGAAAATCAGCAAAGTTAGAAGTTGGTTCTTTGAAAAGCTTAATAAAATTGACAAACTCCTATAAGACTGGTCATGAGCAAAGAGAGAGAAAACACAGATTACCAATATTAGGAAGGAAGGGAGTATTACAGTATATCTTACAGACGTTAAAATGATAGTCAAGGGAGAGGCACCTGGGTGGCTCAGCCGGTTAAGCTTTCGACTTCGGCTCAGGTCATGATTTCACATTCGTGAGTTGGAGCCCCGCGTTGGGCTCTGTGCTGACAGCTCAGAGTCTGGAGCCTGCTTCGGATTCTGTGTTTCCCTCTCTCTGCCCTTCCCCCGCTCACTCTGTCTCTGTCTCTCAAAAAAATGAAAAAATGTTAAAAAATTAAAAAAGATAATCAAGAGATATTATGAATCACTTGTGTGCCAAGAAATTTGATAACTTAGTTGAGATGGAGAAATTTCTTGAAAAGCACAATTTACCAAAAGTTACACTAGAGGAAACAGAAGATCTATTAAAAAAAAATTATTTTTGAGACAGAGTATGAGCGAGGGAGGGGCAGAGAGAATGAGGGAGACACAGAATCCGAAGCAGGTTCGAGGCTCTGAGCTGTCAGCACAGAGCCTGACATGGGGTTCAAACCCACAAACTGTGAGATCATGACCTGAGCTGAAGTTGGACACTCAACTTACTGAGCCACCCAGGTGCCCTGAGGAAATAGAAAATCTAAATAGTCCTATATTCATTAAAGAAACAATTCATAAGCAAACATCTTCCTCCAAAGAAAACTCCAGACTTAAATGACTTCACTGTTGGATTTTATAGAATATTAAAAGAAGCAATAATATGAATTCTAGAACAAACTCTATCAGAAAATAGAAGAGAGAGGATGCTTTCCAGTGTTGGTTTTTTTTTTTTTTTGAGCCCCCATAACTGATAACTAAATCAGGAGAGGATATCACAAGTACAGACTAATGTCCCTCATGAATATTAACACAAAAAACCTTAAAATATTGGGACATAGGATCTAGTTAGTACCTTACAATCAGATGGGGTTTAACACAGGAACCGAAAGTTTTACAGTTTTTACAGTTGACTCTTGAACAGTATGCGGGTTGGGGTGCTGACCCCCTCAAAATCAAAAATCTGCATATAACTTTTGACTCCTCCAAAACCTAATTACTAATAGCCTGCTGTTGACCAGAAGCCTTCCTAATAATGTAAACAGTTGATTAATACGTATTTTGTATGCTATATGTTTTATGTACTGTGTTCTTACAATAAAGTCAGCTAGAGGAGAGAAAATGCTATTAAGAAAATCACAAGGAAGAGAAAACACATCTACACTCCTATGATGTGTTTATAAAACAAAAGCACGTGTAGGTGGACCTGTATGGTTCAAATCTGTGTTGTTCAAGGGTCGGCTGTACATACAAGAAATCAGTGAAAAGACAGCACTTGAAAGAAGACTGGGGTGCCTGGGTGGCTAAGCATCCAACTTGATCTCAGCTCAGGTCTTGATCTTGGGGCTGTGAGTTCAAGTCCTGTGTTGGGCTCTATGCTGGATGTGAAGCCTCCTTAAACATAAAAAATAAATAAATAAATAAATAAAAGAAGACCAAGTAGGAAACAAACGTAAAAAGCATAGTCTTACAAAGTTTATACGATTTGAGTTATTTTGGGAATTGACAGCTTTAGATGACAGCAAACTTCCCTGTGAAAGGTGTTGGCTAAAAATATTAATGTGTTTTTGAACTCAGGATACTTTCTTAATAATTTTAGTATGTCTTTCTTGCTGTCCCACTTACCTTTTCCATTGAGTTTAACTTTACAATGAACGTTGATTGATCTTCTTTGCTTTGGCTATTCCAATTCAGTTTGATGTTTCTTGGGCACAGTTGTATATTTGCAGCTGTGTGGGGGACACAGATGACCATCCCACATTCTGTCTTCACACACCAGCAGAGACTGTTTAGAAACCTACCTGATTAGAAATGGGTACGGAGTCACATAGAGGTGGAAGGATGGTTAGGGTCTGGGTTCTGGGAAGAGGTCTAGGTCAGCAGGAAAGGTTTGGGAATTAGCAGGTTGTGGCTGGTGCTTACATCTCTGAGAATGGGAGGAAGAGGAGGGAGAGAGAGGAGGAGGTGGGGAGAGAAAGGGGAGGGGGGAGGAGGATGGGGAGGAAGAAGAGGAGGGGGAAGGATTGGGAAGAGGGAGGGGGAGGGAGGAGGAGGGGAAGGGGCAGGAGGGGAGGGGGCAGGAGGGGAGGGGGAGGAGTGGCAGGGAGGAGTGAGAACAGGGAATAGGGGAGGAGGGAGGAGGGGAAAGGAGGAGGAGGGAGGGGGTGGGGGGGGAGGAGCGAGAGGAGGAGGGAAGGGGAGAAGACGATTGGGGAAGAGAAGGAGGGTTAAGAGGCTGCTGGTGGCACCCTGGGCAGCATCAGCAGTGGGGGGAAGCTTAGGATCAGGCCCCTGGGGACAAGTGCACTGAGTATGGGGCAAGGTCTCGTTCTAGGCCCTAAGGGTGGGGCAGGGAAGAGTATCCGGGAGGATACTCTTGACCCTTATCCTCCCAGAGCTCACACTTGGTTGGGGGCAGCAGAGAACTGGATGAACCCCGGGGAAAGGGAAAGCAAGATCAGAGGACCGGCAGGGGTCTAGATGGTGGAGGTCAGGGAAGGCACGGGAATGAGGTTCCTGAGAAGAGGTAGCTGGGGGGAATAGGAGGAGGGAAGGGGATGTGGCTAGAGAGACGGGCCATGCTGAGAGAGGTGTGTGGAGGCCTGGGGAGTGGGGAGGTCCCCACAACTCCGTGACTGAAACCAGGCTTGGCTGCCTCCTCCCTACCTGTTTGCTGTCTTTCTGCTTCCTCGCTCCCAGCTTCCAGGGACAGAAAACACTGCCATCATCCTTTGCTAGGGACTAGGGACTAGGGACATGGGACTCACGAGCGCTAGACCCAGGAGAAGCCTGGGCACCGTGAGGCAGCTGGCCACCCCATCCTTACCTGTTCTGTGGTTCTGTCCCTCACATCCGCATCCAGCCCATCCTCGCTGAGCTCCTGGTGCTGGCTGGAGGGAGATGAAATTGACAAAATAATTGTGAGCTATTTAATTAAGGTGCCCAGTGGGGGGGTTTGATACACTGTACATTGTGAGGACCCCCACTGAGTTAAATGACACATCCGGCCCCTCCCTCTTCCCTCACGGTTGCTGCAGTTACACAGGGGGACCTTGTTTTATTTATTTATTTATTTATTTATTTATTTATTTATTTATTTATTATTAAATGCTTGTTTATTTTTGAGAGAGAGAGATAGAGAGCTTGAGCAGGGGAGGGGCAGAGAGAGAGGGAGACACAGAATCCGAAGCAGGCCCCAGGCTCCCAGCTATCAGCACAGAGCCCTACACGGGTCTCGAACCCATGAACCGCAAGTTCATGACCTGAGCTGAAGTTGATGCTTAACTGACTGAGCCCCCCAGGCGCCCCAGGGAATATTCTTATACACATATTTTTATGGGTTTGTCTAAGGGTATCCAGAGGACAAATTCTAGCTGAGTTGCTAGAGCAAAGGGTGCATCTGATCAGATTTTCAGTATTGCCAGATGCCCTCCATGGAGATGGTAACATTTTATATGCCCATGAAAATTGTACAAGAATACCTATTTCCCCCATCCTGTGGCAGAAGTTGTCAAAGTTTTTGATTGTTGCTAACCTGAGAGGTTAGAGGTGGTATATCATTATTTAAAAAAAAAATTTTTTTTTTAACATTTATTTATTATTGAGAGACAGTATGAGTGGGGGAGGGGCAGAGAGAGAGGGAGACACAGAATCCGAAGCAGGTTCCACTCTCCAAGCTGTCAGCACAGAGCCCAACCTGGGGCTCGAACACACAGACTGAGAGATCATGACCTGAGCTGAAGTCAGACACTTAACTGACTCAGCCACCCAGGTGCCCCATGGGGGGCCTAGTTTTAAAACCCATGTCATGAAAGGTGCCTGGGTGGCTCAGTTGGTTGAGCATCTACCTCTTGATTTTGGTTCAGGTCATGTGGGATCGAGCCCCATGTTGGGCTCTGTGCTGACAGTGTGGGGCCTGCTTAGGATTCTCTCTCTCTCTCCCTCCCCCATTCCTGCTTTTGCACCCTTGTGCGCTCTCTCTCAAGTGAACTTAAAAAAAAAAAAAACAAAAAACCTATGTGGGGTGAGGGCAACATTGAGAAGACAGTTTATTACTGTTCCTAAGAGGCGGGGTATGCCAGGCCACATAGGGCCATGCGGGGTGGCACCAGGGTGTCATGGGGTCTGTCAGGAGGCGGAGCAGCCGGGGAGACCATAGCCAAGAGTCTTCACCTTGGCTTTCATGGGAGGGAAGGCACAAGGCAGGGTGAGCACTTGACCAGGTTTAGGATTGGCGGGTGTGAATCATTTCAGTGGCCTCCTGGAGGCTAGGAGCCAGATAGGGGACCAGGTGGGAGTCTGGACTCTGGATTGGCCGGTTTGCATATCAGAGACGTTCTGGAAGGCAAGTCATTTACTCTGTGTAGGAGTTAGCTGGTCCTGGGGGTGGGGGTGGGGGAGCGGTCAGTCTCCTGTGGTGAGGCCCCAGGTGCCAGAGCACCAAGAACACCGTGTCAGAAAAACTAGTTAACACAGTTGAGTATGGTTGGTGCAGGCTCTCCAGGGTCGCTGAGAACCCCAGCTCTCCTCTGCCCCAGGGCCTTTGGTTTGCTGCTCCTTCTGCCTGGTGTCTCCCCTCCCCTTAGTTCTCAGCTCAAACTTCGTCTTTCCTGACCTCCCCTGGCCATTCTGTTAAAATGCACACCCACTGTCTCCCCCACTCTTACTGTTCTTTACATGAGCCCTGTTCCCTGTTGTCTCACTAGTGCCTGGAACAGTGCCTGGCACAGAGTAGGTGCTTAATGAATGTTTGATGAATGAATGAGTGAATGAATGAATGAAAACCATTTCTTGGTTCCAGGGCAGACGATAAGAGCACAAAGGAGAGCCTCACTGTAGGTTGTGTGGCTCTGGGAAGATGGCTTGTGTTTACAGTCCCTGGGTGTTTTCGTCTGTGTTGGCAGCCATGACTTCTCAGTCCTCAAAGATCTGCTTTTCCTTTGCTAATACCACCCCAGAATAATTCTGACAAGTTGAGGATTTAGAGTTTGTGATTATATCAAGAAGGACTCATTTGTTTGCAAATAATAAGGACAACCCCATTCAAAACAGCTTAAGTTAGAGAGAGCTCACACAACAGGCAAATCCATAGTTAGGACAAACTTCAGGTGTGGCTTGATCTAGGGTCTCAAGTGCCATAACCTGGGCTTGTTCTCTCTCGGGCCCGTGTGGTGTCAGGTGCCTGTGTCTCTTCAGCCGTGGCCTCTTGTGTCTCATTGGCACTGGGTGAGTCTTTTGCCCGTGTTGTCTGTACCTTGGGACTTTAGTGCTTGGATTGGCCAGGGGAGGGCCCAGCCCTTTGACGCATAACCCCCCACCCCCACCCCAAGAGCACTAGCCACGGGAGAGGCAGTTCCCCCAGAGGATATTGACCCCTAAAACCGGTGGATTCTGAGTGCCCCAGTTCTCCCAGGCTGGCCGGTCAGCACGTGGGGCATGGCTCGTGACGTTGGGAAGCCTTCAGGGCCGGCACCTTCTGTCTCGCAGGGAGTGCTGGAGGTGCTCTCGGAGGTGGGCTGCTGTCTGCGCGTGTCCCTCTTTGATGTCACCTACCGACACTTTTTCGGGAGGACGTGGAAGACCGCCGTGAGGCCCGTGGAGCAGCTCTCCAGGCAGCCGTCCAGGATCGTCTTCGACGAGGTGGGCCTTGTGGCCGGGTGGGGCTGCTCTGGGGCCAAGCACACGCCCTGTGCATCTCAGACCCGAGGCACGCGGCCCGGCCCGCAAAGCTGGTCTTAGCCCTGGGGCACTCCATTTCCAGACCCAACCCGTGCGGGAGCCACGTATCCCAGGCAGACGAGAGCGTGTGGCTCTGGTCCAAGCAGTGGGGCGGGGGACACTCGCGGGTCTTGTCACCTTCAAGGAACCCTGGAGTTCGTGGAGCAAAGTTGGGAGATTATCGGTCTCACTGACTCCCCCGTTTTCTCTCACCCTCCTTGTCCCCCTTCTTCTTTCAGTTTGGTTTCCTTCTTTGTCTTCAAGACGGGTGTTTGAGACTTAGCGGGAGGGAAGGCGACTTACCCAGGTGGCAGGGGGCAGAGCCTGGACTGGGACCCACGCCTTCTGTGTCCACCCTGGGTGCTTGCGTTGGCACTGCTGCTAACGTCACTGGCCCCTGCCCCGCGGGCCGGTGGTTTCTGGCTTTGTCCGGCTGCCCCCAGTACAAGCATGTATTCAGGCCTTGGGCTGGGTGCCGGGGGTGAGGGTGGACGGCACGGTCACGGAGCTCACCGCGCAGAAGGGGGGTGACGCACAGAAGCAGGTAACAGAGTCATTGTAAGTTGCGGTGAGCTTCCAAAGGAGGCCGGTACGCTGCTGTCCCGGGGGGACAGGGAGACCTCTGCGGGGAGGGGAAGAAGGAGGGGCTCCCCTGAGTGAACGTTGAAGCCGACGCTGCAGGCAGAGCAGGGTCACACACGCACCAGCTTCCCGACGCGGCCCGTCTGCTTGATTGGGCTCCTGTGGGGACGTCACAGGTGTGGAGAGGGCCGGTGCCCTGTTGACTTGATCCTTCTCGGGTGTCGAGCGGGGCTCAGGGGAGCCTGGTGCTGTAGCCGTAGTGCAGTGAGTGGTGAAGCTGGCAGTGACCACAGCCGTCCTGGGAGGCGTCACCGCATGTGACCACAGCCCGAGTGCCCCTTTGCTGCTGGGGACCGTCCCGGCTCAGTCCTGAAGCTGCGGGGGGCCGGCTGAGCACGCCGCTCCCTGCATTTGGCTGCCACCCAGGGTTCGGGCTGTGGTCGGGGCGCGGATCCATCCGCTGGAGCCCTGCCTTCCCAGGGTAGGAGGGCGCTCATGCCCCCAGAGGTCAGGAAGGTTAAATGAGGCCTTGGGAAAGCATGTGTCCTGGGGACGAAAGATGTGTCTGATGATATTCAGGTTGTCACACAGCCTATGCAAATGCTACTGGAGAGTGGCTGGCTGCATCGTATGTGAGCCACGTGTGGGTCTGTGGACAACTCCTTATAGGGCTGTTGTCAGCATGGGCGATGAATGGCCTTCTCGCCCCTGACACGGCTGGAAGAGGTTCGCCAGGAGCAGCGTGGCCCTGGGGTCGTGGGTCACCTGGCCGGGCTCAGCCTCCGCTGCCTTCGGGGGTGGCCTTCGAGGGCCAGGCTGCTCGGATTTCTCTTTGTCGTGTGTCCGGTCAGGCCCACGGAAGCCTGGTTTGTGACATGACCACAGCGAATGATGGAGGTGTGGACGTGAATGAGGAATGGTGGACGTGGGAGTTCACCGTGGGCTGGGCCGTGGGCGGGCCTTGGCTCACAGCACGTTATGTGATTCCGTCCCCCCAGCCCTCCTCCAGAGGACGGTGTTATATGTCCCTCCTTACAGTCATCAGCAGGTCAGGAGGCCAGGAGTGCCCGCTCCCAGGCCCCTCGTGTCACTGGGTGGAGGTGAGCCCTGAAATCAGCACCTGAGTGCTTTGCAGTCGTGGGTTGGGAACGAGTCCCTCTCCCATGTCCTCCCTTTGGCACCCCTGTCCCTGACCAGTGCCGAGTGGTGGGACTTCCCTGTAGCGGCGGGGTCACGTCCCCCAGGCCACGCTCTGCCCAGAGTGGCTCGGCCATGGTGGCCTATGGAACTGGCCACACCGTAGAAAACAGCCTCCGGAACTGCCCTGCTCCTGCTGGACCTGTCCAGGCTCAGCACTGCTTCCCCCAGAGGCCTCTGCTGCCACACCGGCCGTGGGATGCGTCAGATGTCACCTGGTCCTGGGCCCTCCACGTCTGCTCAGCCTCCCTCGCTGTTTGTCTCCTGCTGAGTCGGCCATGCGGCGGGGGACGGTGCGTTAGTGAGGACACAGTGTTTAAAGTTTCTGGAAAATTCTGCACCCTCCAGTCTTGCGGTTGCTGAAGTGGAGCGTGCAGCAGGGCCAGTGGGTGAGCAGAGGGTTTTTGGGGGGCGGTGATGCCAGAAGAGTTGCTCAGGAAGTGGCTGCTGTCCAGCTGCTATGCCCAAGGCGAGCAGCAGAGGCCAGTGGCGCCCCAGGAACCGGCCGGCCTGCTGCGCCCTTGAGCACAGTCCTCCCGGCCCAGCACTTCCTCTCTGATTCTGATGATCAGAATACGGGAAAGTCAGCTCCTTTCGAGTTAGTTAAGGAAAGAATACCCCGTGCGGAGTGTGTGTGCGTGCGTGTGTGTGTATACGTGTTTCCATGCACGCGAGCCATGGAAATGGGGAGCACTCCCGTGGTGGCACCCACAGACAGGAGGGTCTGCCCTTGCTGCCCATGCACCTCTGGAAACAAGTACAACTTGCCCTTTTTAGAGGGGATTCGGAAATTTGGCGAAGATCTTTTTCTGGTTTTATTAATTGCTTGTGTTTTCTGGTTTTACCGGTCGGCAGTGGCGTGGGGAGATCTGATTGGAGGTGGGCAGGCCGCCAGTAGCAGGCCCCCATCCTTGGAATCACCATGGCTGTCCAGTCTAAATGTGGATTAATGAGCAAAGCCCGTGTGCTCAGGGTTTTTACTGAGTTGTCAGTGTCATATGGGTCCCGACTTTATTGCTTGGCAAATAACGTCTTGGAGGAAGACCTTGAAGAAAGAAGTCTTGCCTTGAACCTGAGCTGGTATTTCCGTGAGTGATGAATTCCTCAGGCTCAACCTCCCCCCTCAGGCTTGCCTGCCTCCCCCGCTGAGGCTCAGCCTCCCCCCTCAGGCTTGCCTGCCTCCCCCGCTGAGGCTCAGCCTCCTGAACTCAGGCTCGGCCACCCGGGCGCTGCCTGGTGGAGCCTCTTAGCTCAGAGACCAGAGTTCTGTGCTGTCCTTTGAGACCCTCCTGGTGCAGAGGAATCGCCTTTCACTTCCGCTGAGATGGTTAATAATTTGTTCCACCTCTCAAAAAGTGTCTTCTGAAAAATAATCTGGGAAGCCAAAGTACCATGCGGTTTCTGCATTTTCCTTCTGAGACGTATGTCGTTCTCCTTTAAACTCTCCCCCTAACAAAGCACACGCAGGCTTTCAGTGACAGCGTCCTGTTTCCTTCTCCTCGTATATTTTTTAAGTTATTTATTTCGAGAGAGAGCTGGAGAGCTGCAGGGAGAGTGAGAGAGAGAGAATCCCAAGCAGGTGCCACACTGTCAGCACGGAGCCTGATGCGGGGCTCCATCCCGTGAACCGTGAGATCGTGACCTGAGCCGAGATCAAGGGTCGGACGCTTAACTGATCGAGCCACCCAGGTGTCTCTCCTCCTCCTTGTGTTTTATGGGAGTGACCAGACAGGACCGCCACCACGCAGACCAGGCTGGCTGCCTCCAGGGCTCCCCTCAGCCCCTGGTGTTGCTACAGGGGTAGGTACACCAGCGGCCTGAGCTCGAGGTACAGCTAGTGGGGTGGCCTCTGCTACCATGCCAGTGCCACGAGAATCCACTCTCAAATGGTCCTGATTCGTCAGGCGGTGACAGCCATGTGATTTCCTCTTTAAAAGTGGACACTCTAGGGGTGCCTGAAGTGTTCAACTTCAGCTCAGGTCGTGATCTCCCGGTCTGTGGGTTCTGGCCCGGTGTCAGGCTCTGTGCTGACAGCTCGGAGCCCGGAGCCTGCTTCGGATTCTGTGTCTCCCTCTCTCTCTGCCCCTCCCCTGCTCGTGCTCTGTCTCTCTCTGTCTTTCAAAAATGAATAAATGTTAAAAAAAATTAAAAAATGGGGGCGCCTGGGTGGCGCAGTCGGTTAAGCGTCCGACTTCAGCCAGGTCACGATCTCGCGGTCCGTGAGTTCGAGCCCCGCGTCGGGCTCTGGGCCGATGGCTCGGAGCCTGGAGCCTGTTTCTGATTCTGTGTCTCCCTCTCTCTCTGCCCCTCCCCCGTTCATGCTCTGTCTCTCTCTGTCTCAAAAATAAAAAAAATAAAAAAAAAAAAAAAAAAAAAAAAAAAAATTAAAAAGTGGACACTCTGGCCCTGGGCGTGGGGGTGGTATAAGGGGGGTGCAGGCTCTCACTTAGTCCTGGGGGGCTTTAGGCCAGGCACCTAGACTCTTGGCTCCGAATTCCCTCGTGTGTGCCTGAGAGAGAACGGTGTGCATCTCGTAAGGCTGCGGGGGTACCAAATACGTTCTCGAGCACGCAGCCGGTGAGCAGTGGGCACTCCTCCATACACACTTGGCTCCAGGCCCTGTCCAGGAGCTGCACAGACCACGATGGAGAAGACTGTGTGTCCCCACGCCGGCCGGGGTTGACGCTTACGTTGTCCCTCTGGAGCAGGGCCTCTCAGCCTGGGCGGGCTGACCCCTGGGGCTGGCCCTGTTGTGTGTTGTGTGCTGTGGGTGATGGCGGGCTCTGCCCTGGGTGCACAGAAGCCTCTGACTTTGGAGCTGGAGACTTTGCGTTTCCCAGAGGAGAGTTTTGTGTCACAGAGTCCCCGGGTTTGGGGCGCTCGGGCTCATGGTGGGAAGTGCACAGGAAACCATCTGAGCCTCAAGTGGGAGGCCGCAGGAAGTGTTGGTAAGCCATCTGCCTTCCTGAAGATTCTCTGTTAAAGGCTTGTTGGAAAAGAATTGCTCGAAGACACTGTTGCCATCTCTGCTCCTCTCTTCCCTGGCCTTGCCGCCCAGCCTTCCGCTTGCGACTGAAGCGAGCAGGTCGAGTGGCAGTGCAGTTGGGGACGCGTGGCCGCGGCCTCTCCATCACGGTGCGTCATCAGACGCCCCATTTCAGTTCTGTCATGTGGGTGAGAAATGAGGACCTGGCCCCTGGGCAAAATGGTGTCCATGTTTTGGAAGATGAAGGCGTGAAGACAGGAGCATTTCCATGATTTATTAACCTGTTTACCCCATCAGGGAGGAATCCTGTCAAGTGTAGATGAGTGGGGATGTGACTGGAGTGAACGAGAGCCCCCCTCTTCAGTCCCGAGAGTTCTTCTCTTGCAGGTAATTTGATGGGCTTGACTCAAACTTTAATCACGTGGTTTTAGTTGATGCACAGGATTTTCCTCTTGCAGCCCTTCCTTACACTGAAGGGCTTATTTGCAGTTTTGGCTCAGCTGAGTGCTGGCAGGAGTGCTGGCGGAGTCCAATCGCGTGCTGCAAGGTGGGAATGGCACCTCGGTACTGGGTGGGCCGGGCTGGCCCCGCTTTGCCCTCCTGGGGAAGGTCCCCGCAAGGCGACCAGAGTATTAAAGCTTGTTAGAAAACAAAAATCAGGGGCTGTGGGGGTTCAGTTGGTTAAGCGTCCGACTCTGGATTTCTGCTCGGGTCACCATCTCGTGGATTGTGAGTCTGAGCTCTGTGTTGGCTCTGTGCTGATGGTGTGGAGGCTGCTTGGGATTCTCTCTCCCTCTCTCTGCCCCTCCCCTGCTTGAGTGTTCTCTCTCTCTCTCAAAATAAATAACTAAGCTAAAAAAAAAAAACACCAACAAACCCCAAAAACCAAAAATCAGCTGTGTAAATTTGACAATCTCATTGGCTGTATTCACGACTCATGAATGGGGTGGCATCCCATCCGGCAAATAGAAAGGAGCTCCGGGGAGCTGGACAGAGTGCGGGGCTTTCATAGACAGAACAGGGTGGGAAAAAGTCATTTCTGCAGAGAGAACATTGTTCTCGGGCGAGGTCCCCTTCCTGTGGGGGGAAGGCAGGGGTCAACCAGGCGGTCTGTGTCACCAGCACCGGCCAGGGAGTCCCAGATTGCCGGGTTAAAGGTTACATGCCCGAGAGGTGGAGACCACACTAGGTCAGGCGTGGCCTTGTTTGCTGACCGGGGCTCGGCACAGGCGACCCCGGGGCCTGTTGTTTCTTTCTGAGAAGCTCCACGGCTGCTTTGTGCTCTCACCCCTGGGAGCCTTTTTACTTCCACAGGCTTCCGGTGGGTTCTGCACTGGGTATGTGTTTTATACCTGCCGAGGCTAGCCTTACCTTTGAGCTCTGAACTTGGGGGTGGGGTCGTGTCTTCAGGTTCCTTAGAGGATTCTTCAGCACGGTGCTCTCCCCACACTGAAGGCTCCGTAAATGACGTTTGGAAAAGAGCACGCGCCCTTCACGGTCAGTAGTGACAGGGTAACACCCTTCAGGCCTCGGGTCACGGTCAGCATGCTGTGCTCCCGGCAGCCGACGCTCCTGGTTGAAGGTGAGGTCTTTGGGGACAGACAGCAGCGGGGCTCTGCTGTCGTCGTTTCCGGTCTCAAATCATCGTCTTCGGGGGCAGATGGCAGGGAAGGGCCGCGGCCCTAAATTCGAACTTGGACCTGCTGAACAGCTGGTGCCACTGCTCCAGGCAGAGCAGTGTCAGGGTGACCTCCGAGTGGGGGACCTTCGTGGCTTTGCATCGGAGCATCTGTTTCGCTGCCGAAAGGAGAAGCGGGCGGTGTTGCTAACACGGACGTACCCAGGTATTGATAGGACAGGTGAGATGGTGACAAACCGACGCTGCGGCTGGCCGTTCAAAAACAGTTCTTGAGTCTCGGAAACAGAAACATAATTCTCTCTTGGTCCCACCACCTGTCAGCTGTGAGTGGCCATTATTTCATCATTTTGCCATAAAAGATAATAGAATAACGATTTATATCTCATGGCTGATGTTTTAATGTGTCTCTCTGTTATTCTGGGCTGACAGTCTGTGATTACAGGAAACGTTTTCTCGGTGACACCCTGGTAATGACTCATTAATGGGGGATTAGTCCACGGTTAAATCACATTGAAGCTGCCCAGCGTGGCCTTGCCTTACCGCTCCCTGGCTGGGGTGGGGGGGGTCTATGTGTGCAAGGGGGTGACCTCTCACCCGTCACTCTCCCCCAGTGCGGACGCAGTTCCGGGGACGCTCCCAGTGCAAAGCCACAGCTCAGCACCTCTGTCTAGGTTTGACCTGCGAAGCCCGGCCGCGATCCTATCCGCATCCTCGGTGCCTACGCCGTTTATTAGCTTTAAACAGAGGTGACTGCGCTGGGCTCACCAAATAAAAGAACCACAGAGCCCACAGAGCGGAGGCGCGTTCTCTTCTGTGTCAACGGAGAACACCACCGGGCAGCCAGGCGGAGAGGCAGGTGGCTCTGACTCCCCTCTGTTGTCTTTCCCTTAAGGCCACCACCAGGACGACCCCCAGGATGGGTGGGGCGGGGCGGGACAGGGCCCAGCTGGGGCTCCGATTGCATAGGATGGAGCAGAAAGGTGACAGGTGGGAAACCTTTTAGGAGCCACCTGAATACCGTCTACTTGGCTTAGGTCCAAAAACAGTCTTGTAAGAAAAGGCTGTCGAGGTGATTTTTGTCATAAAAAGATGTTAGTTGGGCTCTGAACTGGGGATGATTACATAGCATCTCAAGAAATCTAAGGATCCTGCTTAGTTGAAACAGTTGGTTTGGTGGAACTTTGTAACAGCTGCACAGAAAACGGACTAGGGTTGACGTTGGCAAGCTGGGTTGAAGTTTCAGGCAGTGAGTGTTCTGTGGGATGGGTCGGCAGGCGTGTGTGTTTGCAATGACTGGTTCCCACGAGGAGACGGGGGCGTGAAGTCGCTCCTGCCTTCCTTTAGGTGCAGGGCCTGCGGCACGTTCCGTGGATGGGAGTGGATGGGAGTGGATGGGAGTGGATGGGAGCTCCTGGAACAGAACAGCTTCGTTCATTCCCGTCCGAATGAAAAGCCTTGATGCCAGCTTCCGACTCCGACGGAGCTATTCTGCTCCAGCGCCCTAGAAGGAGGTGTGTCCCAGGAGGAGACACGTTTGCGGCATTTTAGGACCTGCAGGAGAGTCCATCACCTACGTTCTGGTTTCTGTTTTGCAGTCCTTGTATTTTCACACGTCCTTAAACCACCCTAACATCGTGGCTGTGGTCGAAGTGGTCACCGAGGGCAGGAGGCCGGATGGCTCCCTCCAGGCTTTGTCATGTGGGTTCGGAATTCTTCGGATCTTCGGCAACAAGCTGGAGTCTCCTACCTCAGCCTCCCAGGACAAGCGGTATCTGCCTCGTTTTCTTTATCCTTGGGATTTTCCAGCCTCACTCTGGGGAGAGTTAACTGCTCATCATCCCCCACACAGAAAGCTTTCCCTTTGTCCACTTGTGTTGTGGTCTGTTCCCAACGGTGTGTACTGTGGGAGGTTTTTGCTTTGGAGTAGCTGGGTTTGCCATTTCTGAGTAAGCCAAGGAGTTGTCCTTTAGATGGGGGTGGGGCCGGCTCTGGCCCTGGGCGTGGGGGTGGTATAAGGCAGGTGCAGGCTCTCACTTAGTCCTGGGGGGCTTTAGGCCAGGCACCTGGACTCTTGGCTCCGAATTCCCTCGTGTGTGCCTGAGAGAGAATGGTGTGCATCTCGTAAGGCTGCGGGGGTACCAAATACGTTCTCGAGCACGCAGCCGGTGAGCAGCGGGCACTCCTCCATACACACTTGGCTCCAGGCCCTGTCCAGGAGCCGCACAGACCACGATGGAGAAGACCGTGTGTCCCCACGCCGGCCGGGGTTGACGCTTAATGTCGTCCCTCTGGAGCAGGGCCTCTCAGCCTTGGAGGACTGACGCCTGGGGCTGGATAAGTCTTTGCTGGGGGGCATCCTATGTGCTGCAGGATCTCTGAGAACATCCCTGGCCTTACCCACTAGATGCCAGAAACCTCCCAGCCTCCTCCCCCCACTTGTGACCATTGGAAATATCTGTGGACGCTACCAAATATCAGGCAGTCTCACCCCTGGTTGAGAACCAGTGGTCTGGATACACAACCATGGCACTTCCTCAGACGTTGTCTTTGCTGGGACATTTCAGAGCGTTATAAATTTCCCTGGTGTAGTTTTCTAGCACCTGGGTGCGTGGGGGCAGGCTGTCCGTGTGCTGGAAGTGTGTGGCCAGGGGCACGGGGGGTGTGGGGGGCGCCAGGGGCGTGGGTGGCATGGGGGGGGGGCTGCTGCTTCGCTTGGCCATCTCTCTTCTTTGCGGAAGGTGTGATTGTCTGGTGTGTAGAAAGCTCTAGTAGGTGTGGGGCGGTTGGTGAGTTGCGTGCTTTCCTTCCGAGACGTGTGGCTGACATCTGGTGACTGGAAGCAAGACGCGGAGAGTTGACGTGCACCCCCTGGACGTGTCTTGCAGGTTGAAGCTGTACCACGGCACCCCCCGAGCCCTCCTGCACCCGCTTCTCCACGACCCCATAGAACGTAAGCGACGAGGCGTGGCCCGGCCTGGCCCGCGGTGTTGCCG
Organism: Neofelis nebulosa; assembly: GCF_028018385.1. Taxonomy (NCBI): domain Eukaryota; kingdom Metazoa; phylum Chordata; class Mammalia; order Carnivora; family Felidae; genus Neofelis; species Neofelis nebulosa. Next base: position 218,601,775 of record NC_080783.1, read on the forward strand.
CGGAAGGTCCTGCCGTCCTCAGCAGCACTGGTTCACCCTGTAACTCTGAGTGCTCTCTGCCCTCAGTCCATCTTGGGATCTTTCTCCGTGTAAACCTATCAGCTTAGCGGCTTTATTTAGTGAATTAGGGCAAAACTTCTCACGGGCCTGGAGTTTGGACACAACTGAAGGAACTCTAATGTGCCAGCCTGAGAGGAGGGCATTGCTTCCTGCGGACGTCCCTGGGACAGCAGCCCCGGAGCCTCCTGGCCGCCGGGGCGGCAGCCTTGCCCACCAGACGGGGTAGTTGCTGTCGGTCACCGGCCACGCGGGCACCAGAGACCTTTCGCCGTGAGGCCCGCTGGTTCCTCTTGGCACGGCACGGCCTTCCAGCTGTGCCTGACCGCAGAGGAGTGTCCTGCAGGGCCTCCCGCCATCCCCCACGAGGTCCAGCAGCCGTGTGGAGGATGCACAGATGGATGGGGGCGCCTGGCAGAACATCTCCGAGGCCCAGGGTGGGGGTGTGGAGGGGTCAGGTGGTCAGAGGTGGATCCGTTTGGGAGGATGGCTTTTCTTGTCTTAGACTTGTTGCCGGATTCTGTGACAGGAACTTTGAGCCTGCCCCGTGGCCTGAGTTAAAAATCGAACCAATCCCACACCTTCCACTGCCCATTGAATTTGGTGAAAATTTCATTACAGAGGAGCAATCAGTCCAAAACTTTATTTTAGTTTTTAAAGTATTCAAAAACATTTTTTTAATGTTTATTTATCTTTGAGACAGAGAGAGACAGAGCGTGAGTGGGGAGGGGCAGAGAGAGAGGGAGACACAGAATCCGAAGCAGGCTGCAGGCTGTGAGCTGTCAGCCCAGAACCTGACACGGGGCTGGAACTCACGGAATGGGAGATCGTGACCTGAACCGAAGTTGGATGCTTAACCGACTGAGCCACCCAGACGACCTAAGATATTTTTTTTAAAGTTTACTTATTTTAGAGAGAGGGTGAGAGAGACAGAGCTCATGTAAATCCATGCGTGTGAACGAGCAGGGGAGGGGCAGAGAGAGAGAATCCCAAGCAGCCTCTGGTGTCAGTGCAGAGCCCGACTCGGGGCTCTAACTCGCAAGGAACCCTGAGATCATGATGTGAGCTGAAATCAAGAGTTGGACGCCTAACCAGCTGAGCCACCCAGGTGCCCCTGAAACTTAATTTTATTGATAGAAATTGACTTTTAGGTTATTTCTTAATTGAGTCTAATCATTACTTTGCTGGCATTTTGTGTCCTGGAGCATCCTTAGGATCAGGACTTTTTTTTTTTTAATTTAATTTTAAGTAGGCTCCATGCCCAATGGTGGGGCTCGAATCATGATCCTGAGACCAAGAGTCACATGCTCCATCGACTGAGCCATCCGGGCGCCCCAGGATCAGGACCTTTAGACAGATGTGCACAGCCAGCGGCTTGTCCTGGGGCAGCAGTGGAAGGTTGTGTGCTGGGAGCTGAGAGCATGAGGGTCACCTTCTCGTGGGCATTTCCCAAAATGTACAGATTTCTTGCTCGAATGGGCAACACATTCACATGATTGAGAATTAAAACAGCATAAAAAAGTTTAAAAAGGTCCAGTGAGACCTTCCCCCGCTGCTCTGCTCCCTCCCTTGCACCCCTGGGTGTCTCTAGGACCCTCGTGTGGGACAGAGGCAAGAACACATTTCTGGGCTCTCATTTTTGCCTCCTCTTTTCCCCTTGACAGTTTACCATAGTGAAGTCTTCCTCTTGGTCCCTGGAGTGCCCCCCATTCTTCCTACGGCCGTGTGCTGTCGTTGAGGTCGCGTTCCGTGCTTTACTGAGTGGTCCTGCGAGCCAACCTTGGGGACCCAGGGGACAGAGTTTGGGAACATTGCTGGTGTGGACAGCTGCCGTTTTGCACGCGTGCCCGCACAGCTGGGGGTTGAACTCCCGGAAGCCGGGGTGCTGGGTCTGAGGACTAGTTTGTAACATTTCTCCTGATTTCCCTCCATGGAGGCCCGGCCAGCGTCTTTCCAACCAGCCATACGGAGAGTGCCTTTCAGGGCATCTAAATCTTAAAGTAGGCAGCAGACCCTGTGTCTGTGGTGGTTAGGTATTAAATATATAGTTTTCGTTCATTTCGTTTTCTAACGAATGCAGTAGGTCACATTTTGCTCATTTCTATGAAATCGTGTAGCACGTTGTAGTAGGTCCTTAGGCTCCTGTCAGTGGAAGAAATCAAGTCCCAGCAAGACTTTTTTGGGGGGCTGTGTAGAGGGCCTGTCTCTGGTCCGTCTCAACTCCAGGGCCCTGTGGTTCTGGGCACTGCCCTTCCTTGAACCTCAGTTTCTGTTGACGCTGTTCCCTCCATCTTCCCGAGCTCTGTGTCTGAACCCTTTTTTTTTTTTTTTTTTTAACGTTTATTTATTTTTGAGACAGAGAGAGACAGAGCATGAACGGGGGAGGGGCAGAGAGAGAGAGAGAGACACACAGAATCGGAAGCAGGCTCCAGGCTCTGAGCCATCAGCCCAGAACCCGACGCGGGGCTCGAACTCATGGACCGCGAGATCGTGACCTGAGCTGAAGTCGGACGCTTAACCGACTGAGCCACCCAGGCGCCCCTCCGAACCCTTCTTTAGCCGTCTCTTCCTCCAGGATGCTCTCCCTCTTCACTTTCCCTGGTCCGCTATCTGCTGTCCACACCTACCTGGGGTTCAGTCCCGTTCTCCCTTGTGCTGTGGGTATCGCGGTGTTTGTGTCTTGGTCTGTCCTTGAGGGCTGGGCTCTATCTCAGAGGCTGCTGCTCCCAGGTCCCAGTCCTGCTGCTCTGTGGGCTCGATGATGCAGGTGCTGAGTGGGGAAGGGAGGCAGGCTGGGGCCCAGGCTGCCTTCTAGACCCCTGGTGATAACGGGGACCGGGTGGTTTCTGGACTTCATGACTCGGGGTGGGGGGGGGAGGGGTGAGCAGGAGGGAATTTGTTGTGTTGCATTAAAAACGAGTATCTGGGAGGGCGCCTGAGTGGCCCAGTCGGTTAAGCGTCCAACTTCCGCTCAGGTCATGATCTCAAGGTTCGTAAGTTCGAGCCCCACATCGGGCTCTCTGCTGTCAGCACAGAGCCTGCTTCTGATCCTCTGACCCCCTTTACTGCCTGCTTGTGGCATGCGTGGTCTTTCTCAGAAATAAACAAACATTTAAAAAAAAAAAATAAAAAGCAGGTATGTGTGTTTGTAGTTTCACCAGAGAGTTCTTAAGGATCGATTCTTTTTGCTTTTTAGGCTGAACAGAGAGCATTTCCCCTGCCTTCGTGGAAAAACGCGTTTCCTGCTTGCGGTGTTTCTTTCTTAGCTGCTCAGTTTATCGACTGGTTTGACCCAAAGGGCCTTTGGTCACAGCTGTCACATGGGTGTTTTCTCCCCCAGAAAACAAGCATATGACCCTCATGGAGAGCTGCAGCCTGCAGTACATGCTGAGGCCACACCCGCTCCTGGAGCCCGTGTTCCATCTTCTTCCCGAGAACCTTCTGGTGTCTGGTCTGCAGCACATTCCTGGCCTCCTTCCCGCTCACGGAGAAAAGGGTAAGGGCTGCTCGTCTCTCTCCATTTGGTGTGTCTGTATTATTGACGGCTGATGGCTAGACCTGATAGGAGTTGGGCTCTACAGAGGGGTCTGGGTGTGGCTAGGCACCCTCAGCAAGTGGCCTGGTAGAGGTGGTGGTGGGAGGGGGGGAGGGGGAGGTGGTGATGTGGGGCGAGGGGGCAGGACGGGGCGGGGGGAGGGAGAGAGGGGAGGGAAGGAGGGGATGAGAGGGAGGAGGAGGGAGGGGCATTGCCCTGTCTGCCTGTCATCCCTTCTGAGCAGTGTCTCGTGTCCCTCAAGTCACTTCTGTTTTCTTTCCTGGGGAAACGCTTTCGTAAGACAGATAGTTCACATCTTTATGACCAAGGTCAGGAAAACCACTTGCTAGATCTCTCGGCCTTCCTGGACGCCCCTGTCCGTGGCTCGATTATTAATTACTTTTAAATTGTGGTGAAATAGACACGACACAGAATTTACTATTCTGACCCTCTTCAAGTGTGCAGTTCGGTAGCGTTAAGCACATTCTCGTGGTTGTGCAGCCGCCACCACCACCATCCACATCCAGAACCTTCTCATCGGCCCAACCTGAAGCCCTGTCCCTACTAAATACACACTCCCCATATCCCCTCCCCCAGCCCCTGGCCACCACCATTCTTTCTGTCCCTGAATTTGACTCCTCTAAGGTCTTCCTAGAAGTGGAATCATCAGGATTCCACTTCTGTGACCAGCTTATTTCGCTTGGCATCGTGTCCTCAGGGGTCATCGTGTTGAATCACATTTTGGGATTTCCTTCCCTTTTTAAGGCTGAATAATATTCCATTGCACGGATGGACTACATTGTGTTCGTCCATTTACCTTTGGACGGACACCTGGGTCGTTCCGCCTTTTGGCTGTTGTGCCTAATGCTGTTATGAACGTGGTGTGCAGTGGGTTGGTAATCTTTGAACACTGAAATCCACGTGGAAGCCTCAGGACTCCGTCTTGGCGTGATTTAGAAGTAGGTTCTCCAGCGGTGGATTTGGGACAACCCCTTCATGCCTCAGAGATCACTGCAGAGATGTGCTCTGCTCTGGGGTCCCGCTGATGGGCCTTGACCTGGGCCTCATGCTCCTTCTGGGTACTTCCAGGGGCTTTTAGTCTGGCTGCGTGAGGAATCCAGGAGAAGGGACCACCCCAGTTCTTTCCCGCCCGCACGGCAGAACCTCTTGTCCTGGGTGGTCTGGCTCCTTGTTCTGGCCCAGGGAGAGCAGGATGGGGCATGAGTGTGAGTTGTGATGTGCTGAGTTTTGACTTAGAACAGTGACTCTCAAGAACCCAAAGAAAAGGTGTAGTTCAGCTCCAGTATGAGAATGTTTCCAGTAACGGTGTCCCTGCACGTGGCTTGGTGTTCTGGTCCGTGCTGGGATGCAGACGTTGTTATCTGAGTTCATGAGTTTCTTGGATGGGTCCGTGGGGGTCATCTCATCACGAGGTCACTGTTTTTCCTAAGAAGAGATAACGATGCGTGAAAAATGATAAATTAACTATGAACAGAAGCAAGTCCTAGGACTGGTCCCGGCTTTGGGTCTGCCGTGGCTCACTGAGCTTCAACCCCCCACCCCCCACCCCCCAGCCCCATATGGGAAGTCTTACCGCCCTCTGTAATCCTCTTGTGTCCCCTCGAGAGGGAGGAGGGGACAGACAGGGAGACAGAGAAAATGCCACAGGGTCTCTGCTGTCGAGATTGAAAGCAATGTGACAACCTGCGTCCGGCTCGGAGACCTTGGCCCCGTCGGTCACAGAGGGCCCTGTAAGTGCCGCTGTGCTGTGTGCTGATGTCAAGAACCTAGGTGCACACCTGCCGTAGAGTCCCTTACATAAGTCTTACCCGACCTGGGGTTCTGGGAAAGCAGCCTTTCGTTGGGGCCTGAGGCGGCTCCATCACTTTGTGACTCGCCAGCGGGTGTCAGCAGAGCTGCAGGGAAAACCTGGCAATACCTACAGCTCATCGGGGGCCTGTGTCTGTGTCACTACGGCTGGGGCAAGAGGGCAGCTCCGACGGTCCTGGGTCTGTTCTCAGTATCTCGTGGCAGTCCGAGGGGTCGGGGGGCCACTATAGAGTCCTCCAAGGTCATGTCTTCTGAAGGGATCTGAACCCCAGTGGCTTCCCATTTGCCCCCTTCGTGTGGGCAGCCAGCTGGTCACTGGGGCACTTACCGGATGCAGGCGGTGCCTGTGAAATTGCAAAACTGATGACAGTTTAGGTTGTTGTTTTCTTAAAAATTTATTTATTTTGAGAGGGAGAGAGAGAGAGAGAGAGAGAGAGAGCGCTTGTACACAAGCGAGTGAGGGAGGGACAGAGAGAGGGAGAGAGAGAGTCCTAAGCAGTCTCCACGTTGTCAGCGCAGAGCCCAATCTCGAGCCACAGGGCTCGATCTCATGACCCTGAGGCCATGACCTGACCCGAGATCGAGAGTCCGATGCTTACCCAACTGAGCCCCCCGGGCGCCTCTGTGTCATATTTAAAAACCAATGACCAGGATGGGGTGCCTGGGTGGCTCAGTCGGTGGAGCGTCCCAACTTCGGCTTAGGTCATGATCTCCCAGTCTGTGAGTTCGAGCTCCGCGTCGGGCTGTGTGCTGACAGCTCGGAGCCTGGAGCCTGCTTCGGATTCTGTCTCTCTCTCTCTCTGCCCCTCCCCGGCTCATGCTCTGTCTCTCTCTATCTCTGTCAAAAATAAACATTAAAAAAATTAAAAAAAAATAAATAAAAAATAAAAACCAATGACCAGGGACTGTGGAGTGGAGCCTGAATATGCTTGGGTGGGCAGGCAGGCAGGCAGGCACATTCCCCCTTCTCGGGGAGAAAGGACCAGAATGCGGCTTCTCACCAAGGCCCCCGGTGACCACCTGAGACTCTGAGAAAGGAAACCCGTTGTGCTCAGCCTTCTCCTCACGTGCAGGATGCCGGGTTGAAAATCTAGCTCACGGCCTTGCGGCCCTCAGCTTGCGTCCTGACAGCGGTTACGGTCTGTGTTATAAATCCTGCCCAGGGTCTTCTGGGCTTTTGTGACTCAGTCTTGGAAAAGGGTTTCTTTGCTGGGTGACATTTTATCGCCCTGAAAGGGCCAAGGCAGGGACTGGGACCGGCTTCCGTGGTGGAATTCACATGCAGTTTGCAGAGGGTCTGACTTTATTTTGCTGTCATGTGGGGACATGGATGTTTGTTTGCTTGGGAAATGCCACAGTACAGGAGGATTGAGCCGTGTTTAATGGAAATTTTTATTGAGGTCATTCCAGATTCACATGTGGTTTTAACAAATAATGCAAGGAGAGTCTGTGTGTCCTTTGCCCAGTTTGCCCCAAATTGTCACACGAGGTCACGACCAGGATATGGCGACACAGTCAGCGACCTTCTCCCCATTTCCCTAGTTTGACTCCCCGCTTTGTGTGAGGACTGACTTTTGAAGAGTGGTTTTCAGCCTGGGAGGGACTGGAAACGACAGGTCTTAATTGTGGTTGTTCTGGTGGCTCCTTGTCACTCCCCGGAAGAAACGCAGGCCTTCCCTTCGAGACACGCTTTCAGAATCTGTGCAGATTAGCAGGTGCTGTTGGTCTATCGTCTCTTGTCTGCAACTAGGAAATCCATGCAGCCTCCCTCGCTCTGTCTTCTGTTCTTTGCTTGGTTCTGACCTTTCCCTTGTTTCTGTGTGACGGGCCTGGACAGCCGCATCAGCACCAGGGTGACTGTTCACGTGCCCCTGAAAGCTGCCGCTTGCAAGGAGAGCCCCCACGCCCTGGCTTCGAGCGAGTCTCTGCCCTGGGGCTCCTTGGCCTGTTCTTGTGGCCGCAGAGCTGTGAGCCGGTCACGGGCCCGGTGCTGTGCGGCTGCCTCTGTCGGCGTGGGAGGTGGTCTCCGGAGATGGGTTTGGGAGAGGGCTCGGGTAGCTCATCCGGCCCTGGAGCAGACGCAGAGCTTTGCATAAAGTGGCTGAGTGCAGTGGAAGCTGGTCATCAGTGTAAGCGGGAAGCCCGTTTTCTAGAACTGGGCCCAAAGGCCACGGGCCCACGCCAGGGCGGAACGGAGTCCCGAGCGAGGCTTCCTCACCAGGTGCTCAGGGAGGTGTGGGGGTCCTGGGCCCACATCCCATGGTGCTTCTAGCTGGAGGAAAGCGGAGGGCCTCTCGCTCCCCCCACACCCAGCCAGCTGCCACCATGGCAGCGTCTGGAGCAGAGCACTTGGCCATGGACCTCTGCCAGGGGCTCAGTGGGAGTGAGCTGTGACTCGGCGGCATCTGGGCGGGGGGGCGGGGCCTCCGGGGAGACCTGTGTGGAGGTCACAGAGGTGGTCTGGATGCTGTGAGTCCCGGGAATGTGTGTGCGGCAGAGAGGCCGAGGAAGACTGCCGCTGAGGTGTCCCTGCTGCGTGCGCGTCCCCCACGGCCGTCCTCACAGTGAGCCTTCGTCCTCCCTGACCCGCAGGCCAGTGGCTCTCTGACCCCTTCATCCGCTTTGAACACCCCCCTTGGTGATCTGCCTCCCACCTTTCCTTCCTCACTGCCTTCCTCCTTCGTCCCTCCCTTTGGTTTCACTCAGTGGCCGCTCTGTACTGGGAAGGCCCTGCCCCGCCCTCCTGCATGTCCGCTCCTGTAGACACGCCCCGCAAGTGGCCTTTCCCCGTGGACCCTCCCTCGGCTACCACATGGTGGCCCGCTCTGGTTGGTGTCCCCACTCAGGAATGCCCTGAGGTGCTCCTTGAAGATGCTGCTTCCCCGCCCCCTGACCTGCTGACGGTGTATTTCAGCAGACGGCATCCAGGCACCTCAGCGGCTGCGGGGTTCTTCTCCCAGGCTCCCAGACCACTCATATCCTTGTGAGGAGGGGATTCGGCTTCCGGATTGCCCCATGTGAGCGCGGGGCGCGGGTGGGCAGGGCGGTGCCCCCAGAGCGGGCTCCTGCCCTGTGTGAGCTCCAGTTTTAACACGACAAAGGTAGTCTTCCTTCCGGCCTCAGTCCCCAGGGAACCGCCCCAGAGAAAACCACCGCCCCCAGCGTGGTGTGCACCTTTATACCTTCTCTGGCCACCGATGCTCTGGTTCGTCTGGGATTCAGGAAAGCTCGCTGGGTGCATCTGCGTGCGCAGGCCCTGAGCAGGGGTGAGGGCACGGCGCGCGCCTCTTGGTGGAGGGCTCGTGTCTTGGGTGGATTTCAGCAGGGGCAGACCCCACGCCTCACCACGGCCATCGGAGGCAGCAGGTGTTGTAGAAGCGCCACGTCCCAGCCTCCTTTCTTCCCGTTGCCTCTCTTGCAGCGCTGTTCGTGTGGTAGGGTGCGTTCTGATGGATCCAGTATCCTTCCAGGAGAGCTGTGTCCCCGGGAGGTTGTGGACCCTGTTGGGACCTCGTGGGGAGCTCCTTGGGCACCTGGGGGTGTTTCCGAGCACCTCCCCAAAGGATGTCACTAGGAGGCAATTCTTGCTCGTTCAGCACCTGTAACCCCCATTTTCTCGGCAGCGCGTGTGTGGGAATCCCTGAGGGAAATGGGTCTGTTTCCCATAGGAGCAGTGCTATTTTGGGGAAATAGATTTGTACCCAAAGGCTTGGCAACAGACACATGAAAGCTAGGCCCAGTTACAGAGCATGAGGGCCAAGAGCTGCCCCCTGGGGAGGTCGGCTCTGCCGAGGCTCCATCCATCCTGGCCGCTGAGCTGGGTGGTGCACTGAGCAAGTACATACAGACGGTGGTGTTGGAGCCGTCCAGTGGGGCCGACAGACCTTGGTGAGCGTGGCTCCACTCCTGGCCGCGGGGTGAGCCCTGAGTTTCCTAACCTCTCCCAGTCTCTGCTGCTGCGTTTTCTCCATAAAATGGGGGACATTCTTGGGACCTGTCCCGGAGATGCATTTGGGAGCAGATGACCGGGCTGGTGGAGCCCAGTGCCAAGGACTTGGAAAGGGCTCAGCCCAGGACCTCTTGTCCTTTCTCCATGGGACACTGTCCTCTGCTGTGGCCGCCCTGGGGCTGCCTTCTGCGGTGCAGCATCCGGGGAGGCCTGCTTTGCTGAGAGCCCTTCTCTGGAGCCTGTGCCTTTCACAAGACATGGCCCGGGGACAGCTTGCCGGATGCCAGCCAGCCCTGCCTCCCAGGTCCTTCAGGCTCTAGAAGGTTCTATGTGGCCAGTGCAGATATGGCTCTTCAGCCTGGTGTCCTGATGGAAGAGGTGTCCTTCCTCCCTCCTCCCTCCCTTCTGTGCCTGGGACGCTCTTCCTCACCGTGAGACCAGGGTCATGGCTCTTATTATTATTTTTTTAAATTTATTTTTAACGTTTGTATATTTTTGAGAGAGAAAGAGCGAGTGAGCATGAGCGGGGGAGGGGCAGTGTGAGGGAGGCACAGAATCTGAAGCAGGCTCCAGGCTCTGAGCTGTCAGCACAGAGCCTGACGTGGGGCTTGAACTCATGAACTGTGAGATCGTGACCTGAGTCGAAGTTGGACACTCAACCGACTGAGCCACCCAGGCACCCCGGGTCATGGCTCTTCTTGTTGTCGCTGATGGCTCTTGTCATGGGGAGGCTGTGCAGAGCCTGCTTCCTGCCAGACCGGGCCCTTTCCAGAAGCGCTGGGCCCTGTCCCCTTCCTAACACCCGGGGCTCGCCCCCGCTGCCGCGCTGTCACCCCTTGAGCTGTGGTACCAGAAGGACTCATCCCAGGGGAGATCTGTCTGGGAAATGGCCCGTGCCCCCCACCGATTTAGTTTATTTCAGTTTACGTACGTGGGCGATTGGCAAGGGGGAGCGGGTTCGCCGCGGGATGGGCCGTGGCGGCAGCACACAGTGTGAGTCTGTCCATCCGTCTGTGCTGCCGGCCCGTCCCTGCAAGGGCTGGCTTCAGCCAGCGCCCCAAGTTCTGCCTGAGTCCACTGCTCCCAGCATTCCCCGCCCTGGTTACTCACGGATTCTGCATTTGCGAATCCACTCGTTCCCTCAAGTCCTCACGGTACTTGCCTGGCCCTTCGTGGACGTGTGCTCAGCAGCTTGAGTATTTGAGTCTCCCTCATGCACGTTCCTGTGAGTGGGGTGGCCTCGGGCCAGTCACTTAGCTGTCCAAGCCCCGTTTGCCTTTGTAAGATAAAGAGAAGAGACTCTTCCTGGGATGAGCTGTGCTGAGGCTTTAAGATGACAGTCTGGGAGATACGTACACATATGTGTGCGCCCTTTCCCAGGAGCCCGTGACTCCGAGCTCGTGGCTCCTCTCCAGGGCACAGTGTTGACGTATTCGCTCGGTCCCCGCAGCGCCGTCCCGCGGTGGGCGCTGTCACCTGGCTTTCGCAGCTGAGGAGGCTGAGGATTAGAACTGGGGTTCACACCCGGGCCCCGGCCCCGGAGCGCATGTCACCTCCCCGCTACCGTCCCTGGTTCCAGGAGGCGCACAGTTCATTCTGACTGCCGGGAAGACGCACGGGCCCTCCCCGGCGGGCGGTGGCGTTGGCCCAGGGAAATGGAGACCCCACCGCCAGCCTGTCCTCTTCCTGCTGACGGGCCCTGGTTTGGTGACCGTCCCCTGTGCTTCGCAGGGCCCAGCCCGTCCCCGTCTGCTGCGTCTCAGATGTGGCTCCGAGCCTGCTGTGGCCTGTGGTGGCCTGCTGGTGGCCGGCCTGTCCTTGGTCTGTTGTCGCCGTCGCGGTGTTACGTTGGGCCCTGGAGCTGTTGTGTCGCTGCCGGTGCGCCTCTCCACCCTGTTCTTCTGTCTCCTGCTCCCCGGTGCCTCCTGTACTTCTGCCTTCCTGCCGAGCCGCTTGGCTGTCGTGCTCTGAGCGACCACTGCACGCGTGGCTCTGTCCTGGCTGTGATGCCCCTGGTCCTGGGCCAAGGTTTTCGTTTGGTTGCAGCCTGCAGACAGGGCTGTCTTTCCACGGTCAGTGGTGCTTTTGGAACCCCGGAAGGACCTGTGGCCTGGGGGCTGCCCAGCAGTAGCTCGGGGAGAAGCGGGTCATGGTGGGCGGGCCCCGGGGCTTCCCCTTTGTGTTTCTGCAGAAACAAGGCTTAGCACTTGGGAGAGGCGGGCACTGAGGGCATGTTATTCTCCGCACCTAGAAGGTGACCGGCAGGCTGTGTCGTGCGGTGTGGCTGCTCCCTTCCTCCTTGCCCGCGGGCCGTGTCGTGCAGGGTGACGGCGCCCTTCTTCATTGCTGGCACAGGATCATCAGGTGGGAGGGCGCTGGGCACAGCTGGTTGTCCCCCCACCCCAGGGTGCCTCGGGCCAGTGACCAGAGCCCAGGTCGGGGGCAGGGTGAAGTGGTCCCACTGCATTAAGGCCAGTAGTGGGGGGTGTCACCGGGAGCTTGAGGGCCACTGTGCCCCCTTGGAGCCCTCAAGACTGGTCCCTGTCTCTGGCCAGCTGTGTTGGCCGACAGTTCAGCCACAGTCAAGAGCGGAGGGATTGTTCGGTGACCCGCGAAGGAGTTGCTTGTGCTCCGAGGCAGCATGTGTGTGTGGGCAACGTGTTCCTTCTGGTGACTGTGGGAGAGGGCACCGGCCGTGTGCTGAGGGTGCCACCAGGGCCGCTAGAGGACTGAGCCTGTTTGCCCACCGTGTGGGCGAGTGACTAACGTGCCCTTGCTCTCTACTTCACGGGAAGCGTGGAGCCTATAAAAAGAACGAGATAACAGACTCGCTTTTACGTTGTCCTCCTTTTCCTCAACTTCCTGCTGCGTCTGCGCGCTCGCTTCCCGGTCTGCGTCGCCGCTGGCGCTCTGCTCGTTCACCTGGGCGCCACCTGCCCGGGTCCGACTGGCCGGGGAACGGTCCCTGCTCCTCCTTTCTCTGCCTCCGGAGGGCCGTGGCCTCCCTGCCTCGTCTTCTCTGAAATCCTGCGTGAGCAATCCCGTGTGGCCCGTCGGCCTGTGTGGGGGGAGGCCCTGGGGCTGTGGTTTCTGCTCCTCGGGGCCAGGCTGTGCAAACATGCGGTTCCTCCTCCTCTGACGGAAGGTGTCCATTCAGGATGTGCCTCAGACACTTGCTGGACCATTTCGAGAAAGGTTGGACTCTAAAGAAAAATTGTGGGAAAGTCGATATGGCGTGAGATTTGCCACGTGAGCAGCTTAAAACGTGCACTTTTGTGGCATTAAGTACATTCACGTTGCCGTGTACCCACCCCCACCATCCACGGCCAGAACTGCCTTGTCTACACTCTCCACCCCCGCCCCCTAGCCCCTAGCCCCTGGCGCCCACCCTTCTGCGTTCTGTCTCTGACTTTGACTGTTTCTGGTACTTCGCGTGACTGGAATCACCCAGGATTCGCCCTTTTTGTGACTGTCTTACTTCATTTAGCATAACATCTTCAAGGATCATCCGCATGTCAGAATTTCCTTCCCTTTGAAGGCTGGGGAATATTCCACGTGTGGGTTGACCACGTTTTTCTTATCCGTTCATCTGCTGTTGGACACTGGGTTATTTTTACCTTCTGGCCATTGTGAGTAATTATACCTGCACTTTTAATGGGTTCTGACTCATCAACCAACCAGCTTCAGATGCTCCTTTTTAAGTTACAAAGGAAAGCAGAAAATTTCTCAGAAGCATCAAATCTGATGCGTGTTTGTGACGGGGAAGGCGTAGAAAAACCGTAAAGAAGGAAATGGAATAATCTGCGATTACTTCCCCCAGGTATCTATGTGTCCTTGTACGTGCATAGATTTTTAAGTGAAACTGGCACTAAAGGGTCTAATGCACAATTTTATGTGTGTTATTTTCACCTACGATGCTATGATTGCTTTTCAGTCGTTAAGTAATCCTTGGCGATATGAGTTCATTCTCATTTTAAATGGACACACAGTAGTTTACTCAGCGTCCCCCACTAGTGAGTGCTAGGTAGTTTCTTATTTTTTTTCTGTTATAAATCAGGTTTCATGAGTATTCTCGCACATAAAGCTTTGCTTCTACGTTTGATTAGTTTTGCTGAATGGGATGAGGAAGTGGAATCACCGAGGCAGAAGGTGGCTGTGGATATTTTTAAGGGTCTTGGTACACGCAGGGGCAACGACGGGGTCCCTCTGGCTGTGCTGATTGACCTTCCGCAGGACGTCGGGGGGATCTCACTGCGCTCTCCTCCGCCAGTCTCACATCGATTGTTTTCGTTCTCTGACTTCGGAATTGGCTCTGAAAGTCTGACTTTGCACCTTAATTCTTGCTTGTAGAAGCTCGGGAAGAGACAAAGAGGGCGGCAGGGCAGGAAGATCGAATGCAGGGAGGGATTGGGGCCATGGTGCCAGAGCCTGGGCTGTGGGCTCCTGGGGAAGCAGTGGGCTTGGCCTTTGTCCTGCTGCCCTGGTGTTTGTGCCACAACCCAGAGGGGAGGGCTCTGCACAGATCTGACCGCGCCCCTCGAGGCCGAGGGTTTATGCACCTGTTCTGAGCCGGGCACCGAGCTAGATGCCAGGATCCACTGTCCCCTTCTGTCCTCACGGAGCTCCTAGTCTGGGACGGGGGCTCTTGCCTGGTGGTGCCAGCCCAGACAGTGTTTTTGCTTGTTGCCTTAATGTGCTCGTGAGTATTTCTGCATGTTTCCAAATGGTTCAAGGTAAATGTACAAAAATAAGAAACGGCATCGTTGGCTGGGTTCTCGCTGGAGAGGAAGTCAGTGACAAAGGGAAACCAAACCGAAAGGAACAGATGTTAGCCTGCATTCTGTAGTCTGCGTTCTTTGGATTGCTGAATTATAAAACGTGTGTCTGGAGGAGGGTGGGGGGAGAAATCGGGCCGTAAATGAAATCTGGGTTTGTTGAATCAGCTTGGTGTCTCCGTGCGAACGGAGGTGGGTTCTGATTCGGTCTGAGTGCTGTGCCCGTGGTCTCTCCTCTGCCCGGAGGGCGGGCACCACGGCCTGGCCCTCGGTGGGGGAGAGCCCTGGACCCCCTCGTGGCCTCCCCGCGGATACTCTACACGAGCCCCCTCATTGTTTCAGGGGATGCCCTCCGAAAGCCTCGCCTTCAGAAGTCTGTCACGTGGGACTTGGATGATTTGTTCTTCATGCTCTATCCTTCCCTGGAGAAATTTGAGGAAGAGCTTCTGGAACTCCTCGTCAGTGATCGCTTCCGGGAGGTACTGTCTTCCATCAGGGAACTTCATCTGATCAGCAGAGACGCGGGCAGGGCAGGGCAGAGATGGGGGTGCTGCCGGCCTCTGATGCCACCAGGGTGGACGGCTCAGCCCCTGATGACACGGTCCCGTGTGCTCCCTCTTTGTGGCCGAAGAGGGACATCTAGCCTGTCGTCTTAACTTCGGCGTGACAGAGGTGTTGTTACCGTAAGCTGCTAACGTTGGTTTTGTTATATCTTAAAACAGTCTTCATTTAAAAATAAATTAAACCTCCAAATGAGCATAGGGAAACCAGTAAAACATTCTGCACTTACAAAGGCCGTTTTCGAGATTCTTGGCTCATTCCAAGGAGACGACTAGAAATGTGTCATTTTATCCCAGTGGAGCCGCGTTCTTTGAACAGGGCTTCCTCTCACAGTGTCCAGTTCCACCCGCCCGTGTGACACATTCCCATAAACTCCGGGCAGTCACGGGCCATAGCTCGTCCCTACGGTGACCTTTGGACATGTAGCTCACGTTCCTGGACATTCTGTGTCCAGACCCTCACGTGGCTCCTCTCAGGCTTCAGGTCTCTGTGCAAACCCAGCTGTCCTGACTGGCCACCTGAGCGTGCTGCTGAGGCCGTGGCCCCTCCCGCCCCCTGGCTCATTTCTCTGGGTGCCTGGCCCTCCCCGAGAGCACCCGGTCTCCTTACCTGTCCGCTCCTCTGTCGTCGTCCCCTCGGTGGGTATTTGCACCCGGAGGACAGGGACTTGGCTGGTTCGCCGCTGCAGCCGAGGTGCATCACACCGTGCCGTCCCGTCACGGACCTTCAGTCTTCACGTGCCGTGACGGTGGGTGATGCCACCAGCGGGTGCCCCCCCGGCGCTCTGTGGCAGTACGGCACGCACGGGTGAGACGGACTCTGTGCTCGCTACCCGTTCTCGAAAAGGCAGCTCCCCGTGATGTGTCGTACGACACGGAAACGCAAGCAGATATCAGGGTGGAACCATAGCAGCGCACATTCTCTTGCTGTGGTTCTCGCTGTGTTCTTGCTGCTCAGAGTGGATTGCGTGAGGGGAGAGCTGCTTTAGGAGCATCAGCGTTGAATTCTACGTGTTCCCGTAAAAATCACTTTCTTACGTGGTTTACTGCTTTGTATTTTTGTTCCTACCCAACTGGTAGCTGGTCTCTTACCTCCATCGCTTTATTTTCATTACTCATAGGCTGAGTTTAGGTCTGTTCAGCTTGATTAATGGGCAGTGAAGAAAACTTGAAAATTCAGGGACCGTTCTGCAACGATCACACAATTTAATAAACAGTAATAGCCTGGAGGACTATCCTTGCTCATTTGTTAAAGTGCCTGTACATTTTTTGTTAAGATGAAACACTTTAATATCCGCGATCACTTTGGGGCAGAGTCCATGTTTATTGGTTTATGACTTCCCACGTAAACATGCTCCCTGTTCCTGCTGCCCCTTGTGCCCAAGTCTCCGGTGTCTGAGTGTCAAGGAGGGCGGAGGTGCCTCGGGGGGCGGTGGGCTCCTGCACCCTGGGGCCTGGGTCCCTGCTTGCTTGTTTGGTGTGCCTTGAGAATTGAGCTCAGCCGTGGAAGCCTGAGCAAGAGTTCAACGATTCGGGCGTCTTTGGGGAGGTGGTGTCGGGGTGCATTGCTCCCAGAAGGCTGTCCTTGTGAGAAAAGCTGAAACTACCTAGAAAATGGCCTAGGCCAGTAGTTTTGATGGCCTTATTTGCCTGTCATTTGCTTGGACTCCTGTTCACTCAGCACCATCTGATCTGCAAACTCCTGCAACTTCTATTGAAGGTTCTTCTCTCTGCTTGCCCCTCCCCCGGGAGCTTCTGCCCTCCCGCGGAGGGACTTACTCTGTCTCCTGCATGCTTTCCTAGGAGGGCATTCCGCGGGACGGCGGCACGCTGGAGATCCTGGAGCGGCGCCTGTGTGTGGGTGTGCACAACGGTCTGGGCTTCGTGCAGAGGCCGCAGGTCGTGGTGCTGGTGCCCGAGATGGACGTGGCCTTGACGCGCTCTGCCAGTTTCAGCAGGAAAGTTGGCTCTTCTTCAAAGGCCAGGTATTCTCCCCAGGGACGTGAGGTCTGGTCCTGCGGAGGTAGGAGGTATGAGTGTGCGTGTAACCCGGGATCAAAGCGAAATGCAATTTGTTTTTGCACGAGAAGTGTGCACCGCCCACCTGGGGTTCTTCCTGGCTGACTTTGTTTTGTCTTGGCGACTTGTACCCATCAGGAGCAGACCTCAGTGTTATAAGCTTGGGAAAATCCTGATTTGTGCTATTAGAGATGCCTCGCGCTATGGCTGCTTAGGGTCTGAGGAGACCCTGGCACGCTTTCCCCCAGCTGTGCCTGTGATCCATTTCTCCCATGATGGAGAACCAGCAGGCAGGACGGTCTGCATCCTGTTGAGTCCCGTGCCTCCCAGGTCAGAACCTGAGACCTCTCCGAGGAGTGCTGCGTGAGAGTCCGGGCAGAGGCGGGCGCCCTGGAGGACGAGCCTCCCTGGAGACCCGGCCGTACCGTTCTGTCCTCCTCACATACGCTCTGGCAATTTGGAAATTGTTGTTTAGGTGTTGACTGAGGCACCTGAAAAGGCTCTGATTTGGGAACTGCCTTGGGGGCCGGACACACAGAGGAGCCCAGTGGTCTTGCTGGGAGGGGGGGACTCTGCACCAGCAGCGCCCGGCGCCCAGGTGGGTGCAGGGCAGCGGGGCATAGCCTGACGTGCCTCTGCCCTGTTCTTGACCCAGCTCTGGAAACCAGGCTCTAGTTTTGAGAAGCCGCCTCCGACTCCGTGAGCTGGTCCGTCACCCTGCGTTCGCCATCGTCTTTCAGCTGGAGTACGTGTTCAACAGCCCTTCAGGGGCAGACGGCAAGGTGAGAACCCGGCCCTGGGCTCCGTGCCCCGAGAGTCAACAAAGTCGCCACTAATGTTGTTTCTGTTAAGAGCAGCGTAATATTAGCAGTGTGGGTGACAGGTGTAGATCGCGATCGTGAGCCTAGAAAACACTTCTCCCTAGTGATCGCTTTGTCACTGTCATTTCCCGTCTCTGTGGTGATAGGACGCTCTGCCAGCCGGTGGTAATAAAGAGTGCAACAGGTGGGCATTACCACAGCGTTAATTCACAATTACCAGATTGATACTCATTTTGGAAACTGAGTTCATCTTAATGTATTTTTCATACAATATTAAGTGTAGTAAAGCTTGAATCTGGACAAGTGATAAATTTCTTACAGTGACTTGATAATGTGCTTATCTCATAACTAAGAGCAAGGATTTGTAGGGTTCAGTTGGAAGAAATACGGTTGACCCTTGAGCAACACAGGATCCACTTCTAACAGGTGTTTTTTGGTAAATACAGTCGAGTACTGTAAGTGTATTTTTTTCTTATGATTTTCTTTTTTTTGTTACGATTTTCTTAATGACATTTTTTTTTTCTCCAGCCGATTTTACTGTAAGAATACAGCATATAATACGTACACATATAAAACGTGTTAATCGACTGTTTCTGTTATTGGTAAGGCTTTTGGTCAGCTGTAGGCTTTTGGCAGTTATGTTTTTGGAGAGTCAAAAGTTCCACGCAGGTTTTTGACCATGTGGGGGTCGGTACCCACACCCCTGCCTTATTCAGAGGTCACGGTATAGCATACAGACATCATTTACATCATGGAGGTCGATTCTTTGGAAAACCCAAATCATGCCACGCTTAAGATTCCGGTTTCCGTGGGGCGCCTGGGTGGCGCAGTCGGTTAAGCGTCCGACTTCAGCCAGGTCACGATCTCGCGGTCCGTGAGTTCGAGCCCCGCGTCAGGCTCTGGGCTGATGGCTCGGAGCCTGGAGCCTGTTTCCGATTCTGTGTCTCCCTCTCTCTCTGCCCCTCCCCCGTTCATGCTCTGTCTCTCTCTGTCCCAAAAATAAATAAAAAAATGTTGAAAAAAAAAAAAAAAAAATTTAAAATTTAAAAAAAAGATTCCGGTTTCCGTTTGAAAAAGCAAGTTATCAATTTAACAAGTAGGTCAAAAACAAAACAAGGATGACCGGGTACCTTCCATGGTGGCCGGTCTGAGGAGCGGGACTGAGCACGGCCCCGGGGTGCGCCTTAGGAAGGGGAGCGGGGTGCTGAGCGGAGGGGCTGTTGTATTTTCTCATGTTCTCTGGCAGCAGTGAGCTGACCTCTCTGCCATCCACACCTCAGATCAACATAATTGAGAGTCCTGATCAGATGAGCAAATCTGGAGGCAGGTGTTCTGATTATAGCTGGACACACGATCACACTGTGTCCTTCCCAGGTCTGCTTTTCTTTATTTATTACCAGGAACTGTATCTAAGATGCAACCGTGTGTGAGCGTGCCTGGCTGCCTGGGGTGGGCATCCTGGGCCTGGGTGGGGGTGGGGGTTCTGCGGGGAGGGAGGGCCTTCTGGGGCTGGAACCCCAGAGCTGCCCTTGGGAGGACGTGGGTGGCGGTGGGAGACGTGGCACCCTCCGTGTCCCATTTACGTAGATGGTGTCCCGCCAGAATGTTGATTGTGGTCATACCACGTAATGATGTAACATACAGTGTCGCATACAGTGTTGATTTGCTTGCAATTACAAAGCACCTAAGCAGAAAGGGATGTGTCTCGTGTGATACTTTATTATTTTGTTAACTCTTCATGGAAATGCTTAACCCGTGGCAGGTGGTGGGGTGTGGCCCGGGGGCGGGGGGGGGGGGGACAGGCCGCAGCCAGTTCGCCCTGGGACCCTCTCTGGGCCGTCGTGGGGCACACTCTTCACTTGCGTTCCACCTGTAGGTCTCCCCTTCCTTCCCTGAGTTAGAGTTTCGTATGGCGGATGCTTCAGACACGAACTGAGGCAGATGGCGAACAGTGAAATGAACCGGGTGGCCCAGTGGTGTTACACCTGTGTGCGCTGCCCTCTGCTGTCTGTACCGACTCCCACAGTCCGTTTTGATTTATTTTCAAGCAAAATCCAGTCACGATCTGCTTTCATTACTGTGAACGTCGTGGCACGTACGTTTCTTTTCTTCCCTTAACCCTTTCGTTGTGGAACATTTCAAATACGATGGCAGAGAGAAGCCTGTGGTGGACCCAGAAGTTACCTGCTCACGGCCAGACGCGTAGGTTCCAGACAGCCCATCACTGCCTCTCTGAACGGTTCGGTACGTGTCTCCTAACGGTGGGGCTTAAAAACACCGCCGCAAAACCGTCGACGCGCCTAAACGCCTAACTCGGGTTTCTCCACTATCACCCGATCGATGCCCAGGCAGCCCGCGTGCACATTCTTCGCCTCCTTTCCTGAATCGGAACTGGCAGAGCCAGAAAGCTAACTGTACTTTTCTTTGGAAAACGGTTTCTGAAGCAGGTCTTCCTGCATGACTGGGGCAGCCATGGTCGTCTCCCTCACGGATGCTGCCTTTTGTGCTGCGACCTGTTGTCAGGATGGCCTGGCCGCGTCCCTTAACCCCGTGTTCCATTACTCCTCCCGCTTTGGACCGGGAGCTACGGGCCTCAGTCTCCTGAGGCCCTTTGTGAGACGGGTCACTTTTACCTGGTTTATCTGGATGGGGAGACACCATCTGGGCTGGAGTGTGTCCAGCTTACACCCAGTCACCTGTGTCTGAGAGAAGTTTTTGGTCCTGAGTGTTTTGTTCGGTCACTAAAAACAAACTAGAGAAACGGTTTTGAGAAGACATGCCCCTTGGTGGCGGTCCGCTGTGGGGCTTTCGCATCTTGTGTTTAGCCAGCACAGCTGAAGCCTGGGTGGTTTGTCTTGGGCTGGCGGTGAAGAGCCGGAGGGGTACTTGTTCCCACCAGACAGCTTCCTTCCCGGGAATTTGAGTGCGTGGGGACAGTGTGCCCGCACGGGGCGGCGCATTTTGGAACGCTGGCAGCTGCGGGAGTGTGGGCTCCATCAGCGTTTGCCGAGAAAGCAGACTTCCCAGGGCCTGAGAGACAGACACAGAACGAAGGCAGCCGTAAAAACAATCAGGCCCAAGGTCCTCTGTTGCATTTTTATGTCAGAAGTGCCAGCCCCCACGGGCTGCCAGGGATCAAAACAGCCCTTTTTTTTGGAGTCACATGGCAGAATACCTCCCGGATGTCTAGAAGGGGAAGGTGAGCTGGTCTGTTATTTACGTGTTTGCTGGTATTCTCTGGACAAGACAAGTCCCTATAACAAAGATCTGGGTGCTCGCCAGGTGCCTGGGATTCCTCAGAGCCGAACATTTTGACAATCTGTATCGGGCGTGTGCGAATCATGCCTTGATTTATTCTGAAATGATGTGAATTTGCACTTGTAGAACTTGGAAATAGAGGCGTCTTGAGGGTTTCCTGGAAATGTTTCAGTATAACCTGGCTCGTCCCTTGCAGCGAGCCGGGTGTCCCAGCGTCACCATGGCGCCTTCCATATGGCGTAGCCACACCTCCACCTGCTCAACCTGGGCCTCTGCCCTCCATCTGCCCAGAGTGCCCACTGTGTGTGTGTGGGGGGGGGGGGGGAGGAGGCCCGCCGAGTGCGCCCTGTGTGTGCGGCGGAGGGGGAGGTGGGCGGGGGGAGCGCTGAATGAGAGGGGATCTGCTGCCGGCTCTTCTGTTTTGTCCTGAATGTTGGGTTCCCCTCGGGGCTTTAAGAAAGATATCCACTCACTTATCTTTTGAAAATTGTTTGTTTGGTTTGTCTTTTTAAAAAATATTTCATTGAGAAATTCACAAGGCCTAAAAGAATTTTAAAGTGTACAGTTTAGTGGTATTCTGACTTTTATTTTTTAATGTCTTTTTTCTCTTGTAGTAAAAATACACAACATAAACTTGGCCATCTTCACTGGTTTTAAGCGCTGTGGTTTGGTGGCATTAAGCATGTTCACACTCTTGGGCAGTGGTCACCGCCATCCATTCCCAGAACCCTTCACCTCTTGTAAAGCTGAAACCCCGGCCCCAGGAAGTACTATCTCCTCCTTGGCCCCGTTCTCCAGCCCTGGGCACCACCATATGCTTTCTGTCTTTATGACTTTGACAACCCTGGGGACCTCACGTATGTGGAATCGTTCAGTATTTGTACTTTGTGACTGGTCTCCTTCACTCAGCATAATGTCCTCACGGCTCATCCGTGTTGCTGCGTGTTGGAGAATTTCCTTCCTTCTTACGGCTGAAGGACGGCTATCCCACATTTTACTGATCCAGCCATCTGTTGATGGGCCTGGGTGGCTACTCCGTTTTAGACATTGTGAATAATGCTAATACGAACATGGGAATACCCGTGTCTCTTCGAGACCCTACCCTCCTTTCAATTCCTTTGGGTGTATAGCCAGAAGCAGAATTACTGAAGTGTGTGGAAATTCTACTTTTAATTTTTTGAGGAACCCCTACACTTTTCCACGTCGGTTGCACCACGTTACGTTCCCCGCCGACAGTGCAACAGTGCTTGAGGGCTCTGGTTTCACCACACCCTCGCCAGCACTCATAGTTTTCATGAGGTGGTGTCTCTCTGTGGTTTTGATTCGCATTTTCCTGATGGTCAGTGATGCTGAACAGATATCTTCTCACATGCTTGTGGGCCTGTATTTTCATTGGAGAATGTCTGTTCAAGTCCGTTGCCCATTTCTGAGTCGGGTGGTCTCTTGTATTGTTGCAGGGTTTAGGAGTTCTCTCCGTGTTCTGGGTGTTAATCTTTTATCAGGTAATGGTGTTTGCAGATTTATGTTTTCATTTTACTGTTGGTTGGCTTTTCCAGCTAATAAATAAAGCTGCTCTAAGCATTCTTGGGCAAGTCTTTGTGGACATATGTTTTCATTTCTTTTTGGTGAATGCCGCGGAACAGAGTTCTGGGTCCTAGGTAGATACAGGTTACCTTTCCAAGCAATGCCTGTTTTTCCAAAGTGCTTGTGCCAGTGCTGTTTGGGAATTACAGTTGTTCCACATCCTCACCAGCTTCTGGTTTCGTTTTTTTAATTTCAGCCTTTCTAGTGGGCATTAATTTGCCTTTCCTTGGTCACCAGTGATGAGTCCTGTCCCTGTGTTGGTTGGCCATTCTAATCGTCCTTTGTGAAGTGACTGTTCCGTTGTTTAGGATTATGTGTCTTTTTTATTACTGAGTAGATAGGAGTCTGTCTGATGTATTTTTGCTAAAAGTCTTCTGTCACATACACAGATTGTTAATATGTTCTCACAGTCTGTCACTTGCCTTTCCGTATTCTTAACACTGTTCTTGGGGAAAAAAGGCACAGTAGGACTTTATGTAATTTCTTTAAAAACTTTTTCTTTGGATGCTAAAGAAAATCACAGTCTCCATATGTGCCTTGGTCCCTACTGTTGGAACACAGAACGTTGTATATCCCAGAATGACTGTGCATTTCAGCACACCGGGAGAAGGTGGGCGTGGACAGTGGCAGCCTCTGTACCCACCCACGCCAGCCCACTTAGTTCCATGCTAGAGAAAATACTCTCCTTTGGTCGCCCCTTAAACAGATCAGGAATGTGCCCTAAACCTGTTGGTCTGCTACGAAACTCTTTGTAGATTTTTCTTGTAACTTACGTTTCTATCATCGCTGGTGCTTAGGAAAGCAAATTTCATACATGTTTCATTTACTCTGTAGAGCAATACTTCTTTGCATTTGTCTCAAACTTCTTTCTTTTTTAACTATCCACGGGCTAAGCCTTCATGCTCAAACAATAAAGCGTTCAAATACAAAAGAAAAAAAAACATTTTATCTGGACATGATTTTAAGCTTACAGACAAGTTACAGAAGTACCAGGAATATTAGTCCACTCTTAACCCAGATTCACCTGTTCTCATTTGCCACACTTGCTTTATTTCATGATTTTATTTTTATAGGACAGTCTCCCTGCTTTAAGAAACATTTTGAAGTGAGTCTTCCTTGTGTTAGATTTCGTGGTGTTTCCTCCTGATGGAGTCAGCTTCTGCATCCCTGCCGGAACACTGCAGGGGGTAGGGGTGTGGTGTGTCCCTCAGGGTCCCACAGCAGAGATGCATGAGGTCCCTCCCATCTCATTGGCCTAGTTAGTTTCTTTTTTAAGATTTTATCATTTTTTATTTTCTAATGTTTTAATTTTTTTGAGAGAGAGAGAGTGAGAGAGAGAGAGAGAAAACGAGTGGGGGGGGGGGCGGGCAGAGAGAGAGGGAGACGCAACCCGAAGCAGGTTCCAGGCTCTGAGCTGTCAGCATGGAGCCCGACCCAGGGCTCGAACTCGTGAACCGCGAGATCATGACCCGAGCTAAAGTTGGACACTCAATTGGCTGAGCCACCCAGGCGCCTCTAAGATTTTGTTTTTTTTTTAATTTTCAAAAAATGTTTATTTTGAGAGAGAGAAAGAGTGTGTACATGAGTGAGGGAGGGGCAGAGAGAGAGAGAGAATCCTAAGCAGGTTCCAAGCTGTCAGCACAGAACCCAGCGTGGGGCTCAATCTCATAAACAGATCATGACCTGAGCTGAAATCAGCAGCCTGACACCCAACTGACTGAGCCACCCAGGTGCCCCTAAAGATTTTTTTTTTTTAAGTAATCTCTACCCCCAATGTGGGGCTTGAACCCACGACCCCGAGATCAAGAGTTGTGTACTC
Source organism: Neofelis nebulosa (assembly GCF_028018385.1). Classification (NCBI taxonomy): domain Eukaryota; kingdom Metazoa; phylum Chordata; class Mammalia; order Carnivora; family Felidae; genus Neofelis; species Neofelis nebulosa. The sequence continues at coordinate 218,625,982 of NC_080783.1, forward strand.
AACCGACTGAGCCACCCCGGCATCCCTGGTCAGGTCTTGTGTGATGTCTCCACTGGACAGTTGCTGTCTTCCTCCTTGCAGCTGAGAAGCAATCTGTGGGGAGACCTTTAAGCTGCACAGACCTCCGCCCCTCATCTAGCCGTGAGGGTTTCCAGCTCCCTGTGGGGATGGACTCACGGACACCTTAAAAAAAAACCCCAAAAGCTGAAAGCTGCCGTTCCTGATTAATTTGGTGCTCACAGTGTCCCAGAGTGTGCACGGTGCCTTCGGGCTGTGTCCTTGTGACGTCCTCCATCATGTCTCTCAGTTTCCTACTTCCTGGCATAACGAGAGGCCCCAGGCTCACCTTGCATCCTCCCTGTTCCAGCCCCGGAATCAGCCATTTCTGTGATGGGCTGTGGTTTCCCATCCCTGCCGCCTGCTTTTTTTTTTTTTTTAAAGAATTTTTTTTTTTTTAATGCTTGTTTATTTTTGAGAGAGAGAGTAAAGAGGGGGCAGAGAGAGAGGGAGACACAGAGTCCGAAGCAGGCTCCAGACTCCGAGCTGTCAGCACAGAGCCCGTTGCAGGGCTCGAACTCACAGACCGCGAGATCACGACCTGAGCCGAAGTTGGACGCTTAACCGACTGAGCCACCCAGGTGCCCCTAAAACGTAGCTTTTAAACAGTTGAACAGTTGCTTATTATGTTTATTGATTAGTACTTGATTTCTGTGCTGCTGTTGTAAATAGGGCCTTTTCCTCCATTGATGGCACCTTCGCTTACCACTGTGGGTGTTTTTTTTTCTGGAGAGTCATTTACAAACTTATCAGCGGTTCCCATGGCTCTTACCCTATACCACACACTGGTTTTAAAATTGCACTGTATTTTGAGGTGAGTCCCACTGTAAGGAGTATGCAGAGGGCTCCGTGTCCCTCTCCCACCGTCCTCGGGGGGAAGCCTGTCTCTGGACAAGCAGAAGCTGTGTTGTCACATCCCCTGGTTGGCTTTTCCTTCGGGTCTGACGCCTGGCGAGTGCTCTCCTGGACCGTCTGCAGCCTCGTCAGCCCCTCGTCCTTCCCTGTCCCCCTCCCCCTCCCACTGGGAGGAGCTCACTTCTTCCCCCGATGCTGACTCTGGAAGAGAGCTGCCTTCTCTCGAGGCCCCTGGGGGTCCCCTCACCCAGGGATGAGCCCTGGCCTCCCGTGCACCCCTTCCCTGGAGCAGTGGCTGTTTCAAAGCACGCAGTCCCCTGTTGACCTGTGGCGGCGGGGGGGAGGCTGGCCCTGAGAGGTGGAGGGGCTGTGCCCACAGGAAGGCATGCCAGGCTGCCAAGCCTGGGCCCTGCCATCCATGGGCCCAGTGTGAGGAGGGGGCGGGAAGAAGAACAAGGCAAGGGGCCGGTTCTCCTGCGGACGCACGTGCAAAGGCGGCTGGCTGGGGACTCGGTGTCCAGAGGGTCCAGGCACAGCTCCGGGCTCAGGGCCGTTTCGCCTTTGCTTCTTTCCTTCACTGTCAAGTGACACCTTTTTTGCAGAGAGGTCCAAAGCATTATGATCCCTTTAGTCAGCATGAAGACTTGTCCCAGGTTATGGAACTTTCTTAAAACCACGGTCCTGTTGATTTTCACTGCTCATGTGTATGTTCAGAAATGATTCCTTTATTCCACAGAATGAAATGAATATGTTGCCTGCCGAAGATTCCTATGCTTTTAAGTGATGTATACTGTGTCCTACAAGGGGAGACTAAGTGACTTTCATTCTGTGTTGTTGGGTTTCCCCTTCCACCGTGAATGCATGTGAAGGAAATTAGCCTGCAGCCACTGCCAAGCTCACCTCACTGTCTGTCAGATTTGCAAAGGGCTTTGGCATCTAAACGATCCGTTTTTGGAAGCATGACTCCGGGCCGGTGACACCTGTTGTGCGAGCCTGTGCTTTGCCCGGTGGGCGTCACCCAGGCTCTGGGTGTCTGTCTGCCTCCCGACTCCTCACCTCGGGTGGCCTTGTGCAGTCTGCCTCCGGGATCAAGGACTTGGCGTCCTTCGAGGAGAATGCCGGGAAGAGAGCAACTTACAGGCGGCCTTGCTCCTTGTCGGGCTCTGGCTGCTCCCGTGTGCCCCTCTGGAGGCCGTTCCCTGGTCCCTGCCACCTGCGTTGGTGGGGGGCGTTCTCGGGGCACAGCCTACCTGCTCTCAGCCCAGGGCCCGGCCTCTCGCCCCTCCTTCAACTGTGATGTCTCTCTGGTCTCGTTTCTTCTGGCTTCCTTGTCCCTCTGTGATGTGGCTGACACTGGGGACACTGGGAGGCACTTTGACACACATTTGTTTCCCCATTCCGGTTCACCTAAGCATGTCCCCCGACAGGCGCTGCTGTCACCTCTATGGTGTGGCCAGGCCCTGAGTCTGGTGCTGGCCAGGAGCCTGGGGCAGGAAGAGAAAGGTCTCCCCGAAATGCTGGAGAAAATCACCCTCATGAAATAACGTGGACTTTTTACCTGCCTCTAGATGACTTTCAAGTTGGTCTGAGGGCAGAAGCCAAGGGGACTGTGCTCATTTCCTGGGGCGGCCGGCCCAAATTGCCACCAACTGTGTGTGTCTCAAAGTGATTGACATTTATTCTCTCATGGTCTGGAGGCCTCGGATTTAAAGTCAGTTGCACTGGGCCGAAGCCAGTGCAGGCAGGGCGGCGGCCCTCCCTTCGGAGGCTGCAGGGGAGGGTCCTTCCTGCCTCTTCCGGGTTGGTGGCTGCTGGCGGCCCTTGGCTGATGGCGAAGCTCCTGCCTGCACCTGCCTTCCCTCTGCGCGTCCCCCTCTGTCTCTCTGTCTGTCCTGCTTTGTAAGGATGCTTGTCATTGGATTTAGGGTCCAGCTGGATAATCCAGATCTCCTGATCTCATAATAATTAATTCCATGGGCACGGACCCTTTTTCCAAATAAGGTCACAGTCACAACGCTCAGGGCTTAGGATGTGAACATGTGTTTTTGAGGCCACCGTCAAGCCCACCTCAGGGAGCCCAGAGTGCGGCATTCCTGGGGTCAGGTGTCTGTTTTCTGTCTGTTTGGGCTTTGCCTGGTGAATGTTGGCGTGGCTCTTCTGTTCCGCGGCAAACCTGGCTCACATTCCAAGTGTGTTCCTTTGGCCTCCCGTATGTTGTTTGCTGTTACAATTAAAAGTCTTAGTGGGAGCAATGTGATGTATTTTTTTTCTTCTTTTCATGAAGTCAAACCTGATTGGACAGGATAAGACGTTCTACAGTAACCAATCTTCTCTCGACCACTAGAATTCACCGACAGGAGGAGCCTTGTCATGTTGGCCAGCTAAATAGCTGCTCTCACTCTGCCCACCTGCTTGGATGCACCTGACCTTCTCCTCAGAGCCTGGGGCTGGGGCTGGGGCTGAGGGGATTTGAGGGACATGGGGTGGGGGAGGTTCCTGCCTGCAGCTGTCACCCTGGCCTGGTGAGAGGGAGCACAGGCTAATAAATGGCAATTGAATTGCCATCGAGCCCTAATTGTCGCCGAAATCTTTGCAAAGGAGCGATCAGTGACTTGCTAACTGTCTCCTCTCGTCGGAGCTGTTGGAGACACGAGCGAGGGAAGCTGGATACGCTGTGCAGAGGAGAGCTCTATCGATCGAGGACTGGGAAACCAAAGGAACCATGAAATTGGAAGATTGCATATCAGAATCACCTAATTTGAAAGATTAAACCACAAGGACTTGCACAAAGAGCATGAAAAGTTGGACACATATTTCATTTTATTTTTGATCCCATAATAAACTGGATTTTATAGATGACTGTTTAGAAAAGTAGTCTAGAAATGATTGGGTCTGTGTAGTTTTTATAGTGGCCGTTTTTGCCGGTACATGTATAGTCATTTTTTAAAAATATTTAAAAAATTTTTAATGTTTATTTCTGAGAGAGACAGAGTGTGAGTGGGGGAGGGGCAGAGAGAGAGGTGGAGACCCAGAATCCAAAGCAGACTCCAGGCTCCGAGCTGTCAGCACAGAGCCTCGAACTCACAAACCGTGAGATCATGACCGAGCTGCAGTCGGACGCCCGACCGACTGAGCCACCCAGGCGCCCCGATAGTAATTTTGTTTTTGAAGGGCAGTGGATTTATAGTTGCTTGGTGCTGGTTTGTGTCCCTGTCATCGGCCAACGGGATGGGGAGCCGCAGGCATCGTCTTCGTATTCGACTCGCGTCGGAAGTGTCACACAGGGTCGTGTGCTTCGGCTTCTCACTTTGCTGGTTCCTGGTACTTCCAGGATGTGAGTGTTTTTCTCGTTGATCTGGCGGGGACCCAAATCCCCGGTCACCCCTGTAACCAGGGCAGAGGAGGCGGTAGCCCAGCTGCTATCTGAAGTTTGGCTCCGTTAAAGGGTCGGAACAGGCCCCCCTGAAGTGAGGTCGGTCCCCTAACGATGGGGCCTCAGGAAGAGATTAATTCAAGACCAGACGCTGACTCTGGACATTTATCCCCACGTGACCGAGGGAAGCAGCAGGAAGGAAGAGCATCTGGCAAAGGAACAGTCTGGAGAGACTGACTGAGGAGACGAATGTGCTTCCTTTTCCATGTTGGGTGCTGTTTGCACCTACGCTCGGCTGTGGCGCGGCCTCGCTGACTGTCGAGCCATCCGCGTGGGGCTCCAGCCAGAGTCCTTTTGTGCGTGTGTGACCTTGGACCCGAGCGCAGTCGACTCCTGGCCAGGACAAGGGCGTGGCAGCTGACCCGTGTCCAGCAAGTAAGCGGGGTCCGCTGGGAACCCCAGCCGTTGTGCTGGACGCAGCCCGTGTCAGCGGGCGCCTTGGCTCTCCTCTCCTTGGGGACGATGTCCTTCACCATCACAGATGGGGCGTGGGCTTCGGTTCCTTTCCAAGAGTGTGAGGCCCCCTCCATGCAGGCTGTCCACCCTCCCCGGCACCGTGGCTGCCTGGGTTAGCGCGTGTGGCTGGTGGTCTAGAGCGTCGGAGGCCCTCGGCTCCTCGGCTGCCCAGGGACCACATGGCAGCACCGTCCTCATGCCAGACGGGCGCAGATGGCCCTCTGCTGCCTCTGAGGACAGCGTCAGGAGCCGGGGTGCTGAGCTCGCGCGCCTTCGGGGTTTGCTCCTCCCATGTTGCCAGCCGGGCCTGGAGTCGGGGCAGAGGAGGTGTGGCTGCGGCCCGGGTCTGGACTGTGTCACTGTGACCCTGGTTAGGGCCGCTGTGCTCTTGGGCCGGAAGGGCCCTTCGGGGCTCCCAGTCTGACCTCCTTGCAAGAGTCCTGTGGCCCCTGGTCGAGAATTTGCCTTCCCGGGGTCCCGATGTGCCGCCTCCCAGGGAGCCTGCGGCGTCTGCCTGTCGGGCTCGGTCAGAGCCGGAGTTCCTGACCTTGCCTTCTGCCTTGCATCACTGCCCAGCTGATGAGGGGTTTTCCCACCCGACCTGGGCCTGGAATGTGGTTTTATTCTTACTTCTCAGTGAATGGATGAAAGTGTGCCGTTAAAACACTGCTGACTCAAGCCCTCGAACCATATCGGAGAAAATGACTCTTCCCTAATCCTAGGTTTTTCCTTAGTGTCCTCACTGCTTTCACTTGGCTAGTGATAGAGAAAGCAGGAGAAGGACCTGGCTGATTTCCCAGGTACACGGAGTCACATGGATGAAACGTGCCATTCATTCTGAGCTGGGACTTAGCTGCAGAAACTGTGTGTAAATAATCCTGATTTGAATTCCCATGTGCGTTCTTCATTATTTTACAAAGTTTCGTATCACGAACACAAGTGTCATTCCTGGTGTTTTCCTAATGGATTTGTGCAGACGTGGGCGAGGTACAGCCTGTTTACAAACCTGCAGAAAGAGCCTTATGGGACCAGGAAAGGTCAGAAGGATGATGTCGGTCTTTAAAAGAAAAGCCGCCGCCGCTTTGAGCCAGAAAGGGAGACCTGGACGGAGGAGGGTGCTGGTTAGCTTGAGGGGGGCTCCTCAAGGTGGGCGGCTGCTTCCCTGTCCCCCAAGCTTCTGTGTTGTGCTCTCCTCCTGCTAGACAGGCCCCTCTTGCACGGTCCCTGCCTGGCGGCCCTGCTCCCTGGTGTTTGCCAGCCGGTTTGCTGGTAACTCACACACCGCTGTGCTTTGTCTCCCTTCCAGGCAACGTCGGTCACCTCTCTGTCCAGCGTGGCATGCATGCACATGGTCCGCTGGGCTGTGTGGAACCCCTTGCCGGAAGCCGGCTCCGGAAAGGTGGTCTTACCTCTGCAGGGTGGGATCCGGCCCAACCCGTCGCACCGTCTGGTCTATAAAGTGCCCCCAGCCTGCATGAGCTCCAAAGAGGTAAATTGTTGAGGTGCTTTTGTAAGTATGAGTCCTGGCTCGTAAGCTTTTAGCAAGCTCGTATGTTTTCAGAACCAGAAGTTGACAGATCTGTTTGTGGATGTGTTGTGAGCAGAATGTCTCGTGTCACGGATGTGCCCTTAAAAGACAGGTGTGACTGCTGAGTCACAGGTGGCTGTGAACTCGCTGAGGCTGGTTTCACCTCGGGGCTTATGATGTGCTGTTCACACGTCAGTCTCGCAAGGTGGCCTGTGACCCTTATTTGTACACTCTGTGGAACAAGATCCACTTCTGTGCTCTCCGTGTCTTTTTTTTTTTTTTTTTTAAACGTTTCTTTATTTTTGAGGGAGAAACAGAGTGTGAGCAGGGGAGGGGCAGAGAGAGAGGGAGACACAGAATCCGAAGCAGGCTCCAGGCTCCGAGCCGTCAGCACAGAGCCCGACGCGGGGCTCGAACTCACGAACCGTGAGATTGTGACCTGAGCTGAAGTCAGCCGCTTAACCAACTGAGCCACCCAGGCGCCCTGTCCATGCCTTTTTATTTTTATTTTTTTATTTAAAAAAAATTTTTTTTAACATTTATTTATTTTTGAGACCGAGACAGACAGAGCATGAACGGGGGAGGGTCAGAGAGAGGGAGACACAGAATCTGAAACAGGCTCCAGGCTCTGAGCTGTCAGCACACAGCCCGACGCGGGGCTCGAACTCACGGACTGCGAGATCATGACCTGAGCCGAAGTCGGACGCCCAATCAACTGAGCCACCCAGGCGCCCCTGTCCATGCCTTTTCAAAAAGGACTCTTGGAGCGTTTTGCCATGGAGGGTGGGCTTCGGGGCTGTGGTCGGAGCCGGGCCGTCCGCGTCCAGCCCGGCCCGTCCGTGTGACTTGTCACTCGTGCCCGCTGGCCCTTGGCTCCCTCCAGCTTTGTGTGGAGGGCAGGCCACAGCAGCAGTTTTGAAAATCCATGTTTGGAATGAAGCTTTCTCTGAACCCCAGTAGAGGAGTCAGGTAAAAGGGGGGGCAGGGCCAGCTGACGTGTGTGTTGTGAGAGGTCTCGTCCCCTGCCTCCCCCACCCCACCGGCAGCCTCGCAGGGTGGGTGGCAGGGACCTGGGGTGTCACAGACACCGTGTGACCCCGCGGCCACGGTCGATGGCTGGAGTCTCTCCCGATGCCTGTGTCGAGGAAGGGCTCTCGGTTCTCCCGCTCACGTTCCTGAAACGTGTTCTCTTTGTGTCAGTGGTGCGGCCTGGAACCTTTTAGAGCTCAACTGTGTCATTTTTCTTAGGTGAAGGGGCCGCTGTGTTATTTCAGCACGCCGTCTGTGTGCTGACCCAGGCGACAAACATCATTTTCTGTGTTGTTATTTATGATGCTTTGGGGACCTGGATGAGGGAGCGGCTGACTGTGCGGCTTTTCTTGTTCCAGGAGCGTCTCATTATGGGGCCACATTTTGCTGCATCCCCCCCACGGACTAGTCTGAGCCCTTGTTATAAAATTGCCACTGGAAATCCTGAGGCCATCACCTCTCTCTCCCCCTCTCTCTCTGTGTGGGTGTATGTATGTGTTTAAATAAATATTTATTGGATCTAATTTTAGCCTGTCGTGCCACTACGTTTCCTTCACTTTCTACGTGCGTACGTAAGCTGTATTGGGGGGTAAGCGTTTGGAAGTTTCGACTGTCTCGAGGACACAGATACCTCCAGTACTGCCATTTTTTCACAAGGAATATCACTTCTAATTGGCTTTTCTCAACCTTCGCGCTGCTGACATTTTGGGCCTGATAATGCTGTATTGTGGGGGTTGTCCTGCACAGCGGGGACGTTTGCCACCAGCCCTGGCCTCTGCCCTCTAGATGCCAGGAGCGTGCCCCCAGCTGTGGGCACAGTGGCTGCGGACGTCGCCAGGTGTCTCCTGGGAGCAGAATTGCACCTGGTAGGACCACTGTGCTAAACACGTGTAACTACCTGACACAGTGGGCCCCAGCTGGTCACAGCCGCGATTCTGTACCCTCCTCCGCTTCCTCCCATGTTTGCCTTCTACAGCCGTGCCGGCGTCTGGCAGGCAGAGAGCTTGCGGCCCGGTGTGTGCCTAGTCTCCACCCCTACGCCAGGCCACTCTTTATCTTACTCTTCTATTCAGTGAACTTCTTTTTTTTTTAATTTTTAAATTTTTAAAAATTTGCTTATTTTGAGAGAGAGAGAGAGAGAGAGTGTGTGTGTGTGTGTGTGTGAGCAGGGGAGGGGCAGAGAGAGAGAGAGAGAGAGAGAGAGAGAGAGAATCCCAAGCAGGCTCTGCACTGTCAGCACAGAGTCCGATGTGGGGCTTGAACTCACGAACTGTGTGATCGTGACCTGAACCAAAACCAAGAATCGGACACTCGACCGACTGAGTTACCCAGGCGCCCCCATTCAGTGAACTGCTATTGAGCACCTGTATACATTCTTGGAAACTATCCCTGATCCCGTGAGCTTACAGTTAAGGGGAAGTGGCAGATATTACTTGGAGGAAAATACAAAGATTGTAAACATCCCATAGTTTTGGACTAAGTAAATCTGAGGGCTTCTGTTATGATTATTTCAGTGTTATTTACTGTGAAGGTAAGAACAGTGTGTTATGATTATGTTTTCTTTCCTAAACACCTCTTGTAGTTTTCCTATGAGCAAATTACTGTCTTTTAAAAAAAAATGTCCATCTCCAGAGGCAGCCACTTCCAACTCTTAGCGGTGACTTCTGGCATTTACTTTGTTTCCAAATATTAATGCTTCTACTTCTATTTCTTAGTTGATTAATTTTAGACGTTATATATTGACCTCCAGTAATGACAGACGAGAACGTTAGCTCTTTGATGCAGTCCCGCACTCTTTTTTTTTTCAACGTTTATTTTTTATTTTTGGGACAGAGAGAGACAGAGCATGAACGGGGGAGGGACAGAGAGAGAGGGAGACACAGAATCGGAAACAGGCTCCAGGCTCTGAGCCATCAGTCCAGAGCCTGACGCGGGGCTCGAACTCACGGACCGTGAGATCGTGACCTGGCTGAAGTCGGACGCTTAACCGACTGCGCCACCCAGGCGCCCCAGTCCCGCACTCTTTAAAGAAACCACTCTGTCCTCCCACTTTGTGGCCTCGGATTCAGGGACTATTTCTTGCCAGAAGCGTGCAGCACAGTGAGGTCTGGCCTAGAGGATGGTAAAGGGGACTGGGCAGTATGGGTGGAGGGGCCATGAAGAGGGAGGGGCTTGGAAAGCAAGCCCCTAACGTTGCTTAAGAAATGCCGGGTTAACCCTCAGGTGCACGTGCCCGAGTCTGACCCTGAACAGCATACCAAAGAGCTTGAGAACTGACTGTGGCACTCACACTATGCACCAAAATTTAAAAGGTCGGCTTTGCATAGATTTGTTAAAAAACACATTCGAAACTGGGGAGGTGTGATTTCTACTTGTGTAGGGGCCATTCTGTGCTAGTGTGGGCGTCTGGGATTTGATTGCTGCTGGACGCTGATCTTTTTCTGCTTGGCAAGTGACTCGATTATAACTTCAGAGCATGTGGCTTCAGACATCGCTGGTTTTACGTGGACTTCGGGCCGGGGGGCTCGCTCCCGGGTCAAGGTGACAGGAAGGGGGGCTCGCTCCCGGGTCGATTCGACACGAAGGCGCGACTAAGGGAGGCGGCTGCTGTTTGCTGTCTCCTCGCAGGTGGAGCAGGTGGCGTCGGGGACGGTCCAGTTCCAGTACTCGCTGAGCCCCAAGGGACACCCGGACACGCTGCCAGGGCACAGCCACGGCCCGGAGGCGGAGCAACAGCCCTCCAGGAAGCCACCCGCGTCCCCTGCAAGTAAGTGTTTGCAGGGCACTGATTTTGGAGCACACAGCGTGACTCCCGCCTGTTCCCGAGGAGACGTACTTGGGCGGGTACAATAACGTTCATCCGCGAATCGCCACAGATTGCTGTCGTTTGAGCCAGTGGGCTGAGCTTCTGCTTGATGTGGAGGTGTAGGATTGGACGGTGACGGGTGGCCTGGCGCGGTGTCACCTGTCACCCGGAGCTCCCTGACCAGAAGCCCGCGGAAGGCTGTGCCGGTGACGCGTCACGGGGCCCTTGGCACGGGGGTCCTGCAGACGCGGGCCCAAGAGCTGGAGCCGCGCTGAGCGCCATGGGTGCGCCTCTGCGTTGTGCTATTAGCGTGTCGTGGGTTTGCCCTTCCGACGAGGCGCTTCCCACCCGCTTCAAGTCCGAGAGTGGGGCGTCTGCTCTCAGCTCGGGCCTGTGAGGAAGGGAGTGAGGGCTACCAGCAGAGCAGCGTCCTTCCCGTGGGCGGGGACGTGTCTGCACGTGTGCAGGTGGTGAAGCAGTGATGTCCGTCTGTCCGTCTGCCTCCCACACCTCATCCCCTCACCCCTGAGCTCTCTTGCTGTTGGCTTCCTTCCGGGAAGAGTTTCTCCACGTAGTGACCCCGGAAGCTCTGGGGAATCCCAGCAGAAAGAACCTCTGTTCACACGCTCCATAGAAGTCCTGACCGGGGCCCCTGCTGCGTCCCCTGCCTTTGTCCGCGTGGTTCCCGACTGGCAGCCATCGGTGCTGCTCTCGGAAGAGAGTGTGGAGTCAGGGTGGGGCCGGCAGACGTGTCACCCACGGACCCAAGTCCCCGCTTGGTCCCTGCACTCTGCCACTTCTGCCGTGGGGCGGCCTCCCAGCTTGGGCCAGCTTTGCCTGCGTTTCGAGATGTTCGAATGAACAGATTCAGCAGTCCTGCCCCTGTTGTGCCATGCGAGGACGGTGACCGGTGGGAGCTAGCCTGTCCCTCGGACCCCAGTCTCTCCAGCTCTCCGCACGTAGTCAGGCACAGAGCAATGCCCATGGGAAGCCAGACACTCCTGGGCTCCAGGCATGTTGTGGAGGTTCAGTGGGAAGGGGATCCTCCCTCCCCACAGACGCCGCTGGCTTTGGGCTCGAGATGATCATGTTAGTCAGTGGGACGGACATCTCTCTGGATGAATGGGTGGGGGTGTGTGCTCCCCGTGCGGGGCTCACCGAGCCCTAGTTGGGCGTGCAGGATTCGTGCCCTCTGAGTTCTTTACTAGGAGAGTTATGGTTAACATCATGGCGGACAGATTGCTGGAAGGATCCAGATCTAGTACAGACGTGTGGTGGCGGTGCCATCCATTCTCCACCACCATCTGGGGACCAGCAGGTCCGCCCGGATGGAACCTGATTGCATTTGGTTTATTTAATTGGGATTTATCGCTGCATTCACATCACATTGAGAGGATTGCCTTCATCCCAGATTCCAAGCATTTGAAGGCCTGGCCTCCCAGGACCCGACGCAAGAGACTTAAATATCTCTCGTGCTTAAGCGGTGATGGAAACCTTTCCTCCTTCGATATTTTACCAACTTACCCGGTTCTGTTGGAAATCTTGAGGACACGCGGCTGTCACGTTAAGTGAGGGACTTTGGCTCTCTGTTATGAATTATCTTTTTTATGTCCTCTGGAGAATTACGAGGGAGCAAAGGCCCACTCATCACCCTCCGGGAACGAGTGCACGGAGCCACTAGAGGGCACTCGCTCTTGGTTTTTGGAACTTGGAATTTCCCTGACCCATATTTTACTTTTGAATGTTCTGGCGGTCTCAGAATGTCCGTGTGTTCGCTTCACGGATTTGAAAAACAGCCGGGTAGAAGGGGTCGTGGGAAACCTGTCCTCATGGTGTTTCCCAGGATACCCTGGGTTGGGTTCTTGCCATGGTTGTGACTCTTTGTGTGTTGGCACTGCAGGGACGTCTTCTCCGACAGGCAGCTCCCCGCCTTGGGTTGTGTCATCAGGGCAGTTATTCAGGAAGGGGCGTTTGAGCTGTCCAGCTGGAGTGACGTGAGCTAGCAGATTTCAAGGGATCCCAGGTGTGCGCTCTGGGGGAGGACGTTAGCGGGTGGCCCAGAGCAGAGGCCTTGGCAAGGGGCAGGTCCCTGCAGTGGCCAGCCCCTGACGCTGACCCCGGCCTCAGACTCTGGGCACCCCTTGGTTCTCCCCACTCCTCTGGGGCCTGGTTGGGGCACTCTCACACCTCCAGCAGCAGGATGGACAGACATTAGACGTGACACCTTTGTGGTGACACCCCCTCGTCAGCCCTTGGAGCATGCATCTTCTCCCGTGTCCTCTGTGCTTAGGGGACATCTGGGTTGGGGCGTCTCTACCAGGCACATGCATCTCTCGCACGAAGAGCCCGGCTGCTCCCGCAGGTGCGGAGCCGCTTCCCAGGTGCTCAGGTGCATGTTGGACCCTGGGCCCTAACTTAGCAGCATTGTGGCAGCTGCTGGCGCAGGCAGGACCCTAGGACCCCCGGGTGTGCTCGGGATGCGTGTCCCTCGCTGCCCCTGACTGCCCGGCCTGCCTGAGCAATGGCGGCGGCTGCGGTGGGGGGCGGAGGGGGGCTTGTGCAGCTGTGGGCAGCCCCAGCCCCTCCCCCGCAGCACCCCCAGGTGTGCTGGGCCTCCCCAGGCATCCGGTGTGCAGGAGCCCCTCGGCCACCCGCGTGCACCCTGGGTGCAGCACCAAGCCCCATAGCCACGCCATCTCTGAGCTGGCTGTCCCTAATCTCTGCGGTTTGTTCACTGTCCCCATTTCCTGTGGTTAGAGTCTCAGGGAGGATGGCTGTTTACCCCCAAATAATTAGGAATGAGGGCCTTTCAAATGGGTTTGTCGTATGAATTCTTGGTGTCTGAATAACCATCAGATACTGAGGAATCCTTTATTTTCAAGGCCCAGTGAGGACATCTGTTTCTCCAGGTCTTTCTTTAAATCACGGTGACGCTGTCTTTAGCAGTGTTGACCCTTCCTCGGCCATGCGTTTGGTGTCCGCTGTCCTGATCCTGTAATGTTGCCAGACCCTCCCCCCCCACTCCCCGGTCCGAGACCTGAGCTAGTCGATGACTGACCCCTCAGCTGGACATAGGTGGGTTTGTTCCCCTGGACAGCGTTTTCCTCTGTGAACACCCCTCATCCGGCCCGCCTGCTGACTCCTTCCCTCAGTTTCCCCCCAGAACGCACAGTGGTGTTTAAGAAAAGCATTCCCGGAAGACAGCTTGCATTTTGGGACAAAGGGCTTTGGTGGTACCTGCTGTACAGGGCTGGCCCCTGGTTGGGGACGGGCAGGGAGGTGGTTGTGCTGTGGGCCCCCCAGCATTTCCAGAGAGGCCTCTGCTCCCTCCAGCCTGGAGGAAGCCTCCACGAACACCTGGTCTTCCATTGACCCGTGCACTTGTTTGCCTAACTCTCTGTGACCCCTGCCCAGTCCCCTCACCAAAGGCACGGTCTGTGGAGCGTTGACGTTTCAGATTTGCGTGATCCTGTACACGCGTCCCCCAGGCAGAGGAGGTGCCAGGACACAGGTCTTTGCGTGACCCGAGGGTCTGTGTCCACAGTTTGGGCTTCTAGAAGCCAAACTGACAGAGGGCGGTTTGGATGGGGAGCTTCTGTTGACAGTGGCTTTCAGCAAGTGGAGGCTAACCAGTGGGTGGCAAGGTGTCGGGAAAGATGCATCTTCACTCAGGTGGCCGACCTGCTGTCCTCTGTCTCGGGCGGTCGGTGGGGATGCTGTCTGCACAGCACTCAGCCCTGGTGGCGGGGGAACCACCTGGGTAGTCCCTTCCCGCTGTCCTCTGTGCCACCTCCGAGGCCTAGGTGCACGTGGCTTCCCAGGCTGCGTGGCCCCTGAGCCGCCCAGAGGGCGGGCAGGGCTGCCGGTCCTCTTGGCGTTTCCGTGTTCTTCAGGAGACCAGAGCCTTGTGGCTGCTCAGCCAGATGCTGGTGCTGCTCCCAGAAGGGGCGCGTGCGGGGCGAGCCTCTGGGGCTAGCAGCTACTTTCTATGGTGTCTCCATCTGCGGGCCGCCCTGCCCCCCTGCCCGCTGTCGTTGGTTCAGCCGGGAGCGTTTCGGGTTCCGATGGAGATGCAAAGTCGCACTTCGTAATGATTGTTAAATTAAATTTTGTTCTTTTTTTTTTTTAAGTTGATTTATTTATTTTGAGAGAGAGAAAGCAGGGGAGGGGCGGAGAGAGCGAGGGAGAGAGTGAGAATCCCAGGCAGGCTCCACGCGCAGCTCAGAGCCCAACGCGGGGCTCGAACTGACAAACCGTGAAATCATGACCTGAGCTGAAACCAAGAGTTGGACGCCTAACTAGCTGAGCCGCCCAGGCGCCCCGAAGTTCTTTGTAATTTCACCACCGACCCGTGAATGTGCACGCTTACCCTGGCGCATCAAGGGGGAGGTGATAACCCCTCGCCCTCGCACCCCGTTGCGTGGATTTCAGTGGCCTTATCTACGCTCCTGTATCCATGGCGCTCTTTTCCAACTTTTCCCCCTTGAACGTGGATGAGATGACACATACAGGTTGTTTGGGGACTGGCTTTTCCCATGCCATGATCTCTCTTGGCCCCCTTTCCACATCAGGGCCTCCCCCCGCCCCAGTTGTTACCAGGCCACACACGTGACCACGGCCGCTCTTCCCTCCGTGTGTCCGTGTTGTGTGCACGTGGCTCTTTCTGATGTGCCGTCACTGCACACGTGCTGCCCGGTGGCTCCTGGCCCGGCTGTGCCCTGTGCTGGAGCTCAGGCCTCCCATCCTGGGTCCGGCCTTGTGACCTCAGGGAGCCTCTTGGAGGCACTGAAGTGGCCTCGTGAAGAGGACACGTTCTCTGGCTGTGGCTGGTAGGTGGTCTTGTTTGGGAAGCAACATGGCCAGCGATCACCGATTACCGCCCAGAGCATTGGAACAAAAAGCTGGAGCCGGGATGTTTTGTGGTTTTGGTGTGTTTTTGCCCAGGCCCTGTCCCCCCGGGCGTCCCGGCCCTGCGGTCACCAGCAGGCATCTTTTTACTCTGCCGCCAAAGTCTTTCTTGTGCTGATTTATTCTCTAGGAAGATAAGATTGCATAAGTCCCAATGTAAAGACTTACCTCAAGAAACATAGCGCACAGCACCCAGCTTTGAGAAGGTGGGTGAACAAGGGTGCGTGGAGGGGGTCTTGGACGGCAGGCTCCGGTTTTTCTTAGTGGAGGGCCACGGAGGCGTTTCCTGCAGTTTTAGCCTTGTTGCCAAAGTCAGGCTGTGGGGCTTTCCAGGGTCCCTGTTCTGGGTGGGGCAAAGCAAGACTCGGTGGCTGGACAGTTTCGGGGAGGAGGGTGGCTGAAATGGAGCGGAGGTGCCCTGGCTGGCCAAATCCTCATGTGCATTTGCTTCTGGCGAGGTGACACCTTTCCCTGGAGGCACAGCTTGATCAGTGACTTGCCATGAGCTAGTTTGGGGCACTGAAGTTTCTGGGACTCAAGTGTTTCTAAGTTCCTGGGAAGCACCTGCCTTGGCCTGTTAGCAAGGGGCAGGCAGGCCACTGACGGGGGTGCCCTCTGGACTCCGAGGTGGATGTAGGTTGGAGCCTGTGGGAGCCTGCCTTGGCATCCCTGAGGTCAAAGGACACATGTGGCCCCTTGCCCTGGGGGCCTCTACCCCTCCCGGTCTCACCACGTCTGCACCTGGAGTGAGCGGGCATCAGCAGGGCTGGGAAACAGGAAAAGTGGGGTGTTTAGAAGTTCCTTACCTGATGTCAAGTCCACCCCAGCTGGGGAGATGCCAGGCTCGCCGACACGGGACCCCAGCTCTTTGAAGTCAGGTGTGTGTGAGCGGCGGGAAGATGGAAATACCCTGGGCGGGCACGCAAGGACTTTCACGGTCACGAAGCCCACCCTTGGTGAGACCACACGATCGGAGAGCACGAGGCCAGGCAGAGAAGCTGGAGCCCCAGCACACCTGGCTCAGGCTCCATCCTCTGCTGTCACCCGCAGAGCGATCCTCACTCTTGCCCAGGCCAAGTCTGCTCCAAACTGCTGGGCCCCCGGACTCTGCCCAGTAGCTGCTGCCTGGGCCGCGAGCGGCACCGGTCACAGCCAGGGGGCAGACGGGGCAGGTCCTGGCTGACTCGGGCTCCCTCCCCACCTCCATCTGTTTCCCCCCCAGGCCCACCAGCGCTGCCAGCCCGGGGGCACGCTGCCCCCCAGGACTCGCCCGTGGGACCAGGGGTAAGTCCAGGCCCGAGAGGCCTGTTTCAGAATTCCAAATTCAGTTACCCGAAGGTTCCAGCTACATTTCTCTGCGTCTTGAAGGACAGTGGTGTCCTGCCTGGTGGGCTGGGGAAGGGGAGGGGCCGAGGTGCTGCGTCCCGTCCCTGCCCTGCCCCCGCTGTGCCCCACCCTCCCGGCTGCGGCTGCACGGCTCTCCGTGCATCCGTCGGCCACCAGTGTTATTAGTGATCCTGCGGTCAGCCATCAAAGGCACATTTCAATACTTTTGAGAAATGACGTCTTCTCCCCGGCAGTTATGTCTAGCGGCTGGAGAGTCTCTCGGGACCGAACAGCCTTGGTTGCTTTTCTGAGGCTCCATAGTATGGTCTTCATCTCCTTCCTCCCCACCGTCTCTGCCAGGAGAGGGGGCCTGGCAGTGACCAGTGTCCTGGCCAGCGAGGTCATGGCCGCCTGGGGCACCAGCCAGGCCCAGCGGCTGAGCAGCTGGTGCTGGTGGAGACAGGCTGCGGCCGGCAGAGACCGCCCGTCAGACAGCAGACAGCTCTGCGTTTGAGGGTTTCCTGCGTAGGAAGAGAAGGCCCTGCCTTGCTCTGGCCTCTGGAAACCCGAGTGGTTGTGGTGCTCGCCCGCGGTTCCGGCTGCGCCATTTTGTACAGGGCCAGGGTTGGCTTGTCTTCCAGCCAACGTCGTCTGCCAGCAGCACCCTAGGAACTGACTTCCTAGAAAAGTCGAATAATTCGGTATCAGACTGTCCCCACAGAAGTTTTCCTGTATACCATGCAGCTTGTAAACTGGCTCAGTAGTGAGCATTGTATTTGCCAGAAGACACGTGTGTGGGGACAGCCTCCCAGGCTTCCCTGCTGGCCTGTTCAAGCACTTTCCTTCCAGAAGTTTCCATGTCACCCTAAATGTTCGGGACTCACAGGATAGCGCTGTCTGCTTCCAGAGGCAGGAGAGGCTCAAGACAGCTTGTGGGGTCTGAGGGGAGCTGAACAGACCCTGCAGCTCTCCTCTGCCCCCTCAAGGGCTCTGGGGTCCCCTGTTGCCACACGCCCCCACTCGGTCGTATGCCCTCACCACCTCTTCGTGTGTCGAGTCCTTCTGCACCAGCACCTCCTCGGGCCGGCTGTGGCTGTGCGTGACAGAGTCCGGGACTTGAGAGGGGGGGTCTCCAGTGGACAGTGGGCCCCCTTGACAGCCACACTCAGCTTCCAAACGCCTGTGATGTTTACGGAAGGCTAGCCACGTGCTGGGTTCCCTGCCACCCCCTCCCCGCGGGTTCTCGCTTCATTCCCAGCTGGTCCTGTGATTTAGGTGCTCTCTTCGTCGTACAGACAGGACACCGAGGGGGGAAAAAAAAAGGTGTTTGGTGACTTGCCCACGGTCGCGTGATCCTAGTGATGACGTGGGGACTCCATCCCAGTGGTCTGTCTCCAGAGCCCGCCTGGGCTGCCATTGCAGTCGTTGCCCTCGTGCCAGGCTCATGTCACGGGAGCACAGGTGCTGGGACTCGAAGGGTCTTGAGATGTTCAGTCCCCGGCTAGAAGTGAAACCCCGCCAGGTTCAGAGACCAGCCCGCCCTGCAGCCCGCGAGTGGCAGAGACCCTGGCTTCCCTGGCCCTCCCTTTCTCCACTTGCTCTTTTGTGTTAGTAACATTTTGTAAGCAAACGTTACCATCTGGGAGAGGGCACGGCCTTGCGCGTCCACAGCTAAACTGAAGGAAGTCAGGAGCGGTCTTGGGCTCCAGAGCAGCCACCGAGCACGAGGTCGCATTCCCGCTGCCCTCTCTGCCCCGCTTACCGGGTCTGTGCCAGCGTGGGTGGGGGGCGCCGTGACGTGACGGGGGTGTGTCTCACGTCTCGTCCACGCTTCCTCCCCTTCAGCTGTCTCTCTCCCAGCTGGCGGCTTCCCCACGGTCCGCCGCCCGGTGCCGCTCGGCCATGCTGTCGTCCCCGCAACCTGCCGGCTCTGAGCCCTCCCCGGTCCAGGCGGTAAGTACGCCCTCCCTTCCTTCCTCCAGGGAGTGGCTCCGAACCCTGGCTTCTGCTGAGGCCTCTGGCTTTGCGAGCTGTGCCGGGCCTTGGTGAGGCGGCCGAGACCCTCATGGGCTCTCCGTGATACGGGCATGGTGACGGTCATGGGGCCGGGGGGTTGGGGGGGGTGGGGGGAGGGGGAGGGTGTGTGTGTGGACATGGCTTAACAGTTCTTGCTTCCGGTATTTGCCACTGTTCTGTCCTGCTGACCAAGGAGCATTAGGTGTGGGAGCTCTTCCTGCACAGGGCTTAATTAGGCTTTTGCTCCACCTGACCAGACAGAGCTAGACCACCCTCGGGTCTCTGTGCCTGAAAGAGAAGGACAGTTTTGCCAGAGGTAGAAATAGAGGCCGACCCAAGCCTGCAGGACTCCGGGACACTCTCCTCGCTGTCAGCAGCTGAAGGAGAAGCAGCGGAACCCGCCGTCCTGGATTCTGGTGCGTCTGGGCTCAGACAGGCCTGTGCTGCCGCTGACCTTGGGGAGCACAAGTGAAGTCTGATTCCAAAAGCTGGCTGGCGCTCCTGTAAACCGCATCTTCAGTCCTATACTGGGAGTCTATTGAGGAAAAGTAGTGCCGTTCCCTTATCTAGTTGAGAACACGCCCAGTACCGTGAAATGCCTCGGTCTAAAGCCTGTCTGGGGCTCGTGTGTTTATGAAAAGCCTGCATCTCTTAGTGTTGACAGCTGAGATGTGTGAGAGTCCTCCCTGGTTTTGTGGTGTTCCTTTGAGCTGGAACGGAAAGCTGGGGAAGCAGGCTCGAAGGAGAGTATTCCGGTCCCCAGACAAGCTCTTCATTTAGACACGCCTTCTACACTGGAGGGACGTGGGAGGTGGGATACAAGGGGATGACTAGAATACCCCAGTGACATGGGATGAGAGGAAGGTCTGCACGCGCCAGCTGGGGGCTGGGGACCAGTGCGTCTTGTGGTTTGAAGGAGGGCTTGTTTTTCTGTTCTATAAATGTGGTTTTTATGTTAATTGACCTTCTCGGACAGCACATCCCTCCCATGGTACCTGTTCATAAAATTGATGCTACCTTTCTCGTTGCTTCCCGACTCACACAAAATACGAGATGCCCAGATAAACCCGAGTTTCAGATAAACGGTGCCTTTTTAGTATAAGTCAGTCGTGGATATTTCACGGGACGTACTTACATTATACCGAGATTATTCGTTGTTCACCTGCTGTTAAAAGGCAACTGGGCCTCCTGTGTTTTCATTTGCTGAAGCTGGCAGTCCGACAGAGGTGGTTCGTCCATGAACCCCCACACCCCAGCATCCTTGGTCGTTACGGGCTGGGATCCTGGCTGGCCTCACCCGGGCCCACATTTGGCTCAGCAGGGGCTCCCCTTGGAGGGCAGAATCTGTCACCTGGAAGCTGAGCTGAGCCAGGCGTCCTTGGTCCTGGGAGCATCTGTTGCCGACCACTTGCAGGAGCTGCCTTTCACGCCGGTGCACGTCCCGATTGTTGCGGGCGTCCAGGCCAGGAGGTGAGGGGCGGCCGTGGGAGGGCCCGGTGTGTGTTGTGCCGTGAAGACGGACCCTGAACAACAGGCTGTCCCCAGAGGTGGGGCCACAGGTCCTGCCCCTCCCTTCTTTCCTGGAGGCCGGCTGCGGGGGTCTTTCTGTTTCAGCTCTGGAAGTAAGCTCTCGCGGGCCTCGATGGTGCTCCTGCAGGCCTCTGGCTTTCCTGAGATTCTGGATGCCAATAAGCAACCAGCCGAGACTGTAAATCCCGCAGACCCCGTGCAATTCAACCCTCAGAAGGAAGAATCCGATTGTCTACAAGGCAATGAAATAGTACTGCAGTTTCTTGCCTTTAGCAGGTACGTTCTTAAGTGTTCTGTGTTCCTCTTTCTGGCTCTCGCTTTCCTCGCGTTGAAGAAACACCTCTGTGTGGTTCTGAACTGGGAGAACCCTCCATGCTGAGATCTTACCAGACTAAGGAACGCTGTCTGTTTTTATTTTCGTCTCGCTATGACCCTCACTCAGCCATTTCTGAACGTGGTCAAACCTGCTTTTGCCTGGTCTTCTGTGATTGAATGTGTTGTGTTAGTCAGTTCTTCGGTATTCGTGTGGCTACGTGGGCAGGTTCTCCAGCTGGGGCTGAAGTGGGTTGCTGTCCACCGGGTTCTCTGCTCTGGAGGCTCGATTAATTTGGGCTCTTATTGGATTCAGAGTGTCCCAAGACAGCCGGGCAGCGCCGTGGCCAAAGACCGTGTATTTCACCTTCCAGTTCTACCGTTTCCCGCCCGTGACAACGCCGCGGCTGCAGCTGGTCAGGCTGGACGAGGCGGGCAGGACGCGCCCCGGTTCCCTGCTGCATCTCCTGGTTCTTGCCGACAGAGATGATTCCTCTGATGCTGGTAAGTGCTCGTGCGTCTGGTGGGCGTGAGAAGCCCGGCACCGAGCCTTGTCTGCAAGTTCTATTATTTTCAAATGACGCGTGATGAAACATTTCCAGCACGTGCAGAATTGGAAGGAACGGTGTAGGGAACCAGTGTGTCCACCGGCGGGCCCCCACTCCAGACCCCTCCCCGAGCCAGGGTCGCTTTGAAGCAAACCCTAGACGTCGTCTGATCTCATCTGCGAGTATTTCCTTACGTGTGTCTAAAAACTAAGGAGTCCTTTCTGAACACTGTCAACTCAGTATATCCTGCTGGAAATGAATAATAACCCCATAATGCCATCAAATAGCTGATGTTAAAATTTTCCCAGTAACTTCATGCATTTTTTTTTTGAGGTTGAAGAAGGGTTTTTTTTTTTTTTTTTGAAGATGATAACATTTTTAAAGGTTTTCTCAGGTACGTTTCCCTGGACATTGCAGTGGCGTCGCTCTCGTGTCTGTCTGCGGTCCCCCTGCCGTCCCCAGTCTCTGCTTCCGATTTATTTGTTGAAGTAGCCACGTTGCTTGTCCCGTGGAGCTGCCCTCAGTCTGCACTGGGGTTTTGCTTCCCAGTGATGACATTTAGAATGTTCCTCTCTGTCCCCTGTTTTTTCTGTACATTGGGAGTGAGATCTATGTGCGTGGCCAGAGGCATGTTTTTGTTTTGGGCAGGAATTCTCCGGGGCCGGGGTTGCATTCACTACCTCTGGCAGCTGCATAGGGCCCGGTCGCTTCTTTCTGTGCCGTGTCGGTGGCCACTAGGTCCGTTGCTGATGGGCTGATAATTATGCTCAGGGTTTAAGTGGTGGCATTCTCCTTCTGGAACCCCTCTTCATTTGTCAGCTGGAATGCCTCCATGAAGAGAAACTTCCTGAGGTACAGTTCACGTAGGAAAGGCAGAATAATGCTCAGTTCTTCCCTTTTATTTACTAATTTTCACAATAATTAGCCAGTTCCCTAGCATCCTTCGAGAGTGGGGCCGCAGTTTGTTTCTGGTATCATTATAAACCAGGGGATTTAAACTGCAGTAGATCAAAACAGATCAAAAGTGTTGTTTTTATTGATGGTCAGTCACATGGTAAGGGGCAGAGCTGGGTACCTTGTGTCTCTTAAGTAGAAAGGGCAGGTGGAAAACGATGTGTTAAAACGCTAATCAAATGAGGGTAGTTTAACGACATCAGCACAGACAAAAGAGGCAAAAGGCAAATGCGGTGCTAGGGATAAAGAAACCTATGAAATATAATCGAGGGAATAATCACTAAGAAAATAAATAATTCTGTATCTGTTGAACTTCCAGAAAACATAGCCTCAAAATATAAAAGAAAAATTGATAGACTTTATGCAGAAATTGACAAACCTGCAGTCACAGAAGATTGGACCGACCTGTGTCAGTGAGTTGACATATCAGGCAGAAAATAGTGGGGGGAATTGTAAAATACAGTCTAAAAAGATGATCTTACAAAACCTGCAGGACCAGTTTAGAGAATATGTGTTCTTTTCAAGCATACTTTGAGACTTATGGAAACTGATCATTCACAGACGTGTGTGTATGTTTCACGCAGGCATCACCTGTACCAGGAGACTCAGTATCCGATCTAATCGTATGGCATTCTCTGACCGAAACGCTGCAGATCAGAAATCAACCACTCCCTCGCCCAAAAAAGGCTCTGAACTGCCGGGTTTTCTGTTTTTTTAATTTTAAAATATATTTGTAATTATTCCATAGGTTAATGAAGAAATAAAAATAGAAATGACCATTCATTTACTTATTTATTTATTTTTAAATGTTTTTATATTTATTTTCGAGAGAGAGAACAAGCAAGAGGGGGGCAGAGGGAGAGGGAGACAGAGGATCTGAAGTATGCTCTATGTTTAGAGTGCAGAGCCTGATGTGGGGCTTGAACTCACAAACCGTGAGACCGTGATTGGAGTCAAAGTTGGATGCTTAACCAACTGAGTCACCCAGGTGCCCCAGGGGAAATTTACAGCTTTAAATGCTTGTATTGGGAAAGAAGAAAGCATTTTTTAAAATGCTGATCTAATTGTTCAACTCGTGAAGTTTGGGGAAAGACCAGAATAAATCCAATAAAAGTGGAGGGAGAGAAATTTGAAACTAAGCATAAATGCTTAGAAAACAGCAGACAGGGTCAGCCAAGTTGCTGGGCCGGGGGTGGGGAGAGGTCACAAGGTCAGAATCGGTCGCAAGGGTCAGAGCTGTTGCAGGCGTTGGTGGGTCCGAGAGCCGGGCGTCTTGCTGGTGGTCCTCTCCATCCGATGGGCTTTGCTGCCGGCAGAGGTAGCTGCACAGCTGCCGCCAGCCGCGGACCCCAGGGCAGAGCCCTCGCCCCCTGCTTGTCTGAGGCCCCTGGCATCCTCTCTCCCTGCAGGCAAGTCTGAAAAGACAGAGGGGGAGGGGGGTGCAGCTCAGGTCTGCTCCTTCTCCAAAACCCTCCGGCTGATGAGCTGTCCTTGGCCTGGGGAGGAGCCTGCACTGGGCAGAGGGTGGGCGCAGAAGGTCCCTCTGCTTGGAAGCATGTGGCCAGGAGAGGACCTTTGCCACATTCCCAGGTTTTGTTCTCTCAGCTCCCTGGGTTTCCCAGCCTTCTTGGGACCCCTTCTCCCGAAACGACTGCCTTCTCTTTGCCCATCCTCCCGGGACCATTGGTGGACAGTTGAGCTCATGTCCCCAGAAGGCTCTGAGATGGATCACAATAGTGCATTGATTTCAAGGCTCCCATGCACCTGTTGCCGAGAACGTGTCTCCTCTTCCATTTCCTGTTTTGAGCCCCATCTGGCCACGTTATCTAGGGCAGCTCTCGGAGGTTCTGTGGTGAGGTTAAAGGGATAGTGTTTAGGCGATTCCGTACAGAAGGCCTGATTTGAATATAAACTCCTTTACCGTATGAATTTCTCAGAGAGAAATTAGTTCAAAAATTAAATTTCCTGGGGTGCCTGGGTGGCTCAGTTGGGTAAGTGTCCAACTTTTGGTTTTGGCTCAGGTCATTACCTCACAGTTCATGAGTTTGAGCCCCCATCGGGCCCTGCTCTGATGGTGCAGAGCCTGCTTGGGATTCTGTCTCTCTCCTTCTCTCTCTGCCCCTCCCGTACTTGTGCTGTTTCACCCACAAAATAACATAAAACTTAAAAAAAACTTAAAAAAAAAAAGAAATTTCCTTTCAAGTTGAGGTCCAAAGAAGTTAAGCTCCAAAATCAAAATTTGTCATTATGAATTAGAATTCAAAGTCCAGATTTCTTAAGTTCAAGTCCGAAAAAAAAAGTTCCTTTCTGTGTCTTACCCAGCTGACTTAGCCAATGTTGCCCCTGCCTGGGCGGGTCTGGGCTCCCTCCAGCAGCTCCAGCTTGGGGTCCTTCCTCGTGGCCCAGCTTGGGGTCCTTCCTTGTGGCCCAGCTTGGGGTCCTCGCAGTCTAGCACCTAGCCTCTCTTGAGCCTCACTTAGGATATGTTTTCTTCTGTTGTTGAGATAGAACATGTGTGTAAACAAAGCGTTCAGTTGCACCAGCCTTTGAAAATTAATAGGTTTTATTTTTTAGAGAAGTTTTAGTTTTATGGAGGAACTGAGCTGGTCGTCCAGAGTTCCCAAATACCCACCGCTCCCAGAGTCTCCCCAGTTAGCAGCCTTTCGTATCAGGTGTGGACGTTTGTCACAGTCGATGGACGAGTGTTGACGCTTTGTTGTTAACTAAAGCTCAGAGTTCGCACGAAGGCTTGCTCCTGGTGGTGTACATTCTGTGGGTTTTGACAAACACAGAACATCTAGATCTCCATACAGTATCGTGCAGAATAACTTCACCCCTCACATATGCCCTGTGCTCCACGTCTTCAACCCTCCCTCTCTCCGCCCCCCTCCCCCCTCCCCACCACTGATCTTTCTCCTGTCCCCATGGTCTCCCGTTTCCAGGGTGTAGTATGCTTGGAATTGTGTAGGACGTAGCCTTCTCGGACTGGCTTCTTTCACTTAGTAGTATGCATTTAAGATTCCTCCATCACTTCTTGGGGCTTGGTAGCTCATTTTTTTTTGACGCTGCGTCCCGTTCCATCGTCTGGAGGGACCACCGTGTATTTCTCTGTTCCCCTACTGAAGGGCATGTTGACGGCTTCCAGTTTTTGCCTTTACGAATAAAGCAGTTATAGACATCTTCGCTCAGATTCCGTGTGGACATAAATTTTCAGCGCTCTTGGGTGACACCTGGGAGCACGTTTGCTGGGTCGCAAGGTAAGGGTATGTTTGCTGTTGAAGGACTGTCTTTCCGAGTGGCTGCACCGTGTGGCGTTCCCACCAGCCACGAGTGTGGGCCTGCTCCACACCCTCTCGGCATTGGCGTTGTCGGTGTTGTGGGTTTTAGCCGTTCTCACACATACATGGTGGTATCTCCCTGCCGGTTGGCTTGCGTTTCCCTGATGGCGTGCGATGGGGAGCCTGTCCGCCAAGAGTGACTTGCCACGTGCCCGTCTCTCTGGGGAGGTGTCTGCCCGTTCCTTTTGCGTATTTGTAGACTAGGTTTTCTTATTGTTGTGTTTTAAGAGTTCCTTGTTTATTTTGCACAAAAGACCGTCATCAGATGTGTGTTTTGCAGATGTTTTCTCTGTGCCTGCGGCTACCCTTGTTCGTGGTCTCACCAGTGTCTTTGGGAAGGCAGATGTTTTTGATTTGAATGGAGTCCGGTTTATCAGTTATTTCTGTCATGGGTGCCTTGTGTCTTTGGTATTAGAGCGAAAAACCTGTCACCACACCCAAGGTCACCTGGATTTGTGTCCCCTGTCTTCCCGGGTACCAGAGTTTTGTGTTTCAAGTTTAGGTCTGTGATCCGTTTTGAGTTAATGTTTATAAACGTTGTAGTGTTCACAAAGTGAACACTGCTGTGTGACCACGAGCCCAGCCACCCCGATAGGACTGCAGACCGGTACCTGGGCCTCCCCCGCCCCCCCATCCTTGGCTTCCCCAGGGGTGAACGCCCCTCAGAGTCTGTCACTGTAGACCAGCGTACCTGTGGTTTTGGACTGGAGCAGGATCACGTTGTGCGTGCCCTTCTGAGTCTCACTTCTGCTCGACGTGTCCGCGAGGTCCATCCAGGTTGCCGCGTGGAGCGGCGGTTCAGCCTTTATCTTGGCTGTATGGAAATTCTTCCTCTGAGTCTTCCACACCATTTATCCATTCGGTTGCCCACAGACATGTGACTCGTTTCCGGCTTTTGCGCTTTCTTTGGGTGCGTATGTATGCGCGTGCACTGGTGTTGGGTGTGCACCCACGAGTGAAACTGCTCTAGGGCACACATGGTCATCTTTAGTCGATTTGCCAAGCAGTTTTCCCCAGTGCCCATCCATTAGAGTAGATTTGATCCAGCGGGAGACGTGGCAGCCTCCCAGGCAGAAGTTTCCGGAACCCACGGCCCTGGACCTGGTGGCTGCCTCTGCCCCAGGCTCCTGTTTCTCAGTGTTCCGGCTTGTGAGGAGAATTGTGTTTTGTTGCCTCCTTTCCTCAGGACAGAGCTCCCTTGCCGACTGCTGTCCCTGTTCTTTTCAGGAGGGCTCAGCCGTTTGTGGTCCTATCCTCCCGCACACATGCGACGCCTCCTTCCCCTTATTTCCTTTGCTTTCTGGCCTGGAGTTGGGCGTCTCTAACATGTTCCTCCCGATGTCTAGGCCAGTGGGACCTTTCTTAGCACGGGAGCTGGAGTCCTTGAGCTCTGGGTCAGCCGGGAGCCCCCTGGTCTGGAGAACTCTCCTGCTGGCATTTGCCAGCCCCGCTCTGGGCCCACTGGGTGCTGCCTCTTCCTTGGTGGCTGTCCTGTGTCCTGTGCCTTCTCCACGTACAATCTCATGTCCCCACCTACCAAAACCGTGTCTGTGTACTGTGACACGCTTGCGTTCGCTGTTTATCTGTTTCCCTCGATCATTTGAAAGCCAGCATCAGGGGAGGTGACACTTCACCTCTAAACACAGTGTCAGGCTTTACTGAGAAATGGTTCCACCGTTGTCTGGAATGGACAGGAGTCTCACTGCCCCATCCCTGTTTTCCCTCATAACGTTTGTTGTGGCTGCTTTTTCTCTGTGACACGCAGTCTGGGACCTGTGTGGTATTGGGGGTTACCTCCTTAACGTCCTTTCCTCTGGAATAGTCCCCTGCCTTCTCTTTCCAGCGACAGTGGCTGTTTGAAGGGCCCAGGCGAGTGGTCCTGGAGAGCGTCCCTCGTTCTGCGTGCATGTGATGGTTTCCGCACATTGTTACTGACCCTGGCCCTCGGTAGGTCTTGCGCACGGAGGGTCAGGGCTTACGCGCTCCGTCAGGGTCTGGATGTGGCACCAACGTTCCACGTGCCTCATGTGACATCCCATCTGCAGTGTCGAGGTCAGGGCTCATGGTGAGGGTGCTGGTTTGGTCCCTTGGGTGAGGCACCGCCCCACGCGCCTCTGGGGGAAGGGAGGTGGCTCCCCTTGGCACTCAGCACGGAGTTCTCAGGCCATTCTTGGGCTCCACGTGAATATCCACCCAACAACTTTCACCCACTCTTCTAACATCCTTGGTGGAGCTTTGCCTGGGTCAAGTCTTTAACTGGAATTTTGTCGGGGCGCCTGGTGGCTCACTGAGTTAAGCGTCCCGACTCTTGGTTTCCGCTCAGGTCATGATGTCATGGTTCATGCGATCGAGCCCCAAATTGGGCTCCACGCTGACAGCGTGGAGCCTGCTTGGGACTCTCTTTCTGTCTCCGCCTCTTCTCTGCTCATGCATACTCGCTCACTCTCTCTCAAAAATAAATAAATAAACTTGAGTTGGAATTTTGTAAATGGTAGTTTTCTAATTTTATCATTTGGTTTCCCTCCATTAGCTGACATTCTTCTATTAACAAAAAATTTTTCCTTATCAACCAAGGGTGAACTACATACACATCCTCCAAAACAGAATAAAAGCTTGATACTTTCCCTTGAATTTCCAGTTTGCAGAGTAAGAAGTTGTAACAGCTACTCCAGTAGGGACAGTCCACAACTGATATATGTCCTGTCCATGTTCTTGTTTTGTTTTTAGAACATCACTCTGATATTTATTCAGTGTGTTAAATTCATCGTTACTACTTTTTTGTTGTTGTTGTTTATTTTTGAGAGTGAGAGAGGCAGGATGTGAGTGGGGGAGGGGCAGAGAGAGAGAGGGAGACACAGAATCCGAAGCAGGCTCCAGGCTCTGAGCTGTCAGCACAGAGCCCGACATGGGGCTTGAACTCACAGACCCTCAGATCATGACCTGAGCCAAAGTTGGAGGCTTAACCACCTGAGCCACCCAGGCACCCCCAATCGTTACTACTTTCTGATGCTCAGGCTTCCCTATGTTTGGCCGGTAGGAGACCTCCCAGTGGGCCAGGAGCCCTGACGCAGCCTCGCTTTCTGGAACGGCCCCCTGTCCTGGGCTCCCCATGTGCCTTCTCTGCCTCCGACCTGGACCAGCTGCTTCTCCTGTGTGGGACACGCTTAGAGACCCAGGGCTGGGGTGCTTTTGATTCTGGGTCGCATTGCTTCTAAGCCTCCCTGGGTAGAGCTGGAGAGTATATCGTAGCATGAGTTCACACTGGTATTCCTCATTGAGATTTAGTTTTTTCCTCAAAGGAATTTATTTGTATCTTTTTATACTGGGAATCGTGTTTCCTGATAATGTATTTACTTACTTTTCCTTACAATTTCTATGATGTATTTTCAGAATTATATTGCTACTGGGGCACCTGGGTGGCTCAGTCAGTTGGGCGTCTGACTTCGGCTCAGGTCATGATCTCATGGTTCGTGAATTTGAGCTCTGCGTTGGGCTCTGTGCTGACAGCTAGGAGCCTGGAGCTGCTTCGGATTCTGTGTCCCCCTCTCTCTTTGCTTCTCTCTCTCTCTCTCTCTGCTTCTCTCTCTCTCTCTCTCTCTCTCAAAAAATAAATAATAAACATTAAAAAAAAAAAGAAGAATTACATTGCCACTGTTAATGCTAAGGGCACAGACACCGAGTGCAGGGCTCAGATTTCTGGCGTTCTCCCTTCCTGGGCCACGTCCTGCTGAGGACAGACCTGGAGACGATTCTGGGGAGCTGGTGCCAATTTGATATTCAGTCAGATTCATTGGTTTCCATTTGTTTTTAATTCTATGTTGGAATATTTACACGGCTCAAAATATAAACCCCGTGTCCTCTCCAGACCATCCACACCCTACTCAGCCTCCTAGAGGTAACCAGCCTTTTAGTTTCCAGCTTCTCCTTCTGATGTTTTTGTTTGTTTTAAAAAGTAAGCAACGATATTTCTATTTCTCGTTATTTTGTTCAACAGGTAGCATAGCAGATAACACTCTTTCTCACTTGCTTTTTTCAGTTCACCTTACGCCCCGAACCTGACTCCACACGGAGCCCCTGTGCGCTGGTTTCCACGCCGCATCGAACTGCTCTGGGCGCATGCCCTGTGCTTCACTCGGCCTGGTCTCCTGCTGAGGGACACTCGGGCTGGTTCCAGGGCTTTGCCTTTCAGAGAAGGTGGCAATTAGTAACCGGGGTCAACGTGTTCTCTGCGCCTGGCGCTGTGTGTTTAGGGTGCGTTGGCAAGCTGTCAAGTTACAGATGTGCCAGCACCCGCCCCCCACCGGGTTAGCCCCTCCCACTGGGTTACCCACGCTCCCCGCCCCCCCCACCCCCCCACCCCCCACCGGCTTAGCCCATGACCTTCCTGTGATTCACTGGCAGTGCCTGGGGCTGCCTCTTTCCTCAGGGCCTTGCCCACAAAATGGGTTGTTTACCTTTGGGAGTTCTACAGTCTGATCCTGTGAGATGGATCTTTGTGAAGTTTTAATTTGCATTTCTGTTATAACGAGTGAAGTGGAGTGTCTTTTAGATTTGTCCTTGTCTGAAAACTTCTATTCCTATCTTTTTCCATTTCTCTCCCTGAGTTTTTGTCCGTTCTGTCCTCTGTTTTGGGAACTCTGTTTATTAGGGGGATTAACTGTTGCCTGTGACGTCAGTTGCAGATACGTTCTCCTGCTTTGTCTTTACTTTGCTTCTGGCGGGTTTTCCAAAGTAAAGTTTTGTTTTCGTCCCGTCTAATGTGCCAGTCTTCCTTTGTATTGCTTCTGAGTTTTCCCGAGTCCTGGGTACGAGGGCGTCCTCCCCGCCAGCTCGTAGAGAGAAGCACACGTTTTCTTGGAGGGTTTGTGGGTTTCATATTTCACATGAGATTTCTGGTTTATTTGCAGGTTATTCTATTGTGTGATGGGAGATAGGGATCCAATGTTATCTTTTTTCAAATGTCTCTCCTTTTGACCCAGTGCTGTTTATTAAAAAGGACATCTTTTTTTTTTTTTTTTCAGGGACTTGAGGGCCACCCCTATCACGTACCAACATTTTTTTATTAAGTGGGTTTATTTCTGGATTTTATATTTTGCTCCATTGGACCAGAGGTTGGCAAACTGATCTCTGTTAAGGACCAGATAGTAAATATTTTAGACTTTCTGGGTTACATATGTTCCTTCTGGAATCTTCTTCTTTTTTTTTTTTTTTTTAACACCTCTTTAAAAAGATGAAAGCCATTCTTAGCTCCCAGCTAGATCGGCCTGTGGGCTGTGGTTTGTCAGACTCTGCATTAGATTATCTGACCAGGAAAGGCAGGCATGCTATTTGGTCAGAGGTGCTACTTGGCTGTGCTTTGCATTTATAGCAGCCCCGCCCCTCCCCGTCCCCCACCTCTCTGTACATTCTGGCTGGGCTGGTTTTCCAAATGAACTTGTTAGGCCCTTTTTAGGGGTTCTGGGGAATCCATAGGTTAACATGAAGAGAATGGCCCTCATGGGGCAGGAGCAGACTTGCCAGGCACAGGGACATTTCCTCACTTGCTCATTTCTATTTACCCGTCTTTCCAAAGACTCAGAAGTGTACCTCATGGTGGGTTTTGCTGTTTATTTGTTTTCAAACCAACGAAATCTTGCCTTTATCTTTATTACTTTTTTTGGGGGGGGGGGGCGGGTGTTCTTTACTGTTGTTTTTCTAATTTGAGTTATTTAACTCATTTATTTTAATTCTGTCTTTATGGATGCAGAGTATTCAAGGCTATGAATTTTCCTTTGGTTGCTGCATTATGTTTTGGTGATTCAGATAAGTAGAATTTTCATTCTTTTCTAGAAAATCTATTTCAATTTTGTTTCCCCTTTGACATTGAATTATTTAAAAGTAAGTTGTAAATTTGTTTTTAAAAGTTGTTTCCAATTTCTGGTTTGTTGCATTGTGATCAGAGAATATCATTTGTAATATTTTTACCTTATGGAGCATAGTTAGGTTTTCTTTGTGGCCTAACACATAATTAACTTTTATTAACGTCCCAAATACATTCGAAAGATGTATTCTGTTGTTGGGGAGCAGTGTCGTACGTATATGCACACGCTCCACCTCAGGGATTAGCTGGTCTGGTCTTTCATATCCTTATTTATTGTGGACTTGACCTGCCTTGAAAACAAAGTGATTAGTTGTTCTCTACTATTATTATGTTTTTATCTGTTTCTCCTTGCGTCTCTAGGTTTTTGCATTGTCATTTGGTGCCTAGATATTCCTAGCTGCCGTATGTTCATTGGTGATTGTAGACTGTAGTCTTAGAACGTGCCTGTCATCTGTGGGAGTTGTGGATGCCTTCACGGAGCAGGGGTGTCTGTGAGTCAGGAAGGAGGGGCAGAGGCTGAGGACCGTCCAGCCAGAGGAAGAGACTCCTCCAGACTTGGACACAGGGGTGTGGCTGGACTGAGGCTCAGGAAGGAGCCCGGGGGTGGGGGTGGGGGTGGGGGTGGGGGGCTGGGGCTCCGTGTTTGTGAGGGCGGAGAGGGAGGTAAGCTTGGGAGCCTGAGCGGACCCTGGGGAGGTGCCACTGCCCCTGGGGTCTGTCTTGGTTGAGTAGATGGTCAGCAGCATCGCAGACTTCTGAGGGTGGTGGAGATGGCACAGGGCTCCCTTTGTGGATGCTGTGCAGTGATGGATGGACCACAGGGAGCGGAGGCCTCAGGGGAGGCTGCCGAGGAGCCGGCCGTTTGAGCCAGACAGAGTGAAGGGACCCAAGCCTGCGGGGCGCGGGGGGACTGGGCGGCTCCCGCATGAGCGCCCTGAGGCCGGGCCCAGACCAGGAGGGCCCCCACAGCCCCACAGGCCTCCTCCAGGTGCTCAGCACACCATCAGCTCTGGGCTCAGTGTGTTGTCCTGAGACCGTGAGCTCCATCAGGCTGGGACCCGTTCGTCCTCTTCTCCCGTGTGATCCCCACGCGGTGTTTGGTGCGTGGTGGGGGGGCCCCAGTTATTATGTTGCATCAAGAAGACCGGGCAGCTGATAGGAGGTAGTGATGGGGAGGGGGAAGGAGCCAGCCTCGCAGGCTGGGAAGGAGCCAGGGTGGGAAGGAGCGTCGAGGGTCCAGTGGGGACATTGGCGAGCAAGTAGGACCCGGGTGGAGAGTCTGGGCCTGGGGGACCCTTGGGTGGAGCATGGAGCCCCCAGGGCCAGGTGTCTATGGGTGTCGTTTGGGAAGTTGGCCCACAGGGTTCAGATCTATTCTGCCTCTTTGAGTCGGAAGCCGGACCGGCGTGGAAGCCGGTGCCCGAGCTGTTCCTTCTCCGCAGCGCAGGTGCACCTGGCAGGTGGAGCTGTGGCATCGGTGCCTTGAGCTGGGGCTGGGCTGGTCACAGGTCTTTGTTCCAGTGTCCACCATGCCTCTGAGGAGCCACCCATTATGGAGGGGTGTCCAGAGAGCACCGGATGTCTCAGCTGGCTGGTGGCACTGGGGCAGGGGTGGTGGGTGTCCTTGGCCTCCATTCAGCCTGTGACTTCGTCTGGTCACTGGAGATGTGATGCTCGGGACTGGCCCGCACGGTGTCACGGCCGGCCCTCCCTGAGCCTTTGTCCTGACTCCTAACTGCTCCCCTGCTCCAGGAGGTGCCCCTGTGACCTCCCTCGCTGTGGCCGGTGCCAGGCCGTTGGCAGCTGGTCCCGGCTCTGTATCCCTTGGGCCCGTGCGAGGCCCTCCGCCCCCAACCGCTCTCAGCCCCCAGTGCTGTGTCCTGTCCCGACCGGCTTCCCTCCTTCCACAGGGAGCACTGTCCAGGTCCTGAGAGCGGATGGGGCGTTACTGTGTGGGCCCCCCTGGGGTGGGGAGAGGACCCTGGAACCTGTTCCCCCTGCTGAGTAAACACGTGGCCCTTCCTCCCGAGACTTAGTACTGGGCTCACCAGGGGCTCCGTGAGCGTGTTCCCCGGCGCTGCAGCTCGCTGTCTCTGCTGACGTAGAATGGATGGCGCTGCCGCTTCGAGAGGCTGAAGGCCTGGGCTGCTGTCTGCTCCCTTGTCAGTAATAAGCCTGGTGGCCGGGACAGCCCCGAGGAGGCCCCGTGCTGGGGCGGAGGCTGGGCCTCGCGAGCCCCGTGTGCTCAGCTCGACCTCAGCGCGAGCTCCCACGGCCGTCTGCCGGCCCCTCTCTGACAGCAGACGCAGACTGCGATGCTCCTTAAACTCTGCACACGGAATCACGGCCTCCCCCGGCAGCCCCACCGGGACGCCTGTCCCCGTTCGGGAGGGACTGTTCCACGAGGGTTCGGTGAAAACCCTAAATCGTGTTTTGGGAGGAGTTCATTGTATGTATTGGGAAGAAACGCAGACTTCTGGACACGACTCTTTGTTTTGTAAATTTGGATGTCTTAAGACGTTTTTGATTGATGTGTTTATTAAACTGTAGTTACGACGGAAGCAGAAATTAGTGATCGTGACCAGAGCAGAAATCTCTTCAAAGTGTGAAGACGATAGATGGCTCTAATTACCTGTGGACTCATTTGGGGCCTCTTTGCACAGGCTCTCCTGGCTTTCAGCTCAAGTTCCTGGCGGAGCCTGGATTCCTGAGGCCCGGAGAGCAGAGTCGGTTCAGCCACTACCTGGCCGCGCAGACCCTCCAGGTGGACGTCTGGGATGGAGACTCTCTGCTCCTCGTTGGATCTGCAGCCGTCCCGATGAAGGTGGCTGTGCTCTGCTGGCCGAGCCCGGCCCGGGTGGGGTGGCCCTTCTGGGAGGCTCCGCCCGCTTGGTGGTCATCATCCGGTGCGGGACCGGGGTCTGACTTCTTTGTTCACAAATCCTGTCCCGCCCCAAGGAGAAGGTTTTCATGGGGTCTCAGCTGTGCAATACCAGGTTCTATTTTCTCAGCCATCGGTCCGCTCCCCCCAAAACTGACCCCTGGTGAGGTCACCTCCTGCCCCCTCGACGTGAGGATGCGCCTTCCCTGGGGGCAGCGGCCGGGCCTGCGGGAGTCCCCCCTTCAGCCCGGAGGTAGGAGCTGGGGCACCAAGTGGAGTGTGCTAAGATCACCTGGTGCCTGCTCTCGGTTACTCGAGTCGTGCTTTCCTCACTGTAATGGAACCTGATTCTGTCTCTAAGCTTTCCCTCCTCCTCGTATACTAAGACCTGTGTCTGTGGGTGAATTTAAGGCTCTTCCCCAGAGTTGCCCCCAGAGGGTCAACGTAGTTGCACTGTGCTCTTGGGCCAGGGACTGAGGACACGACGTCCCAGCGGTGGCACACGGAGGTGTGAGAGGACACGGCTCCACAGCTGCAGCACCCCCCCCCCCCCCCCCCCCCCCGCCAGCTCTGAGAGTCACCCACTAGCTGACCTCCTTCCAGATTCAGCCTCGGGGGCCCTCGGTTTCCCCCCTCCCCCACCCCCCGCTGTGAGCCCTGCCCCTGCAGCAGCCCCGTCACTCCTTGCTGCTGGGTGGCCCTCACTGCGACGAGCTCACGGCTGCCATCCCGTGGTGCCCCTGGCTATGCGCGTGGCTCCCCTGACGCCACGCTCCCCTTCCTCCTCCTAAGGGCTGACGGGGCTGCGTCCCCCCTCCGATCACCTCGGTGTCCATCTCTGCCCCCAGGGGAACAGGGTCGCCCGCAGCGCGCACTCGCAGGTGTCAGCTCATGTTCTCGGTCCTCACTCGGTCCTCACTCCGGTCCCTTGGGCCTTCCTGGGTCATTGTCCGGTGCGGCCCCAAGGGATCATCGTGGCCACTGTGTGTTTCCCACACTGGCTGGTGATGTCCTGGAGGGTGGGCTTGGGACGGTTACCCCATCTCCAGCACAGTCGTGACCCACAGTAGGCATGGAGCTGTGTGGCTGAGAATGAGCAAACGGAGGGAGCGATGGGGGAAGGGGGGAGGAGGGATGAGGAATGAGGAATGAGGTTGGGAGGAGGGATGAGGAAGTAGGGGGAGGAGGGAAGAGGGGTGAGGGGATGGATGGGGGAGGAAGGGAGTGGGAGGAGGAAGACGGAGTGAGGGAGGAGGGAAGAGGGGTGAGGGAATGGATGGAGGGAGGAGGGAGTGGAGGCAGGGAGGAGGGAATGGGAGGAGGGGAGGAGGAAGACGGAGTGAGGGAGGAGGGAAGAGGGGTGGGGGAATGGATGGAGGGAGGAGGGAGTGAAGGAAGGGAGGAAGGAATGGGAGGAGGGGAGGAGGAGGGAGTGAGGGAGGGGGGAAGGGGGTGGGGGAATGGATGGAGTGGAGGAAAGGAGAAGGGAATGGGAAGAGGGGAGTGGGCGGAGGGGAGGAGGAAGACGGAGTGAGGGGGGAGGGAAGAAGGGTGGAGAATGGATGGAGAGAGGAGGGGTGAGGGAGTGGGGGAAGAGGGAGAATGGAGTGGGGGGAGCACGGAGCAGGGGGTAGAGGGATAAGGGAAGGGAGGAGGGATGAGGAGTTGGGGGAGGAGGGAGGGAAGGAGGGAGTAGGGGAGGAGGGAGGAAGGAGCGGAGGGAGGAGGGATGAGGAATGGAGGGAGGAGGGAATGGTGACAGGAGAGATGAATGCAGGGAAGAGGGAGGGGTGAGGGAATGGGGAAGGAAGAAGGAGGGAGTGGACGAATGTGGGGAGGAATACTCATGGCAGTACTGGGGCCGCGCTGGAGGGGCAGAGAGGAGCCCCTGTGGATTTGGGGCCCACTGTGGCTCCTACCTCATCCCCAGCTGAGCCCTGTGTCCCTGGGTGCCGTCACCTGGAGAGGAAGTGATTTTCTCTTGTCCTCTAGGAATAGCCTCTTAAACAAACGCTGTCGTGATTATTGACACTTACTTGGGTAAATTCAAGTTAAAATTTACTTTTTAAAAATAAAGTCTTTAAAAGTTGTGGCCGAGAGGAGAGAATCCCCTGGATTCCGAGATGCTGAGCTAGTTAGGAGCCGGGCCTGCGGGAGGGGTGCTCTGTAAGGCGTGGGCGTGGCTGCCCTCACCTGCTGCTGGTGTCGGGCGGGGACTGTCCCTTCGAGCCAGCGAGTGAGCGACAGTGCAGGCAGCATCTTCAGTTCCTGAGAATACGACCATGTAGTTAGGGTGATGGTGACAGTGGCTCCCGTGCTTCACTGACTGTGTCCCCAGCCCGGCCCTGAGCTCACGCTGCGTTATCCTCATGTCCGGCTGAGAAACCGAGGCCCCAGGCCACACCGACGAGAGCAGCGCCAGGCTTTTCGCGCAGTTCTGACTCGGAACTCGTGCTCCTTGCCCTTACGCTCGGCTGTCCACAGATGAGAACTTGCCAGAAGCGTGCTTCTGAGTCAGAGGTGCGCATGTGCGAAAGCCTCGGCCTGCAGAGCCAGCCGGGCGTGCCGCCCGCCCGGGAGCCTGGTGGGGCCGCTCCTCCTGGATGAGGGCGCCTGCTGGTCCCACACACCCACCTGTAAGGGTGTTAGCTTAAAGACGGTCTTTCCAGTCTCAGAGCGAGAAGTGATAGCTCTTGTTTTTTGTTTTGTTTTGTTTTGGGTTTTTGGCACTTCTGCTTCCCGGTGTGGCAGGGTGTGGTTCCTGCAATGGAGATCGGTTGGCTGTTCTCCAGGGGGGTCCTGGCTGTGAACGTGTGTGTGGTTATGTGGGGCTCTGTGGACCCACGCTGCTAAACAGGCAGGGTCTGAAGCACCTGGAAGCCGCCAGACCCACTAAGGAGGGGTCATTTTGGACACCTCTGCTCCCAGAGCCGGTCACGCCTGGTGCCGTAGACCCAGAAGAATTCCAAAAGCCGGGACCTTTGTCTGGTCCCACGCGCCTGTTTGTGTGTGAGAAGCACTAGTTGAGAGGGCAGGTGACTTTACCACGGCCTCTGAGGCCCAGCTGGGCCTGGGGGTGGCTGTGGTCCCACCATCCCCCTGAGGGCCTCACTGGTGCTTGGGCTCAGGCAGAGCACCGAGGGGTGAGCTGGGTTGGCAGAGGGAACCGGGTCAGGAAGGTCCTGGTGCTGGCTCTCACCAGCCCGGTCCTGGTGTGGACCCTCACAGTCGGGCCTCAGCCACCCCGTGACCCTGCTCCCACCCGCCACCTGTCTTCCAGCCACGCTGAAGTGCGACGTTCCCAGCTCCGCGTGTGTGTGGGGGTCTGTATTCTGCGTTCTGGGCCTACTGTGCCTCCAGCCTTCCCTGCCTGGTTTACACCTCCTTCCTGAAGCTCTCGCCGGGGACGGGGTCCGCTCTGTGTCCCCAGCCTTGTTCCGTTGCTCATTTTCCATCGTTCTTCCCACAGAAGGGGGGGCTCCAGGAGGGTGGCTGCCGGGCCTGTTTGTGAATCCGTGGCGTTTACTTGGTGAACCGGGTGCACTTTATTAAAGAATTTGCGGGAAAACCCGAGAGGACTTAGGTTTTCAGCAGGTGAGCTCTGCCTTGGCCGCCCTCTGACTGCCGCTTTCTCTGCAGCATCTCCTTCGCCAGGGGCGGCCGGCCGTGCAGGTCTTGCACGAGCTCGAGGTCGTGGCGACCGAATATGAACAGGACGTTGTGGTGAGTGGGGACGTGACCAGGCTTGGCAGCATCCAGCCCATCGGCGTCTACACGGTGGTGAAGGGCTGGCTACACCTGACCCTGGCCAACATAGGTAAGAGGCCCCGTAGCTTTGCCTGGCCTTGTGCCATCTCTCGGGTGGACGCTCATTTTCCCAGCTGGTGCATGAGCTCCCTCGTGGCCATATCGTGGACATCACGTAATCAGTAGGAATTCAGAAAATCTCTCATGTCTGACCACTGAGTCTGCCCTCAACCCCTGGGCATTTGTCCTTGACTACTCACTGAGCATCTGACCATGAGCCTCTGTCCTTGACTGTGCGTATCTGTCCTTGACCACTGAGCACCTGTCCTTGACTATGAGCATCTGTCCTTGACCATGAGCCTCTGTCCTTGACCGTATCTGTCCTTGACCACTGAGCACCTGTCCTTGACCATGAGCATCTGTCCTTGACGACTGACCATCTATCCTTGACCACTGGACATCTGTCCCTGACCACTGGATATCTGTCTCTGACCACTGGACATCTGTCCCTGACCATGAGCATCTGTCCTTGACCACTGGGCATCTACCCTTGACCATGATCATCTGTTCCTGACCACTGGACTTCTGTCCTTGACCACTGGGCACCTGTCCCTGACCACTGGACACCTGACCTTGACCACTGGGAATATGTCCTTGATTACTGGGCATCTGTCCTTGACCCCTGAGCCTGTCCTCGACCACTAGGTCTGCTCTTGACCCCCGAGCCTGTCCTGGCACCAGTTGTTTGGTGTTTCTGATTTCTTTTTTTTAAACCTATTTTTTTAAACGTTTATTTATTTTTAAGAGAGAGCTCGTGCGCGCATATGTGAGCGGGGGAGGGGCAGAGAGAGGGGGACAGAGGTTCCAAAGTGGGCTCTGTGCTGACAGCAGAGAGCCTGACACGGGGCTCAGACTCCTGAACCGTGAGATCATGACCTGAGCTGAAGTCAGACGCTCAACCGACTGAGCCCCCCCCAGGCGCCCCTGGTGTTCCCGATTTCTGATCATCTCAGCCTTGCCCACGTTTTGTTTCTTGGTGCTGTCTATGGGGCATCTCTGTCACAGAGATGAAATGCCTGGTTTCAGGAGACATTTTCATCTAGAGCATCAGCCCGTAGAATTACCTCATCACAAGAGAGGCAAGAAGTGTTCCTTGACCTCCATGCAGCTTGGGGATGAAGGAACAGAGAAACACACTTCTTTAGAGCCTAGCGCCCCGACCTTCCTTCTGACGGTGTCCCGAGGGTTGCTCCCCAGAGACCCTGAGCACAGCCTGGATGCTCCTCTGTCCTCGTGTGGGTAGCAGGGCGCTGGGCTGTGCTGGGCGGGGCTACGGTGGTCCCACCTGGATGTTCGGGAGGCTCCACCGAGGCCCTGATGGACAGGACCTTGGGCCGGGCACGCCTACCTGTGCCCCCCGCAGGGAAGAGGGCCGGAGTG
Organism: Neofelis nebulosa; assembly: GCF_028018385.1. Classification (NCBI taxonomy): domain Eukaryota; kingdom Metazoa; phylum Chordata; class Mammalia; order Carnivora; family Felidae; genus Neofelis; species Neofelis nebulosa. The sequence goes on from NC_080783.1 coordinate 218,665,006, forward strand.
AGGCCTGTGGGGCCAGAGGGCAAGCCCACGCAGTCTCCCTTGAGGGGCCTGTGGAAGGATTGGGGTTTTTTGGGGTGAAATGGCAAGCAGGATGGAAGCAAGCCATTTGAGGTTTCTGGAGCCGTGTCTATCTAGATGAGACTCAAACCTCTCTCATTTTATTGGGGAATTTTCCATTCCTCAAAGCCCAGCCTGACTTTAAAGCCTGGAGCCCCATGGGCCCCATCCGGCCGTGCGGGCGGTGCAGAGGCGGGCGGGCTGGGGCGGCCGCAGCAGGAGGAGGGCACAGCTCATTAAGTCAGGTTGGAGGTTTCTGCCTGCTTGTTTACAAATGTAGGATACGAGGCAGCCTTGAAAACAGACAATATGGAAACAGCAAAACTCAATTAGGTTCTGGAGAAATAAATGAGCCTCATGTGAGAAGCAGGCATCATTCAGAAGCTCACACGAGCGAGGGAGCTGCGAGAGGCACTCTGGTTCGGAGATTGCGTTGGTTATTTTTATATTTATTCACCAGCCCACAAATGTGCAGTGACTCCGGGTTTTAAATCTTATCTTCAGAAGAAAGATTAGCTCCATTATATGTTATCTTAAATTGTCATTTCCATACTTTGCCTGCAAGAGAGCGATAGCGCCTGAGGGGAGAGAGCTGGAGACGCTGCCGAGAGGCCGGGGCGAGGACGCAGAGGGGGGCTGACAAAGGACAGATGCCGAGCAGCACACTTGTGTCCATGCGGCCGTGCTGTGGTTGCCTGTGTAAATTTTGCATTTTTCGGATAAAAAAAAGAAGTGTCGGAGCTTTTGTTTCTTTATAAAACCGATTGTTCTGCGCCGAGCTGCAGGCACAGGCCTGCAGATCGGATGAGGGCCGTGTGAGGCTCCGGGGGACGGGAGCGGGGTCATTGCCGGTGTCACAGTGCCCGCTTGGCCTCTCCCGGATGGTGCTCCGTGGCTCTGCATTCCCAGCACGTGGGGTGAAGCGCGAGGCCACGGGACGAGGGGCCCGTTCCGCGCCCAGGCCTTCCGTGAACCTTCCCGTGGTGGGGGTGGTGCTCCTGCTGGCGGCCTCTCGGCTCCGACGGGCTCCGTGATGGTCTCTGCGGCCTCGTTTGCCGTGTCTCTCGGTGATCGTTGGTCATGTAGGAATCGCGAGAGCCATGCTGTCCTGTCCCAGCGATCCTGGCTGTGCGGTGTGGCTGTGGCTCATCGGGAAGCTCAGTTACCACTTGTGTCTGCAGCCCTTCCTGGGGGCACCCCGGGAGAGTGAGGGGCTGCCCCGATCCCCGGCCCCGTGGGCGGATCCCTGGGTTGTCAGGGCCGAAGGAGGACCAGGTGGTGTGCTCTTTGACAGAGAGCCTGGACTTGGGGCCGGACAGCGGTGACATGCTCTGCGGCCGCCGCGTCGGGAGCCCTGCCCGCCTGGAGGCCGTTTCTGCTCCCACAGCAAACATGTGGGTCCGCAGCTTAACCCAGTCTCACTGAAGGGAAAGAAAACCCGCAGCAGTTTGAGATCGCGGACTGTGCCCAGAGGAGGCCTGTGTCTTCGCTGCGTCCGGGCCTTGAGGAAGCACGTGTAGGTTCAGCTTATCCGGTTTATTGTCCCGCTTCCGAATGAATCACCGATGTGAGCACAGATACCGTCAGAGGAAATGGTGGAGCTCAGGGAAGGCCCTTGTCCGTCCAGAGGTGATCACGTGGTCCTGCTGGTCCCGCCCGCTCGCTCTGGTGACCCGTGGTCGCTCCTCCTGAGACGCAGGGCTCCAAGGACGCCGGCCGCCCCGCGAGCTGGCTGCACCAGACCCCGCCCTGCGTGTGTTCCCTGGGTTTCCGTGCGTTCCTCCCAGTGGAGCTGTCACCAGTCTGCGCGTTTCAGCAAGAGTGCAGTGAAGGCCGCCTGGCTTGTGCTTCAGGGAGGGTCACAGATGGTTCCCAGCTTCCCTCAGGAGTGGCGTGAATCCACTGCCAGGTGACTGACAGAGCGGGTCCTCGGGGTGGGGTGCGGAGCTTGCGAGACCCTCTGGTCCCACGCTGCCCTCCTCACCAGGAAGAAACCGCGCTGAGAGCCAGGAGCCCCAGCTGGCGGCAGGAACTGGGCACCTGTGGCTGGCTGGCACCAGGGCGTTGAGGGTCAGACTTGGGGCTTGTGCTCCTGGGAGCAGGAGCTTGGCCCTGCTTGGCCAGGCTGTGTGTCCCTGCCCATCTGTCCCCCTAGGGGCCCCGGGGCTTCTTGGGGACACTGCTGGTTCTGCCTTGTGGGGGTGTTTGACCAGCAGCGGCCATGGTGACCTGGCTTGGTGGTGAGAGATTCAGGAATGGGTGGAGAGCAAGCGGGGGGCCCGTCTTGCCTCGACTTCTGTTCCTCTTGGACTTGAGGGGACAAAGCAGCCCTGAGGCGTCAGCAGCCGATCCCAGCAAAGGGATGTTGACGCCAGGTTCCGTTCTTGGGGACAAGCATCACGAGCCTGTGACACTGGGGTAAACAGACCCCCGGGAGATGAGAGGAGTGTGTTTGGCAGGAGACTCACAGCTTCTGTCACAGAGGGTGGGCGGTGGGTGGACCCCTGTGGGCAAGTTGTCAGCTTCCCAGCAGAGCGGAGACGGAGAACATTCGGGGCTCCAGAAGCGCGTTCTTAGGACACAGGGCCGGCACGGGTGGGATTGTCACCTTAGCGGCCGCCTTAGTGGCCAGACGAGTGAGGGGCCTGCTGCAGAGGAGGCAGTCCTGCCGTCCGGCGTGTCACGGTGACTTGGCGTGCACCCGGCAGGAGGCGCCTGGGCTCCGGGACTGGTCTCTCTGCCTGCTGTGGGCAGGTGGCTTGACCCCTCGCTCCCCAGGCCTGAAGTGAGGTGCTGTGTCAGAGGAGGCTCCGCACCTGCCCCAGACGGTGGTCTCCCTGACGGGGCGTGGGAGGCCGCGGACGCGTCACTCACGCCTGCCGGGGCTGCTTGTGGAGCTGTGAGCACCCGTGGGCAGGAGGGCGGGTGACCAGGAGCGGCTCCTGTCGCAGGAAGGCTGGGGGGAAGGTCAGTCTGGTTTGGGATGCTCAGAAGACGCTCAAGACGACCGAGGAATTTGCAAACGAGAAGGACGAAAGTCCCCAGAGGGGAGGACCCTGCTTACCGTTTATCGCCAGCCTCTAAACCACACCGAGTGAGTCACTCCTTGATTTGGCCAGAGCTGGTGATCTGTCATTTTTGAATCGAGCATTTTCCCCCACACCCAGATTAGAGCCTTTGTCCTCGCTGGCCTCCTGAGAGTGGTCTGCTGTCACCCCCACATCTTTGGGGTCCCCGGCTATGCTTGCAGGGTCCAGCTGCTAATCCCTGGGGTCTGCAGGGGCGGCTGCAGCGGTGGCCCCATTGGTGGCCGGCAGAGACCACGTGACCTACCTTGAAGGACAGGCGTTTCCTCCCCAGCCTCAGCTCAGAACCTGTCGAGAGGGAGACCCTCTGTCAGGCAGCTGGAGATGAAAATGTCACTTTTGTCACCACTGCTGAGGACCTGCTCACACCGTGGTCACGGGCGTGCTCGTGTGCCCAGCGCCGGGCTCGCCCTTGAGAGCGGCAGCCTCTGGCAAAACAGAGGCAGAGGAGGGCATAGTGGAGCCGGGAAGCCACTCTGTCCTGTCCTCCCCTGGGCAGAGTGCAGGCGGGGAGGGGGTACTCCCAGAGAGATCGCCAGGACGCCCCACACCTGCAGGTGTTCCGCCCCGGCCAGTGGGATTCAGGGAAGCCAGCCGCACGAGTGTTTCGTTGGAAATCTGACGTCATCAGCTGTACTCTGCCTCCTTGCGGTGGGAGTCGTGTCTGGGCACCGAGGCTCCGTCCTCCCTCCCGGGAGAAATGTTTCTGCAGGCAAACACTCCTTGTCCCCGGGCCTCGCAGACATCGGCCAATTAGCAGCCTGGGCAGCTGTGCGGTGCCCTATGCCTCTGGGCTCGTGCCCCATCCCTCTGAAGCTCATGCTTCTGTCTGAGGCTTCTTTATGGAAACAACTCCAGAAGATTCTAGCTTGTGGAGGCTCTTTGAACTTCAAGCGTGTTGTCAGAGTTTTGCGGACGTGCACAGAGGCCTTCCTTGAGCAGGGTGACATCGGAAAGGCTGGAGCCGGGGTGTGACAGCCGTCCCACATCATGGGGCTGCTGGGGACATCAGGACGTGAGTCTGAGCAGGCGCCCTGAGTACCTGCAGCTCGAGCTCGCTGTGGGGAAGCAGACGCATCTCGACTACCAAGCAGATTCGGGACCCACCGTGCCATTTTGGGGTGTTAGCAGGCTGGGGGTGCGGACAGGCCCTTTGCAAACCAGAACTTCCTGCAGGGAATATTGATGTGTCTCATCAGACTCCTTTTCACTGTTAATACCTTATGCTGGGGTGTGTTTTTTTTTTTTTTTTTTTTTTAATGAAATTTATTGTCAAATTGGTTTCCATACAACACCCAGTGCTCATCCCAGCAGGTGCCCTCCTCAATACCCATCACCCACTTTCCCCTCTCCCCCACCCCCATCTACCCTTAGTTTGTTCTCAGTCCTCAAGAGTCTCTTGTGGTTTGCCTCCCTCCCTCTCTAACTCCCCCCCCCCTTCCCTCCCCCATGGTCTTCTGTGAAGTTTCTCAGGATCCACATAGGAGTGAAAATATATGGTATCTGTCTTTCTCTGTATGACTTACTTCATTTAGGTCACGTGTGTGAGCAGAGAGTAAGGGATTCCAGCACGTTGCCACCCTCCAGGTCACGGGTCATCTCGAATGACAGAACCGGCCACTTCGAGGGAGGCAGCCTGCTCAGGCGTGGGGCGCCGAGACGTGAGTGGGGAGTGGGCGGGGGCAGCTGGGTCACTTGCACGTGAGATTGGTGTGGGGGTGGGGTGGAGTGAGGGCTGTGTGTGTGCGTGCATGCGTGCAGCTGCACGTGTGGGCCTGGGTGGGGCTTTGCCGTCCCTCTGGATCTGGGGCAGCGCCGTGGCCGTCGTGTCCAGCTCAGTGCCTGCCTGAGTGGGCCAGCAGGCTGCCCCAGCACCCAGCACGCTGGAGACCGCACTCTGTGGAGGCTGTCTGCGCTGTTCTGTAGACAGATTCCAATCCTGCGAGCAGCATGTGTCTTTGGATAGCTGCCCATCTGCAGGGGAAGCGGAAACGAAGAAAAGGTCAGGATGCACAGAGACTGAGTTTTAAAAAGCAAATTTGAAAACCCCACATCGGGGAGAGGAATAAAGCATTACGGAGCCTGGGAGTAAGGCTGCACTTGCTGAGAATGTTGTTCACAGCAGGGAGCGTCCAGGGTTTTCCGTCCCCTTAGATAACCCGCAGACCTGGAAACAAAGTAGGTGTCGGTGGGACGAAAAGCAGGGTGCGCCCTCTGGGCAGTGTCCCCATGTTGTAGGCCACCGGGTGTGGATCCACAACTGCCCTGCGCTTCCCGTGTGGACAGTCCTCTGATGCTGTTGGCCTTGAACCCGTGCCCCAGGATGAAGCCCCCGCTCCTTGAGGCCTCCGGGACCCCACGAGCTCCCTGAAACTCCAGCCAAGACTTTGTGGGTGTTCGTACACTTTCCTGGGAGAGGGGCCCCAGGGCTCCAGATGCTCAGAGGGGTCTGAGAGCTGTGATCCAGTCAGGCTGAGAGGCGTTCCCGGCTTCCTGGTTGTAGTGTTGAAGAAACTGAGGCAGAGGAGATCTTGTGATGTGGCCCGTTGAGTGGGTAAGGGTGGTGAACTTGGGTGGGAATCCAGACTTCTCACTTAGGGGCTGGTATTTTTCCATCCCTGGCCGGTCCAAGAACAGGCTAGGAGTATTTGTGAAAGGCACGGCCTCGGGACCCAGCAGGTCAGGGACTCTGCCAGACAGCGCAGGCAGCTGTGACCGGTGAGGGTTTGTTGAGCGAATTGAGAGTCTCTGGAGTCATTGGTTCCCGACCCGGGGCCTGTTGGATCAAAGCCAGAGGACGGGGCGCTTCATCGGACAGCCTGTCTTCCCCCACCGGGCAAGGCTTGGGAAGTGGGACGTTGCGCAGAGTTTGAGGAAGTGCTTCTAGGCTCTGCAGTGCTGGAATCCCATTTCTGGTTTCTTCGGGACTGAGTGACTCAGTCTGACATGTGAGCCCGTGGATTAACCCCCAGCCTTGCTTGTCTTCTGCCCGTTTCCTCCCCTCGGGACTGTGGGCCTCAGGCCGCTCCAACCCTGCCCGGGTGGGGTCGCCCCCCGCACATGGCTGTACCGCAGATGTGAGAAACATTGTTTTGGGGTGGACATTTTACTAGTCTAAACCAACTCATGGCATCTGAAAAGCAGCTAAACACCTTTAAAATAGACACTCACTTCCCGTGGGGTCCGCTGGTCCCAGGAGTCAGGGAGGGCCCAGTCCTAAGCTGGTTGCTCCTTCTCATCTGCCCACCTGCGCCAGCTGAGTGGTGGTCCGGGAACCTCATGTGTCAGCTTGTGACCTGGTGTGAGCCACGTGTGGCTTTGTCACCTGAGGGAGTGCAGCGCCTTCAGGCTCCTGCTGGTGTCTGGCCTATTTCGGCTTCCGTTTGTCTGCGAACATGGCTTTTGTGTACATCCGTGGTTTGAGCAGAGGCCCCCAAAGGAGTCGGTGCCCTGGGGGCCCGGCTGTCTAGAGGCAGCCAGGTGCAGAGTCAAGGGCATGAGCTCTAGAGGCCGGGTCTGGTCTGAGCCCCACCCACTCCTGGGCCGCCTGGGGCTTCAGTCCAAGTGGGCAACTCCTCAGAGCCCCTGATTCCTGATGGGAGCACACAGGTGGGTCTGAGGACCTGAGAGCGCAGAGTGGTGGATGTCCTGGGTGAGGGTGTCGGCAGCCCTTGAGAACCCAGGGAGCATCATCTTCTAGAACACTGATCTTTTTCTCCTCTGGAAAATCATCCAATAGTGTATTAATTTGTCGGTAAGGACCGAGATCAGTTCCTTCATTTGAAAGGCTAGTGACGGGAGGGAGGCAGGGAGGGACACTGTGGAGACCAGGTTATAGGCTTACCGTCTTCATCGCCGGGCTCCCTCCCTGGGTGAGGTGGCTGGAGGCCCGCTGCCGGGTCTGCTTAAAGAACGTGAACTCTACACTTTAACTTCTTGCTCCCTCTTGACCTTCCAGCAGTAAAAAACGTGGTCCAAGCACAGAAGCTGGCTGATGTGGACTGTGAGTTGGCCGCCATGCTGTTTGTGCCCACGCAGCGCAGGAGCAAAGGGCCCCAGGGCGCCGGCCGCGAGGGGGACGCCGTCCGCAGGCGCAAGCTGGAGCGGATGAGGTCCGTGCGCCTTCAGGAGTCCCGAGGAGAGCTCAGCTGCTGGGGGGCCAGCATGTTGGTGAGGGCTTCGTCCGTCCCCCGCTGCCCCCGGGGTGTCCCCGTGCAGGGTAGGGGGTGGGGGGCAAAGTCATCGTGAGCGGAAGCAGCCTTGTCCTTTGTCCCCTCTTCCCCCGCGTGGTTCTCTCTCTCCCTCCCAAATCCTACTTGTAGAATGTAGGGGAGATAGCACCTCTCAGCCATCAAGGGAGGTTTTCAAGCCAGAATTACCTGGAGAGCTTTGACAGAAGCCGATTCCTGGGCGGCACGCCTGCGAATCCTGCGTCCAGTCGGGCCGGGGTCCTGGGAACCGGGGCTCTTCGGAAGCTCCACGGGGGATCCTGAGGGTCCCCCGGGTTTGGGGTCAGAGCTGCGAACGGTTTCCGTGTCTTGGGCTGTGAGTGCAAATCAACTGGTCATCCCGACCAGAAAACTTCCCATTTTGGGCTAAAAATCTAAAGAAGAGCCTGGTGTAAAATCGTGCGGCCCCAAAATGACAGGAGGGTGGTTGTACCTGAAGGGTTCCTGGAATCAAGAAGCCGCAGGGATCTCGAGAAAGATGTTTGAGGGTCACCGTCCACATGAAGGCAGGCAGGTGTCTGGAGAGATGTGTCTTCTCCAGGGGCAAAGCCTGCTCGGCCCTTGGTGCTCCCAGAAGCTGGGGAAGAGGGCTCCCCGCCCTGAGGCGGGGGCTGTAGGGAGAGAGGCGCAAACAGCTCAGCGAGCAAGATGTAGACTGTGGTGGGAGAGGAGAGGCCCGGAGTGAGCTGGCGGGGCCGGGCTCTGGATGGGCCTCCTCCCCTACGGCAGCTGCTGAGGGGCCTGGTGGCTCCGAGGCCCCTTGGCTCCGTCGGTAGCCACCTGGGCTCTCCAGCAGCCCCGCCCCGGAAGGCGGTGGGCCTGGCGCACTGCGCGTGCTCAGTGAGGCAGCTGCCAGAGTCGGCGCTGGTGTCGTTGTTCTTCTTATATCGGGGGCGGGGGAAGTGTCTCCTCCTATTTGACACGTTCTGGTAGAGATTCAGCAGCTCGGAGCCCTCATTCTGAATACAGCAGTGAATTTGGAAGTAATTGGATTTCTAAGTATGAGGAAACGTTACACCAAATTCTCATGATCTTGAGAGTGACTTGGCTTGTCGGGTACGCGGCACTTTCCCTCGCATCTAGAACCGTCTCCGGGAGAGAGGGTAGGAGCTCAGGGCATCCACCGTCCTCCGGGCGAGGAGCGCTGGAAGTGGAGAGGCTGTCCCGGCAGAGGTGCTGAGCCCCTGGCCTGGTCCTTGGTGCCTGACGGGTTCATGCCGCCTGGTGGTCTTGGGTCCCGGAGGCTGCACCTCGGGAGGCAGAGAACAGCGCTGGGTGTGGTGTTCTTCCCCGGCAGACTCGAGGGATGCTGATGGCCTGGGGGCCTCTTGGGCCAGTGGGAGAGCGTGGAGAGAGGCCAGATGCCCGTGTTCGCATCCTGGCTGTTGCTTGGGACAGTCACTGCCTCCACCTGCGGGTGGCCCCCCTTCATCTGTGTCCGGTGCCCGGGGCAGTGGCCGGCCCTGCCTTCTGGTGTCGGTCAGCCTCAGCTGCTGTGTGCTGTGTGCGAGTCCCAGGCTGCGGGAAGACCTCGGTCTGGGCGCCTTCTCCACAAATGCCCCTTCTCCGCCCCCTGAGCCTGGGGAGGAGGGCTGGCAGGCTGTCTCCTTGTGTGTGTATGTGTGTGTGTGGGGGGGTCCTCTGAGGTGGCAGTGACAAAGCCCAGCACACGCAGGTCTGTGCAGCAGTGGGGTCCCCAGGGCCCCCCGCCTGGGCTCCAGACCGGCTGTTCCGTGTTTGAGCAGGTGCCCAGCACTCTGAGCCTGGTGTTGCCAGGCAGTCCTAGGTTGCTGCTGTCAGGCCCCTGGGACCCGCCCCCGCCTCTTCCCACTCCCACAGCCCCCGGATCATCCCTCACGGTAGCCGTCTGGCAGCAGTACCCCCATTTCACGTGGCCATCCTGTGCCAAGTGCCACGGAGGACAGCTGCCCAACCAGAGCAGGGTAACGCGCTCGCCCTTGACCTGGTCACTGGGACATGCAGGGAGGGGCTCTGCTGCCTGTTGGGATCCGAGGGATCCGGTAAGTGTCCTCACCCTTTGCCTGCCTGGATCTTGAATTGAGAAGTCAGGAGTATGGCAGAGGGAGACCAAAGTGTCATCTCTGGTACTGATGACTCTAGTGACCGTAAAGCGGATCCTGGAGACTTGGCATGGTGCTCGAGCCACGGAGTATGGAGCTAAGGCCAGACCCGAGCCGCCTGGGCAAGGCCATACGGCAGCACCTTCTCCCCGCCACCCCGCACCGCGGGCGAGGACCAGAGTGAGCATCTGATGCTGTGTCCAGGCAGGCGGGTCCCAAGAGGAAGAGGCAAGGGAGGGCAGGGCTGTGGCTGCCTGGCTCCTACTCCAGAACTTTCTATCAGAGAAGTTGCCCGTGTCAGTGGGGTGGAGGGAGGCCCGGGCCGCCTGGTAATAGCCGCCTCTGTGGTATGGATGGAAGGGCGCGGGACCGGCGAGGAGCCCTCCTCACAACCCGCAGGGTCATGCCGACTCCGCCTGTGGCCTTTCACCGTGTGGTCTGTGCTAAACCAGGCAGTGATGTCGTGGTGCCCTGCCCCAGCCTCTCCCCTCGAGCCTGCCGTGTGTTATCCACTGGGGGGCAGTTCAGATTTTGTCCCCACAACTTGGGAGTGGGTCAGAATAGTGCACTGCCTCAATTTGGTTGGAAAGCCGCTCTGTGTTCTGTTTCTCGGCCTAAATTTTGTCTAGCCGTGCTGCCCCATACTCTGTGAAGAAGCACTAATCATCGGTGTCCATGTAGGGAAGCCTCCAGTGTGGACACAACCCCCCTCCTGTTTCTAGATCCACAGGGAGAAATGGAAGGCTCCCCTTGCCAGGGGCGGGGGGCAAAGGATGTTGGAAAGTCAATATCCAAGTAATTTACACCAAATTTTGTCCTTACCTCTTGAGGTGAAGTCCACAGGCATCCAAGCGGCCCTGCCCTCTGATGCCTGGGCCTCCCTGGTGTTCAGAGGTTCTCAGCACGGGGCCTCCCCAGTGTGGGGGTCCCCTTCTAGGTCTTAGATCTTGTGGGGCAGCCTCCACAGGCCTCACTCCTTAGTAAGTCACACAAAAGATGCAGGCTGGCCTCTGGCCTCTAGAACACCCCATTTTGGCCAAGCCCAAGGAGTCAGGGCATCGAGGGAGGAGGTGGATGAGGGACCCGTGGCTGAGCCCCACTGAGGCAGCGGGCCCACTGTCTGGACTCTGGCCCAGCTCAGGTCATTCGGGGCCCTGCTCGCAGAGTAGGCTCCTGCTGCTACGCTGGAGACCTGCGCAGCCAGCCTGTCCCGTCTTAGTTCTGAGGCCATTCTTTCCTCTTTTGTTGACAACCTCTGCTTCTACTCAACTCCCCACTACGCCCAGATGCCAGCCTCGAGGCCCTGGGGGGAGTTGGCCTCATGGGCGGTTGTAGTCTCTTGGGAACACGCAGGGCAGACCCTGCCTCCCCGGGGGTTGACCTCGACAGGGCACCGAGGAGCCCGGAGTGCTGCGTAGACCCATTGTCCTCTGTCCTCTGGAGCTGGGGTGGAGCCAACCCAGGTGGCTGAGGAGGGGGGTGGTGGTGATTCCAGCAGAAGTTTGGTATTTGGGGCGGGGGTGGGGAGGTGGCCACATAGTCCTTGAGAGGGAGAGTGAGGCCAGGACTGTGGCCCGGTTGGGCACCCGTGTCCCCGCAGGCTCAGCAGAGCGTCCGCGCACAGCACGCACGCGACCTGCAGGTCATTGCTGCCTATCGGGAGCGCACGAAGGCGGAGAGCATCACCAGCGCGCTGAGCCTGGCCATCACCACGAGGCACACCGTGCACGTCACGCTGGGCACCGCCGAGTTCTTCGAGTTCGCCCTTCGGAACCCCCACAACACGCAGCACACGGTGACCATCGAGGTGGACAGCCCTGAGCTGAGGTGCGTGTGAGCGGCGGCCCCGACGGGGTCCTCCGTCCCCGGAGCCATCCCTGAGCGGGCGGGCAAGGGACTCGCCAGGAAGCACGTTTATGCCTCAGCAGCGCGTCTCCCCCGCCTTCTAGCATCATCTCGGACAGTCGGGAGTGGAGGTTCTTCAAAGACGCGGCCAAGCTGCACACGCCTGTGGAAGAGGACATGTTCCATCTGCGGGGCGGCCTCGCCCCACAGCTCTTCCTGCGCCCCCGGGAGACCGCCCACATCCCCTTCAAATACCAGACCTTCTCCGTGGGGCAGGTGGGGAGGCCGCCCTTGCAGGGCCGGCCGGGCTGCACAGGCATGCGGGGGAATCGCGCCAGGCTGAGTAGCGGTGGCCTGTTTCTGCCTGTCCCTCCGTGCTGCAGGCCGATTAGCCTTCGGGTGTCACCCGCTCCACCGGCCCCTGCGCGTGCGTGTCCACGGCGGGCCTCGGGAAGGGCCGGCCCGTCCCCTCTGAATGCTCTTATCCGCGTGGGCACAGAACCGCCCCCTTCCCTCAGAAGAGCGAACGGGTTGAACGTTCCCAGCACTTCGTGTTCTCTAGTTAATGCTGTTTGCCCACGTCTTCCGTGGCGTGCGCGCTGCTGCGGGAAATGCGGGCGTGGGGGTTTCCAGTGAGGGACGTGAGTGCTACGTGTCCGTGTGATGGGGGGGGGTGTGAGGTGCGCGGTTCATCCGTTTTACTGACTTTTGAGGTCAGTTCTGTAGGACGGGGTCCTCACTTAAAGGGGCCTGAGGGACTCTCGGAGGCGCACAGATCCCGGTGCAGGCTCTTCGGGTGCACTTTTGGGACGAGAGGTCGTAGGGACAGTGAAGATCAGGCCTTTGGCTTCAGGCAGAGCGGGGTCGCGTGTCTGGTGGCCTGCACGCTCATGGCAGCTCCTGCTTCCTCTTTGGGGTAGCGAGGCTGGTTCGTGACAGCGGCCGCCTGGATGGTTATCGTGAGAGCAAAGGACACCGTGCACGGGGGCCCCAAGGGGACAGCTGTTTCTATAGTGCCTGTCAGCCTCCGACTCCCATCCCCTGACTCACTGGTGCCAATTGGTGTCTCACAGGCCCCTGCTGAGCCGAGCTCTGAGAAGGGCACGGACCCCGGATCGCCCCAGAAGTGCAGTGCAACGCCGACCAAGCACGCCAAGGTAAGGGGGCGGGAGGCCTCCGGTCCCCGACATTCGCAGGCTCTTGCGGCGAGAGCCAGGTGTCCTCTGAGCTGACCCGGTGAGGTGTTCACGATTTCTGTTGTTACTCGGCCGCTGGGTCCCGGCCTCGGCCCTTCCCTGCCCCTGCTGCCAGGGAGGGTGGTGGTGGGGCAGGGCCCCCAGGGGTGGACTTTCGTGTCCTGACGGGGCGGTGGCAGCTTCAGCCGATACTGGCACAGCCTCCGGGTGGGCGTCTGGGGTGGAAGCGTCTCCCTGGCTGCTTGGCCCCTTGCAGCTCTTGGTTTGTGTGTGCCGCCCCACGGCCCTGCAAGTGCAGTTGTCCCAGCATGCGGCCACCACACACGGGGGTCAGATGGGCCCCGTGACCCTCGTCCGCGGCGTTCCCGCTTCCCCTAGAGTCAGTGCAGGGGGAGGGGGTCAGACGGGCCCCGTGACCCTCGTCCGCGGCGTTCCCGCGTCCCCTAGAGTCAGTGCAGGGGGAGGGGGTCAGACGGGCCCCGTGACCCTCGTCCGCGGCGTTCCCGCGTCCCCTAGAGTCAGTGCAGGGGGAGGGGGTCAGACGGGCCCCGTGACCCTCGTCCGCGGCGTTCCCGCGTCCCCTAGAGTCAGTGCAGGGGGAGGGGGTCAGACGGGCCCCGTGACCCTCGTCCGCGGCGTTGCCGCGTCCCCCAGAGTCAGTGCAGGGGGCGGGGGAGGGCTACTTCTGGGGATCCTCTTGCCACCTCTAAGGGAAGCGTGTTTGCACACACAGCTGCCTGCCTTCAGAGTGTTCTCAGTGAGAGCTTGGGACGCTTGTTGTTAGGAGTTTCTGAAGCTTTTCTGGGGGAGACAAATGCCCGTTTGAAGTAGTTTGAAAGTAAAAACAGAAGCGACAAGGTTTTGCCCCATCGCTGCCGAGGACAGAGGATTCCAGTGAGTCCCAGATGAGGAGCCAGCTCCCAATGGCAGGCCTGTGTCCTCGTCTCACCGTGGTGGCAGCTTGTGCCCACGGCCCCATCACCAGTGCAAATGGCTGTATTTTACCTGGACGTGGAGGCACAGCTTTACCTTGTTTAAGGAATACGTCAGAGCTTTATTAGGGCTGTGGATGAAGTCCGAGAGGCTGATACCTTTTCCTCACGTGAATTTGGAGTTTGAAAGCAAACCCCAGAAATCTTAGGAGTTCACCCACAACACGTGAGGACGGTGCCACTGTCCCTGCCGTGCCACCAACGGTCCACTCTGTGCTCGCCTGTCTCTGGTCTGTGTGAGTCCGGGCCCACTGATCCCGTGCCCTGCCTCTGCTGTCCACCTCGGACTCATTGCCCACGCTCATTTTCAGGGTGGAAAACGGGGAGATTCAACTTTTCTCCTTCTCCCTGTGCTTGTTTGCTGTGATTCTGCCGGAAATAAGCATTTCCCACCAGCAGTGTGGTTGCCCTGAAATGTCGTTTTTTTTTTTTTAATTAAAAAAAAAAATGTTTATTTTTGACAGAGAGAGAGAGAGAAAGCGAGAGACGGAAAGACAGCGTGAGTGGGTGAGGGGCAGAGAGAGAGGGAGATCCAGAATCTGAAGCAGGCTCCAAGCTCTGAGCTGTCAGCACAGAGCCCCACACGGGGCTCGAACCCATGAACCGTGAGATCACGACCTGAGCCGAAGTCGGACGCCCAACCGACTGAGCCTCCCAGGCGCCCTGCGCCTCAAAGATACTTTACACCGGAAAGTCAGGGTACATGTTGCACTCTTTCATTTTATTTATCAGTTTTCAAAATAATGAATTGTGCCCTAGCAACCTCCAGAGATGGCCCAGTTTTTGGAGTCTCATTGTGAACGCAGGTTTATATTTGCTGCTTCTCGGCTGTGGCCGGCCTTGGACGCGGGACCTGCCCTCCCTCCGGCACCGCCCTCCCTTTCAAAGCACCGTTAACTAGGCTAACTCCTGACGTTACCAGGTCACTGGAAGGGTAAAACCAGAATTCGAAGCCTTCAAGGAGGTAGACATGGCAGAAAGCGGCTACTCGCCCCCACTTGTGCTAGGGAACAGAGGGAAGAAGCCAGAAATCCTAAGACTCGGGGGCTCAGCGTGGGTGGTGAGCCTGAGGCTTGTCTCGAGGAGGGCGCCATCCTGCCGTTCAGGGTCTGCGGTATGGACAGTCGCACTCTGGATCCAAGCCCCGCTGTAGGGAGAGCTCCTGTTGGGTGAGGCTGACCGGAAGTTTCCCTCCTCCGGAGCCTGGCTGTCCTCTGTGCTTCCAGGAGCCGCCTGGGGAGCAGAGACCTGGTGTGGGGGGGCCCGGCCGCGAGAGTGGGGGGCAGAGACCTGGCGTGTAATGAGCACGGGCAGCTGGATCCATGCGTGGTGGTGTTTGGCTTGAAGTCTCAGCGTTGGGTGCAGTTCTGGCCAGAGGGTCCGGGCACAGATGACGGGCCTGTGGGAGCTGCTCTTGCAGTCGGGTGAGCACACGTGAGACAGGGAAGGAGACCTTTCGGGTGAAGGTCCGAATAGGCACAACCACACGCAGCTCTCCTTGAGGGGCCGAAGGTGGGGGAACCAGCAAAGAAAAGCCAGGATGGCGCCCCTGGAGTCCGGAAGGGCTGCTTCTTCGGGCGGGGCTGGCGGGGCACCCAGAGCTCAGCGGCGTGGATGGCGGCGCCGTCCCCGCGGGGATGTGGGCTCTTGGTGGCCGTCCTGTTACGATTTGTGACTCGAATGTAGTTTTACACGGACAGCTTTCTATGTGTGTACATCTGAGGGACTCCACGATCAAACATGCCCGTGCGGAACGTCTGTCCGGTGTGTGGAGGGTTTGAATGGAGGCCCAGGTTCTCTGGGGACGTGGGAAGGTTGCCTGCCTGCCCCCGTTCAGGGGCCCGGAGGGCTCGGGGAAGGAAGACACCCGTCCCTCGTCCACAGCAGTGCCTCTTTGGGATAGAGAAGTTAGGTAACTTTTTTTTTAAAAGGAAGTTTATGTGTGTGGCCATTCTGCTTTAGGTACAGCCCCCTCTTCCCGCCCGGAGTCAGACAGCTCGTGCTCCGCTGCCCTCTGCTAGCTTCAGGCCCCCGAACGCCTTCCCGGCGCGCATGCCTGGTGGAGGCGGATGAGGCTGACGTTGGGCTGCAAACCTCCGTCAGCGGCGCTTGAGGGGCGCGGCTGGCTGATGAGACATGGCAGTCGCGGCCGCCCCGCGTGACCCGTGTGTCCCAGGGGTGTGCCCGCGTGCAGCCACGTGCCGGGTGCCGCCCCTTCGGTGTGGGCGTACGGCGCCGGCGCCGCCGCGGACTCTGCCCCGTTCCGGATGCGGCCGCCCCTCCCCCGCCCCCGGGGGCGAGCGGGCCCGCCGAGACCACACGGGCGTGGCGCGGGCGGCTCTCCGGAGCCCGCGGGCCGGTCCTGACGCTGGCGCCACCCGCTCCCGCAGGTCTTGTTCCGGGGCGGCGGCGGCAAGCCCATCGCCGTGCTCTGCCTGACCGTGGAGACCCAGCCCCCCGCGGCGGACCGGGTCTTCCGCTTCTACCACCCGGAGCTCACCTTCCTGAAGAAGGCCATCCGCCTGCCCCCCTGGCACACGCTCCCAGGCAGGTCCCGGCTGTCCCCGCGGCGCGCGTCTGCCAGGCTCCACGGACGGGAAGGGGCCTTTCCCCGAGGGGGGCACGAGTGGCATCATCGTGTTATCCGCCGATGCTCTGCTCGGACTCCAACCTGTGACCCGTCCGTACGTTCTGCCATTTTGAATTTTGCATTTTGGATTTTGAAACGGCCACTTTCCCGCGTGCTCTGAGATGGCGGGGCGTGTCCTTGGCCGGCCGCTGGCGCCTCCTCGGCCCCGAGGGCTGTGCGGGGAGCGCGCGCGTGCCTCCCGCTCCCGACTCACTTGCGTGGCTCCGGCCCGGTGCCTTCAGAGCACGAGGGCGCCTTGTTCCGCCGTCTCCCCCCTGCCCACCCGTCTACTTTGGTCCCTCCCTTTGGAGAAGGCCCCGAGGCCGTGGCTCCCAGCGGAGGTGCCGGTGCCCCAGCAGGCGGGACTGGGGTAGGGTGGCGTTGCCCACCGCCCGGCGGGCGTCTGTTGAGCCCCTGTGACGGGCCAGGCCTGTCTAGAAAAGATTTTTTTTTTTTTTTTTTTTAATTTTTTTTTTTCAACGTTTTTTATTTATTTTTGGGACAGAGAGACACAGAGCATGAACGGGGGAGGGGCAGAGAGAAAGGGAGACACAGATTTGGAAACAGGCTCCAGGCTCCGAGCTGTCAGCACAGAGCCCGACGCGGGGCTCGAACTCACAGACCGCGAGATCGTGACCTGGCTGAAGTCGGCCGCTTAACCGACTGCGCCACCCAGGCGCCCCAAAAGATTTTTTTTTTTAATGTTTATTCATTTTTGAGAGAGACAGAGACAGAATGTGAGTGGGTTAGGGGCAGAGAGAGAGGGAGACACAGAATCCACAGCAGGCTCCGGGCTCCGAGGCATCAGCACAGAGCCCGACGCGGGGCTCGCACTCCCAGAGCTGTGAGTTCGTGACCTGAGCCGAAGTCAGGTCAGACGCTCAACCGACCGAGCCACCCAGGCTCCCCAAGATGTTTGTTTGGATGATCCCCCTCACCAGGTGCTCCTGTGGGAAGACCTGGCGAGGAACCCCAGGTCCATGTCCGATGTAGCGACCCGAACGTCATTTGTGAGACCCAGAATGTGGTAAGTCCCGCTTAGCCCATCTCCCAGCCGGCCCTCCTCCTGTCGTCCAAGCCCCTGACCTCCTGCGGCCTCTTCATTGTGAGGTTTCCATTAAGTGGTGTCTTTCTCAGGTGCTTAAGGGCTATTTGGACATCCTTGTGGGAGCTTTATGCATGAATTCTCATCTCTTCTGCTGGTAGATCAGCTCTTTGATGATCTGAATTTAAATGAAAGAAAAAAGGCGTGAAGCAGAGTGAATAGATTGAGTGGTAATTAAGCCACTTATTAATTGCCATTGTGTAAAGAATAATGGCAATAATTGTATTATGACTGGTTAGGAAACTGGATAAAGTCTCCTGCAGAATATAATTATTGAACTCAATATGAAATCGAGAAGTTAATGATTTTCTTTTTGGCAGTAAGAAAAGATAGCGAATTCTGACTAATACTGAAAATTAAACACCTGTTGGGGGGAAGGGAGCCTGGTTCATGCCTGTTTTCACTTCGTGTGGCTCAGGGGGCTGGGCTCGGAGTGGGCAGGCAGGCGGTGTCCTTAGGGTGTGCCCATGTCCGGCAGGGCCCTGGGGAGCCACGGGACGTGTTCTTGAAGGTGGCTAGTGGTCGGAGCCCAGAGAGCAAAGACTTCTTTGTCCTCGTTTACACGTAAGTCCGAGAACCCGAACCCCGGAGGTCTGGAGGGGCGGGCGTGGGTGAGAAACTTCTGGCTTTGGCATTGGAAGGGCCAGCCCAGGCCTTCCCGAGCTCCCGACAGGGGTCGTTGTTGGGTCTTTGGTCACGGGAGGTGAGACTCCAGGACTGGCAGGGGCCTCGCAAAGAGCGCCCTCTGCTCAGAGAGGCACCGGCAGCCTGGGGGCACCCTCCAAGGTGCTGTCTGCGCCAGAACGGTGCCTGGTTCCAACGAGGGGAGACGGGAGGTGGCGGCCATTGTCCTTCGATGCCTGAGATGGTGATCACATCACCTCCTGCTTCTCTCACTCGGTCGACATGACCCTTTTCCTTTACCTTTTCCTCGGAAGTCTCCTATCCCAACCCCTTGAGGACCCTTTAAAAGTGGGGCCGGCTGGGGGCTTTCGAATAGCACGTCCGGGACTGGGGCAGGGCTAACTGAGCTCAGGGCCCGTCTCGGGCTGTGTGGACAAGGGGCAGCGCCCCTGAGCCCCACTCACAGGAAGGGTCCGTGTCTTGTGGCCCCAGGCAGCTAGGATGGGGCCCTCGAGCTCAGGCCCGCATGGCCTCTAAGCCCACATGCACTTCCATGTTACGTGCTTCGCCCCAGACCACCTGGTGTGGGATTGTTGATTTCTGGCAGAAGCCCGCGTCGTCATTCATGCAGGGTGTCGTGGTGGAGAGTCCAAGTGGTGTGAACGTGACAGCGGCCGGGCTCCACCCTGGCCCCTTGGCCCCTGTCCTCCTGGCCACCTTGTCGGCCTCCTCCTGGCTTCCCTCTCACGCTTGGTGCTTCCGTCCCGCACAGGGATCGCTGGCTGGCGACACCTGTCCAAATATGGCGGATCCACCTCCACTCCTTACAGCGCGTGGACGCGTCCTGTGTCACAGGCCAGCGGACCCGCCTGTCCCTTGTCCTTCGGGGGACACAGGCGGTTAGGAGAGTGCGAGCTTTCACCTCACACCCCCAGGAGCTGACAGTAGGTCGCCAGGTGTCCTCTGGCCTCTCCTCACCCTCACCCCACCCTGGGAACGGACGGCGTGGGGACTGGCTGCAGGCAGCCTGAGTCCCGAGAACAGGCTTGGGGCTTGGCCGTCTTCATTCAGGTTGGTAGATAACGCCATCCCGGATGAGTGACCTAGAAACCCCAAAGGCCGATATTTAGGATTGGTGGAAGGTAAATGCTAAAAGCGACTCTGCAGTTAATTTAGAATCCGGGTCACGGGGGCTGTGCGGACTCCCTGCCTCTTGCCAGGGTGGAGAGAGGAGCTCGTTGAGGTCTCCCCTGCCGGGGCAGCCCTGGCGCTCAGGGGACCGTCACACATGGGGGCACTTGCCCGCATGGGTGGCGGTGTGGACCGTGCCGCACCGTGATGCCGAGGGCGAGGCTGGCATTGTCCCTCGGGCCCCTGCTGACCTCGTGCAGGGCACATGGGCCCCCCCCCACCCCGGGACGGCTGGGGTTTCCTTGGGATTCCCTTCGGGTTCCCTTTGTTCCCTGCGCCGCGGGCGTCCAGGAAGCCCTGGTCTGCACAGCGCGAGGGGCCGTGTCCTGACCCGGTTCTCTTCTGCTCTCGAAGACTGACCCCGGAGGTGTGTTCGTGCTGCCCCCTCGCGGGGTGCAGGACCTGCATGTGGGTGTGACGCCCCGGAGGGCGGGGACCCGGTTCATCCACCTCAACCTGGTCGATGTGGACTACCACCAGCTGGTGGCCTCGTGGCTCGTGTGCCTCTCGTGCCGCCCTCCTCTCATTTCCAAGGTCAGTGGGGGAGGGGCAATGTGCTAGGCCACAGGGTATGGGTGGTTCGTCACCTGTCACCTGGTCCTACGACCCGATCTCAGGCAGGGGTTGCCTTCTCCGTCGCCTGTGGCCTGGGGGTGGCGGTGGGGCTGCTCCTGTACGGTGAGCCCCCGTCTGTCGTATTCGTGGACGTGCCCTAAGTTGGGCCGCACGAGCTGAGCCGGCTCGGGAAGGGTGACTGTCCTCGCCCCCCCAGGCCTTCGAGATCACGCTGGCCGCAGGGGAAGGCAAGGGCGCCAACAAGCGCATCACCTACACCAACCCCTACCCCACCCCGAGGACCTACCGCCTGCTCAGCGACCGCCCGGACCTGCTGCAGTTCAGGGAGGAGTCCTTCCAGGTGCGCAACGCCGCGCGGGGCGGTGGGGGGGCTGTGTGGGGGCCCCTCGGACCCTGCGGTGTGAGGTGAGCACCGCGTTTAGGAGCATTTCTATCCAGTGACGGTCTTGAGAGCCCGGGAGGGAGCAGAGCCGTTCTGCACTGGGGTGGGGGGAGCGGACACCCCTCATTGAGCTCTTCTGCCTGTGCGTCTGGGACCCCCCTGTCTGGGCACCGTTGTGGGGGTTCTGGTGGCCAGCCTGCCCTCAGTTTATCAGCGCTTTCCTCTGTAAGTGCCCTGCAAATTGGCCTTTCCTCTGTTGTGGGTATTTCAAGGCAAGTACAGCGCTGGCAGCCTGGCGGCCAGGGGAGGGTGTTTCCTCAGTCGGGAAGCGTCCCCCGGGACGTGGGAAGAGCAGGTGTGGCCGGGGACGCTGGGAAAGGAGTTCGGAACATCTGGTGCCTGGGGGCCCCGCACGAGCCCTGCACCCGGGGCTGGAGCCTCAGCTTAACATCCTCCGTCAGCCTGGGGTTGCGCACGTAGAACTTGCCGGAATAGAGAGAGTAGTGGCTGGGGTGGGGCTAGGATTTGATGCTTACCTGCGTGCGTCTAGGTTGGGGGAGGAGAGACCTACACCATCGGCCTGCGGTTTGCATCTCGCCAGAGCGCCGGGGAGGAAGAGATTCTGATTTACATCAACGACCACGAAGACAAAAACGAAGAGGCCTTCTGCGTGAAGGTCACCTACCAGTGAAGTGGTGGCCGGAGGGGCCGGCACGGCCTTCCTGCCGCAGCACGGGGACAGACTCACGTGCTCTGGCCCCTCCTCCCCTCGTGCCTTGCTGGGGCCACTGGTGAGCGTGGCCGAGGGTGGAGGGGGCGCCGTGCTCCTGACCGCTCTCACTCCGGCGCCAGCCACGCGGTGAGCCCCGCGGGCGTCCTCAGCGAGGGCACGGCGCCGAGAAGCGCGGGGCTTGTGTCTCTCTGCTGTGCTCGGGAGATCGTCACTGTTTATGATGTTGATTTGCTTCTCAGCAAAGTGTATTTTATGAATCATCTTAAATGATAAAATTATGTTTTCTTACTGGATTTTGTACAAACGTGATTTGCTATGCAATGTTTTATATTGGTATTATTTCATATCTTTTTTTAAGTTGTGGTGGAATACTAAACCTTCTCCGGTTTTCTCTGTTGACGGTTTTCTTGAGTGCTTTCTGCTGTTTTCACTGTTGTCAGAGGCTCTGGCATCATCAGGCATAAGCCTGTATTGACCTTGTGGACCACATGGCTGAGGGGCAGTGGGGTGGCCTGGGGCCTCTGGCCTCCCGGGGAGTCGGCTTGGACCCGGCCGAGGCAGGTGGGGTGCCTGACCTCTGGTTCTGGTCCCCGCCTCCCCCTTTCAAGGACCCTTATGATTACATTGGGTCCCCCCATGAAAATCCAGGGTGGCTGTTCCGTCTCAAGATCCTTTCCTTAATCCCACCCACAAAGTCCCCTTTTGCATGTCGGGTCACTTAGTCATAGCTTCTAGGGATTAGGATGGGGTCACCCTGGGCCTTTTTCTGTCCACCGGAATCCCCTTGGCCAGAACCTAGTCACATGGCTGCACCCAGCTCCGCAGGGTCTGGGAACTGCCCTTCTGTTGGGTGTCCTGTGTCCAGATAACTGGGGGTGTTACGACTGAGCTGGTGGAGCGGGTTTTGGGGGACAACTGCGGCCTTTGTCACAGTTGCTGGTGGAGAAGCTGCGACCTGGGTGGGCTGGGAGCACACTTGGAGGTGGGGGGACAGGACAGAGGATGGAACATAACCAGGGGGCAGAGCGTCGTGCGGTTTGACCACAAAAACTTTATTTGCAGTTCATTGCAAACACAGATGAGCGGGAAGCGGGGGACCCTGAGCCCTGGCAGGGAGTGAGCCAGGCTGTTCCTAATTTGGGGTGATGAGAAGGCAGCAGAGTGGCGGCCAGCCGTCCGAGTGTGCAGACGGGTAGCCCAGGCCACCGAGAGAGGAAGCCTGTGGGGGTGGGTCTCTGGGGCACCCTGCACTGGGGGCGGGGGTCCTCCCGCAGTTAGGAGCAAGACCCAGGGCACGGGTGTGCTCACAGACGGCTGTGAACAGACGCTGGAGAGACGGTCCTCAAGGCAGCCCGGCGGTGAGGGGCGGGACGTCAGATGCCCTCGAGGACCCTGATTCAGAGCTGGGCCCATCGCTGCTGGAGCCGGCCTGCCGCCCATGTGCCCTGCCTGGGCACGGGTCCCGAGCCCTGCCGCCAAGCGTGCACCGCAGCGTGGAGGTCGGATTCTGGGGCAAGTTCAGCAGGTGCGCTTATGGGTCTTTCTACCGTGCGTCAACGTACCAAAGTTCATCTCCGTCTCTGTTGTTGTTTGCACGCCCCATGCTGTGTTTTCCTAAAGGGTGGGCTCTAAGTTTGCACTTGGGTCACACAGGGCAAGAGCTCAGCTTGTCTGCACCCTTTGCTGGGCCCAGCGCGTACAGCCAGATCCAGGCAGCCGGCCCCCAGCCTGCAGGGAGACCTCCAGGCTTTGGTTTGCGGTGTCACCTGCCGAGTTCCGCGTGGCGAAGCTGTGGCAGCGGTTCCAGGGTCTCGTCGCTCACGGCCACCATCCGGGCAGCCTTGTCGCTCTCGCCCACCGAGGTGTTGGGGGGAGACGGCCTTCCTCCCTCGGCCTCGCCTCATGAGTCTCCTGCCGTTCCTGCACGGCTGCGCGGCTGCGATCAAGGCTCGTGAGTCGCTACTGCCCGTGACCGGCAGGGAGATGAGCTGCTCGGGTTGTCTCCTACCAGATGACTTCGGTGTTGATGGATGTGATCATGAAGCCACTATGTTCCGTTTCTCTCCCTCTCTCTCGCTGGGGAGGGGGGTTGGGACCACTTCCTCCTCCTCTCGGAGAAGACCTCGGCCAGATGCACGGAGGTCTGTCCGGACACGGCGTCCGCGCTGGGGGTGGGCGACAGAGGACTGGGGCCGCGGGAGAATCAGGTGAGAGACGGACAGGAGAGTCGGGGGACCCCTTTCTCAGGGCCCACTGGGCTGCAAGGTGGTGGTCGGCGGGCCCCCGTGGTACAGAAGCAGGCCAGCTCCGTGATTCCAGGACCGCAGGCCCTCGGTCCCATGGCCACGCGGGGACAGGGAGGGTGGGAGAAGGGGGTCTCTGAGGGCAGACGCACGGGTGGGTGTCTTTGAGGGGGGGAAGGGTGGCCTCCCTGGGGCAGCCGACGCCGTGGGTGACGGAAGCAGGCTGGCTTCTCAAGGGAGCAGAGAGGGCGGTCGTTCTTCTGTTGTGCCCCTAAGGGACCTGCACACCCTGTGAAATGGGGGTGCCTCCGGGGCTCTTTACAGAGAAGCCCTCCCTGACGACCCCCGCTCCCCACTGCTTGTGGCTTGTTCCCCTCAGTGCCTGTGCTGTGTGGCTCCCGGCGGAAGGTCAGGATTTTGGGTCTGTCTTCCCAGTGGCCGGAGGTTGAGGACTTGGGTTCCCACACCTCCTGGCTTCACAGGCTGGGACTGGCCGAGCGGACAACGCCCCGACTTTACTCTCACACCTGACGCGCTGCCGAGCCCCGGCCAGAAGATCTGGTCACTGTGCTCACTCGCTGTCCTGGTGAGACAGGGTGAGGAGGGGTCGCCCGTGGGGGAGGGGGGGTGCTGGACCCTTTCACCTCTGTCTCCTCTCGCTTCCAGATGCTTCCAAGAGCTGGGAAGCCACAGGACTACTGCTCTTCCTAGAGAGGCGGATCGACCTCGAGTCCATTTTGTCCTTGTGCAACGGTGGGGTCACGGACCTTGCTTACCCCACGTGTAGGCTGTAAGACCAAGACTGAAAGGGGTCATTGGGGGCCCTTCTGTGCTGGGTGCCCAGGTAGGAGGCTGTGGAAACCTGGCCAAGTTGTCTCGGCAGTGCTCTGAAGTGTGCCGTCACACCACACCGGTGTGCCTAGCGCTGGGGGCACGCCTCTGCCCAGCCGTGCCCCTGCCGTGTGGAGGCAGGAAGACGGTGCCGCCCCTGGTGGCAGGCAGTGGCTGGCGGGTGCCCCTCCTGGGCTTGCCCGGGTTGGCCTGTAGGCGGCTCATTCACTGGTACCCCAGGAGCGCCCCAGGGCCTTTGGCAAGACGGATGCAATCAGCCAGAGCTGACCTGGGTTCATGAAGGAGAGGTCGGAGAGTTCCGTCACTTATTCTCCACTCTTTCCTTCCTTCCTTCCTTCCTTCCTTCCTTTCTTCCTTCCTTCCTTCCTTCCTCCCTTCCTCCCTTCCTCCCTTCCTCCCTTCCTCCCTCCCTCCCTCCCCTCCTTCCTTCCTTCCTTCCTTCTTTCCTCCCTCCCTCCCTTCCTTGCTTCCTTCTTCCCTCCCTCCCTTCCTTCCTTCCTTCCTTCCTTCCTTCCTTCCTTCCTTCCTTCCTTCTTTCCTCCCTTCCTTCCTTCTTTCCTCCCTTCCTTCCTTCCTTCCTTCCTTCCTTCCTTCCTTCCTTCCTTCCTTCCTTCTTTCCTCCCTCCCTTCCTTCCTTCCTTCCTTCCTTCCTTCCTTCCTTCCTTCCTTCCTTCCTTCTTTCCTCCCTCCCTCCCTTCCTTGCTTCCTTCTTCCCTCCCTTCCTTCCTTCCTTCCTTCCTTCCTTCCTTCCTTCCTTCCTCCCTCCCTCCCTCCCTTCCTTGCTTCCTTCTTTCCTTCCTTCCTTCCTTGCTTCCTTCTTTCCTTCCTTCCTTCCTTCCTTCCTTCCTTCCTTCCTTCCTTCCTTCCTTCCTTCCTTCCTTCCTCTCTCCCTTCCCCCAACTTGGACTCATGGGCACCTGTCTATGCTGGGCACCGTGCAGGGGCAGGGGTCTGTGGTGCTTCGAGACAGACACGGTCCCTGCCCCAGGTCAGGAACTCCTCCTGGGGCCCAGATGATAAAAAATGGCACATCCTACATGGTTAGTTAGCCATAGAGTCTGTGAAGGGGAAAAGCAGTGACAGGGCTTTTGTTTTGAGAGACAGAAAGAAAGAGCAGGGTAGGGGCAGAGAGAGAGGGAGAGAAAATCCCAAGTAGGCTCTGCGCTGTCAGCACAGAGCCCGACAAATGGGGCTCGATCTCACAGACCTCGAGATCGTGACCTGAGCTGAAACTGAGAGTTGACGCTCATCCCACTGAGCCCCCCAGACACCCCGGGGTTTTCTAGTTCAGAAAGGAGGTTGAGGCCTGAGGAGCAAAATACGGGATGAAAAGGAGGAGCCAGGAGTCGAGGATCTAGGCCAGCTCACCGGCCTTTGGGCTGCAGGGAGGAGTCTGGACTCGGTTCTTGGGGTCACCAGGGGCCTATGGGGCAGGGGTGGACAGACGCCCTGCCCTGGCACCGGCACCTGGGGCCGAATTAGTGACCTGCTCTAACCCAGTGACCTGGCCCAGCGTCCACCCGAGGGCGTGTGCCATCTGCACGGACAGGCTGCCCGCGGCCTCGGTGCCTACGGGGCTGGGGCGCTGGGCTTGGCTGGCAAGGAGGGTGCAGCTGCACTTGGTTACATCAGAAAAGCCGGTTGTCTACACCCAGCCGTTCTTTTCCTCTTCCCTGCCCCTTCCCCAGCAGGACTGTGGCCTCTGGTCCCTGTGGTGGACAGAGCCCTCTCCTGGTACAGGTGGGGACCTGGGGCCCCTCCGGGAAGTGAGCATCAGGCACAAGGCGGGGCTCATGCTTCTCGAAACTTGACGCTGTTTTGAGCCTTTTCCTCCCTCTCCTTCCTCCCTTCCTTCCTTCCTTCCTTCCTTCCTTCCTTCCTTCCTTCCTTCCTTCCTTCCTTCGTCTTTTCTCACAAAGAACAGAGATTTCTTTTATGACAGAATTCCAGTGTCAGATAAAGGTCAGCACCGTGGCCTTGATCTGGCCACTCAGGCTCTTCTGCTGGGGCCCAGGCTCCAGGTCTGGTTTGCTGTGCGGTCCGGGCTGTGAAGGGTGGGCCTTCTCCCCTCCTTCATGAACCCAGAGCCTTCTGCCCTAGACGAGGACTGGCACTGGGACTCTCCGTGCGGTTTCCGGTCCCAGGGTGCAGCTGGCTTCCCAGGCAGCGGGGCATTTGCATGAGAAAGCCTCGCGCGGCTTTCTTCACGCGGGAACCTTATCATTTCCATCAAGGGCATTTTTTGGGTATTATTATATTCCTTCCCTCCTGCCCCTCCTCCTCCCACTCCTGTTGAAAGCCACTTTTAACTAAATGGAGTCAAATGAAAGCCAGATTAGCTGCTTTGCTTTTCTCACGTCTGATAATGATTTAATGCTATGTTTGTCTCGATTTAGAAATAAATTAAGGCGCCTTTTAAAATTGTTGCTTCAGGTTCTAAGAGGTTGGAGAAAACAACCATTACGTTTTCCTTAACAACCTTTCCTTCCTCCTGTACGTGGTCGAGGTACATTTGTTGGTCTGACCCCCAGCAGTCTGAGTGTAGTGGCATCGGTGATATTTTCCGGCATGTGCACAGAGAGCTTCACAGAGAGACAGGAGAGGGAGGAGGGACTGGCCAAGGACACCAAGGATTGCCGGAAGGCACCAGAATCTAGGGCGGAGGCCTGGGACCCATTCTCCCTCAGAGCCTCTGGAAGGAAGCAGCCCCGCCCCCACACACCTGCCGTTGGGGCCTGAGGCCTCCAGGGCGGTGGGAGAGTGAAAGTGCCTTGTTCCAGGGCCACTGACCCCGTGGTAGTCGGTTGTGGCAGCCCCGGGACACGAACACGGAAGGAGTTCTGGGGCCCAGACGGCCCGGGGGTCCAGATTTCTGGCCCCTGGGTGGGGGGAGGGGTGGTGTGGATCTGAGGAGTGGCCCACGGGCAGGGAGCACTTGGGTGCGTGGGGAGAAGCCCCGGCGTGGCCGTCCTCCCCGCAGAGGCGGCTCTGGCGGCAGCAGCCTCCACTTGTCTGTCCCCGTTTGTCAGCCGTCCCGAGCTCACCTGTGCCTCAAGGATTTCTGGCATTTCTCTGCCAGACTTCAACCGTGAGATAACCGCGTGCTGGGGCGACGCGCTCTTCCCCGGGAGGGAGGGTCTCCAGGACCAGGGTTCTCACCACATTTAAGGGAAGAGAGAAGGAAGAGCCTCCTTTCGTGCTGACGTTCAGACGTGCAGGGAGAGGAGGCCTGGATCTGCGCTTCCTCCTCTCTCCCTCCTGGGCCCGGCCAGACACCGCCTCCTGGCTGCTCTCCTTGTTTACACATGGCCCGCCAGCTCATGCCCCCGGCGGGCAGCGAGACCCTAGGAAACCCAAACCTAGTCCCAGGGCCTCCCTTGTACACCCGTCAGTGGGGAGGACGGCAACGCTGTCTCAGGCCCGAAGTCTCTGAACTCCCTCCCACGTCATCCACACTTTCCCTCACCCCTTGGCTTCCCTCTGGGGGTGCGAGGACCACGGACCAACCCTGGCCATATGTCTGCTCAGCAGACCCTCCTTCGGGGGCCTCTCTGCGCATGCTCAGTCCTCGCTGTCAAGTGGGGTCCTCCGTCCTCCCTTAGAGGCGGGATCCTCCGTCCTCCCTTAGAGGCGGGATCCCCCGTCCTCCTTTTGAGGCGGGGTCCCCTGTCCTCTCTTTGAGGTGGGGTCCCCTGTCCTCCCTGTGCGGTGAGGGTACTTGCATAGGTGAGGTCAGGGTCAGATATTCACCTTCACCAGAGGAAGGTCAGGTCTGTGGCCTCGGGTGCTTTAGGGGATCTGATGCGTCAGGGCTGTGGGTGCTTTTCCTGGTTGGCCTCCTGGGCTGTGTGTGAGCCCACCTGCACGTCCTGGCTAGGTGCCCCCTTTGGGGCGTCTTGGAGAGGGGACATCCCCACCTGTCTGTGTCCCAAGGGAGCAGGCATGGGGGACGACAGGGAAGGCCTGCCCACAGCTCCCCTCCTGGGCACCGCCCTCTGAGAGCCTCCTGCGTCCCGGCAGGACTGTGACCGGTGGATCCCACAGAACAAACAGTGGACACGCCGCCACTTTGTCACAAGGGCCCCCTGACAGCCTCCTCGTGTCCTGGTCCGGCTGCTCTGCTTCCGGAATAGCGGCCAACACCAAACCCCCCCAAACCCCTGGCCTTGTTCACTCATCGACTGACAGATCACAGAGCCCGGCTTCCCTCCACGCCTTCTCTCTGGACTCGCTGTCTGGGTCTCAGGGACCCCCCCCCCCCCCCCCCCCGCCAGGGAACCGTACTTAACGGGCTGGGAAACTGAGGCTCAGTGGCCTAGGTGCCTTGTCAGAAGCCTAGGCCACCCACCCGCGTCCACGTCCTGGGTCCTTCCCCCGGTGCTGGGTTACAACGGGACACTCGGTGCCAGGGACCGGAAGTGGTGGGGGGGGGGGAGTGCCCCGTTGACGTCACCAGGTGCTGGTGCTCTGGATCTTGCAGCCCACCACCCCCCGTCCCTGCTTCAGGTGCTGCTGGCAGGATGCGGTCCCTGCTGGGTCAGCCGGGCCCTTACCCCGGTCCTGCCTCTGAGCCTCCTCCATGGCAGCTTTGGGCCTCACTGGGGGTCTGGATACGTGTGGTGCCCACTGGTCTCACTGTGGGAAGGGGCCTGTCTCCCTCCAGCCGCCCCGTCCCCGGCTCCTGGTCCCCGCTCTCCGCCGACGGTCACGCTTGGCTGTGCCCCAAGAGGCCCGGACTCGGGGACGTCCACTGTGTTGCCAACCTGCTCTGTCCTCCCCCGTGGCTGCGCTTGGCGGTGGGTGGCCAAGAACGTGTAGGAACCTTCCGTATGAACCAGATGTGGAAAACTGAGGCTCAGAGAGGCTCCGTCCCCTCAGCCTTGGGGCCTGCCTGCTGCCTGCACCCTGGGCAGAGCTTTCTGTGTGGAGCCAGGCCCCAGGGTCCAGGAGGGAGGTGACCAGCCAGTCTCTCTGTGTCCTGGGGAGGCCCTGCTGGGTCCCCCCTGCATCTTGCACTGGCTGGCATGTCTGCTCACTTCCCAAGCACGAGGAGGTGCTCGGCCTCCGAGGCCTCCTGACGCTTCACTGGTTCCAGCTCGAAGCCCCCTCGTTGTGTCCCGATAGCTCCAAGCTGACGTGGCTGCCACTGTCTGGGACGTGTGGCCCAGGGACACTCCCCTGTCTCTTCAGGGTTATTACCAGTGTGTGAATCTGGTCTTGGGGAAGATGCTCACGCCTGCCTGCCTGGGTCAGGGTGGCCCTGCTCCCTGCTGTCCCCACGGCCAGTGCGTAGAGCAGGTCCCTCGGAGGCAGAGGAGAAGCAGCCTGCCCTACTGGTCTGAAAGGTCCCCAGTGTGGAGCAGGGAGGGGGAGGGCGACCCTGGCCGCTGCACTCGAATGTCCCCTCCTCACCCCGGCCCAGGGGAGTGGCCAGCCTCTGAGCCCCAGCTTCCAGGTCAGCAAGCCCTGATGAGCCCTTCCCGGACAATAGTAGTGTCTTCATCACTAGGCAGGTCTCTGTCCCCTCAGTGCCCACCACTCACCTGTCTGAGCCTTGACTTTCTCACCTGTAAGGTGGGACAATAGCAGTGCTTGCTCACAGGGGCTCTGAGGACGTGTGTTTGGTGCTGTGTCCAGCACGAGAGAAGGAGAGGCTGGCCAGGCAGGGCGGTGCCGGGAGGTGGCAGGTGCCACGCAGGAGGGGAGGCCCAACCGCCCCTGCAACCTGTTGCAGTGGGGAGTGGGGACAGGACAGATGGGTCAGCTGGGCCTCCCAGGCTGCCCCCACCCCCGGGGTAGGAAGGGGAGAGGTCTTCGCACACCCCAGCAGGCCAGAGCTTTGAGGAGGCAGGTTAATGCAGGGTGAGTTCCCGTCCGTCACCTGCAATGACCCGTTGTGAGAGGACGCTGAGAAAACAGAGACAAAAATCAATGAGGATTTGGAAACAGACATTGCTGGAAAGAGTTTATTTCCAGAAGCAGCGTGGTCTGGAAGAGATCTGAAGTGTCAGCCCCGAGGGGGGCCTGGGACAGACTGGAGAGAGGGGCCCCAGTCCCCAGGGAGGGGCTACCTCTCCCGGAGCCTCTCCCTGACCCGCTCTGGGCCCCGGGCAGGGCCTGGTCTTTAGCCGGGAGGTCGCTGCTGCAGGTGTCCTAGGCTGGGGGCCTCTAGGCAGAGACGACTGTAGGCTTTAGGATGCGGGGGGGGCAGATGGGAGGGTGGGGAGCTCCCAGCGCCTGCCAGTCTCCCCGGGCGTGTGGGCCGGCAGGGCATCAAGTGGTATTTATGACTCTGCCGGGAGGCTGCGTGAGTTGATCGGTTCGTTCGTTCATTCATTCGTTCATTTGCTCATTCACTCATTCATTCAACAGCTGTGTCTCAGGGATCTCTGATGTGCTGGGTGACGTCCATCCGCCCCAGACACTCCGTTCTATTTCTGTATCCCTGGAACACAGCCCAGTCATCGCTGCTCACTTACAGTCCCTGAGGTCAGTGTGCTGATGGAGGTGAACCCTGGGTTCCCCGAGTGTCAGGCAGAGGGTGGCCCTGGTCTGCCTGGGGTGCTGTTAGGAGCCGCTCACTGCTCTTCCTGTCTGCACCCCAAACCCTCCCTAGGCTCGGGGAGATGATGCCCTGCGGGGAGGAATGTCACTGCTTTTAAGGCATATTAAGCTGAGAAGTGGGCACCCCCGTCAGGGCCCATGCCGGGTGCCTCTGTAGCTCTGTGGATGGAAAGTGACAGCTAGTATTTCTGAAAAGAATTCTGTCAAGACCACAGTACATCAAGGGCCCTACACAGGGTTATTGAAGTGGAGCCACTGAATAATTTTCCCAGAATAACATTTCTTAAGGATTGTGGATGAGCCCTGGTCTCTCCTTAGCTGCCACGAGCCAGAAATGTCCAGGGGTGGCTCCAGGGCACTGTTTCAAGCTGCAGGGCCCGTTAGGTTCCCCTGGGAACATGGAGGCGTGTGCGAGCATCAGAGTTACCCTGGCAGGCTCCGGGGTCGTGTGGAGATTAAACGCGATCGGAGACTGCAGTTTCCAGGTGCTCGCTCACAGGTATCTTTAAGACGCCCCGTGCGCAATAGCTGTGGAAGCGGCAGGTGCCGGGGCTGCGGTACTGAGGAGACTGGAAAAGATTTATCCCGCTGGGTCTTTGGATTTGTCGGCTTGGACAGGGGGGCTGGGCTTTGGCCAGGGGCCTGGGCACTTCTGAGATTCTGATCAGCTTTCTCCAGGGTGTGGGGGCTGGAGCTGGGTGGGGGGGGGGGGCATAGCTGTCTGACTCCAGTCACCCTTTCCAGGTAGAGGGAGGAGCTGAGCTGGGTCCCCAGCACCTGCAGGAGACGTTAGCTGCCTGGGCTGGGAAAGTTTAATGCCCCCCCCGCCCCCCCCGCCTTTGAGGATGTGCACCTGCCGGGGGGACAGGAATAGCTCCTTCTCCCCCAAGCCCAAGCACTTGAACCTAGGTCAGTGAGGTCAGTGAGAGGCTAAACCCTGAGCTCGTCAGCCTCTGAGAGCCTGTGGTTCTGAGACCCCCTCTGTGCAGGGAGAAAGTCAGCCAGTCATTGTCAGGCCCAGGCTGGACGTGTGTGGAGGTGGGGACATTTCTTCCCCATCACAGATGGCTCTGTGGGTGTGTGACCATCCAGTCGCATGGGGCTCCCTGCTTAGGGGGGGCTCCCTGCTTAGGGGGGGCTCCCTGCTTAGGGGGGGCTCCGCACTCGGTTTAATGCTCTATTGCTGTTTTGAAATGTGGAATAATTGTTCCTCAGGGGGTTTCAGGCTTTCAGTCTGCACAGGGCCCTGCAAACTCCCTAGCCAGTCCTCCCTCTCACTCCCCTGGGGTAGGGGTGGGGGCAGGGCTCCCCCAGGCGGGTGTCGTGAACCCCTGATGGGAGAGTTTGGGAGGAGCTGCGGGCCTGTGCAGCTCAGCCTGTCCCCACTGCCGTCTCTTCTCCGGACTCACCAGCCTGCGGTGACCCGTGTGCCGGGCTGCTCGCCCCTCCCTGTGACGGGTAGGCGGTTCTACCCAAGTTCGGGGCGAGTGGCAGGAAGCCATTGTTGCCCGACACCCGAGCTACTGTCTGTGAGCTATGTGCCGTCTGCACCGGCCTGATGCTCCCTTTATCCCAGTTGGTTCAGAGCGTGGTGGGCGTAGGAGGCACATGAGGCAGCTCCGGGCGGTAATAATGCTGCGAAACAAACATCTCCCGAACTCAGTGGCTTACAGCAGAGCGTTTCTTCTTTGCTCACGATTCTCTGGTCACAGTGGCTGCTCCGCTTTGGGCTGCAGGTCAGGGTCAGCTTGGCCCTGGGTGAATCTCGTGCTGGGACCAGCGGCCTCCCGGGGCCCATTCTCACGGGTAGCAGAAGCAAGGCGGGGGAGTCAGAGCGCCGTGCGGGTGAGAGCAGGGCTCGCTCACACCCGCTCACGTTCTGTCGGCCAAAGCAGGCCCCGCGGCCAGGCCCGCCAGGCTCGCCCTCCCGGGAGGTACTGCAAAGCCACACCCCAAAGGGCATGCGGTGATGTCCCCCTGCAGCGACGGAGGCGGGACTTTGAACCGTAATCCGGTGCGGCCCCAAGGATCTTGTGTGGTGACCCCCCCCCCCCCCCCCTGCTCCGACCCCAGCATGAGGGTCAAGATTGGGTTTTTGGAAGATCTTTGAGCCCTGAGGCCAGCCGCCTGGTGAACAAACTCTTGGAAGATGCAGCTGTGCTGGGTGGCTGAGGGAGCAGGGCTTTTAGAACCCTCGCCACGGGGAATCTGGTGGGACAGCATGACCTACAGTGCTGGCTTTGGCCAGGACCACTCAGGGGAAACTTCCGGCGCCCCCGGGATGCTCTGTGCTTGCGGCCGAGGGGACAGAGCAGTAGGAGGGATGCTTCCTGGACGTGCGGGTGTGGCTCTCAAGGTGACCATGGGGCTGGGGGAACCCAGAGAGAGGGGCTGCTCACCTGGCTTCAGGCCTGGGGCTGGCAGGGGTCTTTCCAGAGGGGAAAAAAGCCTGTGCTGAGATTTAAGAGGGGAGAATGGTGTGTGGGTGGGTAGGAAAGAGCATTTGAAGCAGACGGGCGGGGGTGGGGAGAACACAGCGGGGTCCGCCCACCCTCGGGCTCACC
Organism: Neofelis nebulosa; assembly: GCF_028018385.1. NCBI lineage: Eukaryota > Metazoa > Chordata > Mammalia > Carnivora > Felidae > Neofelis > Neofelis nebulosa. The sequence continues at coordinate 218,697,955 of NC_080783.1, forward strand.
GTCCAGCACAGCCAGGCGCTGGGGGACTGGCTGTGTCCCGAATCGGAGAGGATGGGGCCCAGAGCGCTTGAGCCCCACGGTCCGCCGGGCAGGGGGTGGGGTGTAAGGACCCCCACTCTACCGACCGCAGCTGGGCGGGGGTGGGGCTGGAGTCTGGAGCAGGGAGAGGACGCGCTCTGGGTGCTGTGTTGGCCCCGAGTCTTGGCGTCAGGGGTTTGTTACCTGGGGGAGCCAGAGGGGAGGGGGTGCTGTTCAGTGCAGTCGGCTTCCTGTGAAAGTTCAGCCACCTTAGCAGGTAATTAAGGCCCGGCTGCACTCAGCCTGGGTGAGATCCATAAAGCGATGAGGTGACAGCCTTAATTAGCGAGGCCTTTTCTTCATAAATACATATGGCACTTAATGAGCATCAGAATGGAGCCTGGATTTGCAGCCGCTGCTGGCCGTGAATCTTGCGTACAGGAGGAAGCAAGGCGACTCCCCCGGGAAGCGCGTCTCCCTTCAGCAGCCCCGCCTGTGCCCGGGATCCTGGGCTGGACGGCTCACTGCAGACTCCTGGCCTCGGGGTCCTGAGCTCCCGAGACCCGGCGCTCTCATCTGCCAGAAAATGAGGCAACAAGCAAGTGGATTGGCAGGAGCCAGCTTGGCCCCTCTGGGTGCTGCCCGTGGTCATTTCCTGCCATCTCGCAGCATGGGGACCTGGGGAGCAGGGACGGTGTCACTCACGGTGGTGGGCAGTGAGCGCCGGTCTACTGATGTCACCGGTGTTGGGGGTGAGGAGGCACAGTCCAGGCGTGAAGGCCTTTCTGGTGGCTGGCATCTCGGCCCGGACCCCCTTCCGGCCAGGCCCAGCACTGCCCTGCCTGAAACCTCAGCCTCTCTGTGCGGGAGGCACCCCCATACCTACGAGGGGCCGCCCGCCTGTCTTGCCTCCAGGATCCCGGGCGAGCCTGGTAGTCTGTCCTCACGACATCAGCTTCGACTAAACCGTGAACTTCTGCACCATCAGAGGTGCAGCCTGATGGGGACCATGTCCGGGAGCTGCCTCCTTCATCAGCGGGTACAGCAAGGTGGCCCATCCGTCCCGTGGAAAGACAGACAAGGCGCTCACATGAGCTACAGCACGGAAGAGCCTTAAAAACGTGGTGCTGAGTGAGAGAAGCCAGACCCACAAGGCCACGTAGCATCTGATTCCCTCCACGTAAATGTCCAGAATAGGCAAATCCAGAGACAGAAAGCAGATTAGTGGTTGCCTAGAATTTGGGGGAAGTGGGGAGCACTGCCAAGGCCTTTTTGAGGATTAAGTGTTCCGGAACTAGGTACAGGTGATGTTGTACCCCATTGTGAATGTGCTGAAAACCACCTTAAAAGGGTGAGTTTTACGTGTGTGAATTCTGTCTGTTGAGAGAAACCGTGCAGGGGTGTGGGGCGGGGACCCCAGCTGGGCCGGGGAGAGGCCTGGTTTTTCTGGGAGGGAGAGGCCAGGATGCTGGGCCTGAGCCTGGTGGCCCCGGCCTCGCTCGACCTTGGCTACAAGGGGTCCTGGCTGGGGTCTCTCGGGCCGTGGGCCCCAGAATAAAATTCAGTGGAGAGAGTGCAGGGCAGCGGCCCCAGAGGCCTGGAGCATCCCCGTCTCTTCACAGGCAGACTGGACCCACGGACACATCCCCCCACCCCAGAATGCAGGGACCAGCCAGCTTGACTGGGGGGAAGCCGGGGTCTCCCACGGGCACCCACCTGGAAGGAGCCAGTGTGATCTTTGTGCTGTCTGGGCTGGCTGATGGAGTTGTCCCCGGTAGCAACACTGTGTGCACATCACTTCCGCTTGTCATTCTCCTACTGTCCCCTCCCCAGCAGGAGGAACATCAGCTTCTGGCGACTGTGAGATGAACTCATGGGCAGCACGTTCGCCCCCTACCTCCCCAGGATGGACGGGACTGGGAGTCTCTGGAATCATCCACGCTGGAGTCGCCTCGGTGAGCTCTCTGTCCCCAGCGCCTCTGCGCAGGGCTCAGAGCCTCTGGCAAATGTCCCCCCTGGCTGTGTCCTACCTGGCCACCCGTGTCCATGTCTCCGCAGAGACACATCAGTGGTCCAGACTTAATGAAATGTAATGGGGTGGGCTTGACTCTGGCTCGCTTCTGAAGAGAATTTTCCTAATTTTATTTTTAATTCTCTAACACGCATGAGCTCAGCTCATGGAAATTACAACCGTAGCTTCCCCCTCTGCTACCCAGCCACTGCCTTGTGTGACCACTTAGGACAGAATTAATGGCACCAGCCTGGTCCTGCTCAACTAACTGGCTCTTTGGAAGCCAGCAATTAAGCTTGGTAGCCAGGCAGACGCCACGACTAGGCCGCTGAGGGGCTCCTGGGTGGGCCATTCTCGGGGTGGGGTGGGGGGAGATGTTTCAGCACCCGAACTGCTAACTTTTGGATGTCGTGGGTCAATAAAAATAACTTAAAAAAATGCCAGAGAATCAGTTTGGAATTTCTAACTTATTTGCTAAGTAAGGGCATTGAAAGAATTCCTTCTAAACCTGGACTATTCTGGCCACGCTCATTTCGTAGAGGAAAGGATATGTAAGTGCTCAGAATGAGGACAGACACACTCTGGAAAAAGGTCCTGTAGATAGGGCACGCTAATCGGAATGGAGAACTGCCCTCCATCACTCCCATGCCCCTTCCTAGCTGGGCTGCCGTTACGTCAACCCCACACGGGGCTGATTGACAACAGACTCGCGTCTCTCACAGCCTGGGGTACCGCTGCCCTCACCCCTTCCCTCACCTTGTCCTGCTGGCCCTGCTGCAGACGAAGTCCCAGGGAACCTGGGGTCTGATGGCAGGGGCAGGCTGAGGAGGGAGGAGAGGGCTGCGAGGCTCCCCCAGGACTTCTGCAGGGGTGGGGACGACAGAGCTGTCCTCTCTGGTTCCGAAAGCGAATTGATTTTCTGTGTGGTTTTAGCCTGTTTTCTGCCCTCGTGCTGAAAGGTGGGGGCCCAGACTTGGCTTTCTGGGCCCCAGGCAGGCTGCAAGCCCAGGGGAAAAAATGAGACATCAAACAAGGCTCAAAGAGGAACCTGGCTTCCCTGGGCCAGGATCTCAGTTGGGATGCGGGATGCGGGGGCTGGATGTGGGGGCTGGGTGCGGGATGCGGGATGCAGGGGCTGGAGGCTGGCTCTCACTGACAGACAGCCTGGCTGGGTGCGTCTGTCTGGACTCACAGCAACAAGGGGCTTATCAATACTGCATCTCGGGATCTGCTCGGCTGCCTGCGGGGAGAAGTGGGGGCCGGTTAGAGATTCTCTCCTAAGTGGGTGGGGGGAAGGAGTGGGGCAGATCCTTCCAGAAAGGGGCTCGACAGGAAGGGGCTAACCAGAGGAACAGCTCTCCTTGCTCCCAGGAGTAAGCAGAGGCTTGGCTTAAAAATGTTTTTGGTGCCTGTTTTCTCCTGTAGGATTCCAATGGTTTCCTGTCTCACATTTAGGACTTTCATCCATTTTGAATTTATCGTTGCGGACGGTGGAAGAAAGTGCTCCAGTTTCATTCTTCTGCCTGTCACTGTTCACTTTTCCCAGCAACGCTTTCTCAAGAGACTGTCTTTTTTCCATTGGATGTTCTTTCCTGCTTTGTCGAAGATTAGTTGGCCATACACTTGTGGGTCCATTTCTGGGTTCTCTATTCTGTTCCATTGATCTGAGTGTCTGTTCTTATGCCAGTACCATATTGTCTCGATGAATCGGTCAGAGAAAGGCAGATAGCATATGCTTTCACTCATGTGTGGAATTTGAGAAACTCAGCTGATGAACACAGGGGAGGGGAAGGGAAACTAAGATAGAAACAGGGAGGCAAACCATAAGAGACTCTTAAATACAGAGAACAAACTCAGGGTTGCTGGAGGGGAGGTGGTGGGGGGATGGGCTAGATGGGTGGTGGGAAATTTTAAAAAAACTCTTATGTATTTTTGAGAGAGGGAGACTAGCGTGAGCGGTGGAGGGGCAGAGAGAGAGGGAGACACAGAATCCGAAGTGAGCTCCAGGCTCGGAGCTGTCAGAACAGAGCCCGATGAGGGGCTCCAACCCAAGAACCGTGAGATCGTGACCTGAGCCAAAGTCGGAGGCTTAACCGACTGAGCCACCCAGGCGCCCTGGGTGATGGGCATTAAGGAGGGCACTTGCTGGGATGAGCCCTGGGTGTCATATGTAAGAAATGAATCACGGGGTTCTACTCCTGAGGCCAAGACTACGCTGTCTGTTAACTTACTTGAATATAAATAAAATGAAATAAGAAGGTTTTGGGGAGGTGTTGCAGGGCAGGAGGCCGCGGGCATGCTGGAGCTGGGGTAAGCTCCAGTAAGGGGTATTGGAGCGGGCGGGAGGCGTGTGTGTGAACAGGATCTTGCGGAGGCTTTGGGGGAGGAAACCCCACACGTGAGCCTCAGGGACTCAAGGGCCGGGGCCACGACCCCGTGCTTGGCTCCCCCTCCCCTGGGCTCTGCTTCCCTTTCCTGCCCCTGCTTGAGGCCAGGGCCTGATCCAGCCCCCTGGAAGCTGACGGGGACAGGTCTGGCAGAAGGGTGAGGCTGCACCAGTTGGGGACAGCCGGACAGACCCGGCTCTCAGAGCTCCCTGAGGCCCTGCCGCCTCGCCTGACAGTCAGGGAATCTGAGCAAATGGCTCAGCTCGGCTCGGCTGCCGAGGGGACAAGGGCTTGCCAGTGCCCTCGGGGACAGTGACGTCCTCGGTGGCTCCCCAGAGCCCGGCCAGCGCCTGGGGTTGGAAATGGAGCTGAGTGTCCAGGACCCCGCGGTAGGGGCCCCAGGGCGGAGCCAGGCTGCCTTTCCAGGGGCGTTGTGTCACTGTGGGAACCCTCCCGTTCTTGCGGAGGCTCCCGCGTCTGTCTCCTGGAGGGAGGGCTGTCGTGCACACGGTCGGGGACTCCATCTGGGCGGGCCAGCTGGCCCTTCACAGCTCGGGCCTGGGGGGCCACTAGGTTTCCGAGAAGACAGAGTGGGGGCGCTCTCCCTGGCCTGGCGGGGAACCGTGAGCAGCCAGTTCCCGCGGAGGCCTTTCCTTGCCGCAGACGGCCAGAGGTCACGCCATAGCACCCAGCCGGCGTGTGCACCTCTTCTCCTCTGGGAGCTGACCGTTCCTGCACCACTGTGCACCTGCGTGTTTCGGAAGCCGTGTACGCAGGGAGACTTGTCTGTTCCCTTCAACCACTGAGTGATGTCTCAATGCCTCTTCTGTGCCAGGTGCCACTCTGGGCCCTGGACATAGGGGACACCGCAGACCAAAGATCTTGTCCCCACTCGGTGAGTGCCATGTGGGTCCTGCCTCCACATCCCTCCCCCTCGTCCCCAGCCCCATCGTCGTGAGCTCACAGCCTGAGATGCAGCTTTGTGATGCCCACGCCGAGTGGGACTCGGGGCTGGGCTGCTTGGGAGAAAGCAAACAGCTAAGTGTTGGCAGGAAGGAGCGGGCAATCGCTTCTAAACTTGGGGTTCTCCGTGCCAAGTTGCGGCTTGGCGTGCCTTCAAGCATTCTACGTTCCCAAAGGTTTGGTTAAAAAAAATTACTCAGTGACACTAGTTAAAGAACAAAGTAAGGCAGGCTTTGCTCCGGGGGCGGGCTACCGCCATAGGTTCGGTGGGGTTTTGCGGTGGGGGAGAGGTGGGGCTCAATTCAGAGCACAAAATGGGCAAGTGGGGATTTATAGCCACCGAGAAGGGTGGGGGCAGTGGATGGAAAATCACCAGGAGGAAACAGCAGGAGTGAGGGAGACGCGGGCTACACCGGGGTGATCAGACACCCCCTGGGGATGGCGGGCGATGAGGGACCCCGTCAGATATGGAGGGTAGGGGATTCTGGCTAGACTGACCTAGCAGGATTCTTACTCAAATTAGATGGTGGGGAGGTGAACATGGAAAGTCAAAATCAAGGCCTGGTTGAATAGGGCTCAGAGGAGGGGCGCCCGGGTGGCTCAGTCTGTTAAGCGTCCGACATCGGCTCAGGTCATGATCTTATGGGTTGTGAGTTCGAGCCCTGCATCGGGCTCTGTGTTGACAGCTCAGAGCCTGGAGCCTGCTTTGGATTCTGTGTCTTCCTCTTTCTCCCTTCCTTGCTCTCTCTCTTTCTCTCTCAAATAAACATTAAAAAAATTAAAAAAAAAAAAAAAGTAAAGGGCTCAGAGGAGCCTGTAGAATTTGGTCAAAGACAGAATCTTTGTCACGTTAACAAAATGGTGGTTGTGCAAGGATGTTGAGACCTTCTTCCTGTCCTCTTGTACCTCGGGGCGACTGAGGCTACCTCCGTCATCCTGGTCTGGTTGTGGACTTGGGGCATGGTATGGGGACACCCCTTCTCTCTGCACCGGCCCCAGCTGTTGGTTTCTGACAGGTCTGGCTGGATTGTGGATCGAGTCTGTGATCTGGGGAAAAAAGCAGTGTCATCGGCCCATTCAGACATCACACACCATCCACCGCAGCCCAGGCGGGGGCTGGGAGGCAGAGGGACATGGTTGGGGTACTGCCCAGGCTCCAGGTTTCACTTGCTCAGTGGGGGGAGGAGGTTCGGGGTGGGTAATGACACAGGAGGAGGGCTGTGTTTGAGCTGGAACGAGCAGACATACGGGGTGATGCCCGCCTCCCCTGGGCTCAGAAGCCGTCCTTGCTAAGCCCGGTGTTTCCCTCGTGTGGCTGAGCCGAGGGCAGGGGAGACCCAGCGGGAAAGCCCTCAAACCTCAGGCCCATCCTCCCTGGTGCCCCCATGGGGATGCTCCCGAGGGGCACCGGCAAACGCGTTTGAAACTGAATTTCCAACACGGCCGTTCCGAACCCTCGGCGACATGGGTGCCACCTGGAGGGAGCTGTCAGTGGGTCAGGGGACTCCGAATCGGGCTTGCCTACTGGCCACGTCAGCATTCTGAAGCAATCCGTCTGATTCTCCGGCCCCAGCCGGGTGTCCAAGGATTCTGTTCAATTCTGACGCGGACTACCTGGAATTAGACCCCACAGTGTAAGAGGTCAGTCCCACAGACTGTCCCCTCTTCTAGAGGCCAGCACACGGCCCAGACCACCTGTACTTCTGACCAACTGGCTATAAATTGGGGGTTCCCACGACTCCCTCTTCAGGTTCGATAATTTGCTTGAAGAGGTCACAACACTGAGGAAAGTGCTTTACGTGGGTTTACTGGTTTGTCCTGAAGGATACAGCTCAGAACAGTCAGATGGGAGAGATGCATAGGGCGAGGTGGGGTGGGGGGGTGTGGACACCACCTTCCCCACACCTGCACGGGCTCCCCACCTTGGAAGCTTGCCAAACCTCATCATTTAGGGTTTTTATGGAGATTCCACGATGAAGCCATGCTTGATTAGATCATTGGTCGCTGGTGATTGAACCCAAAGGTCAGGGGGTGGGGTGTAAATTCCAACCCTCTAATCCCTGGGTTGGTTTCCCTGGCAACCGGCCCCCACCCAGAAGCTACTAGAGGTCCACCAAGAGTCACCTCATTAGGGTAAACTCCTGTAGGGTTGAAAGGGGCTCATCATGAAGAATAAAACATGGTTCTATTACTCAGGAAATTCCAAATTCTACCACAGCCGGTTAAGGTGGTCGTTCTGCAGTCCAATGACTCAGGATCCCCGCCGTCGCCTGAGCCACGAACTCTCATTGTGCTGTGTTGTGGCATTTGCCTCTGTGTGGGCCTGTAGGATTTCCGTTCGCCTCTGCGAGGCCCCAGGGTAGCCCGAGGCAGCCCTCTTTGGGACTAGAGAGACCCATCGTGCAGCGTGGTCACGTTGGGTGTTTCCACGTGCTAGACCCCGTGCTGGTTGCCGCTTTACCAGGCCCTCTTACCGTCACCTCTGGGAAAACCTAGGATTTGGTCATCTTGGGCGGGGCTTAGCCACATGTTACCTCAAAATGGATTCATCCAGGGTTATTCCCTGGAAGGGCCTGTGTGAGACTAGCTTGGTCCTGACAGGTGCATGCACCCCTGATCTTCTCTGGGCACCCTGGGGTCACCAGGAATGACCCCAGGGCACATCTGAAGGCCAAAGCAGGGGGAAATATTAAAATCTTCCTTCTCTCTGAGCAGCAGCTGCCAATCCAGACGTCCCTCGTGACTGGGGTCCAGGTGGCAGAGCAACCTTGTGAGAGCTTCCCCTCCGCCCCCGTGCAGCTTTGCCAGCTCTGGGATGATGCCAGGAGCGCCCTTGACACCTCCGAGCCTCAATCCCTCTTGTGGACCCAGGGAACAAGACCGTGGCTGCCTCGGACGTGGGTGTCCAGGGAGGATCCCTAATATCAAGCCGGCAGCCCAGGCAATGTTCCTTATTCTTTTTACTGTCATTGCCCGCAGGCCGGTGTCTGTCTGCCTTCGTCTCTGCTGGGCCTGCAGTGCCTGGAGATGGCCTGGCTTGTTATCCTCAGCCCCAGCATGGCTGCCCCAGCCCGAGAACCGCTGAGGGAGAGGGCGGATGTGATCTTTCAGGCTCCCCAGTAGCTCTCCACACACACTTGGACAGGAAGGCCCTCACTCCATCACGGCTCTGGTTCCCGAGGCACAGGCAAGCTGTTGGTGCTGAGCCTCTGTTCAAAGGGTGGGTCTTGGTGGAGGGGGAGGGAGGATTTCCCAGCTGGCATCTGATGGTGGCGCTGTTGGCTCACACCAGGCACCGGGCCAGCCAGCTCTGCAGGCTCCTGGGCCAGGGCCAGTGAGGGAGGGGGGGAGGCTAGGGCAGCCGGTTGGGCAGTAAGTCCTCTCTTTTCCAGACAGCCCTGCAGGTTTCCTGGCCCGAGTCCACCACTGAGTTTTGTTGAGGTCTCTGGCCTTCCTCGGTGGCAGAGAGGACGGTGGCTGGACAGTGGACAGGGAAGGGCTTGGAGACCAGGACAGGGGCAGGGATGGAGCAGCTGGGCGGCCCTGGCTAGGGAGCCAGCATCGCCGGCCTTGACCACCCCCCAGCCTCCTGGCTTTTCTGCAGCCTACGGTCTTCCTTGTGCTGGCTTCCTGGCACCCTGGGGATAGCTTAAGACCTCTCCGTAGCCGGAAAGGGGGTCTACAGTCAGCAGCTGATGGGTGGGGAGGGCAGCGGATCAGGTCAGCAGCTATGGTTTGATGGTTGGCCTAGCCCAGCTCTGGGTGGCCTGACATCCACTCCCCATTCCTGAGACGGTACCTGTGGTTGTCAGAAAGGCTCTGTTGGGGTATTCTGCCTCTTGCCAGGATCTTTCTGGGGGCCCTAGAGGACCCCTCAGTCTTCCCTAGAAGCAAGACTGGGTACTCTGCTGGCTGCATGCCTGGCATCCTTCCAGATTTCTGGTCCATGCTGGGAACTTTTGTAAGTCAGTGGGAATTCAACAAATATGAATGGAAGCCCACCCATGACCCGGTACCATGTTGGCACTCAGCTCTTTGTGGAAAGGCTGAGTGATTAACTCCTCACTAGGAGCTGGGATATGGGGCTTGGGCCTGATCACTGATGCAGGCTAGTAACCTTGGACCAGTGGGTTTTCTTTGTAGGCCTTGGTCTGGTCATCTGGGAAGTGAAAGAGTTGAACACGATTCATTTCTTTTCTGCCTTGGGTTTCTGTTCCCCTTGTTAAGTTTCCTAATTTTACCTGTTACCTTGGTCTCCTGCCTAACATGTCCCCTAACTTCTCCTGGTCATCTTGGCCTAAGAGCCCACCCCTGTCTTGGGACCTTGTCTTTTCCCCTACTTCATTAACACCCTTACCACCACCGTCATCATCATGATCAGCCAGGTTCTGCCCCAGGCCACCAAGTTTGCATCACCGTCACATCATCATCATCACCATTATCATCACCACCACCGCCATCATCACAGTCATCCCCAACATCAACATCATGATCACCATCATCACCATCATCACCATCATCACCACCATATCACCATCATCATCACTATCGGGCAGGTTCTTCCCCAGGCTACCACGTTTGGATCACCATCATCACCATCACCACCATCCCCATCATCATCATCATCACCATCATGATCATCACCCTCTTCAACATCATCATCAGCAGCAGCAGCAGCAGCTATCATGTTTGCATCACCATCATCACCATCATCACCATCATGATCATCACCCTCTTCAACATCATCATCATCAGCAGCATCAGCTATCATGTTTGCATCACCATCATCACCATCACCATTATCACCATCATCACCATCATCACCATCATGATCATCACTCTCTTCAACATCATCATCATTATCATCAGCTATCATGTTTGCATCACCATCATCATCACCACCATCATCATCATCATCATCACCATCATCACCACCATCATCATCATCATCATCATCACCATCATTACCACCATCATCATTATCATCACCATCATCACCACCACTAGGACCATCATCATCATCACCATCATCACCATCATCACCATCATCACCAACATCACCACCACTATCATCGTCATCACTATCAGGCAGGTTCCTCCCCAGGCTACCACATTTGCATCACCATCATCACCATCATCACCATCATCACCATCATGATCATCACCCTCTTCAACATCATCATCAGCAGCAGCATCAGCTATCATGTTTGCATCACCATCACCACTATCACCATCATCACCATCATCACCATCATCACCATCATGATCATCAGCCTCTTCAACATCATCATCATCATCATCATCATCAGCATCAGCTATCATGTTTGCATCACCACCATCACCATCACCATCATCACCATCATCACCATCATCGCCATCATCGCCATCATGATCATCACTGTCAGGCAGGTCCTGCCTCAGGCTACCACGTTTGCATCACCATCATCACCATCACCATCATCACCATCATCACCATCATCGCCATCATGATCATCACCCTCTTCAACATCATCATCAGCAGCAGCAGCATCAGCTATCATGTTTGCATCACCATCATCACCACCATCACCACCACCACCATCGTCACCACCACCACCATCATGATCATCACTGTCAGGCAGGTCCTGCCTCAGGCTACCATGTTTGCATCACCATCCACCACATCGTTAGTGGCAGCAGCCCCATCACCATCTTTATTACAGCCTCTGGGCTCTTTTGGCGATTAGCGAATGACTCAGGTTCTGGAATCAGACTTCTTGGTCTCATTTCTGGCTCTGCCATGTGCAAACTTGGTGGCCTTGAGCATAACCTGCCTCTCCTCATTCTACCCTCTTGTAAAATGGGGCTGATGCCAGGGGCCAGAGGAGGTGGAACATGTCAGGGACTTGGGAAAGGGCTGGGCATGTAATAACAATTCATTTTTCTTATTGAAATGATCCCCAACGACCTTGAGAGGACACAAGGTGACTCATGGAGGTTGAGGCACTTGCCCTATACATATCGCCATTGACATTGGGCCCGCTGTCAGAAGTCAGACCTACCACCTCCAAGGCCATGCTTGTCACAATGGGGCTTACAGCCCTCCTCTCAGGGAGCTGCATATAGACATCCCTACATCTTTGCCTTGAAGCCTGTCTTGAAACCGCAGAGATGCTCTGACGGGAGAGAGGGCCGTTGACTTTTCTGGGACGTGCTGGGACGAGTGGAAGGTGTGTGGGTGACTTGTTCTGGGGCAGTGAGGGGGCTGATGGGAGAGATGGGAGAATAAGACCGACATTTCCTCGTCCCTCTTCCACCCTGTTCTTTAGTCACCTGCTGGAGACAGGACAGGTCAGGAGAGAATGTACGCTCCCATTTCTAGCCACTGTCACTTTTCCTGTTGGTTCCATTTCTGAAGGAAGCAGAGGGGGTCCTTGGTAGCAACAGACCCCTGGAACTCAAGATTTGAAGGACACCCTTTTGAGGTGTCAGGGCCTTTTTGAGACTGACGAAAGCAATGGGAGCCAGCCGCTGAGTTGGCCTTCTCTGATATCCACACCCCCGTGCGGTCCCCGCCCACACTACCTAGAGCTAGCCTCTGCAGACTGTAATGAAACATACTGAAGAAGTGATAGACAGTGACTTTTGAGGCTGGGTCACAGAAATCATCTGGCTTCTGTCTCGCTCTCTCTTGGATCACTCTGGGAAAAGCCAGTTGCCATGCTGCGAGGACACTCGTGCAGTCCCTACTCAAGTGGATCCAGATGGTATAAGACCAGGTCTCCTGCCAGAAGCCGGTGAGAACGGAGATCTCCTGCTAACAGCCATGTGAGTGAGCCAGCTTGGCCGCTCTCAGCCCAGCCCTAGGCCGGCCTTCGGATGCTGCTGCCCCAGCCGACAGCCCCACTGCAGCTTCGAGAGAGATTCTGAGCCAGAACCACTCAGCTAAGCCACTCCCAGATTCCTGACCCACAGAAACTGTGACATAATAAATGTTCATAGCTGTTAAATTCAGACAATTTGTTAATGCTGTCTTAGATAACTAATAAATGTGGCCCCCTCTCCCAGAAATGCACTTAACACCCACTTTTGCCAACACTTTCAGGACATTCAAGGAGTTTCTGACATCCAGGAAAATCAGGCTAAAATTCTCTGCCCTCTCGCAATCCCTCCAGGTGTGGAAGCAGACACACACACAGCGTGGCAGCTGGGTTCCAAGAGTGAGCTCCCGGAAGGACCAAACACGGGTCCTGCACATTTCAGTTATCCAGGAAGTTCGTAAAATGCACGGCTAAAGTGAAATGAGGTACCTGATCGTTTAAACATTACTGAAACAGCCCTACGTGGGTAGTTGCTGTTTGGGCCGGAGCATAGCTAATAAACTTCATCTCTTTTGAACAAAACATTGTGAGCTTGAAGAGTCTCAAGTCACATTCATTATCAGCAAAGTGGAAGTCGCCTCATGGTCACCGTTGCGATCTGTCCCCCACGTCACTGCCCGCACCATCATCGTCACCACCATCACCGCGCTCTTGACATCACTCTCCCCATCACCCGCCATTGCTACCATATCACTATTACTCTGGCCACCACCACCACAATCGTCACCCACCATCACCACCTCCCCAGCCACTGCTGCCCAGCACAACCCTGTCACCCTAACCATCCACATGCCTACCACCGCCACCAGCACGGCCACCCTCTATCAGGATTTCTCTGAGCTTCAGATGGCATAAAAGCCCCTGGTGACCAACAAAAGATGATATTACTTGGCAACGATGATTTTTTATAATAAAGGGAGCCCCACTTGGGAAACAAATCCTTTTCACAGAGACTGATAGGGGTGACTTCTCACAGCACAAAATAATTTGCAAAAGGAGTTCTTTCAGCAAGCAGCCTGACCTATGCGTTTCTACTGCATTTCTCTCACCCCAAGGGTCTTCTTGTGGGAACTCTGGAGAAGCGAGCCATGCCTCCAGCCTCCGACATCGAGTGCTGAGCAGACCCCCACTTCCCCCCGCCTTCCGTGGCCTGTGTCACCCTGCGCCGGGCCCTGTGCCTGGGCCTTTGCACTCAAGCTCCCTGAAGAGGATGGACTGGAGTGGGGGGGGGGGTGGCTGAGTGCCCGGCCGGCCCCACTCTTGGGAAGAGAAGCCAAAAGGAGACCCGTCCAGGAGCAGGTCAAGAAGGACATCTTTGCCTGGGGAGAAGAAGGTGATCTGTTGGTCTTCCTTCTGGGGAACGTTTTATTTGATGCCATTTTCCCTGTTGAGTGGCCTCTGCAGCGCTCACTTCGAGCAGCGGAGCTTTGTAGAGTTGTCTGTTCTTGTAGGCACTGGAGTGTTTCCTCTGGCCCTGCTCACAGAGCGGGCACCACGTGCTGGAGAGGTCTTGGATGTGTCCTGCCCTGCAGAGTCGCCGTCCTGCTCTCAGAGGCTACCCAGACTAGCTTGTTCTTTGGGATGCTTGCCCTGCACTGACCGGCCTGCCGCCACTTTGTGTAGAGTTCTGGCTTCCTGCTGTCCCTTCTGAAGGAGAGCTGGTCCACTCCGGCCAGCCAGAGGCGGCACATCTGTTGTTCTGCTCGTCTGGCATTTACTCCCCTCCCTCCATTTATTTTTTCTTTTGGTGGGGAGAATTCCTTTCTCTACTCTGCGTGTGGGGGGTCGTATGGACTAGACGCCCCCTCCCTGCTTCGTGACCCTATTCTGGGAGTAAAGATGGCATCCAGACCTAATCAGTTGGACTTTTCCTTTGGGCTTTGGGCTCTCAGAATAACGGAATGCATGACTCCCCTTGACTCAAGGAACTTTAATCCTGGCACTCTTGCTAGAATTGTTTGCAAAGAGAAAATCTCTTTATTCTGATCTTGAACCCGGCTGAATGCAGGCTTACATCGTCACGGGCTAGCTTCAGGAGCGGGCCTGCCTGGGAGCGAAACCAGTGGGGAGGGCAGAAGTGAGCAATACAGAGGGAAACTGAGTTCCGATGACATCATTCCAGTGCGAGGCGTCAGCTGTTTCGGACACGTCCTGGAATTGTCAGTGACACGAGCCAAAAAGGTCCCCTGGGATGGTTGAGCAAGTTTAAGTTGTGTTTCTATCCAACTGAGAAGGTCTTTAATTCAGCCAGGATCCCTCGTCTGAAGAAAATCACTGTCATTTGGAGGAAAAGCCTCTAGGCTTTGAGGAAACCATCCTCTGTGTTTCGAAAGATGTCAGAATAGTTTCTGTCATGGACCACGAGCGCTGGTGTTTTCCTTCTCTTCGTTCTCTGGGACTTGGGCTCCTTCCCAGCCCTGGCCATTCTTTGGGCAGGACTTCAGAGGACAATGGCAGTGGCCAACTGTAGATGAGGCCTGGCTCAGAGAGGCGGATCCTGTGGTACCTGTGGTGGGTGCTGGGAGGTGCCAGGTGGGCGAGGAGGAGTAGAGAAGACCACTTATTTGCTTCTCAATTTAACCTTTGATCTGGTTTGTGAATCTGATGCCCAAAGAGCCTGTACATCAAGGACTCAAAGATTTCTTTTTTAGAATCTAATGTCTGTGTCTTTTCTAAGCTGATAATTTGCCATTAAAATATTTGTAGGGAACCCAAAGGAAGGAACCCTAAGTAGGGAAACAAGAATTAAATGATCTAAATCCACACGTGCCTTTTCTTTCTCAGGACCCTAAATCTATCATCACCCCTCAATTAACTCAACCTCTCAATTATTTCTCCTTCTTCTTCTTCTTCTTCTTCTCCTCCTCCTCCTCCTCCTCCTCCTCCTTCTTCTTCTTCTTCTTCTTCTTTTAATGTTTATTTATTGCTGAGAGACAGAGAGAGACAGAGGGTGAGCCGGGGAGGGGCAGAGAGAGACACACACAGAATCTGAAGCAGGCTCCAGGCTCCGAGCAGTCAGCACAGAGCCCGACGTGGGGCTCGAACTCATGAGCTGCAAGACCATGACCTGAGCCGAAGTCAGACGCTTAACCAACTGAGCCACCTGGGCGCCCCCACCTCTCAATTTCTGAGCAGCACACTAGTGTGGGAAGATCCCAGAGATTTGTGGGGTCCACTCACAGAGAAGGAATTTTACCCCAGGATTGTTGCAGAAAGAGGTTTATTATGGAGTATTACATGGCTTCTTAAACTGTTGGGGGCGGGGAGTGGGGCGCTGAAGAAACAGATTCCAGTGTGAGCTCTGAGGTATGATCAGGAAGTTGTTTCCATTAAACTGGGGCCCCCTGATACTACTGCAGGCTCTGGCACCCAGAGGCCCCTGCTCTGAGCCCCACCAGCGGAGCACATCCCTGCACCCTTCCCCAGAGCTTGGGTCCACACGCCCACCTTGTGGGAGCACATTCCACTGACGGTAGAGCCTAGACCACACCTGGGGGTGGGCTGCAGGGGATTCTGGGAGAGGTAGTTTCCCGCCCCCCCCCGCCCCCCCCGCCCAGTCTCTGCAGAATAAGCCCTGAGGAGGCCGAAACAGACATCAGCAGGCGGGCCTCAGGCATCTCATGGTCTACCCTCTGCAGCCAAGATCCCCTGACTCTACTCCTTCCCAAATGCCAACTCCAGAGCAAACAACATGAGCGACCAGCTGCTCCTGCGTGATGGAATGCAGACATCTGTCATAAAAGTCAACTGTCCACATCCTTCCCCGAAAGGAGGACCCAAGTCCCACCAAATTCTAAAATCAGCCACTGACCACCCACCCAATTTAAAGTAGTAGGGCAAAGAGAGGGAAAAAGGAAACCCAAGACACCTTCTCTTTATGCAACTGGCCCGTCAGCCATCTCGTCGGTGTTTGTAACTTTTCCTTCCACTGCTGTTCCCTGTTCTTTGATCCTCAGTGAGCGCCTCTGCAGGGCTAGGCTCCCAACCTGGAGGCTGACTCACAGCTCTATCCCTGCTGGCTCTGAGCTCCTGGTGGTCCCACCACTGTGGGGCTACTGTAGACTCGATCAACCCCATCACAAGACACTCCAGTAACAGGAAGCAGCTCCCCCAAATCGTGTGGCATCTAGAACACTCCCTCTACCTCCATTGAGGTGAGCAGCCTTGAGTTTCAGGATCAGTTTCCCGGACAACGTTCTCTCTTGATCCAGTGGCACGATGAGCCCCAGATGGCCAAGGGGTCCTTTCTCTTCATCGGATGCATTGCTGTGTCCTCCAGTTAGGTCTTCCCTAGGGCACCAAGGCCTCTAAACTGGCAGAGCCTGGAGTTGTGCAGACACGAAACAAATAGTCATCGGGTGCCTACACCCAGTGTTTCCCTGGGGGAGTGTTGCAGGGTACTTGCGGGCTCAGAGTTCACCCCGCATCCCACAAGATGGCACTCACCCTGATGTGTCGTCACCGGCTTCTGTCCAGCACCATGACTGAGTCTTTGGAGGGTCCCCTATCTCACGCCATTACTCTGGAATGCCATGTTTCTGGGTGACAGGTGCAGGGTAAGACTGGTGCATTCCACGTGCCACACCATTGCCTCCTTTTGTGTGTGTGTGTGTGTGTGGCAAGTTCCTTTGCCAGGAGCCACGCTGTGTGAGGTGGCACGGAAGGCAGTCGGCAGGTCTATAGATTTGCAGAAGCATGGTGAGCGGGGAAAACAAATCTGTATTCCAGATAAGTGTCTGTTCCAGGGAGGCCAACTGGCTTTCCCATCTTTGATGGAAAGAGCCTGGTTCCCCAGGGGGTGTGCTCCCATCGGGGCTCAGCTGACACTTCTGCTGCACTTGGAAGGGTGGTGGTGGAACTGCCTTGGGAGCGGAGAGTGGGCCGTTGACATTTCCCATAATCCCCATCCTTGCCTCCACGTCTCTGTGTCCGGGAGCCCGCTGAGCTCACATGGGGGTGGCCGGGGACAGAGGCTCACTGGCATCTGCAGAATGGGTCGGCTGGTCCACCTGATTCTCGAGAGCCTCCCCTGCAGTGGGGACCGGGGCTCATTCTGAGAGGCCCAGCCCCCACACTCCTCCACCCTTTCTCTTCCCAAGTGTAACCCCTCGGCCAAACCTTTAGACGTTCCCACATTCACTGGGCCTGTGTGCTCTCATTTCTCTTTCTGGGACCCAGTGGAAAATCAGCTGTGCTGCTGGGGTTCTGCCCACAGGGAAGATTTCCCTTTGCCAACCCACTTTAGGACCCTCCCGGGGGAGAGCCTTGGCACAGCGACATCTGCTTTTGGTCGGTGCCGGCATTTTGTGCAGAGGCTGCAGACTAGGCTTTTCCTTCCTTAGTCGGCTGGTCGCGGGGAAACCCCCGGGTGGGTGGAAGGAGAGGTGGCCGCACCATTGGAGTAGCTGTGAGTTGCCTCCTGATGCGATATCTTGGGTTTTCAGGACCTGCTGGCCTTGGTCTTTTGTTTGCGCCTTAGATGGGGCTGCTGCTTGGCGTGGCCCAGGGGGTGGGATCCCATCCGGTGACACTGGGTCCCTGGGCACTCTGAAGGGATCTGTGCCTGGCTAGAAGTACAGTCTCCGTTCTGTCTAATAGCAACTGAGACGCAGTTGTCTCTAAAGGAAATCGTTGTTTGCTGAAGAGGCTTCACTTCAAAACCCAAGGGACAGACACTGATTCTCCATACAGTCTCCCCATCTGCCACAGACACTCTGAGCCCTGCCAGATCTCAAGGATCTTAAGAGCCAAGAGGAAATGCTGCTCGAGCCACAGCCCGGACCAGCTAGCGAGCTTCCTCCCGCTGTGAGCCCCAGTCTTGCACGGGGGAGAGGGGGGCCTGTGCCTTGTTTGAGTGGGAAGTGGCAAGGTATAGCAACCTCTTTATTTTCGCCATTGGAGGGGACATCGGAACATACCCCAGATCAGGTCCCTGAATTTTCAAGAGGTTTATCTCCTACCTTCTGGCACACCTGGGTCTTAGCAAGGTTTAAGAGGTCTACCCGGGACTTCTTGCTCTGAGACCCTGTTGCCATGGGGTCATCCATACAAGGACACCAGCACCCCCTAGGGGGCCCTGGGGGTGATGAAGGCCCCTATGGATGGAATTAGGACTCTGAGACAGAGAGCTGATGTAGCTCCAGGTACGACAATGAAATTGTGTGGCTGCCTTTGTCAGGGTTCAGCAAAGTGGATCTAAATGTGACAGAGGAAAAAGCACGTGCCAGGTCAATAGCCAAGTATCAGGCACTCCATCAAGGGGACCACCCTGGGGCAGTGACTGCAGTCACCACGTGAGCAAGTTTGTGATGGCCCCTGGTTGCTCTGAGACCCACTTGTGTTCTGCGTGGATCCATCAGGTGGGCCTAATGGGGGTGTGACAAGGAGACATAGGAATATGTCTCTGATGGTGACACGGGACCTGAATCTCTCCAGGGAGGCACGGTGGCTCTCATTTGCTCTGGGGGAGGAAACGGTAGTCCCAGAGCCTCGGCCTTGCTCCTTCCTTTCATAACGACTCTCGCTGCGTGGGTTGGGGCCCGTGTAGGATTGTGCCAATCTCCGTGCCTGTGTCCCCCAACCGCACTCTCAGTGCAGAAATAGCCGGTGTGGTTGGTGAGCCTGCTGGGCTCACCGTGAGACAGCTGAGGCTCAAGTGTCAGGGTGTTGTGGCCTCCCCGGCCTGTATGCTGACGGGGCCACAGTGGATCCGGGGTCTCAGGATCATCCTCAGCTCAAAGCCATGTCTAAGAACGCCCAAGGGCTGGGTATTCTCTCCTGCGTGGGCAGCGCACCGGTCTGTGGCCACAGGTCCCTTTGGGGAAGGCTAAGAAGCTTGACGGGACACACGTGTGGGGCTGTGTGAGGCCATTTGTAAACAGGGCCATCGTCCCTTGTGCGCACATCCCTTTGCAATGTGACTTTGCGGCAACTCCCATCAAGAGGTAGAGACTATTTCCTTTTGAATCTGGGTGGCCTTGTGACTTCCTCTGGTCAACAGAATGTAGTGTAAATGACATTGTGCCAGTTCGGGGCCAAGGGTTTCAGAAGCCTTAGTTGCTTCTATTCCTTCCCTGGCAACCCCGCCTTCTCCATTGGAACCAGCCCTGCCGGCCTCCTCGGGGATGAGAGGCCACAGGAGGCAGAGATAGGCCAGCTGGCTGAGGCCCCAGGCCTCGTGAGGGGCTGGCCAGGACGAGCTGAGCCTGGCCTAAGAGGCAGAATTTCCTAGCTGACTTCAAGACTCATGAGCGATAGCAGTGTTTCAGCCACTCGGTTTTCGAGTGGTTTGTTACGCAGCAGATACACGTGCCGACCCCCACGGGGCCCGGCCCCCTTTTCATTCAGAGGGCTCGGGGCTGCAATGGGGCAGTAACTACTGCAGTGCCTCAGGTCAGGCTCCTGTTCACCAGGCCCGAAGGGCTGATCGAGCAGGACCGAGGCAGGCTGCCACCTATTTTAGCCCCGGGGTTCCGTGATCAATCGCTCGCTATCAGCGAGCTCTAGGAGTGAAGCCATTCTGGTAGGCATTCTGGCTGGGCCGCTCATTGGGGTCACCATACCCCCTGGGTTCTGGGGGATGAGCGCTGCTGCTCTGAGATCCCAGGGCAATCGCATCACTGGCTCCCTCTCCCCACCAAGCTCTATCCTCAGGGGCCCGAAAATCCGTCGCTCCCTTTAGGCGTAGTTGGGTCCCCTAGCCAATTGAGATTCCACTTCTGGTGCCGGTTCCTGTGAGGCTCAGCGTTCAGTGGAAGAGAAAAGATCTATTTCACTTAGTTGAAGTGTAAAGGGATTCACTCTCGGGTATTAAATGGCTTCAGGAACCATCAGGAGGCCGGAAACAAGAGATTCGAGCTGAGTGTCCGGGAAAGACAATCCGCCATGGAATGTACGGGCCAGGTGGAAGGACAGGAAGCTGCCCAGGAGCCGGCGGGCCCACTCACCCACCCAGCTCAGGTCAAGCCTAAGTCCTGCACAGGTGCATGTGATCCGTGGAATCTACAGCTCAGCTTGAACTCAAGCTGCAAAGGGTTCTGGGAAGTGTAGTTCTTACCATTGCAGCTTCCATAGTTCAGGAAGGCGTGCTCCGACTCCAAACAGATGGGGAGAACCAGCGCCCCGTGGCCACACACAGCCCATAATCCCTGGACACTGTGCTTTCCAAAGGGTGGCATGGGCTACATACCACGTTGTCCTGATCTCCCACCCTGCCGGAGCAGGGGGGAAGTTGGCCCCTAAAACTCAGGACAGAAGGTAAGAGGTTAGGGCCGGACTGCTGTCAGCATCTTAGCTACTGCTCGCTCACTCCTTAGCACTGGGAGCTTCTGCGACCTATCAAGTTTGCCATAAACTCACGGGATGCGGATTTTGTCACTCGTATCCTGTCAAGCGTGTCTTTGACTCTTTTTTTGCATGGGGCCCATAGCTTGGCTCTGAATGCTCTCTCTCCCCTGGAGGCGTGACCTTGGTTACTTCTTTTCTGTGCCTCATTTTTCATCGTCTGTAAAATGGGCACAATCATATTACACACTCCCTGGAACTTATATGAAGATTAAAGTAGCTAATATTTATAGAGGCCCTAGCACATTGCTTGGCAGAGAATATGCATTTAACAAACGCTGGGTTTTGTTTATTATGATTATTGATATTGTTGACGTATCTATCCTACAAATAGTAGTTCTACCTCGTTTCATTGCTTAAGACAAAATTCTCCTACATATGCACAAGAGCATGTTAAACTTTAATTGACTTTAGTAAGGAATGAATTAATGAGCTAGCAGGAAGTTAAAAGTAGCTGATTTGAAGAACAAGTCAGGGGCAAGTCAGTGGGGAAAGGCAAGCTGAAATGAGCTGAAATAAGCTTGCTAAGTTAGATTCAAGACCACTTAATGGCCTACAGAGCAATAAAAAGATAACCTTCGGGGCCATTTTCTCCACTGGAAACATAAAACCATTACTCCTTGCCGGTTTCTACAGGTTAAAACCCCTAACTTTCAGGGCTGCGGAATACTTGGGCTCCTGGCTGTTGTGCATTGTTAGGGAAACAAAGCTATGCTCCCCAGAGAATCTGATGCTCTGGCAGACTGAGGAAATGCTCTCGCAGGATATCGGCGAGTTGAGTGGTCATCATATTTCCTTTCCCCAAATTTGGGATACGCTTTAATTATTAATGTGTGCATGTGAAGTTCCAACCCATCATAAAGATATGGAGGAAACAGCCCTGTAAGGTGGGTGGCTGATTTTGCCGTCTCTAAGGGGAGCCCGTGCCTTCTGGCTTCTGGGAAAGGAGGGAGGTGTTATTGGGAGGGATGCGTCTGTGTGGGTAGGTGTCTGTCCTGTGTAGGTCGGCCCCTGGACGGAGACGGGGACCCTTTGGTTCCCATGAAGCCCTCGTTTTGATGGATCGGGGAAGCAAGGACATCAGAGCTGCTGGCCACCCTGCTGGTGAAAGAAAATCGGGCAGCTGATAGAGGCATTTTCGACTTTCTTCTTCCTTGGTCAACTTTCCAACCAAGATGAGCCTATTCACGGCACCCCAAGGCCACTTGAACGTGATTTGGAGAATGTGGGTATGTTTACATGAGACATCCACAGAGGCATCTGACACACGGCCGGTCACACAGGGTGTCAAGTTGGGGGATGGGAGCTCTTAGGACAGCTACCGGTTAGGAAGCCTGGACCCCTGCCTTCTGCCCTGGCCCAGCAGCCCCCTCCCTGCAGAGCCCCAAGAGAGACACTTAAGGAGGCAAAGACAAGCACAGCAAACCTTTGGTGGCGGCTGCAGCCCTGGTGTGCCGCCTGTGGGTCTCTGGCCGGCTGGGCTCTGGGTGCAGAGAGTGCCATCCTCTCCCGACCCCTCAGACCTGAGTCTCAGACCTTGCCACTGGGCCGGGATGAAAAATACGTCTGCCAGTGTCATTGGGAAAGCTGGGGTTCATACTTAGAGGAACAATGCTACCCAGTCACACCCGAGAGCGTAAGGTGTGTGGGCAAAGGAAGCTCCATAGGTGTCCAGACTTCTGACCTGTCGGGTGAAGGCGTGGGGAGCCCGGCCCAAACCTCAGTCATTTCTGACCTTCTGCACAGTCTTGGCCATATCCGGTTAATACTGGTACCGTATCGTCATTATAATTCTTCAGACGGACTCGGCGTTTCAGCTAAATACATTTCTTTCCAAAGGGAAATGTATGTGTATCATTGTCCCAAATGAAACACCAGAATCCGCTTTTCAAAAATAGAAGGGTAACTGTAAAAAGAAACTTCGGGAAGCGAAAACGATGTTTTTTATCTGCGGCAAATACTGGCTTTTACCTGAGAGCAGCTTGTGTTGTGGTTTTTCTTTCCTTTTTCTTCCCCTCCTCACCGCCCCTGCCCCCCCTCCCTCCCCCCTCTCCCCACCTCTCCCTCCCTCTCTCATTAAGGAGGGAAGTCAGCATGTTTAGAGAGAGCTGCTGAGGTTTTCTCCTGGTCACTCAAGCTCTCTCTGCATGGGGGTCTGGAGTCGGTGTCATTTAGAGCAGCATCTGGGCTTGGCTTCTTCACCCAAAGTCTTTTCTAAGCCTTTCCTATCTCACCCTTTGAGGAACTTTCCCCTCTCATCCTCCCCTCTTCCTCACACTGCTTTGGGGGAGACTTCCTCTCAAGAGGAAGAGAGAGAGAGAGGGAGAGCGAGAGAGAGCAAGTGAGAGAGGGGAGAGAGAGAGAGAGAGAGAGAGAGAGAGAGAGACGCTCCCCCCCCTACAGAGAGAGAGCCCCTCCCACCCCCCCCCCCCCGCAGAGAGAGAGAGAGCTTGGCTGGGAGCTGCTTTTCTCTATCTGTGCAGCTCTCCAGGGAGCGGGTTGGCTTCGGGGTGCTTTGAGACACCCCTTTCTCACTACCACCTCGCTGGCTTCCTTCGAAATGGTTCTGCTTTCATGGCGACCCCCCACCCACCCCAAAGGCATTCAGAGACTCAACAGCAGCCTTCTGTGTCCCTCTCTCCCTTTCTTGTTCACCCTGGATGTTTTGGCACATTTGAGATAAAAGCAGATCAGCGTTACAGCCCTTACTTTCTGAGTTGGAAACTTGATTTCCGACGGACATTTGCAACGTGCGGAGATCATTCTCATTCACAGAAGCCGCCAGTGACTGCGCTCCTGTCGTGTGCTAGGCTTTGAACTTAGTGCTTTGTTGTCTTGTTAACTCCTCTCAATAATCGATGGGGGGAAGTATCACCCCCATTTTATGGATGGGAAAGCTGAGATTCGGGAAGTTTAATACCTCCTCCAAGGGAGCCCATCTTATCGGAGCGGGAGCTTAGATTGGTACCCAGGACTCTCCAGTCCCAAAAGGCTGTTTACTTTCTACAACGGTGGTGGGTTCTCACGCTTTGTTGAGCCCCAGAAACACGGGTAGAGTGTGCCACTATTTACCTACCTTGATCCCGTCTCCAGGGGAGGGGGCGGGGGCGGGGGCGGGGGGGTTAGATATTTGCACTTTAACAGAGATATTCTGCATAGATCCTGCAGAGATAGTCTGATGCCTGTCCAGGTGTGCTGGCCAGTGAATCACGCCATGCTCCCTCTTTCCAGGAACACACATGTGGCCGCTACTTTGTGGTCACCTGATCTCCTGGTTTTAGCTTTCTGAAAAGTAAAATGAGGTCTTCATATGGCTGATTTCTAAATGAAATTTCGAAGTGAGATTTAGATTGGAGCAAAAATAACATTTGAATGAACCAATTCTTCCCCTCTTGAAAACGTCTGGGAAATGTCTGTATCAAGGTTTTGATAAAAAATTTCCCCATAGAATGGATACACTGCTGTCAGTGTTCATAGAGGCAAATCTAAAACATTTTACGTATCTCCGTTACTGTATCGGATAACCCTGAAGTCATCAGAGAAAGACTGGACTATTACTACAGAGGAAGACTGTGTGCATTAAAAAATAGATAAATGAATAAAAAAAAAGACGGGCGCCTGGGTGGCTCAGTTAGTTGAGCGTCCGACTCTTGATTTCATTCAGCTCAGGTCATGATCTCACAGGGTTCGAGCCCCGTGTAGGGCTCTTAGCTGACTGAGCAGAGCCTGCTTGGGATTCTCTCCCTCCTTCTCTCTCTCTGCCCCTCCTCTGTGCTCTCTCTTTCTCTCTCAAAATAAATAAACTGAAAAGAAAAAAGAAGGGAGAAAAAGAAAACTGTAAAACGACAACGATTAAATAAAAAGGATCTCGGATTTAATCCTCTGAGCCTGTTAGAGGATGATCCGTTGCATTTCCTCTCCCTGTGCACACATAAAGTCTGCACTTCCCAGCCTCCCTTGCGGTTAGATCGGGGTCACCTGACGGCGTCCTAGCCAAGGGATGAGATCAGGAGTGGTGCACACCACCTTCAGGCCTGGCCATGGCCGTTTGCACGTGCCCTTCCTGGCAACCTCAGAGGTCTGAAGGTGACATTGCAAGACTGAAGGAGCCTGGAGTTCCGAGTCACCGCCTGGACGAGACTCAAAAGGGCTGTCTGGCCTACTCCGGACTACGGCTTGAGAGGGCTACAAACTGGGATTATGAGAACGCTGGGGTTTTGGTGTTGTTGTGGAGAGCAGCCAACCGCCCTAATATGTCCCCTTGGCCAGAGAGCCCTATTAACCAGGAGACGCTCCTGCCGATCATCACCGTTGGTAAGGATGGAGAAGCTGTGGACAGTGCTGTCTTCATCTGAACAGTCGGTATTCATTTAGCGCTCACTAGGCCAGGCTCTGGGGTAAATGCTTTCTTACATCGTGTTGTTTAATCTCCAGGACAACTTGTGGGGAGGCGGGCATTGATGGGTCCGTCTTCAGATGAGGAAGGGGGGACTCGGCCGGGTTCACATGGGCAGTGAGAGCTGGTGCTGGAGTTTGAGGGCAGGTCTGCCTGAATCCCGTCTTCCCATCGGTCAGCATGCTCCATGGATTTATCCGTTCGGTCTGGATGGGTCGTGGAGGGATTTCGAGGGGAGAGAATGGTGTGCAGCCTGGCAGGTCTGGTAGATGCCTGTGCAAAGGCGTGAGAGAGAACATGGTGTCTGACCCAAGGGTTCTAGAATGCAGGCTGTATGCTCTCTCGAGGTGGCATCTGCTTTGGTGACCTGCGGTGTGACCATACTATCTCAAGCGATGCAGATTGCACACCAGACCATTCTGCAATCTGTGCCCCCTGTCAGCCAATCTCAGCGAAGCCTCTCTTTCCTGGCCTCCTTTCATCTCATTTCACATCTGGGCTCAATGAAGCAGAATTTCAGGTCTTCAGCTGGTCCGATCGATGCGTCCGTTATCACCTCAATCTAAAAATGGCTTCTGAGGGCATTTCCAGTTGAATGACCTCATTTTCAGCCATGGGGTTTGTATCGTCAGATCCCTGGGGGTGATAGCCTAGACCTGCAGTTGGGTGAGGTCCCTGCTCATAGTTGGGCACAATCGATTTCCCTTTTCAGGTTGTCTTGACTTAACAATTTTAACCTTCCCAACTCAAATCCGTGAAAGGTGTCTTTATCCCCTCGGATCCAGGGGAGCCAAATGCAGTCGGACTTTCCTCGTGTGGAGTCCCACCAGCTCTCCAGAGGCTCCTTCCTTATTGAAGTGGGGGTTGAGCAGCTCCACAAAGCTGGAAGGCAGACACATTTAGCAAGTGTCCAGGGGCATCAGAGCTCTGACAGTTGCCTTCTGCTCTGCATATGAGAGATTTTCACCTTGTGAGGATTCTAGAGAGCACCCGTAGACCCCAGAAGGGAGTCTTGCTTTTTGGAAAGTGGTAATAGCTCTGAAATGGCAAACAGCATCGTTTCTGAGCTCCCAGGCTAGCAGTGCTGATGTCCATTGAGTCCGTTGGAAGCTGTTAGCAGGGGCTGACCAGCTGGTCCTAGGAAGATGGGTTCTTCCTTCCTTAGCAGGCAGGACATGCCGTGGCCATGACTGTCTAGATTCCTAACCAGCCTCTGTCCCCCCTGGGCAAGAGCCCACCTTATCTTGAGATCAGTGTACTAGGCACAGGGAGGAAATTCTTGGCAAATGGGGCATAGTCAGGAAGGAGGCATCATCGTTTTGAGTCCTCCTCTGGCGGAAACATCAGGCAGGCGTTTTGCAGGAGGGAGACTTCATGTCTGGTGGGTGCATCAAGTTCTGCAGGGGAGGGGCTGGGATCCACACAAGCTTCTGCACCTCGGAGTGTGTGAGTGTGTGAGTGCGTGTGCGTGCGGACAGAAGCGTGAGAGAATGTGTGTAGATGTGGGCATAGGCATGGTGTGTGGGTGGGTGAGAAGCATGAGGAAACCATAGAGGAGCCATCACAGAGAAGTTGTCGAAGAACTAGAACTACATTCTAGAACAAGAAGGTAAAAGAAAGGCATCAGTGAGCCTGTGGGAAAGTGGGGGGATGACTGGGGGGTGGTCCCTCTCCCTCTTCCCATTGGGTTCTCCCAGCAGCCTGGTAGGTGGGCCAGGAAAATACATGGAAGCTCAGAGAGGTCAAGTGACCTGCCCAAGGCCACAAGGCTTTTAAGTGGAAGGTTCCAACTGAAAGAGACTTTATGGAGAACGGACAGTCTCTCTGTGGGTCAAGGATGATGAAACTGACATCAGCTTAAGTTAAGGTGGGAGAGGGGCGCCTGGTTGGCTCGGTCGGTTGAGCGTCTGACTTCAGCTCAGGTCATGATCTCATGGTCCATGAGTTTGAGCCCTGCATCGGGCTCTGTGCTGACAGCTCAGAGCCTGGAGCCTGCTTCAGATTCGGTCTCTCCCTCCCTCTGCCCCTCCCCTGCTCATGCTCTGTCTCTTTCTCTCAAAAATAAATAAACATTAAAAAAATTTTTAATTAAGATGGGAGAGACCCCAGGAAGGAAACATGCCTTGACATATAATGCTTCCTTTAAAGGGCTGTCCCATGGCCTTAAGAAGAAAGGTTATGGCCCTTCTTGGTGGATGAATGAGCCCCCAGACAGCCTCCTTTCCCCAATCCTGTCCTGCAGGGGGAAGGTTTCCCCAGGTTCCCCCAATCACCTTTCAGAGTCCCTCAAAGGACTCTCTCAGGCCTGGGTCCCAGCATGTTTTCATTAAAAAAAGAAAAAAAGACTCCACGCTTATGGCAAAACTGAGGGATATTCTGTTTCTTGGTTTTAGGTTTTTATTCTTTGAGCTCATAATGAATTTTTAAAAAATGCATCTTGTGGCTCTGGGACCTGATGGAAAATGGTGGGAAATGAATTGGTAAATACTTTATTTACACGTTCTTATGTACACTTTTAACTGCTTTCTGATCCTCTCCTTGGATTTTGCTCCCCTCTGAACCCATGCTTGCTTATCGGGTTAACCATATTCGGATTCAGAGTAAGGTGTGTCCCTAGTAACCGCAGTAATTTTCATCCGGCGTTGGGGAGTTTACAGAGCATGTGCACCTCCCCTCGATCCTTCCCGAGTGGCTTAAGAGACGGAGTGCACAATCTGGGGTGAGCATTTTGGGTTTGACTTCTTGTTCTGCTACTTACCGAGTGCCTTGGGCAGGGCCCTGAAGTGGAGGGAAACCCTGGGTGTCTTATCTCACAGAACTGCTGTAAAGGTAAAGAAAGAAGGTCTGGTGGGGGAGGAGCTGAGCACGTCCCCCTTTCTTGCTGACTCCTTCATCCCCCATGCCTAGCGCTGAGCACACGGTAGGCATCTGACCTATAGACCACTCATTCATCTATTTGACTCATCTCCACCGAGTGCTTCCTGTGCATCAGGCTTTGTCCTAAGTGCTTGGGGCACAGTGACGAACAAAAATGAAGATTTACATAATACATCAGCGAGTGATATACTAGATTAGAAGGTGGTATTGCTGTGCAAAAATGCCAAGCTTAGGAATAGTGGTGCCAGGGTGGGAGAGAGGCAGAAGGCTGTAGAAACCAGGGTGGCCACGCTAGGGCTCCAGAAGAAGATGGCCTCTGAGCAAACACTTGGAAGGGGTGAGAGAATCAGGTGCAGGTGTCTGGGGAAGAGTATTCCAGGCAGAGATGGCAGCAGCTGTGAACCCAGGTGGACACCTGCCTGCTGTGTGCAGGGAAGAGAAAGGGGGTGGCTGGAGTGAGGCCAGAGTTAACGGAAGGCGGATCATGTGGGCCTGGGCTGGGGGGCAGGGTAAGGATGTTCATTTTACTCTGGGTGAAATAGGGATTGCTTACTGGATTGTGAAGCGTCACTTTGGTGGATGAGTGAAGGGCTCACTGCAGAGGGTTCAGGGCAGAAGCTGGGGAATCAGGTGGGAGGCCACTGCGGGTGAGAGACGACAGGGTAGGGGTGGGGGAAGAGCTTGGATTCTGGATCTGTCTTGGACTCTGGATCTGTCCTGACGGCAGAGCCAGCAGGATTGGCCGATAGAGCCGCTATTAGGCACATGAGAAAGAGAGGAATCCAGTGGCAGGAAAGGATTGCCATCGGCAGAGACAGAGAGGTCTAAGGTAGAGCAGGTTTGGGGGAAAAGTGTCATGGTTCAGCTTCTCTAAAGCTCAGATTCCCACGCACAAACAAGGAGACGGATGCGGAGACCCGAGCGAGGATCCTGAGGTTGCGAAGCTCAGAGCTGAGATTTGGGGCAGAGCTGAGATTCAAAGGCAGGCAGAGCCATGCTTGGCCGCTTTCCTTTGCCGGATTCTGGAGAATGAAGGCGTGAAGCCAGGTGCCTGCTCGGTGGGTGTCTGTGTGACCCTGCGTGGGGAGGAGTGGTCAGCCCAGAAAGGCACCCCTATGTGCTCCTTGTGTGGGAAGGACTGGGAGGGGGTCAGGAGCCAGAAGCCTCAGGTTACTGGTCTTAGATTCTGGACTTACACTCTAGACGATGTGTACTTCGTGCAACATATACGGAGCACCTACTATGTGCCGGGTCCCGTGTTGACTGTTGACAACATCATTGAATGATGCATCATTCCTCATCTTCCGAACACAGTGCTTAGCAAGATGTGCATAAAGTTTCTCGCGTCTTCTTCAGGTGAGGTTTTCCCAGTCACCTCGAGAGACATCCGAGACCTGGGCCCTGAAGCAAATTTGTTTCCTTCTTCAGCTGCGTGTAATATGTATGTTGTGCTGGTGTGTGAGTGCACATAGATGTGTGCACTTGAATGTGTGTGTTTTGGCCTATTCTGTGTCTGTGTGCTTGTGTTTTTAGTGCGTGGGAGGGTGTGGCTGTGTGTGTGCGTGTGTGTGTGCGCATGCCCACTGTTCTGTGTCTGTCTGCGTGTGTACGTGTGTATGTGGCTGTATGCATGTGTGTCTATGCTAGTGTCTGTGTCTCTCCATGTGCCATGCGTGGACTCCGTACACGTATGCTCGCGTTCACTGATCTGAGAGACCTTATCCACATGGGGATTCCTGGCAGCGGGTCCTTACCCCTCCCCATCTCCCTCTAGCACCTTCTGTCTCTCCCGTTTACAGGTTTCCCACCACACTTTTTATTCCTCTTCCAGACACTCCCAGCTCAGCTTTGCACTTGAGTCTGTAGGCCCCAGTCACTATTGCCCTGCCTCTTTTCTCTGCACCTGGAGGCCATTCTCAGCCTCCCCTTTTCTAAGGGTTGTGTTTCCTGCTAAGGCCACGTGCATTTTCTGAATAGCAGGAGGTTTTATGGAGTCTGCACTTCTGTTTAGCAGCTTGAAACGTCCTCATTTTAAAACTGTCCATTCTAGGGGTGCCTGGGTGGCTCAGTCGGTTGAGCATCTGGCTCTTGATTTTGGCTCAAGTCATGATCTCAGGGTCATGGGATTGAGCCCCATGTCGGGCTCCTCACTGAGCATGGAGCCTCCTTAAGATTCTCTCTCTCTCTCTCTCTGTCTGTCTTTCTCCCTCTGTCCTCCCCAACTCGCGCACTCTTTCTCTAAAATAAAATTTAGAAATTGTCCTAGTGGATTCATCCAGGAGAAAACCTAAGAGGTAGAAACAAATCTCTTTGTTTGTCCTTTATGATAATAAAGGAGCCACTAAATTAACTATGCCAGCTTTCCTTTTATTAAGTATGGTGTTCCTTTTGATTTAAGAATATTTTTACCTCTCCGAGTGCTTTTAAGGAAGGTTATGGCAAGAAAAAGTCTATTCATCTCTGCAGTATATTTGGTTGCTTTTCATAAATTGTCTAGATTGCATTTTAAGGGAGTGGAAATTGAATCTAGTCTTTTAAAAAAATTGCTGGAGGCAATTAGCTGCTGGAGTGTTTAATTATGAGAGAAGCGCTCAGATCTACAACTGAACAGAGCCTTCCTGAAGCTTTTCAACACAGTTCTGCCTACTCTTTCCTCATTTTCCCCCATTTGTAGTCTCCAAAGAACCAGCTTCCCTTACAAACCTCCCGTTCAGACCTCCACCATTTCTGAGGCTAGTGGCGGTGTCAGTGAGATGCTCTGTTACCAGGATAACAGTGAGGGATCAGTAGCCCGAGTATCGACTCTCTCGGCTCGATGGGGCTCTCTCCAATCTTGGGATGACCACCTGGGTAAAGGGTAGAGGAACGATCTTTAGAGAGGTGCTCATTGGGATCTCCGATCTTTTTCATCATTCCAGTTTTTACTGCTAACTGTCAAGTTCGTAAATTGAAGCTTAAGGGGGTGGAAATCGTGGAATAAACTTAAAAAAGTTTATCGACAGGACTTGGTTGAGTATCAGGAGACACAGTGCTGATTCCTTACCAGAAGGGTAAGTTCCTGATGAGTCATGACATGACCACATGATCACAGTCCTTCTAAAATCAGAGACACCCTAGAATTCCCGTCTGTTTGATGCCCTCGCCCATTTCTCAACACTTTTACTACTAACTTAAAGCAAGTGTTAGCAAACTATAGCCCACAGACCAAATCTTCCTGCTTTTGTAAATAAAGTTTTATCAGAACACAGCTGCACCCATCTATTTATTACGTGTTGTCTTTGGCTGCTTTTGATTTGAGTAGTTTCAATAGAGAGGGTATGGTCTGTAAAGATAAACTACTTACATCTGGTTCTTTAAGAAAACATTTGCTGACTCCTGTTTAAAGAATTAAACACGAAAAAAACCCCATCTAATCCAGATTTAATTTATCTCTCTCTCTCTCTCTCTCTCTGTCTCTCTCTCTCTCTCTCTGTCTTTTTCTGGAAGAAACTGGTTGGGTAGATGGTTACATTTTTCTCCCTTTAGGAAATGTGGTGGATGGCTTATCCCGTGCCCTGTCCATGGTGCTGGACATGTTTAACCTTCTCTCACCAAAACCATTGTGTGTTTCCAGAAAGAGAAAACAGTTTCTAGGTTGGTGAAGACCTACCCGCTTGTCTGTCATGTAGGAGGACACACTACTTATACTCATTGTCCCTCCAGCCTTCTTGGAGTGAATAGACGGAGTGCCTCTTGTCGGGGGAAGGTTCCATATGTCTTTGCTTTTTAATGAAGAGAGATGGCTTTGTGAGTGTTTGCACAGCCAGAAGGTATTGTATTCGTGATGAAGGGAGGTTCCAATCCTGGCGTGAGTATGAATTATGTTTACTCTAAGTGCCTGAAGGTCAATCAAAGTATGTGTACGCTTTCAGTGTCGCACCGTGACAGTGAGGTATAATATTTAGATGGCGTGGTAGCATTTATATTCTAAATGTGGACATAAACTTCTTGTTTTACTCTGGAACTAAAATCGATAATGAAACAGAGCAGCATTACATCAAATCAATTCTGAAAGGCTCTTGAAGCCAATCCAAATTGCAGAAAGAGAGATGAAGGTAGTCAAAATATTTAGGCCAGTTAATTTTGCAAAGTTTGAGCATGTAGCTCATGAAAAATAGGGATAATTATGGGCTTGTATCAATAATTCTGGTCCCTTAAAATTGACTACTCTTTTTTTTTTTTTTTGCCAAGGTGACTTCTAGAATAGGGCATCGCTAAGTATGCCTATTTTGATAGTCCTCCTGCAAAGTTCCAACCTGACAAGATTTAAAGAGGCAACCTGAAGGACACCCATGTTGGTTTTTTTGTTACAGGATATACACAAGTTTGATTGCCTAGTCTCAGAATAGAAAAATAAAATAAACCTATGCAGAATAATATCTGATACTTCTCTTCCTAATGTGCTTAATTTGTTGCTATTTTCCTAGGGGAAAATTGTGACTTAGTATTTACTCAACCTCGTCATCACCTAGAATTGTTCAGTCAACTGCTGTGCCAAAGTCGGGCGGGAAGCCATGCTGACACTCGTATGATGGTCCCGTTTGAAGGACTGAAATGCTACAGTGGAGGTCAAGTGTGGGTCAAGAAGGGATCCCAGTGAGGGCGAGGTCTTCAGGGTCTCCTGCTGGTAGCAGGATGAGGTTTCTGAGCAGATCGTGACATTTGCCTGATATTTGCCCCCAGGGAGATCTGGCTTTTCCAAACACTGTGATGACGTTGTAAGAACTGAATGAAATAAGAGCAGAGTAGGCATATTCCAAACAACACTCTTATGTAAAAAATAAAAAAGTCTTCATGTCTTTCTGATAAAAGGAAACCAAAGGGTCTCCTCTTCCATTTTTATCACTGTGTAAAAATGCCCTCTGGAGCCATTTGTAGCTTGGGCTCCAAAGTACACAGAGCAAGTTGATATGTTTACATGTGAGGGGTGCTCCTATGATGCCCAGGGGCTGTGGGAGGTTCCAGTCTGCATGCAAACGCTTTGGGAAAGAGTCACTTCTGAGCGAACAAAAAATGGGCATGTGGAAGGATGGATAGAAGAGGAAAGATGCATGGATGGATGGACGGAAAGAAGAAACGACTTGTTTGGTAGACTATAGTAACCATATCAGAGCCCCAGGCTCTGGTAGAGAACCTGGCAGTCCTTGACTCTTACCCCTCCCCCCATCATTTCTCTTTTGCTCTGAGAAAGCGTTTGCTTTCAGTGGGCGAGGCTCAGGTGTTGGGCATCCTGATAGGCATTGACTTCTGTCTGAGGAGGAGATTCACGTTGTTGCCGCTCTGCTCACTAGAGGCTCCAGCACTGAATGGAGGCTTCGGAATGACACTCATTCAGCTTCTGTTAAATTGTTTATGTCTGACCCGATGGTCTTGACATTTTCAGGTGTATCATGTGATGCCCAGTTGATGTGTAAATGCCTGACACTGATGAGATCGGTTCACTGGGGAGGGGCCAGAGACTCTGTGGCATTTTGTTGTGGCAGGTGAGAGAGAATGTAAAACGTGAAGATGTTTTTGGTGAGGGGAGGTTTTGGCTTGTTGCCCAATTAATCTTGGGTTCCTTGGCCAAGGAGATTGTGTGTGTGTGTGTGTGTGTGTGTGTGTGTGTGAATTCACAGTGGTTCGGGGCAGAGGAAGGCTGAGCACTCAGAGGTCAGAGGCTTAATTGATACAATGGGTATTTCCTTCTGGTGACACTGGGTTCTGGCTGGCTGGGGTCTGGGGCAATCTTCCTGCACCCCAAGGACCAGATGGGGGCCCCTAACCCTTGGACTGAGGGAAGCATGAGACTTCTGGTTCAGGGAGCCTAGAACTGCAGGGTGAACATCCTGATAAATGTGGTGCAGGAACTTGAAATCGGTTTTTGAGAAGATGTGTTCGGGGATTCAAAGAAGCAGAGCTCAGCTTTTTGGGGGGGAACAGAAACAATAAGAACAATGCCTTTGTGAGGTATTCTTGAATTTCAGGTGCCTTCCCTCCAGCCCTGTGCATTTCGGGGCAAAGACACCACTGTCCCCCTTGCAAACGATGGGGACGATGGGGAGATTACAAGGGTGATGACAGGGGTGAGGGACTGTAGCCACTCCTTACCATGGGCTATGTTCCGGGGATTGTGTTAATTAGCCACCATTCTCCATTCCATTTGTCCCTCAGGAAAATTCTATGATTTTACAGCTGGGAAAGCCGAGGTTCAGAGACACAGTTTACTCATTAATTTCTAGCTTTACGAATACAGCAGCCCTGTGATAGGTATTAGTATCAGCAGCATCATTCTTAACTTACAGATGAGGGAACTGGGGTGCAGAGAGGGTAGGTAACTCGCCCCAGGTCACATAGCTAGTACGCGGCCGTGCCAGGATGCAGACCCAGGGCCCGAGTGGTCCAGGGCCATGTGCTGCTGTCCTTCAGTGAGCAGGTGGGGGGCCCAGGGTGGATGTTTGGGGGCTGGTCTCCCAGTCACGTGAATACCAGCAGTAGTCGGTAGCTGCCTCCCCACCTCCTCCCTTCCTCTGCTCACTCCATGGGCGAAGTGCCCCCACGCATCCCTCAAGGGGCGGACTGGCCATGGCCTCGCGTACCTGAGAGCACTGTGGTGAGTCTTCTGGCCACCGGGACGTGGAGCCCGGCTGTGGACAGAAATGGTCTCGGGAGCGGCCGTTCCTCATACGTATCACAGACGTGGCCTGCAGAAGAGCAGAGCGGGCTGAGCCTGGCAGAAAGTAGGCTCATCAATTGCCTACCTTGGCAGGATGCTGTCAGCTGGGTCCCGCTTCTCTCCGGGCCAAGCTGTGCAGCCCCTGGGGCAGCCGGGAGCAGTCTGTGTCCCTGCAGCCCCGGTGGCTTTGTCCCAGTGGGGTGTCCCTGAGATCTGCTAAGACTGTTCTACGGGCTGCCATCCAGCCACCTGCCCTCCTTGGCCCTGGATCGTTCAGAGGAAGGCCAGTGGAGGACCAGGGACCATGGCTGGTTAGAGTAAGTAGTCATCCGTGGACTTGGGGTCCTCTTTCCCTGCCACGAGCCTTGTTCGTGGTCTCTAAATCCAGAGCACCCCAGAAGGGACCTGGTCTGTGTCCCCACTTGTGGCCCCTGGCCCACCAGGGTGCACTGAGGCTGCCTGAAGTTGGGTCGGGCTAGTGCCACTGAAATGGCACATGGGGCCAGGCTGTAGACGCCCCTGGAGGCTTCCTAAAGAATTTGACTTTTGTTGTGGGGGTGCCAGGGCGTCAGAGAAGTGTTTGAGCAGCTGGGGGGCACGGTCACACCTGGAAGAGCCAGGCTGTCGGCATCAGTTTCCTGTGGCCGTCGTTGCCAATTACCCCGAACCGGGGGCTTAAAACGATTCAGGTTTATTTTGTCATAGTGTGGAAGACAGGAGGCCTTTCGTATGAGGGTGTCAGCAGGACCGCGCTGCCCCCAGAGGCTCCAGGGGAGGATCCTTCCTGCCTCTTCCACCAAGGGCAGAGTAGAGAAGTGTTGGGAGTTTTTCCCTTCCCTTGGGTGTGAGGGATTTTTTTTTTTTTTTCAATGATGGGTGTTGCTGTAGCACACAGACCTCCCTGTCGAGGCTGGGCCACTCTGCCAGCCTCTTAGGATAATGACTCCCTCTTGGGGCCCTCGCTCACCCGTCTCCGGTGCTGTTAAGTCCTCTTGATGCATCGGATGTCTTCCCTTTTAAAACGTCCCTGTCTTGTTAAGTGTTCTGTCTGGCACAGGCTGTAATTATTTCTAGAAACTCGATTTCAGTATGGGCGAGCTTGCTCCTCGTGCCCTGGCCTCTTGGAAATGCTCTTGGGTTGCAGCTCTGGGAGGGGGCAGGTACCCCCCCATCCACCGCCGCTTCTTGTCGGGGTGGGAGCGTGGGCTTTTCCAAGTCAGGATTCCTGGCTGGACAGGGGTTGGGAGACGGAGCTGGGCTTTGCTCTCACAAGGCAGCATGGCTTCCCACCCCACTCTGGAGACGGGACAGGGGACCGTGAGCGCCCAGGCAGGTGCATTTCTGAGGGCAGATGGGGTCAATTGCAGGTGTTCTCGCCCAGGGCTGGGAGGGACGCGGGGCAGGCAGCCGCCGTGTGCCGGCCCCAGGGGCCCCCCTCCCCTGTCTGCTGGCCTGGGGGAGGGACCCTGACGGATGCATCTTTGCAGCCCCTGGGCTGCCTGAGCCCTGTCCTCAGGCGATGTCCTCGGGCAGCTGACTGTGCGCCCCCGTTTGCTGGGACAGTCTGGGTTTACACCTGTTGTCCGGTCTCCTCCTCTGTTTAGCATTTGTCTTACGCACTTCGAATCTCTCTTCCTCCTTCTCTACCGCCTTCTTGAGGTGAAATTCGCTTAACGTTAGAGTAACCATTTGAGACGAATAATTCAGTGTTGTTTGATGCGTTCGCGATGTGGTCCAAACATCACATCTGTGCTTCCAAAGCAACCCATCGCCCCAAAGGAAACCCCGTCTCTCCGCCGGACCCCTGCCCCCACCCCAGCTCAGTGGAATTACGGCTTCTGGACCTTTTGTATCAATGACCACAGAGCCTTTGGAGACCCGGCTCCTCTCACTGCGTGCGATGTTCTCCAGGCTCGTCCACGTCCTAGCAGACATCAGTGTCACATGTGTGTGTCATCAGAGATAGAGGACACAGAGGCGGCAGCCACCTGTCAGGGGGCCCGGCGTCCGCTGCCTGGCTTTTCGCCCCGAACTCTGAGCTCCGGGAGCGGCTCCAGAGTTTCTCCCCCCGCCTCCGTGTGTCCCTCCGGGGAAGGCCTGCCCGCAGCCTCCTCCCTCTCCCGGCCACCTGAGCTCCCAGGGGGCTTTGCCCAGCCATTGGTTCGGGTTTTAGCTGCTTGTTGACAGGGAAGGGGAACCCTCCTGCCTCCACTACGTTATTTCTTGCCGGATGCGGCCCGAACATTCGTCTGTTGCTGGAGGCCGAGTTTCTTGGGGAGAGCTGAGTCCCGGCCTGGCGCTGGTGTCTCA